>NC_053167.1:124064377-124664377 GCF_016835505.1 Polypterus senegalus
ATTGAAAACGAATGTGAGGTTCCAGCTTCAGCTGATTGGTCCCCGGCTAATCGTGGTACTGACAATGTTTACCAGGGTGGACTGCCACTTAACAATGATAAGAGGTAGAAACCAGATTACAATGCACTGCGACCATGGCCGCTGTTGCTGCTCCAACCACACGAAGACAGCCTGGCAGCAAGCCTGCCGCACATTCTTGCCAAAATGGCAGCCACAGAATGCAGCAATGGATTTTTTATGTTGATTTCTATGTGAAACCATTGCTTTTCAGAAACTATGTTTTTTGGAGAAAATATTCAGCCCTCAAAGAGTTAAGTTAGGTCCACCGAATCCACAAGCTAATTAAAAGGGCAAGATCAGTTACAGGATGCATCCTGGACCTTTTTGGAGGTTGTAGAGAAGGAGAGAATTAAAACTGATTGCCATTATGAACAATTCTGCAGATCTTTTCTATGACACACCAACATAGAGGACTTTTAGCCAGTAAATTATTTGAGCAGAATTGTGTCAAGAAACGCTATGGGGGCTCCTAGGGGCTTGCTAGCACAGGGCACAAGCCAGGAACAAACCCTGGGCAGGCTGCTGGATTATCACAGGGTGAACACACACACACACACACATGCACACACTAGGGCCAATTTAGTGTCATCGATTCACCTAAGCTACATGTCTTTGGATAGTGAGAGGAAACTGGAGCACCTGAAAGAGTAGGAAGAACATGCAAACTCCACGCAGTGAGGACCTGGGACATGAACCCTGGTCTCCTTACTCCAAGGCAGCAGCACTACCACTGCACCATAAAAAAGGTTTTACAAATGAAATGGTTCTCTCTATCCAGCTTCATTGGATACCTAGTGGCTGCTTTGGTCTATAGGGGCATCATGAAACCCCAAACCCTTGACACAACCTTAATTACACAATTCAGATAAATACTTTACCTTTCCCAAGTCTGCTCCTTCTACTATTCAGGATACAATTCTTTTTCATTTCTCTTCCTTTTCTTTTTCCACTACTCCACTCCTCTCCAGGCAAAGTTTGCCTTTCTCTGCTCCCGACACCTGGCTGAGGTGGAGGAGCTTCTGTTAAGACGAGTGCTTCTGGTGCAATGATACTGCTTACAAAAATGAGCTCCTGGCCAAGTGGAACTTCTGCCTAACAGGGAAGTGTTCCCCAAACTGCACCCTCTAGGACCCCTGCAAGACCATCCTCCAGAACTACAAATCCTATTCACCTCTGCGGGTGTCCAAAATGGGAGCTATGCCAGAGGAATGCTGCCACCCAGTTGGCTGGGGGAACACATGGCTCTGGGAGGCAATTCAAGACAATAGTGCAAAAAATGAATATGCAAAAACTAGACAAAAAAAAAAACTTTAAATGGGAATTGTTTTGCTTTAATTTAGCAAATAAATCTGCCAGTGGGGTTAGCAAAATTTACTTGACAAGATTTCTTAAAGTAAGTAAAATAATCATAAATATAAATATTTTGATAAGTCGATAATTCTTACAATAAGGAAAACAAGATTTAATGTCATGATATATGTACATTTTACATGCTTAGATTTCATTTTTTGCAGTGAACACAATAAGGCTCAATTTTATGTACAGAGCACTGTGAACAATGCTCATTTAATATATAGTCAGTCAGTCATTCTTCACCCGCTATATCCTAACACAGTGTCACGGGGGTCTGCTGGAGCCAGCATAGGGCACAAGGCAGGTACAAATCCCGGGTATGGTGCCAGCCAACCGCAAGGCACAAACACACACACCAAGCACACACACACCAAGCACACACACACCAAGCACACACTAGGGACAATTTAGAATCACCAATGCACCTAACCTGCATGTCTTTGGACTGTGGGAGGAAACCCACGCAAACACGGGGAGAACATGCAAACTCCACGCAGGGAGGACCCGGGAAGCAAACCCAGGTCTCTTTACTGCGGGGCAGCAGCACTATCACTGCTCCACCGTGCCGCCTATATAGTATAGATTACACTAATTACTAAATAAAGAATCAGTACTCATAAAAATACAGATTTATTAAAACACAGAGAGAACAAGGAAGAAATTGATTAAACATAAATGGCCATACCACATGCACTTCAAAACAGGTCGTCCTCCTGACGCTAAGAATATTTAGTCCCAGACAATACTTGGATGGGAGACCAACCAGGAAAAGCTTGAGTTACTGCAGGAGGAGGTGTTGGTGAGGCTTTTACTCTCTGGTCTGAATGTCCCAGTGCAGTGATGGGGATTCTGTGCTGTAAAAAATGGCACCATCCTTCAGATGAGACATAAAACAGAGGTTCTGACTCTCTGTGGTCATGGAGGATCCCTGGGCATCCTGCGTAAAGAGTAAGGTGTACCTCGATGTCCTGGCGAAATTGGCCACCATGGCCTAGTCATTCTGGCCACCAAATCATCCCTTGTTTCTAATTAGCTCTCTCTCTCATCCCTTCACCACCTAACAGCTAATATGTGGTGCAAAAAAATGACAGCCATAGCATCATCCAAGTAGATGCTACACATTAGTGGTGGTTGGAGTGGCTCCCTACTCATTACATAAAGCTCTTTAAGTAGTGGGAAAAGTGATATATAAATTATTATTATTATAAATGCAAAATAACAATATCCATTCATCCATTATCCAACAAGCTATATCCTAACTATAGGGTCACGGGGGTCTGCTGGAGCCAATCCTAGCCAACACAGGGCACAAGACAGGAAACAAACCCCGGGCAGGGTGCCAGCCCACCGCACGCTACAATACACACACCAGGCACACACTAGGGACAATTTAGAATCGCCAGTGCACCTAACCTGCATGTCTTTGGACTGTGGGAGGAAACCGGAGTACCTGGAGGAAATCCACACAGACACGGGGAGAACATGCAAACTCCACGCAGGGAGGACGCGGGAAGCGAACCCATGTCTCCTAACTGCGAGGCAGCAGCGCTACCCACTTCATCACCGTGCCACCCAAAATAACAATATCTCTCCATCAATTGGTTGATGAGCTATGGTCGGTTGACAATGGAGGAGATTAAAATTGCAAAAGACAAAGCCAAAACCAAAGACAGTTATCCTCCTGTCCATCCATTATGTCAACCTGCCAACCCAGGAAAGGACTAGAAACCATCCCATCCATGCTGTCCATCCATAAGTGCCTCCCAGCTGGTCGGGATATCAGTCCATCTATGATGTCCCTCACACTACATCTTTCCATTATCTCATCCATACGGTTTGAAATGCTGTTTAGTGTATGCATTTGTCTGAAATGAAGAACTAACATTTACTTGTATTACCAGGAGAAATAAACGAATAGAAGTAAAGTAGCAGAGCTAATGGCTCATTAAAGGAATATCTGCTAAATTAAACACGTCTCCATCAATAAATGTAGCGTATCATCACTTTGACAGCAACAGAAATATCTTGTTTCCTCTTTTTATTTTTCCGCTCACGATATTGGTGAACTCATTTACATATTGCATTTTTTTTGTGCTCAATTACATAAATTAACATTTAATAATTGCAATTTCCCAAATTGACTTTCAAACATTTTAATTAGTGAGCACTTTACACAGCACACTTTTGTAGCAGATGGGTGCCCATGTCAGCCAATTTGTGGAACCAGCAATTATGGGCTCATTTCTATTCATCATTTTTAACATGCCCCCTCTCCCATATTCATTTAAGGAACATTCTTACATTGACACAGCTCTTTCAGTCGAGGTTGCAGGTGGTCAAGAGCTTTCTGGTCCTCCTAATCAAAGTAAGAAAAAAAAAAAAACACCTTTACCAGTTAAACATCATTAGAAAAGCTCAGGGAAGCTTTCACATTTTTTGAAAATGCATATCCAGTGGTGAGTCATTTTTGTAAATGGACTGGCTCTTTTATTGCACTGGCATTTATTTCTGTCAACCCATCAGAATAATGAATAAGGTATAAATGAATGAAACTTAAATTTCCTCCATCACATTTTTTTAATATTTATTTAAATGATCCTGTCTAGTGCCATGATTTATCACATCGGAATGTATGGCCTTAAAAGAAAAAAAAACAAACATTTTTTTTTTCCTTTTTCTTGGAATTTTAAGCAATATTTAAAAAAAACAAAGGTAGGGTAATTAAGAGCAATGCCTCTTTATTTTTCTTATTTTGTTTTTCTCCAGCAAAAATACAAATAGTAATCCGCTGGGTATTGTTTCACTTTCTGCCTTTAGATGAGTAGGAATTATTTAGGAACATGTCATCTTTCTTTCAATAAATTCACTGCAACAGCTATAATTACATTCTTTGTAAGTCCCCCCACCACACCAAACAGTTTTTATGTTTCTTTTGTATCCAAAGAATGGTGATTAGCGGCTTTAAAGATCTTGTCATAATGTAACAATTCATCTAATATTGGTCTTAATTGATCTGAGGTATCCCGAGGTTTACTGAAGTCTGACTTGCCCATGCCTCCAGGCGTGCAGGATGATAACAGCTCTGTTAAACAGTAGGAATTTACTTTTAATTTGGTGCCCATCACTATTCTGTTTTTAATCTTAATTTATTTTTAGCTTTTTTATTGTATTTTACAAAGCTGCCATATCCATCAATATATTGCACATGCTGATGTACAGCAGTTAGCACTGCTGGCTAACTGAATCTGGCTTCATTTCCCAGTCCACTCCCTTGGCTTAATTTTATTCTTATATGGTGCTGTGGGCTTAGTGTACATTCAGAACAGGTCAGGTTAGGTTGGGGAGCATGCACTGGTAGAGTGTGTTGCCGTAAACATCACACAACGAAACAGCTCGGGATCGTGGTTGGCAACCCCCGCCAGGCAGAGACGTGGTCCATTCCAAATCCCCACCCAGGAAAAGACCATCTATCTGTTGCAGCCAGGTGATACGTTGGTGTCCCCTTGGCCTGGTCCAGCTGCTTTGGTCCTCAACAATGAGGATCCTGTGAGCTGCAATTGCGCCACGTGGACGTAGTGCTGTAACTGACGCTCCATCACAATGCAGGTAATGTGCCTCATTCACGATTCCGTGAGCAACTGCTCATTCGACACAAAGTCAAACCAGTGGTATGCAAGGATACTCCGAAGAGACACAGTATTGAAGGAATTCGGTCTTCATCTCAAGTCACTGGATAGTGTCCATGTCTCACAAACATATAGAAAAACAAGAAGCACCAGGACTCTAAGGACTTGGACCTTCGTCCTTTTGCAAAGATATTGTGAGTGCCCATGCTTCTTCCAATCCGTCTTCTGACTTCATAAGAAGAGTCACCAGAAACATGAATGTTGCTGCCAAGGGTAAGTAAACCTCTCGACATGATCAAAATTCTCTCTGCAGACAGACATACTACTGATGGCCGTGCCCAGGAGGTCATTAAAGGCCTGGATCTTTGGTTTTTATCAGGACACTTGCAAGCCCAGACCCTCAGACTCCTCACTCAGTCTCTCAAGAGCCCCAATCAGAGCCTCCATTGACTCCACGAAGATCACAGCATCATCAGCAAAATCAAGATCAGTAAATCTCTCATCACCAACAGATGCCCCACAGCTATTGGACCCCACAACGCTGCCCAACACCCAGTTCATGCAAGCATTGAACAGAGTAGGAGCAAAAACACATCCCTGATGAACCCCAGAATCAACTGCAAAAAACGCAGAGGTTCTGCCAGCACTCTGCACAGCACTTACAGTACCAGTGGACAGGCCAGCCATGACATCCAGCAACTTTGGGGAGCTCCTGTGAAGTCTCAGGATGTCCTACAAGGCAGCTCGATCAAAAATCAACAAATGCTGCAAGAAACTCTGTAGATATTCACATTTGCGCTTCAATAGAACCCTCATTGGCAGGATGCGGTTGATGGTAGACTTCTTAAACCTAAAACTAGACTGCTCTGGTTGCTGATAGGTGAACAAGTGGTCACAGATCTGATTGAGGATGACCCTAGCAAGGAACTTACCTGGCAACGAGAGCAGTGTTATCCCCCTGTAGTTACCACAATCCAGGTGATCACCCATCCCTTTCCAGATAGATACAAGTCCCATTTTTCAGTCAGTTGGAATGAAACATGTGTCCCAAATTGAAGCAAAGATTGCTTGCAATGCCAGGGAGGACAGCCTTACCATAAGCCTGGAGAAGTTCACCCCGGATACCACAGATCCCTGCAGCTTTCCCTCCCCTCAGCTGGTGCTCCACCTGTGCAATCTCAGTGAGATTAGGTGGTTCACAGCTAATTGAGGAATCAGCATCAAGAACCATGGACCCAGAGATTTCCAACATCCTAGTCAAAGAATCAGCTTTAAACGGCTGCTAAAAGTAGCCAGCTCAGCAGGTCACAACTGCAGCGTCATCCATAAGGACTGTTCCATCAACCACCCTGATGGTGACTCTCTGAGGAGCAGATTCAAATGAGCATAATGCTTTGATTCTTCTGTAAGCAGGATGTGGATCACTAGACCATAGCTGGTGTGTCACTTGCTCACAGATTCCTCTAACAAATGCCTACATATCTGCACTCAGAGCCCTTGCAGGTGTCCTTCTTAGTTCCCGGCACAGACCAGAGTTGTCATCACGCTGTGCACTGCAACTCCTCTCAATAATATCCAGGATGCCCTATGAGATGAAACACCTCCTTCTGGGAACATTGGCAACATAAACACAACCCTCAGCAATCTTCAGGTTCTTGTCATATAAGCTCTCCCACATTACATTCGGATCATCAGTTGCACCCAAGAGAGCAAGTTCCTCACATAAACTGCATGCAAACTCATTATAAACAGCTGATCTTGGAGTCAGTTCAGATCCAGCCTCATTCTCCTAGTAGATGGTAGCCTACTGGACCTAAGCTGGATCTTTAGAGTAGCAACAACAAGTCTGTGGTCAGAATTCACAAACTGGGCACTTCTGTAGGCCCAGCAGTTTCTGACAATGATGATGTGATTGATCTCCTTCACCACACCACCAGTATTGTAGTACCAAGTCCAACAATGTGGTTCAGGGTGCAGGAACCAGGACCAAGGGTTTGCAGCCCAATCCCTTTTGCAAAGTTATGGAACATGGAGCCACTTTCACCATGGTCGCCAGACCCATGGGGAGTGACACAATCATCATAGCCAGCCCTGTCAGTATCAGTTGAACTCACCCATGACCAGAGGTGCGTCACCTTGCAGGCACGCATCAACCACCAAGTGAAGTTTTAAATAGAATGTCTTCCTCACCGATACATCACTCACCGCATTTGGAGCATGCACAGAGACAACAGACAAGGCACCAAGAGAGTGCCGTAATGTGAGTCTCGTAATATACTCTTTGAAAGGAGAGATATCGGACACCATCGGAAGGAGCCGATCTGCTACAGCAACAGCTGCTCCCTGAGTATGACAGCCATCAGAGCGACCAAACCAATAAAAGGTGTACCCATCTACAGAGATCTGGCCAGTCTCTGGTCTGTGTACCTCAGAGACTGCCACCACTGAAATGCGGAGTTTATGATACTCCTGCGACAGCACTGGAAGATGATCATCATGCTGGAGAGACAAGACCTTACATTCTCCTACCCAGATGGACCACCTCAAATTAGGACCGAAGAACGACGCCTCAGCACCACACCAGTTCCGATCCCCACAGGCTGGACCCTATTGGATCTCCAGCAATTTCGACTACTCCCACAGAGTGCAGGAAGGAGTCCTCTTTGCCTGGATGTTAAATTACATCTGGCCCTGCAAATGCTCCTCCAACATGCACGGCAAACTTGGGGGTTGGTGGCAGGACTGGCACTCCAGCCACCGTAAAAAAAAAAAATTCAGGACACTCTCACATATTATCAGCAATAATATAACACTACATTAATAAAATATACACCATGTACAGTGGATACAGAACGTATTTAGACTGCTTCACTTTCAGTTTTGTGTTTTGGATGTAAGTTTAAATTGATAGATGTGCCATTTTTGTGTCATAATCCAGACTGACGAAGTATGCACTTTTTAAGCCTAAATCTTGATTAAATAACATGTGGGAAATTGGCGATTCTAAATTGGGTCCCACCATGAAATGGCGTCCCAAGGAGGGTCAGTTTCTGCCTTGTTGCCCAGTTCTGTTGGGCTATGTGCTCTCCTGCCACAACCCTAAATTAGATTAAACAGGCTAGAGTATACATGCATACATTTATATAACATACAGTATGTGCAAATGCTTATGAGGTTCAGTTTGATCTAACAGACTTTTTGCCTCCATGGAAACTGTGGCTGGTCAAACACGTCTCAGAGAATCTGCTTCAAAAGAAAAGTGCAATTAGTCTGTGAAATACATGCATCCTGACAACATTGAATCCCACACTCCACTGAGTTACTTTCTAAAAATATTAATAAAAAGAAAAAGAAACTTTGTAGTTTGCAGGATAAACAGTCCATCTTGTTAACAGAAATGTCCCTTATCAGCTAATACAAATTCGCTGAATTCAGCTCCCTAGCACCGGCAGTCCCACAAGATGATGCCTTTAATGGAAATCTGAGAAGATTTGTTAAGTCCCTGCAGAAGGCATTTTGAGAGATTATCTGAAGCCCAGTCGGTCAGTTACACCACTTAAGAAAGCAAACGAGAGACGTGTAGAGCATGTAATGTCAACAGCAAATGGAAGGGTGATGTCGGTTTTGCGGGGGTAGTAAGCTTGTTAGCGAGTCTTTCCACTTCCATGGCTATTTCAAATGAGTTCCTTAAATTGCTGGGCCATCAGTAATGCAATAACAAGAATTTGCTTTTGTGCATTATAAGATTACCTATTCCAGCTACTAATATGTGCTTTATTCTGCCAAGTGATATACAGAGTAACAGCAGTGGCTAAAATGTTCAGCCTAATCACAGTGTACATTTTTATTCTTTTCTGTTTTTCTTGTTATTGTTTTAACCAAACATTTTCTTTCTAAAATGCACTTTGAAGCCCACTTAATGTAAATACATTGTTGAGTGGTGCAGGAGTCTGTTATCAACTCCTTCATTCCTTCTTACTTTCTTAACACTAGAATCCCTGAAGCCTACGGAAAAAATCGTAATCACGGGCCACCATAAATTCCTTCGCACCTCTCCATTAGCGTCTTTTGTTTTGCAAATGTATCGATCAGCTCAAGCAGCCTGCAATCCCATCATCTCCACCACCGTAGCTCAAGTTAGTCAAAAAGTTCTTCCAGTTCAAGTCTGTTTATCTGGGTGTGAGGTACCTGGAGTTGTATAGGGTAAATAATATATATGTATTTCATGTGTGTTCCATGTCTACAACATTCTGGGTAAATAGAGGATGACAGGAAATGTGATGCAAGAAATGTTGAACACATACCTAAAACAGAAACTTTTTTCGTGTTATAGTAATAATGACAAAATATTGACATGAAGTGTATAATGTGTCAAGACTGAACTGTTTTGTTTTACTTGTACCTTTTTGTGAAAGTGTTTATTTGATATTTGGTCTTCACACATTATACACTTCATGTCAAAATGTCCAGTGAGTTTGGAGGTCAGTACTGGAACTTGAGCAGATGAGATGTTCCTACACGCCTCAGAATTCATTGTGCACCTGCTGTCAGCAGTTCCATCAACAATGAAGAGCAGTTTGCAGCCATACATGCCTGAGTCGGAACATCCACATCATGTCTACAAGATGAGGTGGTCTGCTTTAGATCTTGGACAGACCCTTTTGGTCTCCACATTTTGCCCTTGCCATCACTCTGATCAGGTTCATTTTTTTTTGTCTCATCTGTCCACAAACCCTTGTATCCAGAATTCTGCAGGCTTCTTTAAGTCCTTGTTTTCACAAACTGTAATCTGGTTGTCCTGTTTTTGTGGTTTGCATATTGCAGTGTGGACTCATGTCTTCTGCTGATAGTCATCTCTGACATGTCCACATCTGCTGCCTGAGACTGTTTCTGGTCTGTCGGACAGGCGTTTGGGGGCTTTTCTTTACCATAGTGAGGATTTTTTTGTCATCAGCAGTGGAGGTCTTCCTTGGCCTACCAGTCCCTTTGCTATTACTGAGCCCACTGTTGTGTTCTTTCTTCTTAATGATGTTCCAGACAGTTGATTTTGGTCTTCCTAAAGTTTTGCTGATGTCTCAGATTGTTTTATTCTTGTGTTTCACTCTCACAATTGCTTCTTTGACATTCATTGACACAGCGCTTGTCCTCATGTTGAACAATGACAACTACAGACCCCTAAGGGTTGAAGCAAGCCAAGGTATCTTATGAAGCAATGAAACCCACCTTAGGAATCACAAACACCTGTGACATCAATTGTTCCAAACATTATGGTGCCCTGAAATAGGGAGACCAGGAAGACAAAGTGTTGTCATTTCTACATGGTGAAACCAAAATGCCCTTAAATGTAAGTCTGCAATGTGCACTTTAATCACGTCTGCATTGTTTGATTTGTAATTTTAAAATGTGGAGCAAAGAGGTAAATTTTTGAAATATGTGTCTTTGTCCAAAACATTATGAAGGGCATTGTATGTATGTATGTATGTATGTATTTATTTATTTTTTGATATCCCAGACACTTTTAAAGAACATGAAAATTCAATGAAAAAGTTCAGGCATACATTAGAAACATCAGAAAAGGGCAAAGAGAGGGTTTGAGACTTTTAACGGGTTCTGCCAAGCTACATGATTCCAGCTTCCTTTTTGGAGGGAAAAAAATGCTCATTAAAATTTTATTTGGAGTGCATGCCTTGTTAAGCTGCGATTCCATTGCATTTCAGAGTCAATAACAAAAAGAAGCTGGTTTACGCTATTCACGGCAGCGCATGGCCTGTAGAAAATTGGTGTCAGGTTCTCAAATTAGTAGACATGTCTAGAATAAAAATAAGGAGATGTGTTCATGATTATTACTACACTCAGGTATTTATTGTATAATTTCCTGTAACCGCTCAGGGAGGTTTTATTCTATAGAATTTCTTTGCTGCAGACAAAAAGATTGCAGCCCAGTGCCATTTTCAGTGAATTCCTTGACAACTGGTGGTTGATCTCCCCTCCCTTGTTTTGCACTCTGGCTGAAAACTGCAAATCAGATTAACAGCAAATGGAATGATGGTGAATGGATATTAGTGGATTGCTGCATGGCTCAGTAAGTTTTTTTTTTTGCTTCTTGCATTGTGTGATTAAAGTTAGAGTTAAAAAAAAGAAAAAGTTGGAGTTAGAAATAGCGATTTTTGAAAGTTTGTATTTTTTTCAAATATAAAATGGTAAAGAAGACACAACCACAATAATGTTTCAGTTTCAATTTCGAATCAGTCTTATGAAACACACTTCTACTTATCAGCCCACTATACAGCAAATGCAATTGTAAAGGTGGCCCAAACGCGACAGATTCATTTTCTGGACAGGAGGTCAATGTAATTATGGAAAAGGGGGAGACACTGTATTTGGGGCAGTGGCTTCCCTAATACGCTAGATGACAGCACACCGAGACCAGGATTCCCACACAGATACCTGCAAGGCATAATGGGAATTGTAGTCTCATGGGGCAGCATGGTTTGGTTCTGTGGGGGCCGCCAGAGAGAGCTAATGAAATTAGTAATGCCCACTTTATAAGACATGCGATTGACTCAGAAGTCACTCTACCACATCCAGGCAAGTCAGAATCGAGAGAGGAGATAGGCAACACTCGTCTGGGAGGAGTGGAGGAGGAGGAAGAGAGACAGAAGAGAAAGAATCATCATTTGCTGGTGAGATATTGTTAAAGGGGCCTTTTGTAACACATTTGTTAATAATAAACCTTATGTTTTTACTGAGGAGTTGTGTCTGTGCAGTTGTGTCTGGCACCCCCTGTCATTCACACAATATAGTATGAAGGTAGAATGTGACATGTACAAATCATAATGTTGTAACATAAACCAAGAGTTACGATGCCATATATAGTAAAAAATGATTATCCTTTCCCTGATTAATCAAGGCTCCACATTTTCCGTGGCGAATCTGTAAGTAATGCACTACTTTTCTTATAATTCCTAAAAGATTTGCTATGAATAGCGTGCTGAAGATGTAAATATTATACATTTGTCCTGTACTGAGAGAATGGACAATTTTGATTCTATATCGACTGTGGATAATTGTAACAAAGAAATTAATGAAATGCTAAAAAACTCAGATACAAATTTAAAATGAAAAAAAATTTTGTTTTAGTTATTTTCATGTAGGACAAACCATTGATATTAAAATGTAACTACAAAAATACACATTTTTGTTCTTAAAGCTTTTGTATGCATTAGCGCTTTAATAATCGATGTACCACACAAATAAGTGAGAATGTGTAATTTTCTGTGCTTTTATATAACATTAAATTTACTAATGTATGGAAAGAGGCTTAAAAGTGATCATATGAATTAGCAACATCATTTATATCAGTAATTTTTAATCTGAAATGACTGGGACCATCCAATTTATCTGAAGTTTCAGTTTATTTGAAACAGCATCGGCCCATATTACCTGAGTGAATCGAGATTCTCCTCTATATAAAAATACACACAGTGGATTCAGAAAGTATTCAGACCCTTCACATTTTGTTACGTCACAGCTTTTTGTGTTAAAATCAGCTCAATTAATGTTTTCCCCACATCAAGCAACACTTTCTAGCCCAGAATGACAAAACAAAATCGGAATTTTAGACGTCAGGGACTCGGGATGGAGTTGGATATAATTTACTTCACAAGACTCGAACGACCAAACAAATATATAAAAAATCAAATAATTATTAAATTTGACTGTGTTTCTTTTTGATTAAGGTTAATCAAAAAGTTTAGGATTTAATAAAAATGCTTACTTGTGAAATGTGCAGTTTTTATTACAAAAGAAGAAAAAATAATGCAAATGTGACTGTTTGCTGGACAGTTGAACATTACTACACTGATCATATATAGGCTGGCCTAATTCTTCAGTTAGAAAGAACAGCAGCCATAGCAGAAAACAATTTGAACATCCTTTCAGGCTCTACAGCAAACACTTTAATGTATACTGTACTTGTGTGTGGTATCTAAATCAAAAAATAAAGAAAGAAATACAGTACGTACCTAAGTGCGCAAATACCAAGAGGAGTACTGTATATCGAAAACATAAACGATTAAAATGTTAAAACTGATACATTATAGATTATCCAGTGTCATAAAAAGACTCCATACAGTCAAAAAGGTCTGGGGCAGCCACCCATATATTATGATCCTGTCTGCAAAAGGTTGAAATGATTGAGTCCAAAACAAAACTGAATATGTGGAAGTAAGATGGCTGTTTTAAAGGCTGTTGGAGGAAATGATGACATCTATGATGTCCTCGGGACCAGAAGTGACTTCATCAGAGGCGGCAGAACTGGAAGTAACGGCATCAGAGACGCCAGAACCTGGTGGGATTTCCCAGGAATGGTCTGCAAGGAACTGAGAAAGACAGTCAGCACACTCCGCCACCCCCTGGTCTGATGTGGTATTACAGTTACTCATGCCCTTTAGATTTCTCCTAAACGCATGTAAGGCAAAGTAATTACAACCACCAAATTTTCAGCTCTTTACTCTTGAAATGCTTTTTGTTAAGCCAACCAATAGATGGCACTAATGTTCCAATTTCCAAATACAGGCTTTGCATAAGGCCCAGAATGGTATCTATACTAATAAAAGGCAAAGCCCTCGCTGACTGACTCACTCACTCATCACTAATTCTCCAACTTCCCGTGTAGGTAGAAGGCTGAAATAATTTGGCAGGCTCATTCCTTACAGCTTACTTAAAAAAGTTAGGCAGGTTTCATTTCGAAATTCTATGCGTAATAGTCATAACTGGAACCTACTTACGTACATATATACGACCATAGCCTGCAGCTCGGTCGCTGTGTGAGGCAGAGTTGCATCCCTCATCGTCACACCTTCCCACGTAATTGAGTGCCTGCCCATATAAGGTTGTCCGTCAGCAGCAATCCAATAGTCACCCTGCCGCTAAATATTTGCGGGTGAAGGACTGTGCTTATGCAAACGAAGATGAGATGGTCAGGGATAGAACAGTGTTTGGCACAAACTCAGCGAAAGTGCGAGAGAAACTTTTAAGTGCCGGGTCTTAGCTAACATTAAATAAAGCCGTGGACATCGCAAGATAGCACAAGATAGCACAAGCACAGCTGAGAACCTTCGATGCATGTACTCCGAGAGGCTCAAGTGAACTGACTGTGAATTCAGTACGCAGAGAACAAGCAATAGCTCCAAAGAGCACTGAACAAAAAATGCATTAGACAATTGAGAAGGCAGCAAAAGAATATGAAGCAAGTGATGCATACAAGCATATTCATAAGTGCAGCTACTGCGGAAACAAAGCACGGTGTAAACCTTAAGTTTAAATTAAGTTCATAGACAGGCTGCCGCTTGTCATGCCTACGACGAATACGATATTCGCGAGATACAAGTTTAATGCGAAGACGCAGGGTATAAACGAGACTTTTGATCACTTTGTAACAGAGTTAAAATTGCTGGTGAAAGACTGTGCTTATGCAAACGAATAGGAAAGCAAGGTGTAAAGCTTAACTTTAAATTAAGTTCATAGACATGCTGCCGCTGGCATTGGTCATGCCTAAGACGAATTCGATATTCGCGAGATACAAGTTTAATGAGAGGACGCAGGGTATAAACAAGACTTTTGGTCACTTTGTAACGGAGTTAAAATTGCTAGTGAAGGACTGTGCTTATGCAAACGAAGATGAGATGGTCAGGGATAGACTAGTGTTTGGCACAAACTCAGCAAAAGTGCAAGAGAAACTTTTTTACATTCATAGACACACCGCTAAATATTCGCAGGCAAATCCACAACTTAATGCCGGGTATGCCTGTTGAACATCTTGTACCAATTTGGGTAGTGATCACTTCGATGAATGAAACCTGTTATCTTTACAACGGTTCACAACGAAGGTGAGATGGTCAGGGATAGACTAGACGGAATGTAACTTGAACACAACACATCCTCCAAATACGAACCTGAATGAAACAAATAATGATAATCAAATCCTTGATGACAGCAACACTCATAACAGTCACAAAAGAATTACATTGACAATCATGTTACCTTATTTTTAAAATGTTTCCTTTTCTTTTTCATAACTTCTTTAACACACTACTTCTCCGATACGAAGTGCGGGTATTTTGTTAGTTCATGTATAAAAAAGGAAATGTCTTATGTTTAATATAATTCTATACACACAAAACAAATAAAGTACAGCATACTGTATAAACTTGCTCATTCTTGAACAGAAAAGTGGTTATCATGTCGCATTTGCATATACAAAAACTAAATGTTATTATAAGTTAAAGTGTTGGTTATAAACTTAAAGTACACTAAACATGTTATTTATTAAAAGCAACAGAAAACATATTTTGTCATCAATGCACAACACACAGTTAGTGGGTTTAGAATCAAACATTGAACTGAAAGAAACAAACAAGCATGGAGTCTGTGAGTGCGTTTGCTGTGCATGCGCAACAAACCCACTAAGCATGTCTTGGCCAGCTTGAATGTGAAACAGGGAAATTATCATGGTTTCACAAAAGTAACACATAGCTTGTAATGCATCTTAACACACTGTAAGAATGACAAGAACACAAGAAAAAGGTTTGGAGATCTATCCCGTATACCGTGAAAGAACCTGGAGAATTAGTAGCCACAAAGTACTGAGTCCACAGATTTAAACATGCACTGAGCAGAAAAAAAAATGGCAGGTAGGTTGGTTTCATAGCAGGAGGTGGAAATGAGGTCATCTTCAGGGGCTGGAAGTAAGATCAGGGTTGGAGGTGGAAGTGATGTGTTCATGTGGGCTTTCATTCTGGAGGTCTGTAGCAAGATAAGAACAAGCATTAGTGCTCATTGCCAACTCCCGGTCTGGCGTATCAATACCTTGAGTTAAGCCCTTTGACTGCCTCCCAAGCACATGTGTGTGACAACATGAAAAGACACATAGACACATAAAATAAATTACCAGGTATTGTAGTGAAGAGTAGGGTGCTACAGGCCTTCAGATCTCAACATGATGTTATTTTGGACAATCTCAGGAATTAGGATGGATGAACATGTTGTGCTGAATGGCCTGCTCTCATCACAATTTTTCTACTGTTCTGATTTCTGAGACCTTTGGAATTGCATTAATGGATGGGGCAAAGCCAGTGGTGGAGTCAAGGGTGGACATCTGTTTCCAGTTCTTCTAAACTGCAGACAGAAAAGACAAAATGTCAGGTAACTGTGTAAACACAAAACCTCTCCATGCAAGATCCTCACCAGACCTGAATTTTTGAGTACCCCAAATATCTTCATCAATTGGCTAAAGCAGGTTAGAAAATGGATGGAGTAGCACACTGTGAGTGACAGTGCTGGGATCGGCACTCACAGAGGTAACAGTGCCAATCATCATGCCACCAACATAAGTATATATTTATCTGTCAGTAAACAGAGTTTCTACTGGCCCAGAATAAAAAGGTCATTGTTGTGCCCAAACAATTTGTTTTTGTTCTGCCAATGTTACAGCTAATGCAACAACAGCTATAATTTACAAGACACTCTCATATAATTACTTTTGATTTTTATTTCCTCTGTCATAAATTCATTATATAGCGATTTGGAAGAGTGCCAGCATGAAGGTAGCGTTACCTGAATGCTTAATAAACATTATCAACAGACATGCATTTGTGAGATGTTCAATTTCCATTAATCTGAGGCTTGTCAGGCTGCAGGGCTACCCAAAAGTAGTAGGATCCAACAAGTCCATGTCTGTGGATTGCTGTTTGTGCTGCTTCACGAGGGACTGCGGCCTATTATAGAGCTGGAATAACTAGACAAGGAGAAATTCTGACATCTCACAGCTTTTTTAATTACCATAAGATATATCACATATCATAATTTTCAAAGCTACTTAATCCTTTTCAGTGCTGCATATTTCATGCAGGAGACAGTCATGCAAAGGGTGACAGTCTACTATAGTCTCCCATTAGCCTGAGATCTTTGTGGAAAAACATGCAGCATCCACATGGACAACAACCAGGCATGGGATTTAAGCCCAGGATGCTGGATAACAATTATGATGATGACAGTACCTTTAACTGTCATAGCCCCACATGGTTCATCAACCCCTCTTTTTCTAGCATTTCCATAACATTGTCACTTCAAGATCTGAAGATCCACATGGTGATAATGTTTTCATGTGTTTCTGAAGTTCTCTGTGTGAATAAGTATTTCCTAAAATTTATGTCAAATTTCCCCTTCAGTAGCTTTCATTGGTGCTCCCATGAGCCTATTGATGAAGAGATTTTATAGCAGCAGCTGGCACCCGCTCTTTACTACTCTATATAATCTAAAAGAGCTCTGTTATGATTCCTCTCAGTTACTATTTGTTCATGCTGATATGATGAAGACATTTGACTCCTTTAATCTTTTCTTATTCCTCCTTCCTCACAGTCTACTGACTCTTTTATGAATTGCCTTTCAGCGCTGTAAGTTTATGCCCTCCATGTAATATGGACATCAAAACTACAAGGAGAATCCTAGAGGCAGCCTCACAAAAGCCCAGCATGTAATGCAATAATTACAAACATAGTATGAAACAAAGAAGAGCGACATTAACACAAAACATGTTTAAACATTAGCAGAGAAACATCATGCAGTGTGCACAAAAGCACACAGAAATGAGGAGTGAGCATAATGCTTTGAGGCTGACCTATAAAGTGAAACACCAACTAAAGCAAGCCGGTTTTCTTTTTCATCATAATCCTCGTGAATGCTAATGAAGTTCTTCTATGCCACTCACATTAGATGTTTTGTCTTGCACAAACACTTTTCAATAATTGACATGGTGCCTTCATCATTGGCATCCCCTGCCTCAGATCGGTAGTATTTAAATTGAGCCTGGAGAACAGGGTGGACATACCAGCAGCCTTTGAAAGTCAAGTGGTGTGAATGGTGACAATGCCCCATCAGGAAGGAGAAGTGAGAAGTGCTTTCCTTACTGCTTTTCCTAGACTGACTGCTGTAAACAAAGCAAATCAGATAAATACTTCAAAGGTACAGTGGATTTAGAAAGTTCTCAGACCCTTTCACTTTCTGCACACTTTATTGCATTGTAGATTTAATTTACGATGGATAAATTTGCCATTTTTGCCCATCAATCTGCACTCAATAACCTATGATGACAAAGTGAACACATATTTTCAGAAAGTTTGGCAAATTCAATAAAAATCAAAAAGTGAAATCTCTCATTCCTGTAAGTTTTCAGACACTCAATTCAGTATTTTGTAGAAATCCCTTAGACAGCATTCCCAGCTTCGAGTTCTCTTAGGTCAGTCTCTACATGCTCTGCACACTTGAATTTGGGCAGTTTATCCCATTCTTCCTGCGGCATCCTCTCAAGCTCCATTAAATTGGATGGGAAGCTTCTGTAAACTGCCATCTTCATGTCTCTCCTCCCACGTTCTATGGGATTTGAATCTGGGCTAGGCTGGGATTCCCAAGGACACTGAGAGACTTGTCCCAAAGCCACTCCAGCTTTGTCTTGGCCGTATGGTTCGGGTCATTGTCATACTGAAAAGCGAGCTGTCAGTACATTTACATTTAAATAAACTGCTCAAAAAATTAAAGGAACACTTTGAAAACACATCAGATCTCAATGGGAAAAAGAAATCCTCCTGGATATCTATACTGATATGGACTGGGTAATGTGTTAGGAATGAAAGGATGCCACATCGTTTGATGGAAATGAAAATGATCAACCTACAGAGCCCTGAATTCAAAGACGCCCCAAAAATCAGAGTGAAAAAATTATGTGAAAGGCTAGTCCATTTTGCCAAAATTTAATTGCAGCAACTCAAAATTGTACGCAGCACTTTGTATGGCCCCTGTGTTCTTGTATACATGCCTGACAACATCGGTGCATGCTTCTAATGAGATGACAGATGGCGTTGTGGGGGATCTCCTTCCAGATCTGGACCAGGGCATCACTGAGCTCCTGGACAGTGTGAGGTGCAACCTGGTGGCATTGGATGGACCAAAACATAATGTCCCAGAGGTGTTCTATTGGATTTAGGTCAGGAAAGTGTGGTGGCCAGTCAATGGTATCAATTCCTTCATCCTCCAGGAACTGCCTGCATACTCTCACCACATGAGGCCAGGAATTGTCGTGCACCAGGAGCCACTGTACCAGCATAGGGTCTGACAATGGGTCCAAGGATTTCATCCTGATACCTAATGGCAGTCAAGGTGCCTTTGTCAAGCCTGTAGCGGTCTGTGTGACCTTCCATGGATATGCCTCCCCAGACAATCATTAACCCACCACCAAACTGCTCATGCTGAATGATGTTACAGGCAGCATAATGTTCTCCATGGCTTCTCCAGACCCTTTCACTTCTGTCACGTGCTCAGGGTGAACCTGCTCTCATCTGTAAAAAGCACAGGGCACCAGTGGTGCATCTGCCAATTCTGGTATTCTATGGCGAATGCCAATCGAGCTGCATGCTGCTGGGCAGTGAGCTCAGGGCCCATTAGAGGACATGGGGCCCTTGGGTCATCCTCATGAAGTCTTTCTGGTTGTTTGGTCAGAGACATTCACACCAGTGGCCTGCTGGAGGTCATTTTGTAGGGCTCTGGCAGTGCTCATCCTGTTCCTCCTTGCCCAAAGGACCAGATACTGGTCCTGCTGATGGGTTATGGACCGTCTATGGCCCTCTCCAGCTCTCCTAGAGTAAATGCTTGTCTCCTAGAATCTCCTCCATGCCCTTGAGACTGTGCAGGGAGACACAGCAAACCTTCTGGCAATGACACGTATTGATGTGCCATCCTGGAGAAGTTGGACTACCTGTGCAACCTCTGTAGGGTCCAGGTATCGCCTCATGCTACCAGTAGTGACACTGACTGTAGCCAAATGCAAAACTAGTGAAGAAACAGTCAGAAAAGATGAGGAGGGAAAAATGTCAGTGACCTCCACCTGTTAAACCATTCCTGCTTTGGGGGTCATCTCATTGTTGCCCCTCTAGTGCATCTGTTGTTAATTTCATTAACACCACAGCAGCTGAAACTGATTAACAACCCCCTCTGCTACTTAACTGACCAGATTAATATCCCATAAGTTTCATTGACTTTATGCTATACTCTGATTAAAAAGTGTTCCTTTAATTCTTTTGAGCAGTATATATTTGCTTGGCAGCTGCTTTTATCCAAATCATAAACTTAATTAAGTAAGATTAGGCTAAGGCCTGTTTGTTCAGCAAGTTTAGTAGTAAGATAGGTAACAAAAAATTGATTGCCACAAGTGAAAAGTTGTAATAACAAATAAATTTACAATCATGGATAAACAATAAATAAATCAATTAAACTTAATATCAAAACAAATCAACCAATAATATTAAAGATCATAGAGCAAAGTTACTGAGACAGACGCATTTTCAATTTCTTCTTAAATACAGGTCACATGCAGTCTGGAACAAGTTTTCGTCAAGGATTTCTCTGTATTTGGTTGTGTTCATCCTTGCCTCAGTTCTGACCTGTCTTTCTCTCCTTACCATTGAGCAGCACCTCCATAATGTGTTACCACCACTGTGCTTCATGTGGGCTTGTGGCTCAGAACGAATGACCATTTTTTAATAAATAATCTGTTTGGCCGTGTCAGTCTCCATAGGCATGCTTATGCAACCGTGGAAAGTTGATGAGGTATTTTGAGCGAGACACACCTGCACGTGAATGTGGTATAGTTTTCAGTTGCTTCCTTGGCTTCCTGTGGTTCGTGATTGAGACACTGTGCCCACAGAGCTGTATAAGTATGCGCCGCCACAGGAGATGGAAAGAGATGAAAGAGGAAAAATGAGTGAGTGAGTGAGTAAGTGACAGAGCTTGCACAATGAGTGTGCAGTATTGGGCTGGAGTAAAAGGACAAGCCAGCCCGCTAGAGAAAGAGAGAAGGTATCGCGGTCAGGGGTCCCACGAGGGATCAGCGCTCTAGACCTATCATACCCACTGATTGTGCTGAGGAGTGGGTGCAATCGAGGGGGCATCCTTGTCAGGTATCCGAGGGACGACTGAGTGGGCATGAAGAATGATGAGAGGACAACCAAAGTCTCTCCAGTTGAATGAGCAATGGGTGAGCTGGAAGACTTGGAAGGAGTTCTGCTTGGCTCGTATGACCTAGTGTCTGGTGGTTTTATTCTTATTTTAGCTTGGTTTTAAACATTGGGATTTTTCATTGTTTATGGAGCACTGCACTTTCTTTTGGACACAAGCTGGTTTGATTTTTTTTTTATTCTTAATAAAAGCAGTTTTGCACTTTGCACCATTCTGTTCCTTTGTGTGATTTTTCAGATATGTTAGCAATGGTGTTGTTCAAGAGACCTTCAAAATCTGGAAGAGGGAGCATGGAGAAGGAACCACACTGTCACACTTCACCGCAGGGATGTTATTAGGCAGGTGATGAGCAGTGCCTGGTCTTTACCAGACATAGCGCTTGGAGTTCTTCCTAAACTGTCACATGTCTTCTACTCAAGCATGACTTCCATCCAGCCACTCTACCATTAACGTAGAAGTTCATCCTTCTGAGAGGTTCTCCAATCTCAGCAGAGAACGTCTGAAGCTCTAATAGAAATACCATTGGGTTCATAGTCACCTTCCTGACCACTTCTTGCCTGGTTACTCAGTTTGGCCTGACAGCCAACTCTCAGAAGAGTTCTGGTGTTTCCAAACTTCTTCTAATTCACAATTATAAGGACACTGTGCTCCTAGGAACACTCAATGCTTTAGAGATGGTTTTATCCCCTTGCTGTGATCTATGCTCCCCACAATTTGATTGAAGAGGTCTACAGTGAAATCCTTGAACTTCATGGATTGGCTTTTGTCCTGACATGGGACCTTCCGTACACGGGTCTGTGCTTTTCTAAACAATGTCCAGTCAATTCAGTTTACCACAGATGGACTCCAATCAAGTTCTAGACACATCTCAAGGGGAAATAAAGCGAAAAGGATGCACCAATTTGGAGTGCAACAGCAGATGGTCTGAACACTTTCATGATTTTTAATAAATTTTAAAACCTTCCTGAAAACCTGTTTTCATTTTGTCATAATGGGTTATAGAGTGTAAATTGATGGGCAAAAAATGACAAATTCACTCCTTTAAAAGGAAATCTACAACACAATAAAGTGTTCAGAAGGTGAAGGGTTCTGAATACTTTCTGAATTCTCTGTACATGGACCTTTCAAGGGATAAAATCAACATTGACTACAGTAATGTGTACAAGCCTTAAGCATATGTAAAAAATTCTGTAAAGCAGAATAACACTTTTAATATTAATGAATGGAAATTGCCTAAATATAAATAAATAATTAATTTACTGTAAAGTACAGCATATTAAAATACATTATGGGAACCCCATTTGTCTTTAAAACTGCATTATTTCTCTTGGGCCCACTGTTGTGCAGTTTCATAAGAAAATAGGCCAGTTGTTTGTACCAAGCATTTAGGAGAATTGGTCCCACTCCCTTTGCACACTTTGCCTGTCTTGCTTGCTTATGGCTCTCCTGATAATCCCAAATGGCCCTGACAATGTTCAGATTAGAGCTCTGTGGAGGCCATGCCATATGTTGTAGAACATCGTGTTCCTTTTTTTACTAAAGTCATTTCTTTATGACCTTGGCCATGTCATTGCCATGCTGCAGAATGAAGTTGGGACCCAATGAGACACCTGCCTGAAAGGAATAAACATGTACTTCTCAAACTTAACCCTCAATGGTTCCTTGGGGTGCGTTCTGCACCCCATGCCCATTTCTATGGCTACTACCATGTTATTATTAAAATTTCAGCAGTTATCCTCTAGGACATTGTAAGTGCACTAGTTTTTCATACGGTCATGCATAAAATGATAGAAAAAGTGTTAACGTCAATTATCGCTGGCATATTTTCATCGGGGGTGCAATATGCACCCCCAAAAAAACTTAATTTTTGACAGAAGTCTGTGGAGATTCTCAGCTATCCAGGTCACGGTTATCCTAAAAAAGAGTTATGCTGGACTTTGTTTCCATCCAGAGTGCTTTCTCAATTCTAACTGATTGGTTGGCAAAGTTAAAAGAACTGTATTGTAGGTGGATTGGGAGGACAACTGATTCAAATGAACGACTGTCGTTGAACAGAGGCGGTGGCCTTATACATAATCTATCACTGACCTACAATGCAGTTCTTTCAACTTTACCCAGACGGTTCCACAGTCGTTCACGCTGGGAGGATGACTGGTTCAAATAAACGACCGTCGTTGAACAGAGTTGAACAACTAGTCCCATTCAGAGGACGATGTCAATTTAGGCAGTACATTCCCAGTAAGCCTGCCAAATATGGGATAAAGGTGTGGTGGTGCTGTGACAGTGCCACATCTTATCCACTGAATGCAGAGGTCTATCTTGGCGGCAACCGAATGAAGTCAGAGATCATGATCAGGGTGCACGTGTTGTGAAAGCAATGGTATCACCTTGGTACAAAAGTGGTCGTAATGTAGTGGGAGATAACCTGTTTACAAGCGTTGCACTGACAGAAGAATTGCTTACACAGGGTATGACTTATGTAGGAACGATGCAAGAATAAACGAGACATTCCTCTGAGCATGATAGCAAAAAACAGAGACGAATTTTCTTCGATCTTTGCATTTGATGGCAACAAAACTTTGGTATCATATGTCCCCAAAAGGAAAGTCGGTCATCCTTTTGTCGACAATGCATCACGACAAGGCTGTTGATGGTATGAAACAAAAACCAGAGATCATCCTTCATTATAATGCTACTAAGAGCGGCGTAGATAACATGGATCATTTGGTCTGCATCTACTCTTGCAAACGAAAAATCAACAGGTGGCCAATGGTCCTGTTCTTCAACATGCTTGACACAGCTGCCATTGCCAGTTTCGTGATCTGGATGTGCAATAACCCTGATTGGAACAAGTCATCCAAAGCGATACGTCGTCGCCAGTTCATCGTGAGTCTCGGGGAGTCTCTTGTCGAGCCACTGATTAAAAGACGTTTGGACAATGCAGCCCAGCTCAGAAGACCGATCATGGACGCAATCCAACTTCTAGAGCTGGACTCTGGAGAACTAGAAGCAGGAACTGAGAGACCAGCTAAAATGAAGAAGACACAGGGACGTTGTCACCTGTGCCTGCGTGAGTTTGACAGGAAGACACGCAAATTCTGTGATAAGTGCTCTAGGCCTGCTTGTCCAGCACATTCTGTCAATAAATCAAATGTACTTTGTGACAAATGCATATAACTTTAGACATGTCATTTGCAGAAATCTTAAACGTTTGCATCTAAAAGGTGTGATAATATATATTTTACAATCTTATTAGAACATTGGAATTAAAATGGCACTTACATCGCGGCAGTGAAGGGGTCGGCTAGACGGAATGTGCATTATATGACCAGTCCCCTCCGCTAACCCCCAGCCGCAACCCCATTAACTGCACTATTTCACTGCATAAGCTGTGTATGCATCATGCACTTACCTAATAAACGCATCTTAACTTTAGTTCATTGAATTTGAGCTTGGTACCATTGAATTATATATACCAATGAATAGGGGTGCAATTTGAACCCCAAGGACCTGGAACGTAACTTTCTAACAAGGACCCATTGAGGGTTAAACATTTCATTTAATTCTGACCAGTTCACCAACTCCAGTTGCATAAATGCAGCCCCCCACCTTGCAAGGACTCCTCTACTGTGCTTCAGTTAGGTTGGCTGTAGACACTCATCCATGTAGTGCTCTCCAACTCTTTGATGAATAAACTGCTTTCTTTTTGATCTAAAAAATTCCAACTTTGACTCCTCCACCTGGAGCACTTGATGCCTTTGTTCTGCGGTTAATCCTTGTGTTTTTGTGTGTCTTTGAGGTTTGCTTCCACTCTGAATAACAGCCTTTTGGGAGCCTTCTGACATAACATCTTAAAATGTAAAGGGGTCAACTTACGTTTCAATTGTTTCTGTTTGTTCTGAGCTGATAGCAGCACTAGACAAAATCTAAAGAACATTAGTCTGATGTATTCCTATGTATCTGCTGACCACTGCATTGTCGGCTTTAGAATTCTGTGCTATTATGGATAACCCTAAGTCAGACTCAGGATGACATTTAGTGCTACGATTTTGGGACAGTATTCTGCTGACATCTAGTGGATGAAATGACATTATGCTGTGAAAAATAATGAATGTTTCTATGTGATTTGACACTTTAAGGTGACTCATCAATATTCATGAGTGGGGTAGAGTCTTCATCCAAAGCACAATGGTGTGTAAAGCAGGAGATATAAAGCCACTTTTAGAACACGCTGAAACTAAACCATTAGTTGAATCACACAATACTTTTGACAGTGTGAATTGGTCATCAGATGTTGACACAGAGAGTGAAACTGATGCGTATAATACTGTACGACCAAACCGCCTGTGAATTTGGCCCTGTGAAGCTTCACCATGGCGCAAGTGGCTTTATGGCAAAAGAAAGGCAAAATGATTGTGATCAAGTGTAAGGACAAGAAAGACATCGGCCTCCTCAGCACTGCTCACAATGCAGCAAATGTCAACGTCAATGTCAGGGGAAATGTAGAAGTCATTAAACATTGTGTTGTGGTAACATACAATAACACAAGGAGCACATTGATCGTGCATATCAAGTACTGACAAGCAACAACAAAAGTATTATAAGAAATACACGTAAGGAAACATGCTTGTACTGTCCATATTGTGACATTCAGCGCTGGTGAAGTTCAAAAGATATCACAAGAAGGATGGGTATTAAATCTGCATCAGTACAGCAGAGTTAGTACTGCATTTATTTGATGTTTTGGAATTGAAAAGTTTATGTTACACATAATAACATTTTTTCTTATTGAAAAAATGTTTTCCGCAGGTAAACATAACTTTAAGAAGGCTACAGTAATGTTCTCTCTGTAGGAGGTAATGCAAGAGGTGTTGGTGAGAACAGCAGGGGGCACTTATCCTGTTGTCTGT
This sequence comes from Polypterus senegalus, assembly GCF_016835505.1. Taxonomy (NCBI): domain Eukaryota; kingdom Metazoa; phylum Chordata; class Cladistia; order Polypteriformes; family Polypteridae; genus Polypterus; species Polypterus senegalus. The sequence goes on from NC_053167.1 coordinate 124,090,395, forward strand.
AATAGTAATACTAATTCATTTTATTTACATAGCGCCTATATGGCTCAAGGTGTATGGATTCCAATGCCTCAAGCATCCCCAACGCAGTGACGAACACAATGTGCTGCAAAAATTGCTGCTGTCCTTTGGATGAGACATAAAACTAAGATATCTGTGTTAAAAAAAAACATCTCTGGCATCATTTGAAAAGAGTAAGGTGTTTCACGAGGTACTACCTAAACTACCCACCACAGCCTTGTCCATTCTGATCCCCTAATCATTCTCTGTTCCTAATTGGCTATCAAGAATGGCTGCCATTCCATCATCCAGACAGATTGTACACTTTTGTGGAGCAGTTCCCCTCTGTCTTGGATAGAAAAGGGCAATATACTGTAAGTGGAATTCATTAATTAATTATCTAGTGCCTCACTGGGAGCAGGTTCCACAATGAACCCAGATATCCAGTTACCCCTGCTCTTAGCTATATAAATAAAAATTATTATTATTATTATTATTATTATAATTAGTTGTAGTAGTAGAGTTATTATTAGTATCATTATTATTATTATTACTAGCCGACGCCCACCATAGCATACAGCGGTGTAAGAATAGGAATTTTAAACAGTGAGAAAGTCTCATATATGTTTCTTTTCTGGTTCGTCTTGCTTCCTCTTCAAACCCGGTCCCCCCACACGGCATTTCTCGATTCCTATTCCTCCTCTTCCACAGCATTCCCCACGTTGCCTGCGGCCACCCATACACCCCCACGCAGTTTTTCTTGATTCCTATTCCTCCTTCAGACTACCGCGTTCCCCGCTCCTCTCTCATGACACCATTGGTGTCACATCACCGCTCTATATCTAACCTGACCGCGTGACCTTTCACTTCGGCGGTGAGGAAGCAGGATGAACCAGAAGAGAAATATATATAAGAGATTATTATTAAATAAGGGAAGGACTGAAAGAGGCTGGGATTTCGGTAATCGGGCGGAAATTACCTCATGCGTCCACGGTCATGTCCTCCTCCATTCTGGGGAAACACAGGCAAAAGGTGTTATCAACTGTGTCACATTCACAGAACTCACCCGAGGCTTACAAGCATGATAAACGTAACCACAACTTTGGCCATCTTCAGCAGCCCTAAAGTCAAGGAAGAATTCTGCAGCTCATCCTCTGAGTGCGGCATATGGTGAGGACTGGTCCAGATACATGCTAAACCAGGCAAGAATGCATCTACAAGGTGGTATCATTCTTTAGAGCTGGGAATTTGTTGACAGTATGAGACTTGATTTTACACTCATCGATACTCATATTGACTTCCTTTTCTAACAGGAAACATATTTTAAGCCACTTATGCGAAGGTGGCTATGAAGAAAAATGATGTCATTTGCTTTTGAAATTGTTGTTTTTTTTTTATTTTATTAATTTTATTAAAATCAAATGATATTCCTTACAAGCAAGTCAATTTTAACAAAACTAGGTTCGAAACAAATCGACCCCCATCATGAGAAAGAGAGCTAGGCCAGCAGAGTAAAACTTTTAATAATAGTAATAATATATAGATAAATAAATAAAAAAAACTAAATAGAATAAACAAAAATTTTACTTGATTTTATACTCGTCGATACTCATGTTGACTTCCTTTTCAAATAGGAAACATATTTTAACCCACAAATACTATTATATACGAAGAAAGTTCAACAAGTTTCCACAATTTTATATTTTTGTTGGAAACGGTGAAGGTGGGAGAAGTAGTAATTGGACATTAAAAAGTTGGTTACGACACTGGGAAAATTGCATTGCAAACGAAGGTGACTATGTAGAAAAGTGAGGTAATTTGTTTTTGAAATTCTTAATAAATAGAGTTAAAAAAAGTCTGGAAACTTTTTTTTTTAAACACGAGTCAATCTTTGGTGATTTAAAAAAAATGGCCACATTAACTGTTTGTTGCACTCAATTTTTTGAGAATAACATTGATCAAAATATTGTATTTATGACACATCTTACAATAAGAATACTGTAAAGTATGGTCCATTACAAACACTAGGTTCTTATTAAATAATCTATGAGTGTATGTGTGTGTGTGTGTGTGTGTGTGTGTATGCGCATTCTATATTTCTATACTTAACATTTATAAGCTGTAAACCTTAAACTTCATAAATTGTAGGGTCTGATTTATGAGATTGACCTACTCACTTCAGTCTCAAGCAGAACTAATAATGTTGAATGAAATATTGAGTCGACTAAATTAGATTAACAAGGCCAAAGTTAAATCACCAGTTCCTTAAAATCAAAGTTAATGCCATCATCAATGTCTGTAAGAATATTTATAGCAACAAAGTACTTGAGAGAATTCCAGTATTATGTGAAGAAGAACTAGTTTTTGGATTACTTATTTTGCTATCTCTTTTCATAAAAAGTCTTATAAAATATCACTGATTTCACTTCACTGCTAGAAGCACTTAAGCTAGCACAATGAGTAATATATTTAATTATTTATTTATTATTAAAAATTTTGTTATTATACTGTGCTTGGACTGATCTGTGGATACCAGCCTTAACAACTGTACTTTTGTTGCAAATTTGCTTTACACTGTGAATAAAAGAGTTACATAAAGTATGGTATTTAAATGCTGTGCGTTATCTATCTATCTATCTATCTATCTATCTATCTATCTATCTATCTATCTATCTATCTATCTATCTATCTATCTATCTATCTATCTATCTATCTATCTATCTATCTGTGACAGATTTGGCATGCAATATAGGATTCATTCACTCAGTATAATATATTGTCTTTACATTATACTTACAGTATCTATGTATTAAAAGGAGTTGTTTGATTGCCAAGGGGTAGATGTGCCATGTCCCAGAAGAAATTATCCAGAGAAAGGAAATAAAAAGAAACAGGCAGTAGGAGAGGGTCTCCAAATTTACAAATTTATTAATAGTAAAACTAAAATTGACACAAGCATTCAGATTCCTTTGCTCAGGTGCTTTCCATTCTATTGATCATCATTTATTGAGGTGAAGTGAGTGGTGAATAGTTGGTGGTTATTGTTAAAAGATTAGATTTTAGTGTAGTCTGATGTTTTTAACTCATGCTGTTGTGCAGCACACACATCAAAGCATGCACCAGTTTCTGGTTCAGCTGCGGGGAGGTAATCATCAGATACATGGACTGAAAAGAAAACAGGTTAGTGCAGAAAGATAGTTTTTCTTTGTTTTTTTTTTTTATTTGGGGAATTGTCTTTTGAATTGATCGCTGGTTGGAAAGAGAGAGAGAGAATGGAAAGGGCAATGCCAGTCGAGCTGTCAACCCACTAGAGAGCCAGACTGAGCAGTGAATGAAGGTCCTATTGTGTGGCCATACTGTATGCTCATCTGGTGAGCAGGTAGATGATGAAATGCTCAGGTGCAGTGGAATCCTTCAAGGGGCAAGATACCCCATTAGCTATGGCAACCGTGAATGGTGCGGTTTGCATCTATGCCAGTGTTTCTCAACCTTTAAGTATTTGCGACCCGAGTTTTCATAACAGTTTTAATTGCGCCACTCTAAGGTTTTTTTGAAAGGAGCCCACTAATACCAATTTGTTCTTTTTTAATTAATGAAATATCATAGATGCATAGATGCAGGAGGACCGGAGGAGGGCTTGTGCCTCCTCCAGACCGCGAGGGGGCGTCCATCCTGGTTATGTTGGGGGCCTTGGTTAAAGGGCTTGGAAGCCCAGCCCTGCAGGGACCCGTGGCCAAATGCCTGAATATCCCGGGAGCCCAGCACTTCCGCCACACCAGGAAGTGCTGGGGGGAAGACGACAGGGGACACCCGGACGGCTTCCTGGTGCGCAGCCGGCACTTCCGCCACACAGGGGCGTGGCTTTGGAGGAATGCCGGGAATCAGGTTCCCATTTAAGGGGCCGCCTCCCTCCAGTCATCGGCAGAAGTCGGGTGGAAGAGGACGGAGCTGGAGGGAGGACTAGAGGCGGCCAGGAGAAAGGCACTGGAACTGTGTGGCCTGGACATTGGGGGAATCGGTGCTGGAGGCACTGGGGTGTGTGAGTGCACAAAAACGTGTAAATATTATAAATAACACGTGTGTTGGGTGAACATAAGATGTCCGTCTGTCTGTGTCCGGGCCAGCGTCCACAATGTAAACACACTGTTTATATACAGTAAAACCTAAATATTATTTTAAAGATATCGAGCATCTCTGATATTACATATGTTACAGCCATTACGATAGACAGGCCACCAGCAATAAATACGTACAATGCAAGAAAACAGGCTACGTATGAAGATGATATTAAACGAGGTGTAAGGGAAGATAATCTAGAATCTGCTAAATTGTTACAGAGAGATTTGGGTAGCGTGCAGCCTTGAGCATATTTATGGCAGATGAAATGTAATGCAAGTACATGTAAAGTATTACATGTAGGAAGTCAAAATGTCAGATTTGAATTCACAATGGGAGGTCTGAAAATCGAAACTACACCTTATAAGAAAAATTTAGGAGTCATAGAGGACTCATCACTATCTACAGCCAGACAGTGTCCAGAAGTGATACAAATAGAATGTTAGGTCGAATATTACAATATGTGGAGTACAAGTCATGGGAGGTAGGGAGGAGCTATACAACACATTAGTGAGGCCTCACCCATAGTAGTTAGAGTTGACTTTTACTGATAAATATAATTTTCACTATTTGACTACATATTGATTATACTGAATGACTTCTGTCTTTGTTTATTTTTCAGCTTTTGCCTTTGGCACTCTTAGGATGCAATTTAATTAAAGTCTCTTTATCTGTGACTCAGTCCTGCTGCTACTTTAACACAAGGACAAGAATTGATAATAGAACAATAATATAATATAGAATAGCAGAATTCCAACTCCAAGGGTTCTGTTTGGTAGTAACTAGCAAGAACATGAGAAATTAAACTAATCATGCACTTCTGTAATTGACAAGTACTTTTAAAAAGTGTAACCACCATCTCTAAGTCATTCATCTCCTTCCATGGACTAAGTGACTCCATGTGTGTGTCAGTACAAGTATTATTCCCATCCTAAATTGACTTATGAGTCTGGCTTTGACAGTACTGTGTTCAGTTTTCGGTCTCCATATTACAAATATAGACATAGCAGCACTAGAGAAAGTCTAGAGGAGAGCAACTGGGCTGATTCCAGGATTAAGAGGTATGAGGAGAGATTGAAGAAGTTGAACCTTTTCAGTTTAATCAAATGGAGATAAAGAGGGGACATGACTAAAGTATGTAAAATTATGAAGGGAATTAGTACAGCAGATCCCAGTTGTTACTTTGAAATGAGTCCAACAGAAACACAGGGATATGAATGGGAGCTTTTTAAGGGCAGATTTCACACAAATGTTAAAAAGTTTTTCTTCACACAAAGAACCACAGACAGATGGAATAAATTACCAAGTAGTGTGGTGGACATTAGTATTTTAGGGACCTTCAAATCTCAATTTGTTGTAATTTTGGAGAAATTAGGTGGACAGGATTGTTGGGCTTGTTGGCTGAATGGCCTGTTCTTGTCACAATTGCCAACGTTGTTTTTTATTCAATACTGATTACAGTCCCGTGGCGGCTGGTAGCTTTCCTAAGCCGCTACAAAGTTTAATAAAAGAATAGCCAATGAAGAGAAAAGATAATTTCAAGGGATAAATAAGGCAAAATATAAGATTGTAATGGGCAAAGAGGCATTTGTGAGTCTTGTTTGTAAAAACATTGTTTAATATATTCCTACTGTGTTGGCTATATGAAGAAATGCCATTATCATCCCTTAATAAAACTGAGTTTGACACCCCTGGTATAGAGGACTGTGCCTGAGTGATTTTATTTTTTAATCCCAATTATATTAGCGCTGTAAAGGTTTCACCCTACTCACTTGAACCCACATCCAAATTCAATCTCATCAGTAGCATCAAAATCACAGCTACAGAAAATACTATAAAAGATATATCTACTGATACATCTACTGTTAAATCCTGTTCTGTATTTGTAATATTTTTATTTTATTATTATATTGTATTGAGGATTACTTGTGCTCTGTTCTGTGTGTTGTATTGTATTGTCCCCCTTCTTTTTGACACCCACTGCACACCCAACCTACAATGCAACGGGGTCTCTCTTTGAACTGCCTTTCCCAAAGTTTCTTCCATTTTTTCCCCTACTAGGGTTTTTTTTGGGAGTTTTTACTTGTCTTCTTATAGAGTCAAGGCTGGGGCCATTGCGGCACTTCTTGTGAGATTTTGGGCTATACAAAAATAAATTTTATTGTATTGTATTATATATATGAGTGTCACTCAAGTGCAGTGTAAAGGCAGAGATTCAGAAAATTAAAAATCTGATCAACAAAATCCATATTTATTTATTTTTGTTATATTTTAGATCATGTGGTGCAAGAACGAGGTGTCTGATTCGGCACATTACACGCTAAACATGTTAAAACTAGCACTGAGGCAAGTTGATAATGATTGTTTCCTCTCTTATTACTGACAATGTAAAATAAGCGTCATACGACTAATTTTTCTTCAGCTATATTAATGGTATTAAAATGTTACTCTAAAAGCCTTTTCACTGTTAGCCATACATTTTTAGCTGCCTCCTACAATAACTAGAGTACTGATTTCAGCATGCTGTGCTGTTTGCATTCTGATCGGCCGCTCTGCTGGTGCACACCACTAAACATGCGAAGCTGAAGCTTTAGAACAGTGATTAAGATTTACGCAGAAAATGAAAAGAAGAAAAAACAAATAAGTATTTTAGTCCCACATCTTATTCCTCATTGCTTCCATCTGTAGCATTAAAAGTATCTACAGTGAACCCTCGTTTATCACGGTTAATGCATTCCAGACTCTACCGTGAAAAATGAATTTTTGTGAAGTAGGATTCCATATTTATAAATCGAATATTTTCGCAGAGTATAGAAAACCTGTTTACGACCTTCTAGATATGTTTTTTAAAATTATTAGAGCCCTATAGACATGAAATGACACCCTTTAGTCACCATTACACTTGTATTACCCAATATATTAAACAAAATAAGAGAAAATAAGACATATTAGACGTTACAAATATCATATTATTACTAGGCTCACCCGCCTTTTAAGGCGACCGAATTTTATCCCCAATTTGTGTGTGCTCCATCAGGCATTTACAGTAAGTGTAGGGAATGAGAACATCAAAGTGCCCATTCATAACATCTCCCGAAAACCTACGTTTTTTTATCCCCTCGAGTGCCTGTCCAAAGTCGTACAATGTCAGCCAGAATCTGTACCGCTAAAGATGGAGTTTCATGCACTAAATAAGCTATAGATGAGAATAAGCAAGCACCATCTCCCCTGATATTTACTACACGGTGAGGCATTTGTACTCAATCAACATGAATTATTTCCAGAGACACAATTTTGTCTATTTTTCCAGCGCATCGTGCACAAAAGCAAGGGAACGATGGGAGCACCAGAACTCTGCTCACATCGCGTCGCTTCGTACTGTAAGCCGCAAGTAGTAAGTCTGTGATAAGCGGAATACCGCTACGCTTTGCACTCACGGGACGGAAGGACAATCCCGACCACTTTTATATATTAGATTATTGTACTGTATATTTAATTACACACACACACACAGTTCTTACACACAACCACTAGCCTATGAAGGCACAACCTCAGTAGGAGAGTTTTCAGAGGTGGTGCAGTATCTTCAGCAGGTGCGTTGTTGTCTTCAGTGAAGAAGTACTAGGAGTAGGCAGTGGGTGTCTGGGTGCGCGGCTGAAGAACATCTTGATAGGCAGTTGCTGGCGCTGTCTTTTCATATGCGTGAGGAGGCTTTTGTAGGGTATTGCCATCTTTGATCATATCCAAGAGTTTCACCTTCTCCTGGATAGTAAGCATCTTCCTCCGGTGCTTAGTTTTATTGTCAGAAGGCTTAGAAAAAGCAACACATTTAGGAGCCATCGTGGGGCTTAGATAAAAGTTCTCAGAAAGCGCATGCGTAGTGACGTAAGCGTGTATGAGAAAAAATCATGATAGAGTGAAGCCGCGAAACTCGAAGCGTGATATAGCAAGGGATCACTGTACTTCAGTGTACAGTGCAGAATGTCTAGTCAGGTCAGTGTTGTGCCAAACAAGTGAAGAACTTATTGGTATGGCAGGTATGCATTCATTACAATGAGTAGGTAGTAACAAAACACAAGTCAAGGTTAGGCACACTGGCTAATTAGCAGAAAGTAAGGTTCACAGATCCCAACAGCTAACCCTGACAGCACCCACTGAACCCAACAAGGCTGCCCCCTTGGGAGTACAGTTCCCAGCATACCCTGCAGATGTCGAGGCCCAGGGATGCTGCCATCTAGTGCATCAGGAAAGAATGTAGTCACAACAGGTTGTCTCTCCTGGTCCCTCCATTATATTGGTCTTTGCTCCATCCCTGGTAGGACATCAGCCTATGCATGCTGTCCATCACTATAAAAAGCCCGGGCTCCTAGAAACTAAAATGCAGAGTCGGTGGTTTCGTTTTGCAGACGTGCTCTCCTCCCTCGTCTATCTATTCTCTCTCCTCAGAGGTTTCATTTTGTGGATGTTCTCACCTCACTTGTGTTTTAGCAGTAAGCGAATTTGTGTTTCATCGGCAGTTTCACTTCAGCTTCTTGCTGTAGCTTCGTACTTCTTTCTTCTTCCGACTTGTTAACTTCGGGCCGCCTTGCTGGTTCTTTGAGCTTCGCTCTGTAGCCTCACACTTCAGGGCCGGACCAACAGACAGACACATTTCCACGCATAGATGTTTATATATATATATATATATGTGTGTGTGTGTGTGGAATAAGAAATAAATAATTCTACTTGTTTGAATAGGTGTCTGCCTGCTGTGGCCTCGACTTCATACACATTTGTGTAAAATATTTATGAAAGATAAATACAAGATTACATTTTTTTAAGAAGTTGATTCCAACGGATCAGTGATTTTCTAGCTGAAATTAATATTTCATCCTTTCACCAAATTATTTTTTACCGAAGTAAGATACATTTTTTTACCACAGGTCCACTTTTGGTAGGAAGTTAAACTTCTTTTAAGTATTATTGTAATTCCTAGAGATACAGGGTGTCAGGAGGGTTAAGGAGCTGAAACTTTAACCACATAATCGCTGCTTTGATTCCCACTCTCTGACTCCTTGTGTGACCCTGAGCCAGTGAGTTATGTTCCTGTACTTGCTGTACTTGTGTTTGCTACAGAAAGATACTGCATAAAATATAGTTTTTTTTAATCTTTTTTTATTATTTGGGTTTCTGCATGGTAGAATTTCTTCCTCAGTCTGACATAATTATGAATATGGGCGCATGGCAGAAAATATAAATGAAACTTCAAAAGCACATTATAATTTCTTACCGTCTGTGTTGATCTTTGTTATACTTGTTTTGTTTTTTTTTAATTTCTGCTACAAGCTGTTTCTTTACATCCTGGGGCCTATCAGTTGCTGTTTTTTTCATTTTGTACTTTATGGAGCTTAATCAACTGCAATATTTTCTATATCTACATTACATGGGTAAATTAGTGGAAGGAATTATTAAGGAAAAAACTGAGTATCACATGGCAAGTACAGGAGTGTTCCTGAACTGCCAGTATTGGTTTAGACCAGCGGTTCTCAACCTTTCTAGTGCCTTCACCCTTTAACACAATTTCCTATGCTGTGGCGACCCCAACCGTAAAATTATTTTCGTTGCTACTTCATAATTGTAATTTTGCTACTGTTATGAATCGTAATGTAAATATCTGATATGCAGGATGTATTTTCATTGTTAAAAATTGAACATAATTAAAGCGTAGTTATTAATAACAAAAACAATATGTAATTATATATTGTGAAGTATTTATTTCTAATTACAAATAAATAAAATGTTATCTTTATGACTTACGTTTATTTGCTTTTCTTCATTGTGTATTGAACTGTATTCACCGTATTCATGTTGTATACTTATGTGAAAATGTGAAAAGCATGACATAGGATGGGTAAAAGTCTTAATATAACAACAGTAAACTACATTGTTACAAAATTGTTGTGACAGTATGCATAAAAAGCCAGCGTCAGTGCGAAGGTTGAGGCTGCTTCTTTCTCACCAGATCAGAAATTCTCAGGGCAGTCTTTGCAAGAGCACAACGAAGATCATCTTCTGCAACAAGTCGACTTCTGTATTTAGACTTGATAACCAACAAACTGGAAAACCTTGTTTCACAAAGATATGTTGTTGGAAATGGAAGAAGAAGTGCGTAAATCCATGCTCGATGTACAGTAATGTAAACAGTTAAAAATAATAAAGTTAAGACAATTAAAACGTTTGAAATTATTCTGATTCAATTGTCTGCAACATCTATCCTCGAATGACAATTATAGTAAAATCTAGTAACTACCAATAGAAAAAAATTGTACAATAACACGTTTTTCACATTAGAATAGACAAAACCCATATTTCCAATGGTCTTAGGCGACCCCTGGCAAATCGTCATTCGACCCCCGACAGGGTCGCGACCCAGAGGTTGTGAACCGCTGGTTTAGACAGAGTAGGTCGTGTTTTGGAATTCCATGAGGAAGAAAAGAAAAAGGTATGATCAAAGTGGAGCTCATGATATTATTTATATTGACTTTCATAAAGCATTTGATAAGGTGCCACATGAGAAGTAGGGCATCAAACTAATAGAAGGTGGAGTTTAGGATGTTTTTGTAGATGGGTGCAGACTTGGCTCAGCAGAGGATAATGGTGTGAGGAACCCCATGAGAAATAGATGAAGTTAAGAGTGGTGTCCATAGAGGTCAGTACTAGACCTGCTGCTACTTTTAATACATATAAACAATTTGGATAGGAATATAAGTAATAAGCTGTTTTTATACATGATACCAAATAGGCAGATTAGTAAATAATCTAGAATCAGTTGAATCATTAGAGATGGACTTGGTCAGGATACACGCCTGGGCAGATTTGTGTCGGATGGAATTTAATGTAAAGTATTATATGCAGAAAGTAGAAAAGTTAGATTTGAATACAAAATGGGACATCTGAAACTTAAAACGAACCTAGAAGTCATAATGGGCTTGTCAGTATCTACATTCAGACAGTGTCTAGAAGCCATTAAAGAAGGGAAACAGAATGTCAGGTGTAAGAAATAAACACAAAAAAACAAGATTAAGGGTTGGGGATTCTGTCCCCGTATACTATAGATTCTTTAGTTTCAGTAGTATGGTCAGGTTGGCAAAATATACAAGCAGACAAAACATTGGTGGCAAGACGGACAGTTTATGTAGTGGGAACAGAAATGGGGAAACAGTGCGCTGAGGGTTGTGGGATCGTGATGTCATCACTGTGGGAACGGAGGAAGCAGAGGAACCCGGATGTCTGGTGAAAGAATTCAAGGAGCTGTTTTCTTGTCTTTCCTGCCAAAATAAAGAGAGATCAGTTAGTACATTGTCGCAGTCCCTTGCTTTGCAGTTTCGCGTTGCTTGTCGGGTCCGTAAGCTGCTCCCTAATCGCTTGTGTGTGACACAGGTTATATAGTTCCTTTTAGTTATGAGAACAAGTCCAAGAAGGTTCTGTTCAATCTTTATAACACATTTCTGAGGCCTCATCTGGAGTACTATGTACAGTTTTGTTCTCCAGCTTACAAAAATGACAGAGCAGCACTAGAAAAAGTCCAAAGGAGAGCAACTATTGTGGAAAAGAATTTCCATCGTCAAAGTAGGCAGTCATTGAGCCCAGACGAGAATGCAGAACATTACCTTATTTACAAAGAGTTATGAACAAATGTGTCAGTACATGGAGTGATGAAATCTTCACCTTTTATACTTTTTCTAATTACCATCACCTCATCTAATACATCACATCATCTGATTGTTAATATGCAGAACTTTATTATCTTCTTCAATCAACTAAAGCCACCAGTAATTTTTGACTCATGTCAACTCTCTGAACACCACTTTGTTAAGAGGGGTGTTTTGTGGACTGTCATACTGATCTTAGCACCACTTCATAGGAGGAGTGTATGGGCATTCCCATCAGTTTATCTCCACTTTCTGGACGGGTGTTCATTATTCATTAAATTGGCTGGTATCTTCTATAAGACGAGGCTGAGACCCCTTGAGTTGCATTCAGTGCGCTGTTTTCAGTAATCCAGTGGTTCTCAAACTGTGGAGCGGGGGGCAGGCCCCCTCAGGGGTGCACAAAGTAACAAAAAGAGGGGCACAAAGATGTGAAAAAAAGAAAACAAGAATCAAAAATATGAGAAATACATCTATTGAAGCCAAAACAAATTAACTTAAACTACATTCTGATACTAGAAAAATAAACCTAGAGTTAGATGAATGTTGATAAAAGTTAAGTAGGTATAATAAAATATGCATCAATGATATATCATTAATTTAAAAAGAACAAATTGGTATTAGTGGGCTCCTTTCAAAAAAACGTTAGGGTGGCGCAATTAAAACTGTTATGAAAACTCGGGTCACAAATACTTGGTTGAGAAACACTGCAGTAATCAAAAGGTGTGAGCTATGAGGAGAGATTAAAGGAGAAGAACATTTTCAGTTTAAGCAAACGGAGAATAAGAGGTGACATGATTAAAGTGTTTAAAATGAATGAAAAAAAATAGTCTGGTGGATTGAGGCTGTTACTGGAAAGTTAAAAATTAGTTTGATAATCAGTGGGACTTTAGCGGCCTCTAAAACTCAACTTGATAGTTTTCAGAAGAATTAGGTGAATGGGCATTGGAAACCTTTCTTAGACTGTTATCATTCTAATTGTTCTAATGTTCTAAAAGTCCATCCATTTTTAACTGTTTTTTAGTTCTTTGAAAGTCTTATGAAGATCCAACAAAACTTTCCTTATCATCCTGTTAGACACAGGAGGTTACATTTCAGAATTGCCCCTAATGTTCTTATTCTTCCTTTGAACTAGACATAGTGAGAAGTCAAGCAAAATGACCGCTTTTATTAGCTAACTAAAAAGATTACAATATGCAAGCTTTCGAGGCAACTCAGGCCCCTTCTATAGGCAAGATGAGTTGCCTCGAAATCTTGCATATTGTAATCTTTCTAGTTAGCCAATAAAAGCGGTCATTTTGCTTGACTTCTCGCTACATCCATAATGGCTAACACAGTACAACAACCTTGAAGTAGACGGAAAGATTTTTGAAAAGGACCAGAACAGAAAGCGTAGCAAAATTTGTTAACCAGAAGACAGTGCTATCATACGTCAAAACAAAAATTGTAAACCTGAAGTTGTAGTCAAAACTTAGTTAGAAAGGAGGTTTTGTAAGCCGGAAAATACAAATAAATGATTGACAAAAGGTTCACAGTTTTTTATTTTATTTTTATTAATTTTATTACAATCCATACAAAGCAATTAAGATTTTACAAAAAGAAAAATTGAGTTAAGAACAGATCGATCCCCACCCCTGAGAGAGAGCAAGCCAAATAACGTTAAATTTAAGGCTTGTAAACATACCTAATTTAAAAAAAATTCTCTGTGCTTTATGAACTTATTTTAAAATATTACTGATTAGATCCTGCCATGTTTTGAAAAAGGTCTGTACAGATCCTCTAACTGAGTATTTGATTTTTTCCAATTTCAAATAATATAACACATCGGTTTCCCACTGACTTAAAGAGGAGAGTTTGGGTTCTTCCAGTTTAGCAGAATGCGTGCCAACAGTGAATGCAATCACAATTTGTTTGTCTTTCTCCACTTTAAGCCCCTCTGGAAGACCACCAAACACAGCTGTTAATGGGTTAGGAGGGATTGTGAGTCCAAGGCTGTCTGAGAGGTAATTAAAATTTTTTGTCCAGAATAATGTTAATTTGGTGCAGGCCCAGAACATGTGACCAAGTGAGGCTGGGGCTTGGTTGCAACGTTCGCAGGTTGGATCATGTCCTGGAAACATTTTGGAGAGTTTTAGTCGAGACAGATGTGCTCGATATATAATTTTGAGTTGTATAATTGTATGCTTTGCGCATATGGAGCTCGAGTGAATTCTCTGCATTGCTACTTTCCTCTCCTTTTCTGATATATTAATTGAGAGGTCATTTTCCCAGTGTACTCTTGGATCTTTGAAAGGGAGGGATTGTAAAAGGATTTTATATATTGTAGAGATGGAGTCTAACTCCTTGAAATTTAACAATAATTTTTCCAGCTCAGTTGAGGGTGCAAGATGAGGAAAATCTGGAAGGTTCTGTTTAACAAAGTTCCTGATTTGAAGATAGTGAAAGAAATGTGTAGCTGGAATGTTAAATTTGGAATGTAATTGTTCATAGGATGCAAAGACGTTGTCTATATAAAGATCTCTAAGCAAGTTAATTCCAAATTTTTTCCAGATATTAAAACTGCGTATGTTTGTGAAGGTTGAAAGAGGTGGTTCTTTTGCAGAGGTGCCACAGATAGAAGCTTCTCCGTCTTAAAATGCTTTCTACATTGGTTCCAGATTCTAAGTGAGTGGAGCACAATTGGGTTATTAGTGTATTGCCGATAACGTGTGTTTATTGGAGCACAGAGCAAGGAATACAAAGAAGTACTGCAGGATTTTACTTCTATTGCGGTCCATGCCTGTGTATGTTCTTCTATTTGTGTCCAGGTTCTTATCACCTGTATATTTGCTGCCCAGTAATAAAACTGGAAGTTAGGTAGAGCCATGCCGCCTTCTGCCTTTTGTCTTTGTAGGGTCGCTCTTTTGATGCGTGGATGTTTTGAGTTCCAAATAAATGAGGTTATTGTTGAATCTAATTGCTTAAAGAATGATTTATTAATGTATATTGGGATGTTTTGAAATAAAAAGAGCTTAGGAAGAATATTCATCTTAACTGTGTTAATTCTTCCAGCTAGTGTGAGATGAAGGGTTGACCATCTATGCAAGTCTTGTTTAATTTTTTCCATGCAGACTGTGAAATTTTTGTTGATATAGAACTTTATGTTCACAGGTTTTTATCCAGTCTCAGAAAAAGTGTGATCCTGCAACAGAAGATGTAACCATTTCACCATCTGGTGAATTGTGGGAAATGTGATGAACAACACAAAATCCACAAAGTAGCAGTGCCCATCACCTAAACAAAATAGCATCAAAAGAATTTGTAAAAAAAATGGACTTTTATTAAAATATTTAAATTAAAAAAACGCTGCAGAAATAGATTATTTGGGTCTGAAAATATCAAAAAAAAAGACCCAGAAGACCTTGCGATAAGCCAAGTTCAGCGGCTGTTGAAATAAAGTAAATATAGTGACAGCCACTTAGCTTATCGCATACACTGTGGAAAAAAGGTTGGAGAAATAAAGATTTTATTTACCTGTTTTAGCACCCCAGTGTTTCAGCCCAAGGTTGCTCAAAGGGCTCCCTGGAGGCCTACAGAAGCTCCAAGAGCAAGCCATGGGGCTCAAACTAGCTGACGCTACGGCACGCATTTGAAGCTGTTTTTCGAGCGGACTCATGGTTTCTGACGACCGAGTGCTAAGGGTGCTTCCATAACCGCAGCAGGAGAGAAGGCGAAAATGCTATATCTAAATCCAGAGGAACAGGTCAGAAGGATAGAGAGCACAGTTTCAGAGCTGAAAAAAGAGAATATAAAAGAAAACGGGAGAAAGTAAAACAGTACTCACTAGGGGCTGAACGAGGAGCCTTCACGTCACCAAACAGACGGGTACATGCGCCCAGTGTGCAGGAATGTTTAAATAGGGTGGACTGCACCTGAGCAGGTATTGATAAATGGTGTACGTCTCGGCGTGACAGTTTATTGGAAGTCCACGGGTAACGTAAATGAGGGTTGGATGGACAAATTGGGACTTGCAGTATAAAACCATGGTCCGAATGCCAAGGGTTGTCTTTTGACCATGTCTTCAGGGTTAAATGTAGATCTGTGCTGCTGATATCTTTATAAATTTAGAAGTGTCCAAAATATTTATGAAGGATTCAATTTTCAATACATATTTTAAACTATTATTTGATCTGTGTAATTGATATGAAGCATGATCAAACTAGGGTTACCATACTTCCGGGTTTCCCCAGAAATGTCCTTCAATTCAGGCAGCTATCTGGGCGTCCAAGTGGACTTTACAAAATTGTTTAGGTTTTTCACACTTCAGCCCATCATTTCCAACCAGCTATGCTACCTCGCATATTATTTCTAGCAAACATCACATAAAACTGCAACGGTGTGCTGCGCACATGACAAACCCCAACTTACATGATCAGAAGCTCCAAGGGAGGATGACATCACTCTTCTCCTCCAGGCTGACATACAGAAAAACTCCAAATCGGATCTTCCTCTTGCAGTCTTTTTATATCTTTCTTTATGACTTAGAAAATATGGTAACTCCTAAATCAAACAAAACGTTTGTTAAGATCCTGTTAGAGAGCAATGTTCTATACACACTTCAGAATTGCCTTTCATACAATTCACAGAATACAGGAATGGCAGATGGCAAATATTAAAGTCCATACTTAACCATTCTGGATCGATTTTTTTCCCCAGGTAGTACATGCTGATGTCCTATAAACCTCATTTTTTTATTAACATTTTCACAGAGTACTTTTTATTCTATTTAAAGCCATTTCCTTGATGGATTGGTTTAAAACCACTTTGTAGAGCCATCTACTGATTTAGAGCAACTTTACAGTTTTAAATGATACATTATAGCCACTCAGATATTACTGTTGCTCTTCATTTTAGTTCTCATACAAGCTTTCGAAACATAAAGCCCAGCCACAGTGGTGCCGCAGTAATGGCAACATTCCCAGTTCCACAGCAAATGAATGGGGCTCGACAGCTATACTGAATCTAAAACTTCCGTAAATAGACACAAGAATAGTAAAAAAAAACTTGTTAAAGAATTAGAAAAATGCTGTCTTGGGAAGAGAAGCTTGGATTTTTCACATGATGCCGTCTTCTGTATCGGTTTTAATTAGCGGTCCTGACAGCCAGCAAAAACCTCCCGACTGAAAGATTCATTAAAAAGGGACATATTGGATTTTTGAGAAACACTTTGTGAAACCTAAAAATACAAATCTAGGTCAGTTAAAAAAAAAAAAAGGAGCCCTCCCGTCTTCTTGAAGACTGCATCAGTGAAACAGAATGTATCTCTCTTTTTAAGCAGAAAATTGGATACAAAAAAGCCTAAGTGTTTTCCTCACACAAAAAAATAATCCCTATCTCCATTGGCTTGTCTTTTTCTTTCCCCAGTGCTCAAATAAAAGCACTTTTATGTCTTCAATTTAACTCGAGTATGGCTGTTAAATGGTGTCTGGTGGAGACAGGACAAAGAAGATGGCTGAAATGTAGTTTATCATTGCTCTTAATTAGAATGATTTACTCTGATAGGCAAATTGAGTGCAATTGAGTAAAGGAGGCCGACGAGGGAAATGGATTTAAAGATGCTGAGGCGAGATTTAGAAGAAGGTTGCTCATCACTCTTTGGGTAAGTGTAATTAGGAAAAATTGCAGGCCAGAGAAGTTGGGTGTATAGAACAGTCCGCAAACACATTTTGAAAACAAAGAAAATGGAGAGAGAGAGAGAAAGATAAAGAGGGATGGAAATGGATTAGCCGTTTGTGGGGGGCTGCTTGGCTCGACTGTATTCTTGTTTGAAGAGACTCTGGGAGAGACAAACACATTTAGAAGTGATTACATGCAGCTTTGGATACTGATAAACTTAATCGTTTAAATGACTCAACACAATGCAAACATGACAATTAGACTCCAACTAGCCTTAAACTTACAACCCCAAATCAGGAAAAGTTGGGACTGTGGAAAATGCAAAACAAAAAATGAAACAGTGATTCTAAAATTTACTTTGACTTTCATTTCATTGAACCCAAGATGTTTTAAATCTGGTCAACTTCATTTCGTTTGTCAATACACATCCAGCCTGCAACACATTCCAAAAAAAAGTTGGGACGATAAAGCATTCATCACTTCGTAATGTCGCCATTTCTTCCCACAACACTTAAACAATGTTCTGGCACTATGGATACCAAGTGATGAAGCATTTCAGGTGTTATTTTGTCCCATTCTTCTTGCAAACACATCTTATAGTGTGCAACAATATGGGTTTGTTGGTGTTGCATTTTTCATTACAAAATTCTTCACACATTGTCTATTGGGGACCCTCTTCTTCTGCAGTCATGCCTTTGCAGAAGGTGGTTTAGCATTGTCTTCTTGAAAAATGCATGGACGTTCCTGAAGGCAGCATATATCACTCTAAAGTCTCAGTGTATTTTATTGCATGAATGCTGCCATCACAGAAGTATACATTATTTTGCCAAGTGCACTGACACAACCCCATACTCATGAGAGACCTCTGCTTTTGGACATGTTGCTGATAACAGTCTAGATGGTCCTGAGCACACCGCGTGCATTTCTTCCACAAAAGATCTGGAATATAAGATCTTGTCTGAACACAACACACGTTACCACTGTGTGACAGTCCATCCCAGATGCCTCTGAGCCCAGAGAAGTTGACATGGTTAAAATAAGGCTTCTTTTCTTGCACAGTAAAGTTTGAAGTTTGATTTCAAACAGCAAAAGTGGTGAATTGCTGCGGCTGATTACGCCATGCAGCAGTATAAACGAGTACGAGATGATACGAAGGCAAATGTAGACTGTTAGGAAGTATTGTGACCTAACGCTGCATTGTGGTACAGTAAGGGATGGTACTTAACCTTGAACCATGATGAATAAACAATATCATCAATACTGTATTAAATTAATAAAGAATATCATTATTAGCAAATTGAATAAATAATGACACATCTACAGCAGCATTTGACAAGGGTTCCTAAATTGTTCAAAACATTTCAAACACAGCTACCAGATAAGCATTCCAGCACTACAATGACTCGACGTACAAAAAAGTCCAAGTGTCTTCATTTTAAAGATTTCAGTGAAGTTCAAAGCAAACAGTTCACACAAAAAAATAAAGAAAGAAACTGATAATATACTCAAAAAAGGGAAACATGGTATTCTGCTTGAGGATTAGGTATCTAAGTTACATTTTAAGGTTTCTATGTAACAATGAAAAATCCAGCTACACCATGACTTACTGATTAGCACACAAGTGAGTGTGACACCAAAGTAGCAGCAGCCTTTCATCATTCAGTATCATTGGACCCGGTGTCTACTACACTTGTTGTTAGTTGATATTTTTAGGATACAATAATGACACAATTTGTACAGAAAAGTGTTAATTAAGAGGAAAATGATAAAAGAGAATTAGGCACTGAACGCTGTGGAAAATCTACTGTAAATATTTCAAAATGTATCTTAAACGTAAATACTACACACTATCCTAAATAAATAAAAGACAAGAAAAAAAACAAACCAACTAAAGATAAAATATGGACCGGGTTGGTGAAAAAAAAAAAAAAAGCAGCAACAGTGGGCTACTGTTAGGGAAATTTTATTTTCTTCTTATATAATATGCTACCGTGGCTGTTCGTTTGTCTGTCCAAGATTTGAAATCACCTGTAGCTCGCAAACAGTTTCACCTATTGACTTGACACATATACTACGTGACGTCTACTATGCACTTTCAGGACGATGATTTTTATTACTCTTTTTATTTTATTTTATTGTAGAATCAACTATCGGCGGGGCACAGCAGGGCGGCCGTGTGGCGCATGCGTATGAGCGCCGTTCTCATTCCCTACCACCTTCACTAATCATTCTTGAGACAGATTGAAGACTTAAGTGCCAGCTTAAGTGAAAAATTCAAGAAAACTTACTAAGTAATTGCAACACAAAAACTAATTTAATCAGTTTTAACGCGAAAAGATGCCAACGAAAGAAGAGAAGCAGCGGGCCGATAGGGTGGAGAAAAGAAGAGCTGATCAGCAGCAAGTGCATCAACCTCTGAGCAAACGAATGCTAAACAGAGACAGAGAAAGAGTATGAAAACGTGCAGTGCACCGTTACTGGTATATAATAATCATTTATAACAACAAGTTTGAGGAAGCCTGTCACGTGTAATATTGTACTACAGGTCGGTTCACCATTACAAGATTGATGAATATAACAAAGCATCAATCTTAAACAAGTCAGGTTTATTCGCGTAACAGAGTTAAGAAAGGCATCAATCTGCACCAATCAGCATACAGATAAATGGTATAATTTTTAACACACGTGTATGTTTGTATATCTAAAGGTTCCAAAACAGGTAAGTAGATTAAAAGTCTTTAGCAAACTTCTGATCATTAAATTGGACTTATATATAATACTGCAGTTAGAAAGTTAAAATGTCATATCGTCTCATCTCCATCGTCTCACTGAGTCATTCTCAAATTTCAGCTTCGTCAGGCTTCATTTCACGTGCTGTATGAGAGGAGTTGCGATGCCCAATTGCAACTTACGATTGGGCGTTTTGTACAATTGGAAAGATTTTTGTCATGCTGTCTTGTAGTGTGAGCAGCTTCACAAGATATTGTTATGATGTGATCAAATTTGAGGAAATTAATTGTGCAGCGACTACAGTCTATTGAACATTGGGCATTGTTATTGTCATGATCATTCTCACCTTTCAAAAAACTACTATACTGTAATACACATACAATTAAATGGCCTAAGACAAAGACATCCTAGAAATTTTTTACTGGAAGAACCTGAAATAAACACCAAAAATGATAAATTACTAGTTTACATACCTCCAATTGTCTCTTTAAAACAGGCCATATTGTTCAAACATCTTCCACCCCACTTCTGTGGCCAGTTACGCCTTTTTCTTTTCTTTGCACTTTCGGAGCACAGTACAGTAAGAGCCAGGAACATTTTGAAACAACTCTGACCATATTGTTTTCTTGAATGGCTAAAGCTTTATTGCATAACGTCAATGGGTAAAACTGTCTGCTGGAGCCATGTAGACATACAGTCTGGGCGTCCAGTCACTGAACATGCTCAAATAATCTGAGCACATATACGACTAGCAACTCTATCGTGCAGTGTTAGTAGTCACTTGATAACTATTACTAAAAATCCTGCAGTGTATCCCTGGTATTAGTTGCACAAGTTGGTACAGTCAGATACACTTTATAAATTCACACACACAATTTTACCTTAACAACTACCACGACAGAACTTGATAACCACAGTTTTTAAGTTTATTATCCTTCTCATATACTGGGCAGAGTGAGCTAGGGATTGGCACTGGCAATCGGAAGGTGACTCTACTTCGTTGGGCCCTTGAGCAAGGCCCTTAACATGCAATTGCTCCTTCCTGGCTATGACATTAATCTGCATCCAGCCCTCCTCCAACCTGCAGGGAAAATACAATTACAATACAATTATTTTACAATTACAATTTATTTTTGTATAGCCCAAAATCAGATGAGAAGTGCCTCAATGGGCTTTAACAGGCCCTGCCTTTTGACAGCCCCCCCAACCTTGACTCTCTAAGAAGACAAGAAAAAATGGAAGAAACCTTGGGAAAGGCAGTTCAAAGAGAGACCCCTTTCCAGGTAGGCTGGGCGTGCAATGGGTGTGAAAAGGAAGGGGGTCAATACAATACAATACACAGAACAGAACAAATTCTCAATACAGTATACAAATAAAAATTTTAGAAGTACGGAGCAAAATTTAACAGTAGATGATATCACATAATATGATTTGGATTTGTTGAGGGGGGGAGGGTGTTGTTGGCAGAATTGGCACTGCAGCCACCATAAAAAAAACTCACACTGGTTCCATGCCATCTGAACGAGTGTGGTGCTGAGATGTTACATGTTGCATGGCTGCACTCGGGTCCTAATCTGAGATCCTGATTTGGTTTGTCATGTGGTGGGTGCGGCAATGTGCTGTATCAGCGCGTACTCCTAACCTCTTCCTCCTCCTCATATATGGTAAAATAAGATCAGATGAGGTCTTATTGTTTTAGTCCCCTCTACCATAGATGACCACCCATAACATTTCAGTCTAACAGGTCCATGCATGTGGCCTTCATTACCAGCAGCCATTGGCCAGAATTCAGTGATACTATTGCAACATAAAAGAACGATACAAATAATGCCTGTGCTAGTACTGAATGAAAATGAGCAATAAAAATTTCAAATGAATGTTAATTATTCCCAGAACCTAACAATGTTTTTATTAGAAAGCATTTACTAAAACTCAATAAATAATGATTTAGTTCCTTTTCAGCCATCTTTATTTTCACCCATGGTTCAAACTGTCAAGTTAAAGCAAGTGCTAGATGTGCTACCTCTCCAAATAATCAAAGTAAACCTCATTGTTAGTGTCTGCAGCGCACCATCTATTGGAATGTATTTCATAATGCATTGTGGATGGGTTAAAGGAGCACAGGGTGCCTTTGTGAAGTGTTGTGGTGCCAGCCCTTTTAAACAAAACAATGCAATACAATTAATTTTTGTATAGCCCAAAATCACGCAAGGAGTGCCGCAATGGGATTTAACAGACCCTGTCTTTTGACAGCCCCCAGCCTTGACTGTCTAAGAAGACAAGAAAAAAATCCAAAAAAAAAACCCTTGTAGGGGAAAAGATGTCAGAAATCTCAGGAAAGACAATTCGATGAGAGACCCCTTTCTAGGTAGGTTGAGCGTGTAGTGGGTGTCAAAAAAAAGTGTTAAATACAATACAATACACATAATAGAACACAAGTAATCCACAATACAATACGATAGTCCATCCATCCATCCATTATCCAACCCACTATATCCTAACTACAGGGTCACGGGGGTCTGCTGAAGCCAAACCCAGCTAACACAGGGCGCAAGGCAGGAAACAAATCCTGGGCAGGGCACCAGCCCACCGCAGGGCACACACACCCATACACCAAGCACACATACTAGGGACAATTTAGAATCACCAATGCAACTAACCTGCATGTCTTTGGACTGTGGGCGGAAACCGGAGCACCCGGAGGAAACCCAAGCAGACACGTGGAGAACATGCAGACTCCACACAGGGAGGACCCGGGAAACAAGCCCAGGTCTTCTTACTGCAACCACTGTACCACCTTGCTGCAATACAATAGTACAATAGTAAAATTACAAGTCCAGAGCAAAATGCAAGAACAGCTGATATCACATAATAAGATGCAGATTTGTTCAGAGTCCTGGAGACCTCGGCCATCAAGTTGCCTCCCCTTCCTGGTCATTCCACAGCTGAGTCAGCACTGGGCCAGCCAATCCGATGAGAGGACTCCTCTACCCGACGATTCCAGTGCTCCTTCGACAGATGATTTTCCCTTAGGCAGGCGGTCAACTTGGCAGTAGGGTAATGGCACCAAGTGCCACATTTGAGTACTGAGAAGAGAAACCGAGAAGGGAAACAGTAAACAAATACAAATGCTCGAGGGCATGAAACAGAATATAAATCACTTTTTCTCATCAAGAATATGATGATGAAGGAATCTTGGAGCTCCATCCTTAATGTCGTCCTGGTCCAAATGAGATGCATTGGGTTTATATAGTGGTCCAGCTGGAAGGGGTGGGAATAGTTGCCCTCAAGGGGCGTCTTTTTACTGCTGAGGAAGAGAAAAAAATCATGAGACTGTTAACAGTAGCGCCCCTCTTGATACCAGCGGGGTATTGCATACTTTGTATGAGCCCTGAATGTGTCCCTCGGATATGCAAAAGTGACAGCTGTCAGGGATGCCAGCGGCAACGACCCGGCCGGGACGCCGTGAGGGACCGGATGTGGGTCTGCGCCCACCCTGGATCACGTGGGGGCCGCCTTCCTGGATGCTCTGGGGGCCACGGGTTGAGGGCATGGAAGCCCCACCCTGCAGAGGCCTGTGGTCACCGCCAGGAGGAGCCCCAATGCCTTGGGGACCTGTTCCCACAGCACTTCCGCCACACCAGGAAGTGCTGGGGGGAAGATTAGGAAGGACACCTGGAGAGCTGCTGGGAGAACAGCCGGCACTTCCGCCATGCTGGGGCGTGGCCAATGAGGGAATGCCGGGAACCACCTGGAGCTCATCTGGGAGAGAATAAAAGGGGCCATCTCCCTTCATTCAGGGCTGGAGTCAGGTGGAAGACGGACAAGGCACGAAAGAGGTGTGGAGGCGGCCCGAAGAAAGGCGTTTGTGAGGCCAGGACTGTGTGTTTGGGGGTGTTTTGTGCACGGAACTGGGTCTGAGTGACCATAATATTGTAAATATTTGTAAATAAGCATGTGTGGTGGTTGAAGAACAACATATCCACCTGTCTGTGTCCAGGTCAAGTTCACACAGCATATAGTAATAAAATGCATTGTATTTGTCATTCCAACAGATGCCGCATCACAAACATTTGCAGTAATAAAACGTGATCTTCAGCTCTCTCTGGATCGGTTCGCAGCCGAGTGTGAAGCGACTGGGATGGGAATCAGCACCTCCAAATCCATGGTCTTCAGCTGGAAAAGGGTGGAGTGCTCTCTCATGGTTGGGAGCGAGATCCTGCCCCAAGTGGAGGAGTTCAAGTATCTCAGGGTCTTGTTCACAGGTGCTGGAAGAATGGAGTGTGAGATCGACAAACGGATCGGTGCGGCATCTGCAGTGATGTGGGCTCTTCATCGGTCTATCGTGGTGAAAAAAGAGCTGAGCCATAAGGCACAGCTCTCAGTTTACTAGTCGATCTACGTTCCTACCCTCACCTATGGTCATGAGCTATGGGTAGTGACCGAAAGAACAAGATCGCGAATACAAGCAGCTGAAATGAGTTTCCTCCGCAGGGTGTCTGGGCTTTCCCTTAAAGATAGGGTGAGAAGCTCAGTCATCTGAGAGGGTCTCAGAGTAGATCTGCTGCTCCTCCATATCGAGAGGAGTCAGATGAGGTGGCTCGGGCATCTGATCAGGATGCCTCCTGGACGCCTCCCTGGTGAGGTGTTCTGGGCACGTCCAACCGGGAGGAGGCCCCGGGGAAGACCCAGGAAACACTGGATGGACTATATCTCCCGGCTGGCCTGGGAACGCCTTGGGATTCCCCTGGAAGAGCTAGAAGAAGTGGACAGGGTGAGGGAAGTCTGGGCATCTCTGCTCAAGCTGCTGCCCCCGTGACCTGACCTCAGATAAGCAGAAGAGGATGGATGGATGGATGGATGGATGGAAGATGTGTAACTACAAATCAATGCATTTTATTAGTTGGAATCTCTTGGAATGACAGAGGCATAGCAACTGAACAAACAGACAAATACACAGACACGTGTCCTTTTACTAAGGTGGATAAGCAGATTTCTGTCTGTCCAGCACTGAGTCTCTGTTGGATGTATTCAGCGTTAATGTTTGCAGTGCAGTGTGTTTGTCTGGTTGCTATATCTCCATTACATGCCATTTGGTACAGGATTTTTATGCTTGTGATGCACCATCTGCTGAATAACAAAGACAAAGCAAGCAGATGGACACACAGCTAAGTTATTGAGGTTGATAAGTTGGCCCAATCTTGAATGTATTTTGTGATGCACTGGCTTGTGCCCACCCCTGATACAGACAGAAAGAAATATATCATTGTCACGACTTAATATTTTTCTTCTGTTGATCTACCATGTACTTCTGTGATACACATTATTTATATCTTGTGTTAAGCGATCAGTTCAGAAGGGCGCATACTGTTTGTCAACGCCCAGTGGAGCACAAAGCCACAGCTATTTAGTTACTCCAGCGTCTACTGTAAATCACAAATAGTACATGTTTATGAGCTTTTTGCATCTTCGAGGGGTGGGGGGAATTCATAGCATCAGTTCTTAAGAGGATTATACTGAGTTCAGTCACATTTTCCTTGCTGCAACTCATGTTGGGGAGTGAGTGAAAGACACCATTTTTGGAAACCCCCCAGGTGGATTAAAACATAAGACTGTCACCGGTCCTCACTGTGAACCACAATACAGAGTTAGTATCTTTCAGATAGAAGGAACAGCCCAGCCAATCTACATGTACTGCTGTTGTGGAAGAAAATTCTGAATACAGACACCCCCACCATGAAAATGCCCCAATTTAAGCAATAAAACACAGGCAGGAGAAAGCATCAATTATTATTCTTTGTCTAAATCTCACAAGAGGCATAAACTTGTCATGTTAGTGTTTTTGCAAAGAAAAAAGTGTCCTCTGTGATATATTTATACAATTTATTGATTAGGTCACTACTGGAAAAAAAAAGAATTCATTATATAATTAGAAAACTTTTAACATGATTGGTTACACCTAGTTGCTAATGGGACATGGCAGATGTTGATACCTTAAATGAGCACAATTTGATTGATAGTCCTATTTGCTTAGGATGTACGTAACATTTTAAACGTATTTTTTTTATTTTTACTTTAGGAGACGTGAGTTTCTCCACGTTCATCCTGTTTCTCATGGCTTAAAAGGAACAATGGTCTAAATTTTTTTATGATCCAGATGGGTTCAAAAAACAAGAAACTTAGTACTAGAAGAAGAATGGCTATACCATAAATATAACATTTTCTCTAAAGGGGTTATATAAAATAAGAAGAAATACATTTATCATAGTGAATAATAAAATAACAGCATCAGCTTTTAAGCATAAGCGCAGAAGGATATGAGACTCAGACACATGCCAGGTGCACATTGGACCAGGGTTCAAATTCATCTCTTACACTGTCAAAATAATTTGTTATAAAATATTAAATGTATCAGAAAATCAAAACTAACATACTGTATAGTGATAATATTTAATAATAATAATAATAATGATAATCTTCTTCTTTCGGCTGCTCCCATTAGGGGTTGCCACAGCGGATCATCTTCTTCCATATCTTCCTGTCCTCATGATCTTTCTCTGTCACACCCATCAACACATCCATAAACCTTCTCTTAAGTCTTCCTCTTTTCTTCTTGCCTGGCAGCTCTATCATTAACATCCTTCTCCCAATATACCCAGCATCTCTCCTCTGCACATGTCCAAACCAATGCAATCTCGCCTCTCTGGCTTTGTCTCCCAACCGTCCAACTTGAGCTGGCCCTCTAATGCCCTCATTTCTAATCCTGTCCATCCTCGTCACACCCAATGCAAATCTTAGCATCTTTAACTCTGCCACCTCCAGCTCTGTCTCCTGCTTTCTGGTCTGTGCCAACATCTCCAACCCATATAACATAGCTGGTCTCACTACCGTCCTGTAGACCTTCCCTTTCACTCTTGCTGATACCCGTCTGTCACAAATCACTCCTGACACTCTTCTTCACCAATTCCACCCTGCCTGCACTCTCTTCTTCACCTCTCTTCCCCAATCCCCGTTACTCTGTACTGTTGATCCCAAGTATTTTAACAATAATAATAATAATTCTTTACATTTAATAGTTAATGGAGAGCCACTACAATCACCAACAATGTGTAGCATCCACTTGGGTGATGTGGCGGCAGCCATTTTGTGTCAGTAGGCTCACAACACATTAGCTGTTAGGTGGTGAAGGGGTGAGAGAGTGATAGGCAGGGGATGATTAGGGGGCTGGAATGCCTAGGCCATAGTGGGCAGTTTACCCTGGTCATCAGGACACACCCTACTCTTTACAAAAGATACCCAGGGATCTTTTATGACCACAGAGAATTAGGACCTCAGTTTTACATCTCATTCAAAGGACGGCACCATTTTAACAGCACAGTGTCCCCATCACTGCACTGGGGCATTGGGGTCCACATTCAGCACCCCCTGCTGGCCTCGCCAACACCTCTTCCAGCAGCAGCCCAAGCTTTTCCTGGTTGGTCTCCCATCCAAGTACTGGCTGGACCCGAACATGCTTAGCTTCAGGTGGATGATGTGTTCTGAAGCACATGTAGTATGGCTGCTGGAAATAGCTGGATTTAGCACCCAGTTCCTGAATAGTAATTGCTTGGTCTCCAAGTGTAAGGTACAAATTGAATTTTCTTTTGTGGTCCAATATCACACACCCTCTTGGAAAGTGTTATCTCTAAAATTGGACTAGTATCTTTTTTGTATGTGTAATGAATGTTTGAGGATTTATCATTCTGGCTCAGCTTCACTTCTAAAATGGAGGCCTAATAAGAATGAAGGCTTTACCACAAACTCGAAAATCAGGCTTTTTGGCCTGCACAGGGAAAAACAGGAGCAAGGACTTCACAACTATACAATAAAAATAAAGTAAATGGACATACATTCCATTTACAATATGTTAACAAGCTTGGGCTTATTTGGACCAGTATGTTAACCTGTTTGGACCTCCATGATTGCTTAAAAAATAATGTGTCTTATTAAGTATCATTATGTCATTAGTATTTCATAAACATTGCAATTGTATCTACCTGCAAACTTTATACAGTGGTCTGTAATCAATGAAAAGCAATATACAGAAATAAACTGAACTAAATCTCTAAAAGATGGAGAGGGGATCTGTGAAATGCACGGCTCACAATAACAAAAATAAAGTTCCTTCATATTCAAAGATGTATTTTGCAAAAGCTCAAAAACAAGAACAAAAACAAGGCAGATCAAAAGGCACACCTAAAAGGCAAATGAAAAGATTAATCCATAAACAAAGCCAGAGACCATAAATCAAAGATCAAATAGGGGAAAAGCACTTACAGCAGTCAAAACTGACAAATCCAAAAAACAGAAGGAGGGCAGAACAACAGAAGTTTTCACCGATGCCTCAGTGGATATCCAGTTTGTTGACTAGAGCGGGGGAGGACCCACAGCTGCAGTGTCAAGAGGCCCTACCTCCTTGGGCTCAATTTATAAAAGACAAGGAACACGAAAAAAGAACAAAATGATATTAAAGCAACATATGTGAATTTCCCCTTGGGATTAATAAAGTATCTATCTATCTATCTATCTATCTATCTATCTATCTATCTATCTATCTATCTATCTATCTATCCAATACAATAAAACATAACTAATAAAACAGTATTCATTGACAAAATAAACAGAAAAAAAGCATATTCAATATTCAATTATTTAAAAGACAAAAAGGCACAAATAAAAGAAAACAAAATATGAGCCAGGGATGTTTTGTAACAGACTAGCTTTCTGTTCCTACCTCGTTCATAGTACTGTTATGGATAGGAAGTTAAAACTATCCATTCATCCATTATCCAACCCGCTACATCCTACCTACAGGGTCACGGGGGTCCGTCGGAGCCAATCCCAGCCAACACAGTGCGCAAGGCAGGAAACAAACTCCGGGCAGGGCACCAGCCCAACGCAGGACACACACACACACCAAGCACAACCTAGGGACAATTTCAAATTGCCAATGCACCTAACCTGCATGTCTTTGGACTGTGGGAGGAAACCGGAGCATCCGGGGGAAACCCATGCGGACACGGAGAGAACATGCAAACTCCACACAGGGAGGACCCGGGAAGCAAACCCAGGTCTCCTAACTGCGAGGCAGTAGCACTACCCACTGAGCCACCATGCCGCCCGCAGTTAAAACTACATATGATAAAAATGATATGATAAATGGGGGAACCTGATGCCAGTCAAGCTATCATGGGGTGAGGAGGGTCTACTATTCGAAGGCTTGTGATCTGGGCCAAAGAAGTCACAGAGAGTGATGTAATGAGAGTGAGAATGAAAGTGAGAGTGCTGCTTTGGGGTGCTCTGTAAGTGGAGAGCCTGACCATTTCTGTTTATTTTCTCATAGGATCTTTAAAGCTGTAATTAATTATCTACTTCTACCTATAGCCAATCTTCCTTGTTTTTTTAGTCATTAAAAAATAGCTGCATGATAATAATGGATAATTTTTGCCATTACAGTGAACCCTCGTTTATCACGGTTAATCCGTTCCAGACTCTACCGTGATAAATTACTTTTCGCGAAGTAGGATTCTTTATTTATAAATCGAATATTTTCGCAGTTAGAGTATAGAAAATCTGTTTACGACCTTCTAAATACGTTTTTTAACATTATTAGAGCCCTCTAGACATGAAATAACACCCTTTAGTCACCATTACACATGTATTACCCAATATATTAGACAAAATAAGAGAAAATAAGACATATTAGACGTTACAAATACCATATTACTAGGCGCACTCGCCTTTTAAGGCGACCGACTTTTATCCTCAATTTTTGTGCGCTCCATGTGTACATCAGGCATGTAAGTGTAGGGAAATAGAACATTAAAGAGCCCATTCATAACATCTCCCGAAAACCTAAGTTTTTTTTTATCCCCTCAAGTGCCTGTCCATAGTCGTACAATGTCAACCCGAATCTGTACCGCTAAAGACAGAGTTTCATGAACTAAATAAGCTATAGATGAGAATAAGCAAGCACCATCTCCCCTGATATTTACTACGCAGTGAGGCATTTGTACTCCACCAACATTAATTATTTCCAGAGACATAATTTTGTCTATTTTTCCAGCGCATCGCGCACAAAAACAAGGGAACGATGAGAGCACCAGAACTCTGCTCACATCGCGTCACTTCGTACCTCAAGCCGCAAGTAGTAAGTCTGTAATAAGCAGAATACTGCAACGCTTTGCACTCACGGGACGGAAGGACAATCCCGAATGCTTTTATATAGTATATTATTGTACCGTACATTTAATTGTACACAACCACTAACCTATGAAGGCACGACCTCAGCAGGAGAGTCTTCAGAGGTGGTGCAGTATCTTCAGCAAGTGCGTTGTTGTCTTCAGTGAAGAAGTACTAGGAGTAGGCAGTGGGCGTCTGGGTGCGCGGCTGAAGAACATCTTGATAGGCAGTTGCTGGCGCGTGAGGAGGCTTTTGTAGAGTATTGCCATCTTTAATCATATCCAAGAGTTTCACCTTCTCCTGGATAGTAAGCATCTTCCTCCGGCGCTTAGTTTTATTGTCATAAGGCTTAGAAAAAGCAGCACGTTTAGGTGCCATCGTAGGGCTTAAATAAAAGTTCTCAGAAAGCGCATGCGTAGTGACGTAAGCGTGTATGAGAAAAAAAATCGCGATAGAGCGAAGCCGCGAAAGTCGAAGCGTGATATAGCGAGGGATCACTGTATTCTAAATCTGTGACGCTATTCTATATAATGGTCTTGGGCAGCATTCAGAACGTTTCATTTTTTTAACTTGTTCCAGCCTTGTGCTAAAATCAATTCACATCAACCAATATTCAACAATACTCCAGAATGACAAAGTGAAAACCAGATTTCAGAAATGTTGGGAAATGTATTAAAATTATAAAACTGAAAATCACATTAACTCAAACATTCAGACCCTTTTCATTGAAATTTGGCTCAGGCACATCCCATTCTGTTGATCATCACTGAGATGTTTCTACACTTTGTTTGTCATCCACCTGTGGTCAATTTAATGTTGTGAACTGGGTCCCATAAATACTTCACCAGTTGCCTACTAGGGGGAAATTACACCCCCTGACTAGGAACAAAAAGGGTCTTGAACAATCTTTATTAAATAAAAGGGTTTATTCTTGACAAAATGATGGTGCAAAAAAAGCAATCTCTGCAGAGCACAAAGGCAAATAGAAATGCATAAAAAGCAAAGGCATTCTAAAGCAACCACATCCTAATACAACATCCCAAACAAAGTCAAAAACAGAGCAAAAGGATCATAAATACAAGAAATCCACAAAAAGCACATCAAAACACAACTCACTGCTCCCTGAGCACATTTGAAATGAACTGGTAAGAACTGTGGGAGCCCCTCCTGATTTATAGGGTGGAGGGTGGTGATTGACAAGTGACTCCGCCTCTTGGGGGACCGCCCACAAAACACATGGGACATAACCAAGGCATTGCTATAAACAAACTGAAAAAAAAGAATACAAATAAACACATGCAATATCAACGTAAATAAAGAATCAAAAATGGACATAAACAAAGATATGAACCACAGCCCGAGGAGGAACACTGGCTGAAGCATGACAATTACACATGAATAGATAAGGTACACAGATAAGGTCTCACAAATATGGGGAAGGCAATAAAAACTTACTGCAACACTGAAAGTGGCCTCCATAATTTTTAAATGGAAGAAGTTTGTAACAACCATGACTTTTCCTAGAGCTGGCCACCTGGTCAAACTGAGCAATTGTAGAAGAAGAGCCTTGGTAAGAGAGGTGATCATGGACTCAATGATCTCTCTCTCTGAGCTCCAGAGAGCTTGTGTTAAGATGGGAGAAATTTTCAGAATCACAACCAACCACTGCAACACTCCACTGATCTGGGCTTTATGAAAAGAGGCCAGACAGAAGTATCTCTACAGTAAAAGACACGTGGGAAGTTGTTTGGAGTGTGCAAATAGGCAGCTAAAGGACAAGATTCTCTCGTCTGATGAAACCAAGATTATGTCATGTTCTTGAGGATACCATATACTCCTCATCACTTGTATGATACCCTTGGTGAAGCATGGAAGTGGCAGCATCATACTGTGGGTTATTTTTTAGCAGCAGGGACTGGGACACTAGACAGGTTTGAGTTAGTGTCATGTCTGGAATAAACCAGGACCTGCTCATCATCCGTAGAATACCATTCTAACAGTGAAGCATGATGGTGGTGGTGGCAGCCTTATGCTGTGGGTTTGTTTTTCAGCAGTAGGAACTGGAAGACTAGACAGATTTGAGGGAAAGTGGAATGGAGCAAAGCATAGAAATATTCTTAATGAAAACCTGCTCGAGAGTACTCTGGACATCAGATTGGGCTGAAGGCTCACCTTCTTAATGCACAATGATCTAAATCAAAGACAACATAAGAAATTACTTGAGGGCACTTTCAGTTGCCCAGCCAGAGGTCAAACTTGAACACATTTGAACATCTCTGACGAGACCTGAAAACAGCCGTCCACTGACGGCTTCCATCCAACCTGACAGAGTTTCCAAGGATTTGCAGAGAGAGAAGAATGGCAGACAATCCCCAAATACAGGTGTGTAAAACTTGCCACAGCACAGAGACTAAGAAGACTCTGGGCTGGAATCACTGACAGAGCTTGAGAATATCTACTTAAAAGAATATCAGAACATCCCCAAATCCAGATGTGTGAAATTTGTCCCATCCTGCTGAAACGAGCTTCAGCTAAGTACTGAGTAAAGGGTCTGAGTATTGGTGTCAATGTAATATTTCAGTTTTTTATCTGTTGTGGCAGACGACCAGGGACCTTGCCCCACCAGGACGCCTGAAGCAGGGAAAGACTTGGAGAGGGGCAATATCTCCCCTGGGCACAAGATGGCAGCCCCCCCTGGTTTCCATCAGGGGCCATGGATACTGAGCTGGGAAGCTCAACCTTGTGGGGGTCCATGGCCACCACTAGGGGGCACCTGGATGGTTCCTGAGCCATGGAGGACAGCACTTCCACCACACCAGGACATGCTGCCGCTCCTGGAACAGTGCTTCCGGGTGCAAGGGCAGCATTTCCACCACACCCGAAAGTGCTGCCAGAAGACCATCACAGAGCACCTGGAGCACATCCGGGACATTATAAAAGGGGCCACCTCACTTCATTCGCAGAGCCAGAGTCGGGTGGAAGAAGTCGGAACTTGCAAGAGAGGAGTGGAGGCGGAAAGGACTGATTAGTTGTGTGAGTCTGTGGAACTAGGCACTGTAAATAGAAATATTGTAAATATTATGTGTTATGGACATCTGGTGTCGTGTCTGTATGGGGCCGGCTGTCTTTTACACTGTATATATATATATATAAATATATATATATATATATATATATATATATATATATATATATTTATATATTGTGAACCCGGCCCAGACACAGACAGGCGGACATGTTGTTCATTAAACTACCACACGTTTATTTACACAAATATATACAAGTATGGTCACTCAGACCCAGTCCACTAGTGCACAAAACCCCAATACTTAGTCCTGGCCACAAATGCCTGCTCTTTGGCCTGCCTCCACACTCTCCTCGTGCCTCGTCCTCTTCCACCCGACTCTAGACTCGAATGAAGGGAGACGGCCTCTTTTATACAGGACCTGGATGAGCCCCAGGTGTTCCCGGCATTCCTCCTCTAGCCACGCCCCAGCGTGGCGGAAGTGCCGGCTGTCCTCCCGGCAGCTCTCCGGGCGCCGTCCTAATTCTTCCCCCCAGCACTTCCTGGTGTGGCGGAAGTGCTGGGGTAACAGGTCCCCAAGGCATTGGGGTGCCTCCTGGCGGTGACCACGGGCCCCTACAGGGTGGAGCTTCCATTCCTTGTACCCGTGGCCCCCAGAGCAACCAGGAAGGCAACCCCCACGTTATCCAGGGTGGGCGCACCCTACTCCAGGATAGCCGGGGTCCGGTCCCGCTCTCCAAGCAGGGACAGGGGCGGAGACACGGCCTGAGCACCACCACTTGGTGCTCCCCTGCGCCTCGCACAGGTTGCGCTCCCCCCTCTTACCGGCACCCCGGGACCTCCGCGCCCCTTTGGTTGGAGTCACTCGCTCCCTTGCAGCCTCCTCCAGCAGTGGCGGCACCCACGCACCAGCAGAAAGATCCTTCCGCAGACGGTCTGACATCAGAGGGCAGGTCCCCAACGAAGGGGGTCCTACTGCTCGCCCGGGGTCCGTCCCTACAAAAGAGAACAACACAGAGGCAGAACCGCTGCCAAGGCACCCTTCCTGTGCCACACACGGGCAGTGTTCCCCCCTCCAATCGGCACCCCAGCACTTTTTTCTGTTCGGCACCCCCTCCGCGGCTTCCGTGTCCCTCTTGACGATGGAATCGCCGGCACCGCCTGCGCTCTCTCCGCCGGCCTCAGGGATTCCCTCTGCCCCCGCAGAGGGAGGCCAGCACCCGGACACGTGCACCCAGCACCGCGTCCCAACCTATCGGAGGAACCGGCACCCAGCCTGCCATTCCTGCTGTCACTCTGGGACGTTTTCTCCTGTTTCACTACTATGCGGGCAAAGACATGGAAGATGGCTAGTTTTTAATAAATTTGAAAAAAATTAAAAAATCGTGTTTAGCTTTGTCATTTGGGGGGATTTATTGTTGTTTGATGTGTGAAAAAAATAATTTTAATGATTTTAGCATAAAGCTACAAATTAACAAAATGTGAGCAAAAGTGAAGGGGTCCGCAAACTTTCCAAATGCTACTGTTCAAACTAAGTTAACATAACATCCTCAAACCAGCTTAATCCAGTTCAGGATTGCAGTGGACCAGAGCCTATTCTAGTACCTTTGATGGCACATACTCACACACACAAACTCAGGCAGTTAATAATCACCAGTGCACATTGTCTCATTGCCGTCTTAACGCATGGGCATGCTGGGCAGTTGCCTGGGGGCCCCATGAGCATAGGGAACCCTTGGTAATCTATGTATGTTGTGACTTGCTGAGTGGTCCTATAATGCTGTTAAGACGGCCCTGACATGTCTAATGGAGGACAACCAACACAGACATGGTGAGAGTGTGCAGGATTTACACCGAAAACAACTGGGCATGGGATTCAAACCCTGGACTCTGGAGCTGTGAGAACCAGCATTAGCCATAGCAGCCCTGCTTTAAATTCTCAGTTGTATTTAAGTGCACAAATGATGTGTGTGTGGGAGGGTGTTATGTGAGCAAGTAAGACAGGAAGCCACAGAAATGAGAGAACACCAAGGAAACAAGAGGAATGTGACAATAAGTTTTAGGAAGCAGACATTAATGAATCCTGACTCCATGTGAACCAGAAATAGGTAAGCAGATTGAAAGTAGATGGATGGATGTACATTAATGAGGGCACACGTAACAGAAGGGCCTCACCTTACAGACAGTCATTATATGTTGTGCATCTGACAGATTATCGTAAGCAATATTAGCCAAATAAAAATTTTAGTGGAGCAAATAACACACATTCACAAATAAGATAATAAATATAAAATTAGTATGTGTTTAAAAAAGCTTATAACCATATCAATTCACTAGTGTCACTTATAATTGTATGTTCATTCGTGAAATTATGTATTCTTCAATTGAGCTTTGATGTAGTCATTGCAAGGTGAATCAGGATGAAGAGAAAAGTAAGGAATCAGATGCTGTACAAAAAATATGATGAAAAGAATGCGCAATATAGAATCAAACATTTTTATATCACAAATAGGATAAATACTAATTGAAAACCAGTGAGTGCCACTGAACTATAGAAGACATATAAAAGGCAAGAAGGTCTCACCAGGAATGGTAATAAAGAACTGTGAAGATTTTTATCTTGAGGTGTAGCGCTGAGTGGATGTTCAATGGTATCGTCGATTGTTGATTGGATGGATGCATCGTCAATATAAATAAACATCGTCGATTGGTGCCAAACATTTGCGGAAATTTCCTCAAAGCACCAAACTGCAGATGTCACTTTTTTGTTTTTGTTTTTTAAACTTGCATGTGACACAAGGAAGCTGTCAGGTACACCTATTCGCAGCACGAGGCTTGTGACAGTCCCTTGTTTAGCAGGATGTGCTGTAGCCGGCTCCCTTTTATATTATAGGTAGAATTTTCAACTGGAACGCCCCCTTAACATAATTTCCATAACTTGGAAACTCGCCTGGCCTGTCAAGTTCGAGTTTAACTGACTTCAGATCATGACGTCATTCCATAATGGCGATGTACTCAGCAAGCTATTGTGAAAGTTTTAGTAATATGCTGTTTTTTAACACTACTGTCTATTTGTGTCTCATTACTTTCCAACTTCTATCTGTGGACGTGTTGCTATGGTGTTTGGATACACAATATACCACATGTGAGTGCTGTGCCAGACCCTTTCCTGGCCAGCATGCCATAATGGAAGGATAATATAGTAGGGGGCATAACCTGTTGTAGAGAAATCTTCAAAAACACAAGCAGAGTCTTTGGAAAGGCAGTCTGAATTTTATACTTTATTGCACAGCATAAAATGCCAATTGCAGAGCACATAAAGCCTGTCTCAGTTCATGAAGTGAGCCCCGGGCGTTCTGTGAGCCCCAATTTATTACAATTTAATTTTGCCCCATTTATTACAATTCTTATCACAAAAATGTTCCCCTTTTCCACTGTTTCCCATCATCTACTTTACGGGGTTTCTCGTGATGGTAACCTCATTCAACACCTTTTCTCATAACAATTCACTTGGTCATCCAGACTTTCTCATAACAATACTCTTGCCCCTGTAGACATCCCCATAACAATCTTCTTCTTCCCAATCCATCTTCTCATAACAACCACTTTGGCTCCCCTCCCCTCCCTTTGTTTTCACGTCCTAAGCCTGGGCCATTAAAGAACGATGGCCTTTTGGTTTATCAATTCCCACAATTAAATTGGCATCAGGAGGACCCACATACAGTATGAAAAGTGGACTGTTTAAGAAATCATTCAATTAATGATTAATTGTTGCACTAACATCCCTTATGGCTAGAATAAAAGGCAGCGCACAGCAGCAGCGCACAGCTTCACTAATAAGGGCCAAGCTGTGGACAGCCTTGATACAGTGCTTCATGGCTGCTTGGAAGAAGGGAAAAAGGCAAACATTTAACATTTGATTCTTTCAGCCAACTAATATGTTCTGCTGTAACTTTATTTATTATCATTAGGATATGCAAAGAAGCATTGGCATATAAACTTAAATGCTAATGTAAAATATATATGTGCATGCTAATATAAAAGCTGATAAACACAGACAGCAGTGCTGTTATGTTGTAGCGTGCAGCTGCACTCTTCTCTGTCAATGCTAAGCTGCTGCTTACTTCATGGACATCTACGTGTAGGGAAGGATCCCTAACCTTCTTAAGTTCCTATAGAGCTCAGACTAGCTTGATATTATGAGGGATATCCAGAAAAAAAGGTTACAAGTGCCCTGGAGGGTGCAGGGAATTTTTTTTTCGAAGGTTGGCATACCTGCTTGTAGGGGGGTCCTAATGGTCAAAATAAGTCCATCAACCTCTTCTGAGGCCGTTTGCTCCACATACCGCCGATGCGAGATTCGTTCGGTCATCAAGTTCCTCACTTTGCATCGCAAATCTGCGGCCGAGATCCATCGTCAGCTTGTGGAAACTTATGGAAAGAATTCTTGGGTGGAAAACGTTTTTCCAACGATGAGGAGGTGAAGGAGACAGTGGAGAGGAGGTGAAGGAGACAGTGGAGAAGTGGCTTTCGGAGGTGGAGTGGAGCGTATTTGACGAGGGTATAAAAAAGTTGGTGCCCAGGCTGAAGAAGTGCATCGAGGTTGACGGCGATTATGTTGAGAAAGAAACACATATTTTGGAACATACCCTGTAAATTTGGTTGAAATATATTCATTTTTCGATTTTTAACAGTTGTTGTAACCTTTTTTTCTGGATATCCCTCGTATAATGTATTTTATTGTAACTTCATTGCCTAAGGCAGTGGTTCACAAACTTTTTCGATTCTTGGAGCCCTTACTGAATCCAGGTTTTCCCAAGGTGCAACTGTGTCAAATTCTAATTTGCAAAATAGCCAATAATTTCTTTTTAACTAAAGGGTTAAATAAAAATAAATAAAACACATATTTAAGATCACAAAAAAATAAAATTGAACAAATTCAACTAATTACAATAAGTGGGATTGTGGTGTAGTGGGTCCGTGGCTACGAAATATCGGTGGCTTTTAAATAATTAATTCACCGTGTCAGACTCGTGGGCACAATCGTGCAGCAGTGGGGGAGTTGATGGAGTGGGGCCCTGCACGTGAGGGTGGAATCATTTTCAATTAATCAGCTTAATCGGCTTCCTGTAGCGTGCGACTGAGACACTGTGCCCACAGAGCCATATAAGAACAGGCTGGCACAGAAGAAAAGGAAAAAAAAAAGACATAAAGGAAAGGAAAAAGGCTCGGAGAGCGAGAGCGCAGCATTGGGGCGAAAGAAAGAGGACGAGCCAGCCAACCAGCCAGCATGAATGAGAGAAGTCAGCGCGATTCCATGTGCTACCTTGTAAGACGCTAGCAATGCATTGCTTGGTATTGATGCCTGCTTATAAAAACTAACTTTTACTTGTTTTAACTCTTTTAACTTTCTGGTAAAGTAGTCACAAGATTTACTAACCATGCTGGGATGATTGGTTTCTAAATGATGTTTCAACTTACTTAGTAGCATACACTCTGGTGCTAAAACTTTCATACACAGTACACACTGTGGCCACTCTTCACCAGTGACTTCTGTCAACGTAAAACAAAAGTCCAAATGTCGTCATATTTTCGATACTTGTGCTTCTTTAACCTCTGGTTGACGTTGACCCTGGTTGATGGTGTGTCCTCTTTATTTTCACTCTCGATCCATTTTTAAAAATACATACAAGAAGAAATACTTCAAAAACTTCACTTGACTTAATCACAACAATATACATTCGATACAATCTCCGAAAACTAATTCAACACTAAGACCGCGTGAAACCGGCAGCTATTTATATACGAACACAAAGTACCGCGAAAGTTCGACAAACTACTAAAACAATCGAGAAACTTAATTGTTTCCACCCTAGTGTGCCATCTAGTAACTATTTGTAGACGGTTCCACAAACAGTTATTACTAAGTGAGTTACTGGTTTGCACCAGGTCCACCTGATGTTGTGTCCTATCACAATAAATTGAAAATGGAAAAGAAATTATGAAAATTTTGTAATATTTCGTGGCTCCAATTGCATGCATTTCTTCATCTTTGTTGTTCTTGCCTTCTGTATCGCACACTTGACGCTCAGCACATGTCGTTGCTTTTCTTTTTCTTTCCACCACATCACTTTGTCTGCTGGCCACTCTGCTGTAAGAGACCCCTGACTGCAGGTCAGCTGAGTGAGGCTAAAGCCACCTTACATTTTTTGAATTTCTAGAGTGTATCAGGTCATATATGATTTCAATTAACACTAAGATTAATGTTCCTACCCCAGTAGTCACATGCAGACCTCCGTTCACATGCATTTCTCCATCTTTGTTGTTCTTGCATTTTTTCCACCACATCACTTTGTCAGCTGATCACTCGGCTATATATCTCGTGAGTTTTCCACTACCTTAAATTCTTTGAATTTCCAGAATGTGTCAGACCATAAGCTTTCTATCAAGATCAAGATTCTACTCCCAGTAGTCACACGCAGACTTCCAATCACATGCATTTCTCCATCTTTGTTGTTCTTGCATTCTGTATCCCACACTTGACGCTCAGTAGAGGGCACTGCTTTTCTTTTTCTTTCCACCATTTGGTTGCTGATCACTCTGCCATACGAAACCCATGAGCACAGGTCAGTATGTCAAGGTTGAGGCTACCTCACATTTCTTGAATTACCAGAATGTATCCAGGCCTTAAGCTTTTGATCAAGTCCAGCGTCAATGTTCTAGCCCTGGTAGTTTGTGATTAATAATGTGACAGCTGGACAGACCTTAGCATTTTATATATATTGATTATTATTATTACCCATTCATCATTTGGGTTGTGGGTGAGCCTATCCTGGTAGATTTGGGTGCAAGACAGTAACCAGACATGGACAGCATGCCATATTTTTATTATTACTATTAGTGTAACATAAGATAATCTCTTTTTAATAAAGCTTAAGTGGAGTCAATGTCTATTTCGAGATAATGGATAACAAGGTAGGATCCCTGAATTAGGTTAAGCATGTTTGAAAATGGACGGAGAGATGGTTATAATTGTGTATAGTAGCAACGTTACTATTAGCTCCTACAATAGCATCAGCATCAAATTATTCTTCTTCATTATTTCCTTCACTGGTACTGTCAGCAAGCTCTTTCTGTGCCCAGGACCATGCACAGAGGCAGCTACTTGGCTCTAAATGTCACAGTCTTGTTATGCATTAGAAAAGCAGAATAATTTTTCTAGAAGACAGCATGACATGCACCCATCAGTCAGCACAGTCCCCTATGATGAAGATATGTTCAAAAATATCCTAATAAGGATTAGCTCCTCACTTACTAATG
Source organism: Polypterus senegalus (assembly GCF_016835505.1). Classification (NCBI taxonomy): domain Eukaryota; kingdom Metazoa; phylum Chordata; class Cladistia; order Polypteriformes; family Polypteridae; genus Polypterus; species Polypterus senegalus. The sequence goes on from NC_053167.1 coordinate 124,131,147, forward strand.
GCATGAGTTTAAAAATAGAAGAGCGTGCTTTCGCCCATCTGAGCAAGCTTCCCTCCCTTTCCCCCTCGTTATCCCAGATATCTGTGACTTCATTTTTCTCCACAAAAACTTTGTTCCCACATGTTTAAAAAAAGTCAAACTGTGCAGTTCCACTGAGCAGGTTATTTTCTAACCTCTTTACTGGAAAATTTGATTCATGCTAGTAGCAAATTAAATGAAAAGGGCAATTTCTAACATTTAGAATGTAAACATAATTACAAAGGAGATCATCAGCAATACGTGTGCTAAAATAATCTCCCCTGTCCCTGTGCATCTCAGACTGCTTTTTTAATAGGACCCTTGTGCTTGATTAACTGTCTTTTATGGACCGACACTGGGACTGTCTATGTCTTGAGGCAGGTACACTTTTATCCAACAAAACTGATCAAGTCATCTTTAAAAAGGCACAGAAGACAAATGACCACACAAGGTCAGTTTATTGCTTAATCTATAATGATGACAAATGTCACCAAAAGCAAGGGAGAGAGCCATTGGCACGCTGAAGGTAGGCATGTCATGTGCCAGCATTGCCAGATAGTACAGATTAAGTTGCTGCATTGTATTTAAACTGCAGGTAAAGTTTCCGGACCAGCAAGTCAGATGACTATGCAGGATCTGGTGGCCAAATTAGAATGATAAGGTGCCACATGAGAGGTTGGGCATCAAATTAAAAAAAGCGCCAGTTTAGGAGATGTTTTTAGATGGGTGCAGAATTGGCTCAGACACAGGAAGCAGAGGGTGATGGTGCGAGGAACCTCATCAGAACTGGCCGATGTTAAGAATGGTGTTCCACAGGGGTCGGTGCTAGGGCCGCTGCTTTTTTTAATATTTATAAATGATTTAGATAGGAATATAAGTAACAATCTGGTTAAGTTTGCAGGTGATAGGTGAATTAACAGATAATTTGTAATCCGTTATATCATTACAGAAGGACTTGGATAGCATACAGAATTGGGCAGATTTGTGGTAGATGAAATTTAATGTCAGTAAATGTAAAGAATTACACATAGGAAGTAAAAATGTTAGATTTTAATACACAACGGATGGTCGGAAAATTGAGAGTACATCTTATGAGAAGGATTTAGGAGTCATAGTGGACTCTAAGCTATCGACTTCCCGACAGTGTTCAGAAGCCATTAAGAAGGCTAACAGAATGTTAGGATATATGGCATGATCTGTGGAGTACAAGTCCAAGGAGGTTCTGCTCAACCTTTATAATGCACTGGTGAGGCCTCATCTTGAGTACTGTGTGCAGTTTGGGTCTCCAGGCTACAAAAAGGACAAAGCAGCACAAGAAAAAGTCCAGAGAAGAGCGACTAGGCTGATTCCAGGGCTACAGGGGTTGAATTATGAGGAAAGATTAAAAGAGCTGAGCCTTTACAGTTTAAAGAAAAGAAGATTAAGAGGTGACATGATTGAAGTGTTTAAAATTATGAAGGGAATCAGTACAGTGGATCGAGACTTGTATTTTAAAATGAGTTCATCAAGAACACAGGGACACAGTTGGAAACTTGTTAAGGGTAAATTTCGCACAAACATTAGGAAGTTTTTCTTTACACAAAAAATGATAGACACTTGAAATAAGCTACCAAGTAGTGTGGTGGACAGTAAGATGTTACGGACTTTTGATGTTTTCTTGCAGGAAACAAGTGGATAGGACTGGGGAGCTTTGTTGTGCTGAATGGCCTGTTCTCGTCTAGATTGTTCTAATGTTCTAATGGAACCAACATTTCAGACTGGTCCATCTGAGGAATCGTTTTAGATGGGCCACCCATACTGCTGCTGAAAATACAAGTACATACATTAATAGGAATGTGATGAACAAACTTCATGCTGCCACTGTTAGAACAAGACAACTTGGCAAATGTGCTCTGCTCATACCTCCTACATGACCTGACCCTACTGCAGAACAATGCATGGCTACACATGGTTGCAAAGGTCACAACTGTCCTCATGTTATGCATCAGTGTAAGTTTATTTTATGTTTTTTTTTTAATTTTGAGATGTTTTTCATATCTTTGTGTTATTTCTGTTGGTTTCAATTATAATTCTGTAGCTGCGTCCTAAACCTTTGTTCTTATGCTCCTCATCCTTTGTGGGTGGAGCACCAGGAGGCGGGGCCACACTGCACCCTTCCACTGGCTGTATAAGTCTGCTGAGAAGACTCAGGAGTCAGAGATCATTTGTTTAAAGTAGAGATCTGTGAGCATTGCTAATATCTTTGAATGTACTGCTTTTTGTTCATTTCAGGCCCTGTGTTAAAGATTTAGAATTTTGGATTGTAATATTCATTTCCTCTCTTCTCCCATATTTTGTAGTAAACATATCACTCAGAAACATGGCCAGATTTATATGGTGATTAGATCATGAATATCCAAAAAGACATTTTTTAAGCTATACATGCTTACTGACAGGCAGTGGCTAAAAGCACATGTGCAAGTGGATAGTATGAAGTTGATCTGAGACTTATAAAGGAGTTTGGTGTAGCACATGGCTTATGTACATTTTTATAAAGTAAGTTTTTTTTTTTTTTGTGTACACCATTTTTGTAAGATTGTATACCTCAGGCCCCAGGAGATACAGTAAGACATAGTCACAAAATGACCCAAAATGAAAACTGCTATATCTCAGCTGGGGTTGGACTCAAAATTCATGTTTTATTGTCTCTTTTGTTCACTTTCGATTCTTTAATTTTTTTTTCATATAATTTTATTGTAATCATTCCATACAAATCGATCAATTTTTACAAAAAATAGGATTGAGATTGAAAAACAAGTCGATTCTTTAATTTATGTTGATTATATGCCTCATTCTTTATTTTTGATTTCTTCTGTGTATATAGGCTGCCTTTGTTGTGTTCCATTTGTTTTGTTGGTGGTTCCCTCAAGAGGCGGGGCCACCTGCCTGTCATCACCAGGAACTGCCCTCTTCCCTTGTTACAGGCAATTCCATTTTGTCTTTGTGCTCCATGGAGCTTCTTTGTGATTGGAATACATCTGGCAAAGAATAAAGCTTTTACTTATAAAGATTTGGGGCTTGTCCTTATTGATAGCCAGAATTTGATGATGATATCCCCCTCTAGCGGGTATTATTGGAAATGTTTGGGACTACATGCGTTGGAAATTTTTAGAAATCCTAGTTTATGACAAAACTAAACATCAAGCCAATCAATTGACAATTTCAAATTGCTAAACAAATTTTGATTTACCTAATAACAAGAGCATAGCTCTAAAGCCAGGCAGGATTTGCATGCAAACATCTGCAAACTCAGATGGTCCAGAAATGGTCATTCCAGTGACATCACATGCTCTTGGAAGGGGCACAATCATGCACACACACACAATGACTTATAAAAGATCGCCAGCTTTTGCAATGTACCCACCTATCCTTCCTTAGAAATAAGGGTGGAAAACATAGTACCTGGAAAAACTTGCACAGAAATACTGTAACTAAGCACAGTCAGTAAATTAAAACTGCACATATGCATTGGAACAGTCAATATTCGGACTCTGGATTCTTGAGCTCAGGGGTAGCAATGCAAATCCATCACAAGGACCACTCTCACAAACACTCACACACACCTACACCATCAGTTTAGAATCTTCACTTAAACTAACATGCATATTATTGGGGATGTGGGAACAAAACTGGGTATCCAGGGGAAAATCCATGAAGACACAAAAAACGTTCAAAAAGTGTGGGATTTGAATCTAGGACGCTGGATATGTGTGGCGGCAGTTCTACCCACTGTGTCTCTGTCCTCCATATTATGACCCGATCAAATATAATAAGCGATCTTTAGCAGACTGTTACTCTGAAAAAGCAGCATCTCCATGAATGCATTGTGAGCCACTTGGTAATTATTTAAATTCTCCTATATGTGTGACATTTCACTTGTTTACCATATCTATTATTCACCGGATAATCACATCATCCTTTCCTCCCATAAATATTCACTTGTTTATGTAAAAGTTCAGGTTGGCCATGAAAATCCAGGGAAACTTTCCAAAGTACGTGCCGTGCAGCATGGTGCTTGAATCTATGAACATGCTACTTTCTTAAAAGCTAAAATCTGCACACATGATTTCTCTTGTAGATGAAAATTTGCATGTCTGGTGGTTAATGAGCAGAGAATATGCAGATGTTGTTGACTATAATTAACGGCTCTTTAAAACATATTGTTAAAGTATTCAAGATGATCAAGCTGCATCAGCATTTTATGCTCTATTTACAATCTTTTTGATTTATTTCTTATAAGTTAAATAGAAGACAAAAATAATTCAGATAAAAGGGGTCTGATAACCCAGTGGGGTGGAACCAGAGGAAAAGTAAGACCTTTCTTATAATATGTAAAAAGGACTCACCCAATTTTTTCTTTTTAAAAGGAAACAGCCCTGGCAATTTGCTCACCATGGCAGATATTATGCACTTTGTCAAGGATAGATATGCACGCATGTATATGGTCTATGTTAAATACACTTCTAAATGTATCACTTTATTGACCATGTTACTGTGCAGATGCAGAGTGGGCTTTTTCTTATTGTTTTAGAATGCCAGATGCCACATGTATATGTGATATTTGTGTGTTTTTAGTCAGTTTTCCCTGCCTTTTTGATTGTATCTTTTGCTTTGTTGTGCTAATTCTGTGTTCCTGTTATGTTGGTCTTTTTCAGCTTTGTGGTGTTCTATCTGCTCTATAGGAGCTAGCTTGTTTCAGGCCAGCACTCACATCTGTCCACCTAGAGCACAGGTGTCAAACTCCAGGCCTGGAGGACCGCAGCGGCTACAGGTTTTCATTCAGACCCTTTTCATAATCAGTGACCTGTTTTCACTGCTAATTCCTTTTTTAATAGCCCTGTTACTGTTAGAAGGATTCAGCCCTCTGAATTGATTCGTTTCCTCATTAAATGGCAGCCAAACAGAAATGAGACATGAAACGAGTCAACAGTTGACCAGCTAAACTGGGGCTTCAAACTCTAATCAGTTTCTTAATGAGAAGCCGATTCTTGCTGTTAATTAAACTCGTTATTTAATTCCATGGCTGGTTGCTGCTCTCATTCTGCCACAGCTGACATTTCCAAAACTGTTGATTTTATGTTTTTCATAAGAACACCGTCAAAATGTCTTGGTGAGTTGAGAGATCAACCTTACTGAGATCTTTCTTTATTTTCAGATATTGTGTGATGTGGTGGCTTGTTTTGTGTCTCATTATTGTTTGGCTGCTAATTAAGGCAAAGGAAATAACTAAAGGGCCTGAGTCAAGTTAATTAAAAAGAAGTAATTAGCAGCAAAAACTGATCACTAATTAAGAAGATGGTTAGAATGAAAACCTGCAGCCACTGCGGCCCTCCAGGACTGGAGTTTGACACCCCTGACCTAGAGTCAGTTTTACATTTTACTATATATATATATTTTTGTAATTTATTTCACCTTATACAATTTCTTGTATTAGGAATTTGTTAGTTTTTGCATACCCCTTGAGGTCAGAGTGCAGGGTCAGCCATTGTACCGCGCCCCTGGAGTAACTGAAAGTTATGGGCATTGCTCAAGGGCCCAGCACAGTAGGATCTCTTTTTGGCAGTGACAGGGATTTGAACTGGCAACCTTCGGGATACCAGTGCAGATCCTTAGCCTCAGAGCCACCACTCCGCCTGAATGCTTCGTCCTTAACAGCAGTGATAGGTTACAGCCAATGTTTGTGCACTTGCTTATGTGTGTTGTTTTGTTTTTGTTGTTTCTGTTAATTTTGAAGCATTGTTTTTTTTTTGTTATATGTCATTTGTATTAACATTGTTTTATGTGTTTATTTGTTGTGTTTTGTGGCACTGCTGAGGGACCCTTCTCAGTCTTTATAATCAGGCTGAGGAAATTAGGTGTCACAGAATGTCACTTGTGGATTGTAGCCTTGGCATTATTCTGCATTTTTATGTTTTTTCTTGCCTATTGCATATTATGCAAAGAAAGACTTACCAGAATTTTTATTTTTAAAACGAAACAGCCTTGGCAATCTGCTTGTTAGTGACACTTCTAAATGTATCCCTGTGTCAGTCACATTTATGTGAAGATGCAGAGTGGGCTTTTTCTGATTGTTTTAGAAAGTTAGACGCCACATACAGTATACACAAAATGTTTGCATGTTTTCAGGCAGTTTTTCTTGCCTTTTTGTTTGTATCTTTTGCTTTGTTGTGCTGATTCTGTGTTCTTTTTATGCTGTGTGACACCCCGTGTAGTGGGAATTGGAATCACCAGCCTACACTCTAGGTGTCTAGTATGTGGGGCCGAGCGTGACCAGGATGATGGTGTAAGACAGGGGGAGACAGACACAAAAAGGGTTGGGTTTTTTGAAAAATAAAGTGAGGTTTTATTTACAGGTACACTTAAAGAAAATAATCAAAAATAACGTCCTGCGGAATTTATATATTAAAACACAGTCCAATGCCGCAAAGGACACACAAAAACAATAATCAAATGGAGCCCAGAAATGACTATATACAATGTTTACAGTGCTTCCTGAAAGTCCCAAATAAAAAAGGTAAAATACACACACACTAGTGAAATCCAAATATATACACCAAAGCAAAATGTGAAGCTGTCTTCCTACACAGTAATCCAAGTCAGGAAGCTGCTCCTCCAAACAGTGTATAATACAGGATTCACCCAAAATATTCAAAAATACAGAAAAAGTGTATATACAAAAATAAACAGTGCACCATTAACCACAACCCAATAAATACCTCCACCAAAGTTACCTTTCTCTAAGAAGATCTATTCAGAAAGAACCCCCTCTAGAGGCCACGTTTCCTTTTTGTATTCGGCGCCCATACGCTGACCAATTAAACCGTCGTACGTCATCCCTCCCGGGTGCGATGACGTGAACGCGTTTGCGAAAAGCGGCGTCTACCATCCCACGTAATTACTATAAAAAGTTGAGCAACCGGCGTGCACGTGCGCATAACTGTGCCGACTTCTGAGACACCAACTGCACTTCTGCCTTAAGTTAAAGTAAGCACTTTCTCCATTTTGTTCTCCTTTCCCTGAGCTACAGCTCAGACAACTACGAATACGGGATCCCTTTACTAGACCGCGGTAAACTACTACTACGACGCTTTGCACTTTCTTTTACTCCTTTAGAGTTAATGAGGTCGCGGGAAACGCGTGCAGGAGTGGAGTACCGACAATACCATCCCAGCCGGTCAATGGTAAGGCTGTCTCTCCAGTCTACATGAGACCCGCTGTGACTCCCCCAAAAGACGCTAATATCATCAACGAAGACGTATTGATTGGCTTTGGGTTACATTTCTAGGTAACCCCCTTTTTGCCATTTTGTGGTTCTTTTTGTTTATATAAATAAATTCTTCATTTATAAAAATCTTTATTTTCTCAAGCTATAGGTTTACAGTCATCCTCTCTTTTGAAGAGCCATTCATGTGTATTTTGAGCTTATAAATTAGTTTTCATCTTTTAAATGCTTGAGCCCTAGGACCTTCAAGTCCACCATTTGATTCTGGAGCCAGGCTGTCTAGGGTGAGGCCTATTTTGGAGTCAAATTCAACGACATCCTAGACTGGCCATGTTATTTGAAGGTCTATTCACTCTTTTGGTACTAAAGTTCCATTGCATATTGTAACTTATCTTGCTGGAAGTTTATCAGGTTTATGATTACTCTGTTACCTTTACCTAAAAATGAAAGAGACAACCAGATATACTAGAAAAAGCCAGAAGAAGTGCTGTTATAGGCAAGGCTCCTGTTAAAAATGCTTTTTTTGTCTTCTTTGTTTTTTTAATCATTTTTTATTGTTTTCCATTATTTTTTCATAATAATGTTCTATTCATTTATTATTGGCCTAATTACCTAATATCTATTCATTTTATTTTATTTAGGTTTTATGCATTTTCTATATGTGAGAATATGCTTGCTGATGTTCCTTATATTTGGTGGGTAGTTCCCCAAGAAGTCGAGCTACGTGTCTATCATAATTGAAAAACTTCTCCAAGCTGTATAAAGCTTTCTGGGAAATGTAGCTCTTGCTGCTGAAATTGAAAATGTGATTGTCAGTTAGGTGAGTTCTCATTTTCATTAATGTTTGGTTTTTTGTATTTACTGGTTCTGTGTCCTGTGCTACTAGCTTAAGGATTCTGCTTTCTCGTTGTTGTATTGGGATTTATTTGTTGAGGACTGCTCTATAGGAAATACCCTCTGTCACAATTTTTATATATTTTGAGTGTTTTGTTATTTTATACAATTTTTACTAATAAAACCTCTTTTAGAAAGATTCTGGTTGGACCTGTCTCTGTTTAAGCCGGAGTTTTAAAGTACCCTCTCTTGTGAAATATATTTTCACATATTTAAGACTTTCTTGCAAAGCTTCTTCTCCATTTTGAGGCCTAGACAGGCCTGAAGCCTCTCATTTTCCTTATCCCAGGCTTCCCTGGGGTGTGACGTATTTTTAAGCCAGTCCAGTTTGAACTCTGGCCTTTATTTTGAGAATTTTCTTTTTTAAAACCTCACCTTTTTGCCATTTTTGTGCTGGAGCAGGCATTACAACAACTATAAGGTTCATCCAGGACTATCATTTATTTATAGCATTTGCCTATGTTTATAATGCATTATTAGTTTTGATTAATGATTCTTTATCATTATTGATGATACCTTTTCATTACCATTTTGTCTGCTTGTTTTTTCTGTGGGCCGTCACCATTTTGCATCTTTGTTTTCATGGACACTGCCGTTTTGAAATCTCAAATGGTGTGCACTTTAGCAGTGTCTAAACTATAAGATATCAAAGGAAAGACTCAGAGAAAGGTTAGAATTTGATTCTTCTTCTAATTTAGTTTTGATCTTGACTTTCAGCACCAATAAATGAGCTAACATCTTGTGCACTGACCTTTGATAATTTCCTTGATCATTCTAGTGAAAATGCCCAGAAAAAGAGATTTATTGATCTCCATCACTATTTAATACAATTTGTCCAAGAAACTTACTTTTTATTTCTCTTTGAGCATGACACTTGAGAAGTGTTGGAAATTATTAGAGGAATTAGTGTGGTGGATTCCCACTTTGAATGCTATAGAGTGGGGGCAGAACCTCTGCTTTTTTCCCAGTTGATTCTGGGATTCATCATGAGTGTCTTTTTGCTCTTACTCTGTTCAGTGCTTGCACAGACTGGGTGTGGGCAGGGTCATGGGGTCCAAAGACTGTGGGGCATTTGTTGGTGAGGAAAGATTCAGTTATCTTGACTTTGCCGATGATGCTGTGATCTTCATGGAGTCGATGGAAGCTCTGATAAGGGCTCTCAAGAGACTGAGTGAGGAGTCTGAGTGTCTGGGTTTGTGAGTGCCATGGATAAAAAACAAAGATTCCGGGCCTTTAATGACCTCTTAGGCACAGCCATCAGTGTGTCTGACTCCAGAGAGAGTGTGAAGCTCGTCGAAAGGATTACTTACCTTGGCAGTGACATTCACGCCTGTGGTGACTCTTCCTATGACGTCAGTAGACAAATTGGGAGAGCATGGGGGGTCGTGAGGTCGCTGGAAAAGGGTGTGTGGCGCTCCAGACATCTATGTAAAAGGATGATGATCCAAGTCTTTAGAGTCCTGATGCCTCCTGTTTTGCTCTATGGTTGTGACACATTGATGTTATCCAGTGACCAAGATAACGACTGGACTCCTTCGGTATTGTGTCTCTTCAGAGAATCCTTGGGTACCGCTGGCTTGACTTTGTGTCGAATGAGCAGCTGCTCACAGAGTCCAGAATGTGGCACGCTATCTGCATTGTGAGGGACCATCAGTTACGGCACTATGGCCATGTAGCATAATTACATTAGGGTGAGCTGGCTTGCACAACACTCATTGCTGAGGACCTGAGTGGCTGGACCAGGCCAAATGGACTCCCAGGTAAAACCTGGCTGCAGCAGATAGAGGGTCATTACTGGAGGATAGGAATGGACCACGTGTCTGCCTGAGAGGTTGCCAGCCAGGATCCTGAGCTGTTTCGTCATGTGGTGGGTGCGACAATGCACTATACCAGTGCATGCTTCCCAACCTGAAATGAACTGTCCTGTTAGAAAGTGTTTCTTCACACATTTATAGAAATGCCAAATAAATTCCTCAATAGAGTGGTGGACAGTGGTACTTTGGGGCCTTCAAAAATAATCTGAATGATATTTTGCAAAAATTTCAAAATTATGGGATTGGCACTCTAAATTGCACTGAATGATTTTTTTCTCGTCTACAGCTAGGCTGAGAGAGGGTGCCATGTCACACACAATATCTACTGATTAATCTGGTGGATTTGATTCTAACATTCCAAGATTGTGTCTCACTTCTGCTGTCTCAGGGAGAATGACTAAAGAGAGTGTTGGACCATCACCCTCAGTAATTCCTTGTATAATAGGGGTTAAAAGTATGCAAAAGAAGAAAGATAACTGATTTATTCTGCACAAAATGCAATTGTTTTCTGAAGCTTACTTTGTAATTGTTCTTATACCCTTGTTTCACTCTGCTGTACTTGTTACATCTACCATATTGTGATAATTGTCTCCTATTTCAACAGCACGCCATCAATCAGGCATTTTTGGTAAAGTAGCTAGACTGTAGCCATTTTTGCCAAAAAGATGACTCTGCGATCATAAGGAAAAAAAAGATTCTTTGCGTCAGACAGATTTTCTTATTTCCAGACCACTCCTTCAATCAGGCATTTATAGTAGAGTGACTCGACAGAAGCCATTCTTGCCAAACAGCATTTAAAGGACTTATGAGAGCATAAGAAACTAGTTGGTCTGATGCGACAAAAATGGAGCTCTTTGAGCCGAACCACAGGAACTATGTCTGGAAAAGACTAGGCATTGGTCAATACCTGTTTAATACCATCCATCCAAGTATAGTGGAAGCTGCATCATGTTATGGGGATGTCTGTCAGTGGCAGTGACAGTGAGACTGGTCAGGACTGAGGGAAGGATGAATGCAGCCAAATACAAAGAAGTCCTTGGAGAAGCATTTACCAGACTGTGCTAATGATTCCACTTTCAGCATGAGAATGACCCAAAGCATACAGCCAAGACAATGCTGCAGTGGCTCCGGGACAAGTTGCTGACTGTCTTTGAGTAGCCTGGCCACTTAAACCCCAAAGAACATGTGTGGAGATGGTTCTTTAAAGACGCTTCAGATCCAATAGAATGGATTTTCAGAGTATCTACCATGAAGAATGGGATAAACTGCCCAAATTCAGGCTTTGAAGCTGTAATTGCTGCCATAGGAGCATCTACATCTACACAGGAGCATTACACAGAGAACCATAGACACTTGGAATAAGCTACCAAGTAGCGTGGTAGACAGTAGAACTTTAGGGACTTTTAAAACTATATTTGATGTTTTTTTAGAAGAATTAAGTGAACAGCACTGGTGAGCTTTCTTGGGCTAAATGGCCTGTTCTCGTCTAGATTGTTCTAATGCCCTAATGTACAAACAATTTGATGGCAGCAACATGGTATGTGGTGCCTCTCAGAACCAGGGACATGGAGACCAGTCAGAATAGAAGAAAGGATGAATGCATCCAAATACAAAGTGTTCTAGAGTGCACAACCTCATACTGGGGCGACGGTTCACCTTTCAGAATGGCGGCAATGACCAGAAGCATACAGCCCAGACAATGTTGAAGTGGTTTCACGACAAGTTTCTGATTCACCTTGAGTGTCCCAGCCAAAGCCCAGACTTAATCCCCAAAAGAACTTTGTTAGAGAGACCCGACGATGGTGGTTTACAGACATTTCTTACCTAATCTAACAGAGCTTGAGAGGATCTGCCAGGAAGAATTGGAGAAATTGCCCAAATCTAGGTGTGCGAAGCATGTAGAGACTTATTCAAGAAGACTCAAAGCTGGAATTGCTACCAAAGGGTTTTCAACAAATTACTGAATAAAGGGACACAGTACTTAAATGAATGAGAGATTTCAGTTTGTGATTTTAATAAATTAGCAAATCTTTCTGAAAACATGTTGTTACTATGTCATTATGTTGTCGAGTGTAGACTGATGGGTAAAATTAAATCTACAACACACTGAAGCGTGCAGAAAGAAAGCTAAGGAGCCTGAATACTTTCTGAATTACCTGTAAAACTAACATCTTGCAAACTTTGAACAGCGAATAACCCGCTATGTCCTTATACAATAACATTTAATGCTACTGTGTAACTTTTGTCTTTTCAAGTGCAGTGCTGTATGGGGAATGCATCTGTATTTCTGTCACATTTTCACCACTAGAGTAATTATCAAGAAAGCCATGCCATTACCCTTCATTCAGCCTCAGATTTAATGACAAATAAAAGTAATCCAGAGCCACCGTGAATCTGTCACCTTGGTGTCCTTTTATCAAGAAGTGCAGACTGGGCTTTTATTTCAGCAACTTGGATGAAGGTTTCGACACTTGCTGGGAGTTAGTGCCTTTGTATCTGCTCCAGATCTATAAAGAATCTCTTGAGTCACATTCCCCTTATCAGAAAATTGCGAATGTCTAGCTTTTGCAGGTTTTAAGGCACCAAGATTTCCCCGGGCTTGGCTTTGTTTGAAATATTTACAGCAGATGTTAGTGACTTAATGAGTCTTTTTAATCTTTCTTCAGCCAAGAAAACTACCAACCCCCCCACCCTGAAACACTGGCATGATTGTGCAGGTCAATATTTCCTCAAGTAGGCAGGGCTCTAATTATTGGATGGCAGGAGGTTTGTTCGCTCACTTTCAACATTGACAGCACTGATGCTAATCCAAAAAGCTGCTTTTGTCGAGAAAAAAAGGCTACAATGCCACAGCTGATGTCATATGTTGCTGAAAAACTGCACGAGTGCCTGTGTGTCAGTGGTGGATTACTTTGACAAGAAAAAGTAGATGGAAAGAAGTCATCATTTACCTCGTGTGATATGCAGACACAGTCAAAATATACAAAGACCAATAAAGAAAAGGCAGCCCTTCAAAATGATTAGTATTTTCATGCAGAAAAGCACAGTGATGAAAAAAAAAAGAAAGAAACGTAATTATACGCTAGGACTTTTAAAGCTTCACACCTTAATTACAGTCCTGTTGCAAATGTAATCTCTTTTTAAATTTACTTCTTTTGAATAGTGGCTATTGCTGCCAGCTCGCAGCTCACAGCTTCATGTGTTTGGGTTTGTGCTCTCACCAGGGAATGGCCTTGGCGGAGTCTGCCTATTCTCCCAAGGCACTCCATTTGCCTCCTACGTCTCTAAAAACACCCCTTCATGGCAACGGTATTTAATGCAGTGGCCTTTTTCAGCAGGATAATGCACCCTGGCACACTGCAAAAAATGTTCAGGAATGGAAGAAGGAACATGACAAACAGTTTGAGGTGTTGACTTGGCCTTCAAATTCCCCAGAATTCTCAATTTTGATTGAGCATCTGTGGAATATGCTGGAAAAATGAGTCAGATCTATGGGGGCTTCACCTCACAACTTACAGGACTTAAAGAATTTGCTGCTATCGGCTTGGTGCCAGATACCACAGGACACCTTCAGAAGTCTTCTGGAGTCCATGCCTCAACGGGTCAGAGCTGTTTTGGTGGCGCAAGAAGAATCTACACAATATTAGGCAGGTTTTTTTATTGTTATGCCTGATCCAAGTATATACAGCAGTGTGCATCTGTATATACTTTGTGTGTGTGTATGCATATATATATATATATATATATATATATATATAAAATGTGTGTGTGTGCATATATATATATATATATATATATATATATATATATAAAATAGAGCATACATGTATTTCTGTAGTCAGCCTCCCACTAGGTAATTACATAGCAAAACCTTACTATTAAATTAAACTTTCATTTTATGATAAAATTCCAGCAGCCAAGACCTTTATAAACTTTTAAAACTACTTTTTGTTCTCAAATTAAGACTCTGTTACCTGAAGAAAACAATTACTTACTTAATGTACTTCAAAAGTGGCTCTGTAAACTTCTGGTGTTACCTCAGATTTGCTTCTCTTCTGTTGTTAATAAGACAGTAGCAGGTTAACCATTCTGTGCAATGAGTTAAATGTAAAACTCATTCCTATTTATTAAGCACTGATTACTTGTTTTTATAGGATTTTCAGCACTATACAAGTCTATTGAGTAAAATGTGCTATTCCACAGAATCATTTTAATTTATACTCAGTACAGTGCTTTCAGGTAGGTCCTGTGTGCCTACAGAGATATATGTCAGTAAGAGAAAAGTACAAAATGATGTCTAACAGTCACATACACAAGCAAGCGTCTCTGTTTTAAAAACAAAGTAAAAAGCAAGATCCATAACTGTATTGACTGTAGTCAGACTCTAATAAATGGAATGGAATAGAAATTACACAAAAAAAAACAACATTCCTGAAAAAATACAAACCTCTGCGACGTGTGTCCTCCTTTGGACCAAATAAAGCTAGGATTCCATAATTTTGATAACTTTGCGCTGCTTTCTCTTTTCCCATATCCAGACATCTTAAAATATCATACAGCACATAAGTAGCAACACTAAGACCTCAGAACAAGATGCTCCTAAATTTGTCATTAAAAGTCCTAACTTTATTGACAACTATGTGATTATTTAAAAAAATTATTTTAAAATCCACTCATACAGAGGTAAATGGAGGGCATCATAGTTTTTATTCACTCTTAACTCAAATCCACTTACAAGTGATTGCTTTGTGAAAATAAAGTGCTGTAAGACATGTTGGTTAAATTTGCATTTTGTGGGGAAGGATTTGAAAGGTACATCATAGGATTGATTTGGGTGGAGGGTGACACAGTAACTTACTCATCTTCAATTTGCTCTCAGGAAGGTCCCAACCCAGAAGAAGACCAAAAGTGACCCCACCTCAAAATCCTTCCCTTCTGGTCCAGCCAGCATAAAAGACACAGGGAGCAGGTACAAGAAGTGGGCATCCTACCATCGGCAGAAAAACAATATCTCCCTGTACTGTGACAATATTTAAAGATGGTGTATGGGAGATGCTTTAATCTTTTCAGCTGACAGATTTCAGGTAAGGGGACAAAACCTAAAAGTCTTGTCCTGTTGAATAATGAGTGCATTGTAGTTTTAGGAAGCTGAACTGCAAAATAGAAATTGACATCATAGCTGAAGGACCACCCTAAGCCTGTATAATGTGATATTGTGCAGTGATTCTGCTGGGGTTTGTGTACCTAATTCATTATTTTTGGCCTTTATCTGTCATTTCTCTTGAATTACCACTCGTTTCTTTGAGTTTTCTCAGCTCTAGATTTCACATTTATTAGAAGTTCAGCTTTTGATTCCCTTGGGTTTTGTCCTTGAGTTGGTGATAATGACTTTACAATCATTTTCTACATGTTTTGAGAAACTGTCTGCTCTTGCTAGTGGAAAGAAAATGAGGTGTGTGTAGTTCGTGTGTGTTTTGTTTTGGGCGTGCTCTGTCTCTAGGCATTTCAGAGGGCTGGGAATTCATGAAATGTGGTCTGCCTTCACTGGGGGAGAGAAAGAGAGCAAGTTACTTCCTGTTTATTTTTTACCTCAACAACTATAAGTGCCAACACAATAACAGCTCCTTAGCCATAATACCTGGGAATACTATAATTTCTAGGTTAAAGATTTTGTATGAAACAATGTACTCAGTTTGCTTAAGATTACAAAATGTCCTCAAAAGTTCAGAAACAGTGTCTCTCTGACCAAACATTGAACATTGTGAGCTGGAATATCAATCACGATATAAAGAGAAAAAGTATATTTTCTCACCTAACAGGTCCAAATGTCAAGATGGTATTTTTACAGCAGACTCACTTAACAAGTAAGGAGCAGTTCAGGCAAATCTTTCACTCCAGCTACAAAAAGAAAGCTAGAGGTGTGGGAATCTTAATACATAAAACAATCTCATTTGTTGTAACAGACATAGTATCTGATCCTGAAGGGCAATATGTCATTGTGCTGTGCAATTTATTTAAATCTAAAGTAATTTTGATAAATATCTACACACCTAATGAGGATGATAGAGATTTCATTCAAAAATGTATTTGCATCTATTCCTAATAGGAACATTCATAAATTTATAATGGCTGGAGACTTTGTGTTTTAAATCTGGACCTCGATAGATTTTCCACTACAGTGGTGATAACATATAATACTCTAAAAATAATCACACAGATTGTAATAGATCAAACTTATTACACCCATGGAGATTTTTAGATCCAACCTCAAGAGAATAATCCTTCTTTTCACCGGTACCTCATAGTTACTCAAAAATTGATTATTCCTTTATAGATAATAATTTACTGCCCACTATAAAATCTTATAAGTACGACGCTATTGTCATCTCCGATCATGCCCCTCTTTTCATGGACTTTAAATCACTATGCCCTACACATTCATTTCGTAGCTGGTGTCTTAAACTCATGTCATTAGCAGAAGAGAACTGTACAAGATTTATCTCCAAGCAAATAGGCTATTTTTCGAGACAAATCCTCTGAGGTCTGGCCAGGAATACTCTGAGACAATCTGAAGGCTTTTTTAAGTGGACAGATTATTTCATATATTTCCCACAAATATCAATTGGAAATGAAGAAGGCATCAGAGTGAATCAGTGAAATTACCAAAATAGCTCTAGAATATGCCAGGCCTCCAAATGAGGCACTTTACTGGCAAAGATCGTGGTGATGTCTGTGGTAGGAGTGATGGATGCATTCAAGGTGGAGCATAGCACAAGGGCAAGCCTAAAATCATTCAAGAGGAGATCACAATTTCTGGCCTACTTTAAATGTATACTAATACTAACAATTACTGAAGTTTATCCAATCGGGGGAAGAGCAAAGCACTTAACTACCATCATGTTTATTGCATAAATACTACTTATATAACAACAACAACAACAACTGTTGTTATTTATATAGCACATTTTCATACAAAAAGCAGCTCAAAGTGCTTTACATAATGAAGAAAAGAAAAATAAAAGACAAAATAAGAAATTAAAATAAGACAACATTAGTTAACACAGAAAAGGAGTAAGGTCCGATGGCCAGGGTGGACAGAAAAATAAAAAAAAAAAAACCCCAGACGGCTGGAGAAAAAAATAAAATCTGCAGGGGTTCCAGGCCACGGGACCACCCAGGGGGGTATTCCAGAAAGCAGGTTATGTGACATACCCGGGTAAGTTTAAGGGTTAGTTAGTGGATAACCTCAACTTTCGGTTCCAAAAACGGAGGTAACTTTCTGGGTATGTATGTAACCATAGCAGCTTACTCTCTGAAGATAACCTGCCACCGAGCAGGTTATGTTCCAGGGTAAGTTTGTTTCAGAAGGTTACTGAGCATGGCGTGCCCTTTTGATGACGATCCTGTGGACGTGAAAGCACAAATTATCCGAGGTTTTTTCCGCCGGGAGAGAGTAATAAGACCGCGTATTGATGTCTTTTCATTTCCAAATGATTTTTTAAAAGAGCGTTATCGGTTTTCAAAAGAATCGTTAATTTACTTGACCCATCTCTTGGCACCGCATATTGCACATGTCACAAACCGCGGGTCTGCGCTTAGCACAGAAAACATTCTGTGCATTTCACTTCGGTTTTTTGCCTCAGGGCATTTTTTGTATAATGTGAGCGATGCAGAGCATGTGGGAAAGGCAACTGTGTGTAGAGCCGTTCGCACAGTATGTCTGGCACTGAAACACTTCTTACACACGTTTGTACAGTTCCCTGGCCATAAACCTCTGCGTGTAATTAAAGAGGAATTCCACAGAGTGGCAGGTTTGTCCTTTGTAGTAAAATTCATGATGCATATTTAATATATAGTCATACTATTTATATCTATAGATGTATTCATCCTGCACACACACTTGATACTTCCCTATATGACTTTCTATTTCAGGGTTTCCAAATGTAATTGGGTGCATTGACGGCACCCACATTCCTATTAAAGCTCCTTCAATGAATGAGGGAGACTATGTTAATAGGAAATCTATTCATAGTATCAATGTGCAGGTAAGAACTGGATTTTGTGTTCAATAAAGTTCAATAAAGTCAGCCTGCATAAAAACATTAAGCATGTTGAAGAAGCCTTTAAGTGACAGAGATAGTAATTTATTAAGTCATATAATGAAAACAAATCATAGTGGTAAACTTACATTTCACCATGCTACTTGTGGTGCATGGTGTGTGTGACAAGTGCCCCTGGAATGCCAGCAACCACTGGTCGCCCTTTATTAAGGGACAGAGCCAGCTCCTCAGATGGGGTGAGGGGAGGTGGTGGTGGGCCCCCGCCAGTTAGACGGGCTTCATCTTGCTTTCTATTAACTACATGACAGACAGAATATACTAAATCGTGTTTAATCAATAGTTCAGTGATCGTGTAATCAACTATTACCTTTTTGCAGTATGTTTTTATGTTTCATTTTGACTTGGCTCAAAGTTCTTCTGCATCCAGACGGATTACACCTTATTAAATAAGAAACCATATATTCCTAGTCAATACACATTGTTATTTTAACCTAAAGAAATGAATGGCAGGAAAAGTGAATGCATTCAAAGTGATTTAACAGTGAAAAGGGTGCGGAAGGGGTGTTTCATTATTTTACAGTATAATAAAAGGGAGGCGATGTCAATTTTGCAATTTAATACACTCACGCATTTACTCTGTCCGTTATTTTTTGCCAAGCCAACTCTCTTTCTTTAGCCAATGCAGCCGTATTACTTTTTTTCATTATGATAGGCTTGAATTCTTCAAACGCCTGCATTAACACCTCCAACTCCACCTCTGTGAAATATGCCGCTCTGCTTTTTTTCTCCTTGATCTTCCATTTTGACTCGTGAAATCGGCGATCCATTGAAAACGTCTTTATGTATGCACGGTGCACGCGCATTAACTCTGGGTAACCAGTAGGAGGTTGATTGAACTTACTCTTCTCAGGTGTTTTGGAACCGACATACTCATGGTATGCGGGTTTGGGGTAAATCAACCCAGAGGTTATGATTTACCAAATGGTAAGTTAACCAAGCTTTCTGGAATACCCCCCAGTTCCCACTGGGCATTCTACCTAACATAAATGAAATAGTCCTCTTTGTAGTTAGGGTTCTCACGGAGTCACTTGATGTTGATGGTCATACAGACTTCTGGCTTTTAATCCATCCATCATTGTTGGAACATTACGGTGCTTTGAGTAGATGTGCCACCACCAAAAGGACACCGTAAAAAGAAACAGAAGAGAGAGTAGGGGTTAGTACAGATTTTAGAGCCACCATGAAAAGCTATTATAATGAGTTGGATATACAGAGTATCAGGATTTTAATTACAGTGAAGTTATGAGAAGGCCATGTTAAAGTAATGTGTTTTCATCAGTTTTTTAAAGTGCTCCACCGTATCAGCCTGGTGAATTCCTATTGTCAGTCTATTCCAGATGTTAGGTCCATAACAGTAGAAGGCCGCCTCACCACTTCTTTTAAGTTTAGCTTTTGGAATTATAAGGAGACACTCATTTGAAGATCTAAGGTTACGATTTGGAATATAACGTGTCAGGCATTCCGATATATAAGATGGAGCGAGATTATTATTATATTATATATATATATTTATTATATCACAAATATGCATTTGAGGTCACATTACATTCACCTCATGTTGGCACAAACAAAAGAACAGAATGAAAAAATATTAAAATTAAACATTTTGATAAAAAACCAAAATGGTTAGAAATCACCAAAAATAAGTTTCATCTAATACAAAATGAACAAGTGTAATACATGTAATTGCTTTAACACAGACTAGTGACATGAGTACGACACATCAGACAATAAGTCCCAATGTGGATTAATTCATAGATCATTGAAGAATATTAGAAAACTCACTTACTATGTGTTATGTTCTTCTTTTGTCAAGTATTTTCAAATAAGAGGATGGTGACAAACACACAAATATTAGGAAAAAGCAACAGCCACTTCACATTCAACTTGGGTAACTGAAACCTTCCATGGCAGATGTTCAACTTGTCTTCTTATGCCTAAGCTTAAACCATCTGTTGGGCCCCAGGCAGTACATTGATGCAAGAATTGTTCCTGTCGTTGAGAGACAAAAGTCACTAGTGACTAAAAATGTATGATGGATTGAAAGTCAGGGTTTCACCAACTAGGAAAGAGCCTTGGTCAACTCAGGCAGAGTGCAAAGCAAAAGAAGTAAAGGCCTGTTTATACTTCGGGGTAGGCAGCTGCAGACACAATTGTGCACATTGGATGTGCACTTTGGTCTTTTTAAAGCTCAAGCATTTAGCCTGTGACTCCCTGGTTTTTACCACAAAGTTTTTATTTGCCTTTTCTTATAAATCTTGTAGATATTTCTATCTCTGCTTATATAAACTTTCATCTGTGCCCAGGGTTTGGGTGATTTCTAGCCATGAATTTCTGTACATTTTTACTATTATTGTGTGCTGTTAATGTTGTCACACAACTATTCCTCTAGTAAGTGCAAGTTTTCTTGTCGAGTGCATGCACAGTCGAGATGCCCACAGGCACACACAGGGCTACGGGTTTACTAAATTCTGGGGGCACATGATTGCCAACATGAGGGAATGTGCACCAGGACTGATGACGAAATTTACGTCACACGTACGCTAGTGAACCCTTGCGGAGATGCAGACGTGTGAAATATAAATGAACCATAATACAAAATATCACTGATGGTTAAACAAGATAAGCCAGGCTCATGGTACCTCCTTCACATGACTCAGTCACTGGGTACAGTTTCAAGGGGCAGAAGCACACACTGCTGCTCGAACTTCAGTGTTGTGTGAGCCATGATCCAGACATATGTGGACAATCAAATAACTCTTTGAGATTAGCCATAATTGGAAACTGAACTAAAGAACATTTGAGGTTCAGTAACATAATCTAAAAAAAGTGTTTGGCATTGTACAGCTGACCAAATGGATGTCGTTATGTTACAGCCATAATTAATGGGTATTTTTCATTTTTTTTGTTATTACTTATTGAATAATTATTTTTCATGTTTTTGTGTTACTTCTATGTTTTTTTAATATGTAATATTTATGTGCTGTGTCTTTAAGTCTACTTTTGTTCCGTTTGTTTTGTGGGTGGAAATCCAAGAGATGGGGCCACCTTGACATCACGGCTTAGGAGGCGCCCTCAGTCTTTATATGTGAAGGCTGGTGTGTTGGCCTTTCAGTAGATGACTGAGTTTGTTTGAACTATTATAGTAAGTAATGTGGTATGATTGAATTCTTCTTTAATTTTTTGATGCACTTTCCTAAAGTAATTGTGAAAATCACTATTTTACTTTTTTTCTTATAGTTTGGTGACATACTGTAATGGATTCTCTACTGTTTACAGTCACACTAGCTTGTCGTTTATAGGTAAGCCCTTGATAGCTGGCTATACATCTATACCTGCCTGTTTCCACATGCAGTAATATATATCTTCGATATATAATCTTGCTTCATAGAGCTCCAACACAACACTGCTTTAATGACAAAAATAAGGCACACCACCGCAAATCCAGACATATCTACAAGCTCAAATTATTTAGAGATCTTTGTAAATGGAAAAACTACAATATTCTTCACTGCTCCATTAATCACTCAGCAGATCAGAATAAGCAGTATACTATTTGAAGACAGTGTCACACATGCATGCTTGGGGACCTCCTCAATGATGCGGGTAAGCTGAGAGTAATACCTCCACCAGGCAGGAGTGGGCACTATTGCTAACCATGTCTTTTGTTTCCTTCAAAGCACACTGAGATGATACCTAACCCCGCCCCTGTTGGACATCATACGCTTCACCCTTTTTAGGGTGGAGGTTGTTTTTAGACCAAATGCCAACATAACAATGGGCTTCATGACAAAAACTCCTGGAAATTAAGGTCAAATCTGTCTTATCTTAAGACCACAAAATGACAACAAAAGTTTAGAAGCAATGTCTCCATGACCAAAGAGTTTGTGAGCTGGAATGTTAAAGGTCTCAATCATGAATTAAAGATAAAAAAAGAATTCTCTCGCCTAACAGGTCTAAATGCCAAAATAGTATTTTTACAGGAGACCCACTTATTAAGTAAGGATCTGTTTCAGCTGATTTTATACTTGAACAGCTTAAGGAGACAGCTCTCTGAAGCCAACAATTATCACAAATTGTAAAGAGCAAAAGATTATTGCTGCGGTGGGTTGGCACCCTGCCCAGGATTGGTTCCTGCCTTGTGCCCTGTGTTGGCTGGGATTGGCTCCAGCAGACCCCCGTGACCCTGTATTCGGATTCAGCGGGTTAGGAAATGGATGGATGGATGAAAAGATTATTGATTGATTGATTTATTTGTTTTGCCTTTTTTTGCATCCCACGGGACTGTCTTTTGCTGACTTTGCCATTAACTAAACGGGGTTGTGGCTGGTATGCCACCCCAGATATTGCACCACCGTTGTGTCCACCATTTCTCTTGTCCAGAGATGACAACACTCAAAAGACATCCTCTTGTGACTGCACTCACATTTTATATCCAGAGCAGATTTTTCCTGGCCAGTTCTGGTTTGTCTGCCTGTATCAGCCAAATGCCAAAGATGTCTATAAACTCACCTCACATTGCTCTCTATATCATCGCCTCCATAGTTGTGTGTGTGTGTTCATGTATAGCATAAAAAATAAGCCATATGAAGATTTTAATGTTCAAACTCAACTTTAATGTTCAAAGAATGAATTAAGAAGTTTGCAATTCAAAACTGAATCTGTAGCTTGGGTAGGATATCATTAGCCTAACACTGAATAAGCTGCCATCACTAAGGACAGCCTTAGTAAGCAGCAAAAAATTTGAAAACCTGCACCTGGAGTCTCCTTAAACTTTTAAACTCTGGACTCCAAATCCCATTGTAAACACAGTATTCTGTATATGTTTAAATAACTGCTACACATTGACTTTAAATTCTGTTTATTTACTGTCTTAAACCTTGTATCTTTTCAATCATAATTTTAGAATCATAAATAGATTGTTTCAAAAACGTTTTGTAATTTATTAGGGCTGGTAATTAAGATCTGAATGGGCCAAGAGCCTGAGAAAGGTAAGCACTTATTGATTATTCTTGTAATCATTGTTAATTCAATGTGAAGTTAGGCCTTTAAGTTTTGGTTGCATGCTGGGCCGAAATGAAAGAGCACAGCAGAAGAAAGAGAAGCAAGGAGAGCAGAGCAGGGACCAACAAAAGAAAGAACTCAAAGAAATTGACAAGGACCTCTGTGGACTGAACCACAATCTGAAGCAACTCTGCACCCTGGCTTTAAAAGATGTACAGTATTTAATCTATACTAATAAAAGGCAAAGCCCTCACTGACTGACTGATTGACTGACTCACTGACTCATCACTAATTCTCCAACTTCCTGTGTAGGTAGAAGGCTGAAATTTGGCAGGCTCATTCCTTACAGCTTACTTGCAAAAGTTAAGCAGGTTTCATTTCGAAATTCTACGCGTAACGATCATAACGGTCGACAACATCCGCCATGTTGAACTTTCTTATTTATGGCCCCATCTTCACGAAATTTGGTAGGTGGCTTCCCTGCACTAACCGAAACCGATGTAGTTACTTATTTCGATGGTATGACGCCACTGTCGGCCGCCATATTGAACTTTTCAACAGTCTTTGTTACTTATGGGCCCATCTTCAAGAAATTTGATACGCGGGTTCCCAACGCTAACTGAATCCTACTTACGTACATATATACGTCCATAGTCTGCTGCTCGGTCACCGTGTGAGGCAGCATTGGGTCCCCCATCCCAACACCTCCCACGTTGTTGGCTGCCTGCTGATATAAGGCCGTCCATTCGGACGGCCTCTGTATTCCCTTCTTTGCTTTGCCACGGGATTCACGTCTCCCTGCTGATAACTACAGCCTTTTTATTTAATCCACAGCTTCTCCTCTGTTTTATTGTTTGTTTATTACGATTATAGTTATTGTGTAGGTATTTTAGACTTACTTTACATTGTTCAGGTACCCATTTCCTTTATCATTCCAACCATACCCCCATTAACATGTCTATCGAGGTGATCACCATTGATCAAAGAACTGTCACTTACCGAGTGGTTTCCATGCCCAGAGATGGCACCTGCCTTTTCCATTCTCTTTGTTACATATTGCACGGCCATATCAGGCTCACTCTTGATATCCGGGGGAACATTGTGTCTTATGTATTGAATGACTGGGACAGGTTCAAGTTGTGGACTGATGACGGTACAGGATATAATTATACTACACAGGAGCACTAGAAGAGTGAAATGCTTAAGCCCTTCACCTATGGTTCTGCATTTGAGTTGATGGCTGCCGCTGAATTGTTTGGTTGTCGCTTTCAAGTGTACCGAAATGGCCAAATATTTTACACCTTTCAACAACTGCCAATGCCTCTTAAACATCTTAGATTCACAGGTGACGATTTGAGTAGTGGACACTTTGATGTTTATGAATGTTTAAACTCTCAAAAGCTGGATGTGAAGTTATCAATGAAACAGGTTGTATGCTTACAGATGCCGAATGTCACTTCAACACAAGTCCTACAAATACTGTCGTAATTGAAACAAACCATGAAACTCAAACCGATTATGACAGCAACAATCCAAGCTGTGAGATTTGAAACAAGATTACTGTTCACATGGCCAACTGTACGTTGCCAGCTTTTTAAGACTCTCTCTTTTCAAAAATATTTCCTACTTTTGCTACCATTGGTTTTACTGTGTTGTTATTAATTTTGCTTTATAATAATATTGATTTTGCACTATTTGATTGGGTCATGGTATATTGTTAAGAGCAGCTGGTGTGGATGATTGCCATATTCCCACAGGGGCTAGAAGCTAAGAGACGACATCTTCAAATGAAAGCAGAACAGTGAGGGCAACTGCTTTGATGATTGGCACAGAGGTAACTCAGGTCTGAACACAACTGTTTGGTTTGCTTCTGCAGAGCTCATAAGTCTCTTTACTTGATTCAGCTGTCCACGTGGGGTGTTATAAAGTAAAAGCCTAATACTCATATACAGTAAATAAGATGGAATCTTTATGATAAAATCATAATAAGAGCACCTGGTGAGGGTGATTGCTATATTCCCACAGGGTTTAGCAGCTGAGAGAGGGACATCTCCAATAAGAAGCAGTGCAGTGAGTGGGCACCTGCTTTGGTGATTTGCACAGATGTACCTCAGGGGTCTCATGTATGCACAAAAATATTGCATAAGCCCGTTTCCACAATCAAATAGCGATGTATAAAACCTAAATTTGCCGTAAAGCCACACACATTTTCACGCTAGCTAAAACCCTGGCGTATGCAAGTTCTCCACTCAGTTTTGCAAACTGGTGGCACCCAGCGTCAAAGCAGTGCTACTGTTCCAATGTGGTTTCCCTTTCTTTTTTAGATCCACATTCCTGACACAGCTTTATAAATACACTGCACTTAACCGCATATTGTTTATTAGTTTAATGCATCTGATTGTAATTAACCTGTAACAATATAATGGTCCACAGAATGGTCAAACTATTCTAAATACCATATCTGCTTTAGCGTTGTTACTCTCACTGCACCTTTTTCTTCTTCTTTCAGCTGCTCCCATTAGGAGTTTCCACAGCGGATCATCTTTTTCCATATTACTCTCACTGCACCAATCAGAGTATTTATATCACTGTATCTGAGTGTGAAATCACACCTGTACAGTAGCTGATCGGAAAGAGAATTATTGGTATACAGCATCAAGCACATGCTGCCTCAGCCATGCTGTCTATTGAACTGCTTTCACATGGCAAACACTTCAGAGCCTTTCCTGTTCGGACCTCGCGGTTCAGAAAGAGTTTCATCCCAAGAACTATAAACGCACTCAATCAGTCAATCAATCAATTGCTCCTTGTACAACTGTTTGTACTTATCAGTACAATCACCTCATTGTAAACTTGCACTACAGTTATATTGCACAACCTGAGCCACTTTATAAATCGCGTATTATATATGATGATATCATTTTTAAGATGAAATTCAGCAAAATATGTTTATTATATTATACATTTAAAACCTTAACTTCATTTAAATAATCTATATTGCTAATAATTAAACATGTGAGGACACAGTGTCGCCGCGCTAGCAAGGATCTGGCGCTCCGTTCACGGATTGTTCCTGCCTCGTGCTGTATTCTTGCTGGGGCTGGCGCGACACTGGAAAGATTGAAATATCTCGTAGTACATGTTTAATTATTCTATGTTCCTTAAAAGTTTTGAAGAATTGGCAGATGGCTTAACGTCTGTTACGGGGCTGATTGTGTGGCGATTGAGTATTCGGATAAAGAAAAGGAAGGACAGGAATTGGAGGTTAGCACATTTGAAAGAGACAGTACTGCTACAATAAAGTATTTCATCGAAGGTCGCGCACAGCGCAGCAAGCATCTTGCGTGAGACATGAACAATCACTGCGCCACCGTGTTCCCATGTTTAATAACATGCTTTAACTCTTATCATCATGAAAATGATATCACATATACATCTCAGTATTTTAATTATTCAGAGAGCTGTAATATTACAAATGTAATGGATTCTGTGTCCTGTCGGAGGAAGAGAAAACCGTTTAAGAAGCACGTAGTGATTTACACACATAGAAGATCAAACACAAAACAAAGCATTTAACATGCTACTTTAGTTACGATGGCATTTGAGAAACTAGTAAATTAAACGATTTAAAGATGAAGTTTATGATGTTCTACTTTAATGACAAAATAAACTATGTGATTAAAGTGGAAATTTCGAGATTAAAGTTGACATTTTGTGCTTTTTTCTCACTGTGTGCCTATATTTTTTTCTCTGTACCCTAATAAGCTTTCATATGACACTCAGGCGGTGGGCTACAACTCACCTTTTCACGGCAACTTTGACATCTGACAACTTCTTTTTTATTTCGGGCACTGTGCAACTTTGTGAACTTGAGCTTTCGAGTTTCTCCGAAACGCTGTCAGTTGATCAACTTCCTTTTGTTTGTTATACCACTGTTTAAACCAACAAATAGTATGTTTTTCTTTGTCTCCATTTGCTGTTCGCTGAAATTCTTTTATTTTCCCCCGTGCTTTTGTCATTGCCTTTTCACAGAACACTGAACTTAAGGTCTATTTATATTGATTTGCATATTCAAAGAGGCGTAATTCTGGGAGGAGTTTGGGGAGTGGCAGCAGGCACGTGCATGTACGTTTCTTTTCACAGTGACCGGGATTTATGGAACAGGAGAACGTGAAAGTTGGTGAACGCATATATTTATGCATCTGGACTATTTTGTGCGTACGCACATTTCCGCTTTTGTCCTTGCGCCATGTTTTAGTGCGAATTCTATGCATGCCGTTATGCATGAGGCCCCAGATCGGAAGACAACCATTTTGTTTGTTTGTGCAGAGCTAGTAAGTCTCTTTGCTTGAGGCAGCTATCCATGTGCAAGTAAAGCTGTACATGTGGGGCGCTAAAAAGTTGATATACAGAGTGAGTCAAAATTATGTTAACACTAATGGTACTGCTATGTATATACTTGTATGCAATTTTTACAATACAATACAATACAGTTTATTTTTGTATAGCCCAAAATCACACAGGAAGTGCCACAATGGGCTTTAACAGGCCCTGCCTTTTGACAGCCCCCCAGCCTTGACTCTCTGAGAAGACAAGGAAAAACTCCCAATAAAAACCTTGTAGGGAAAAATGGAAGAAACCTCGGGAAAGGCAGTTCAAAGAGAGACCCCTTTCCAGGTAGGTTGGGCGTGCAGTGGGTGTCAAAAGTAGGGGGTCAATACAATACAATATACAGAACAGAACAATTCCTTAAGACAGCATAATAATAAAAATTTTAGAAGTACGGTTTAACAGTAGATGATATGACATAATTAGGTTTGGATATTTTTAGAGTCCTGGAGACCTCATCCATCAAGCTGCTTCCCCAATTGGCCATGCCACAGCTGAAACGTTGCTCCGATGAAAGGACCCCTCTTTCCCATGATTCCTGTGATCCTCCATCAGGGATGACTTTACCATAGGCAGGCAAACAACTTGGCAGGTGGGCCGTGGCACCAATTGCCACATTTGGGTACCGAGAAAAGAAACAGAATAGGTGAGGGTTAGTATTCAAATATAATTATCATGTTACTTATGTTTCAGTGCTAATGACTAACAACAGAGATGCAGTATGTACAGTTAATCAGCAGCTCTAGTCAGGATATGCTAAACTGAAGTGGACTTTTTGTGGACGATTTATGTGCCATATATGGTTCATGTGTTGAACAAGATGGCGAACAGGTTGAGACATTCCTGTAAATCATTTTGCACATATGAAGTATGTTTTTTGAATAAATTGTTTCCGCCATTCAAATGTTAACATAATTTTGACTTGCCCTGTACTGTACCTAGCTCTCTTATAAACAGTGTAAGAGCCAATCTTAGAAAGTTAAAGCTTTAAGTTAAACTTATATTAGTGTTTGCTTAAGTAGAATAGGATATAATTTTCTTTCATAGCTATAGATTATGGTGTAGCCTTTACCCTCTGTCAGTTAACATGAAATAGAATTATATTGCTATGTATGTAATACGGTGTGTTTATTAAGTCAGTGTGTTTTGCTCATTGTCAGCATGGGCTGACAGTTTGTAAGTGGGACAGGCATACAGTTTTCTGACTGTTTAGAAATGGTTCAACTATATGAGCTAACTTAAAGAATGACACAATATATATAAGCTTTAAAAAGGACTTTTCTTTTCTTTGCTATATCAATATTTTCTCTATTTTTGTGTGAACTGTTTTACTTTGATTTTTTTCTGAAGCTCTCAAAAATGAAGCTATTTTGTCTGTGGAATTATTTCAACGCTCCAAGAATCCCCTAAAGCTGCAGAACTTTGGTAATTTTGGGTAAACGCAGCTACAAACAGTATAGTTTATAGTTTGGTTTAAACCAAAATAACAAATGTAGGAATTTCCATGATAATCTACTCGAGACATAGTGACACGAACACCTGGTGTAGGTGATTACCATACTCCCACAAGGGTTAGCAGCTGAGGGGGGATGACTCCAATAAGAAGTAACACAGTGAGCGGGCACCTGCTTTGGTGACTGGCACAGGGGTAGCTTAACTTTTTGGTCTGCTTGTCCCTTTACTTAAAGCAGCAGTCCACATGCACACATGAGGAGCTCCAAAGGAGTAGCTTTATCAAGGCTAATTTCCACAACCATGCAGTATGCGTGTTAGCAAGCTCTCTCTCATTTCCCAGGAAGTACTTTTACTACTTTGAACTTTCTTTCCAAGTTCCTATACTCAAATGTTCATATACAGTTTGTGGGAAACTAATATGCACTGCTGTCTTCTTCTGTAGTAGCAGACAACCACCGAGACATTGGCCCTTTTAACCTTGTGGCACGCTAAAGCTCTTAGGCCGCCAAGCCATGTTTGCGCCAGAGGGAACTGAACACCGAAGCACATTTCCACACTGATAGGATGAAGTTCCTCGATGCACTGCTGCTTTATATAAGTACCAGTAACGACACACTGCACAGTAACGTGCAGTGAATACACTTGACTTGAGCATTCCTAGTTTTCATCCTCTTTCTCTGTATGTTTAGCATTTGTTTGCTCAGAGGTTGATGCGCTTGCTGTTTCCTGAGCAGCTGTTTTTTTCTCCACCCTAGCAGCCCACTTCTACAGTACTCTTCTTTTCACATTAAAACTGAAGTCAGTTAAGTCCTTTATTTTTCATTTAAGCTGGCAATTAAGTCTTCAATCTGCCTTAAGGATGATTTAAGATATAAAGAGGTAGGGGAAGTGACGGCGTAGGTAGTAGGGAATGAGAACAGCGTCCATATGCATGCATCACATGGCCACCCTGCTGGCTGCTGCCGAGAGTTGATTCTATAATAAAATAAAAATAAAAAGAGGAATAACCTTGGAGGTCAATCATCACTATGAAAGCGGATAGGAGATGTCACGTAGTATATGTGTACCACATTTCAGGTCAATAGTTTAAACGGTTTGTGAGCTACAGATGATTTAAAATCCCGGGCAGACAAACGAACAGCCACAGTAGCATATTATATATAAAGATGGTTAACATATAACAGTGGTAACTGGGCTATGAATAATTCTATTAAACAACTCCTTGCTGCAGCCTGTCATGGCTTCAACTGTTCAAACTCCATACAACTGGTAGTGTTCTGATAGTTCAGTATTTACCTGAATTTGAGAAACGTGACTCTGTAACTTAGCAGCCAATTCATTTCAACTATTGGAATCAGGACCTAGGCTGAGCACCTATGACAATAGTTGTTGAAAATTTTCAAGTTCTAGCCAATGCCTTTGTCTAAAATACTGAAAATAGTCAGCTGGCTTAAAATACACGTACCTGTTGATTAGTACATGTTAGTCCAAATTTCATTGTACTCTGTACTTGTGACAATAATGACCTTATTAGATATAGTCACCTTTGGGAAATTACTTGTTTCCTTCTAAACTAAGAAAATAAGTTGTCTTCTGTCCACATGAAGAAAATTCAGTAAACAGATTTCTGCTTTATGGTAGAAATAATGAAAGCAATCTTTACTGTTACAAATGGAAACAAGGAATGCTGTAAAAATTATTGTGTCTAATAAAGACCCCGCAAGCTGCAGCCTGACCTTCTCAAGGGAGTGATATTAGTCTCCCTAGAACTAGCAACGGTTATTAAAACAGCCTCATGAGATGTGAGGTGAAGAAATAAAAAAAAAAAACTCAAACTAAATTTATAAGAACACGTACTGTACATGCTCACAAGCAGCACACACATATGGTCCACCGTCCTGGTTAATTCATTTGTTTGTCTTTGCAGCAAGGCCATACGTGACCTGTGGCCAGACACTGTGAGTCCAGATTGCATTCCGCTCTGTATTTCAGGCAAGGAGAATCAAAAGCCAATAGTGACAAAAAAATAAGTTTAATAAATAACGGGTAATGCAAACAACTAGGAACAAAGAAAGACTTTGTAAATAGGAATAAAATGTATGTATAGCTGGACAAATATGTGAACAATAGGAACCAACCAAAATACATCATATGACCATGACTGGCGGACACCTGACCATCAACAACAATAGCAGCAACGTTTATTTATGTATAGGCCTATAGTGCATTTTCATACAGGCAATGTATCTCAAAGTGCTTTACAAGACAGCAAAAAGAAAGTTCTATGAAATGAAAAACACATGGGATTACATAGATAGATTTATTTAGACAAGAATTTTAAAAAATAAGTAACAAAAGACAAAAGGTAAGGTCAGGTGGCTAGGAGGACAGAAAAAAAAAAGAAAATGATAAAATCTGCAGGGGTTCCAAGGCCAAAAAGACAGCCGAGCCCCCACTGGGCCTTCTACCTATCATGTATGTGCTTAAATCAGTCCTCTTTGTTTTCAGGCTTTACATGATTATGTTCGATGATGTTGGTTTTGTGGACAGCTGGGACACCCACCTTCATTCCATCATCACAGGGGGCTGCATAGTGCCTTGGTCAGGTGGTGGTGGCACAGATCGCCACCATATAAGAACTGGAAAAGACAGCAGAGAATAGTACAGATTAATATGGATTGTGGCTCCCTGAAGAATATGACAATTCTATGCCCATATACTCTATCAGGAAATACAACTAAAATGTAGCTCCGAAAAGGCCATATTAAAATAATGGATTTTAAGCAGTTTTTTTTTTTTAAATGATTCACAGTGCTACCCTGGCGAGTATTCCAGATTTTCGGTGCATAATACCTGCAGGCCGCCTCACCACATCTTTTTAAGTTTAGCTCTTGGAATTATAAGCAGACCACCATTAGAAAATCTAAGGTTACGACTTGGAGTGTAGGGGGATAGGCATTCCAAAATATAAGACAGAGCAAGATTATTAAAGGCTTTGTAAACCATAAGTAGTACGGTATATACTCATGTATAATTCGGGTCTTGAAACCTGAAAAATTAATCATAAAATCAGACCCTGACTGGTACGTCCATTCAAAAATGTGACACTTGTTAAAAAAAAAATATCTTCTTGCTTCCTCCATTCTCGGACACATCGAATTTTGTTGCAGCAGCGCAGTTACCAATTTTTTTCGCTACTTCAATGACGATTAATTTAAAACCAAATTTATGATCTTCTGATCAAATGCTCCATTGTAGATAAGGGATGCTCTTACGATAAAGGTGTATGATGGTGTGAGATACAAAAAACACAAAACAGTGCAATCATTGTTTCGGAATAGTTTGGGTATTACTGTGTGGTCATGTAGGCACAACAGAGAGAGAGACAGAGAGGTTAGTTAGGAGCACACGCTGATACAGCACATTGCCACGCTCACATAGAAAAAAAGGCCGCGTGCTCCATGGTTACTCTTTCAGGTGGGTGTTAGCATATCATAATCCCTTGGTCCAATAGCATGAGTTTTCCACATTCGACTTATACAGCTGACTTTATAAAATACCAGAAATTATACTGTAAACTCAAGTCCCAACTTATCTGAGGGAAAACTTATATGTGAGTATATGCTCTATTTTAAAGTCAATAATAATGACACGGTTAACCAATGTAATGATGGTTCATGCTCAGATTTTCTTTTCCTAGTTAAGATTCTGGCTGCTGCATTCTGCACTAATTTCAATCGATTGATGTCTTTCTTAGGTAGTCCTATTAGGAGTGCATTACAGTAATCTAGTCGACAAAAAACAATGTCTTTTTTAATGTCTTGTAAAGTTAAAAGAGGTCTAACATTTGCTATTTTCCTTCAGTGAAAAAATGCAGAACTAGTAATCTGGTTAATATGCAATTTAAAGTTCAGGTCAGAGTCAATAATCACCCCTAAATTCTTTACCACTGTCTTGACATTTAAGCCTAAGGGATTAACATTATTTCTAATATCCTCGCTATATCCATATTTGCCATTCACCAAGATTTCTGTTTTTCCCTTATTTAGTTTGAGAAAGTTATTACTTATCCAATCGGAAATACTGCTAAGACTTTGGATCAGAGAGCCAAGAGCATCACAGTCATCAGCTGCTATCGATAAATAAAGCTGTGTGTCATCTGCATAACTGTGGCAGCTCACCTTCTGCTTTGAAATAATCTGAACTAATGGAAGTATGGAGATTGAAAAGAGCAGCAGACTTAGAATAGATCCTTGTGGTACACCATATATAATATCTTCATCACCACAGCTAACAAAATATTTTCTACCTTTTCTACCCATCCTGCTCCACCTTCACTGGCTCCCTGTGTTTTACAGAATCGAATATAAAATCCTACTAATAACCTACAAAGCCTTAAATAACCTCACGCCAAACTACATCAGTGACCTTCTCCATCACTATGTACCTGCCTACCCACTAAGGTCCTCTGATTCTGGCAATCTTCTTCTGCCCCACACTAATCTACACTCCATTGGTGACAGCAGGGCCTTCAGCTGTATAGCTCCCAGACTCTGGAATGATCTACCGAAATTAATCAGGTCAGCTGACTCCATGAATTCTTTCAAAAAACAACTCAAAACTCATCTGTTCAGGAATTCTTTTATCTCTACTTGACTTTATTACCCTTCTCTCAGTTCACCTTTCTGTCAAGATGCTCATGTAACCTGTATGTGTGTGTGCTAGACCATCAATTATGTTGTCTATTAGGCTTTTCCTCTGAATTCACTGTCATAATCTTCTTTATTTATTTATTTGGTTTGTACAATGCTATATGCTGTATACCCTGCCGTTCTTTCTTATATTCTGTAAGTGCCTTGAGCATGGGAAAGGCGCTATATAAATAAAATGTATTATTATTATTACCTGTTAATCTGAAACCAAGTGAACATGCTGTCAGAGAGCTCCACCCATTGTCTAAGGCCATTTAGAAGAATACTGTGGTCTATGGTGTCAAATTCTGCACTCAAGTCTAAGAGAATAAGAACAGATATAAGGCCTCTGTTCCCAATAACACGCAAATCATTACTTCTTGAACCAGTGCCGTTTCTGTACTATGGTTTATTCTAAAACCTGACTGAAACTTGTTAAGAACAGAATGTTGAATCAAATAATCATTAAGCTGCTTAATCACTGCCTTTTCTAGACTTTTACTTAAGAAAGTCAGGTTAAAAATTGCTCTAAAGTTTTCAAAAATAGAGGAGTCATGATTATTTTTCTTGAGCAGTGGTATAACAACTGCAGTCGTGAGATAGTCAGAAAAGACCCCTGTATCTAAATGATGAGTTCACTATGTCAAGTACAATATTAATAAGGACGTCGGAGACTTCTTTAAAAAAGGCTATTGGTATCACACCTACAGTATATGAGCTTATTGGATATTTCATTTCAAAACTATGGGCATTATTATGGAGTTGCGGCTATAGCAGACTCCACTCTTCTGTGCCCATTCAGCCAAAAGAACCTTTTTGAGGTCATATACTGATGTTGGATGAGAAGACCTGGCTTACAACTGGCAATGCATTTAATCCAAAGGTGTTCAATAAGGTGGGGTCAGGGATCTTTGCAGGTGACACAAGTTCCTCAATGTCTTCCTAGACGAAGTTTTATGCAAGGTGGCACGGTTATGCTGGAACAAATAATGGCCTTCCCCAAACTGTTGCCACAGAGTTAGAAGTTTACAGTCTGTTTCTATGTTGTACCATTAACAGTATCTTTCACTAGAAGCAAGAGGCCTAGCCCCAGACCGTGAACAACAGCCTCAGACCGTTATCTCTCCTCCACTAAAGTTTATAGTAGACTCTATATAAATTTTTGTCAGTTGCCCCATTAGTGCTCCGCAGGGTCTGTCATCAGCAAGCCAGCATCCCTATCCATATATAAAGGAGTCCAGGTAAGAATTGGGGAGAGTAGGGAGATTTTAGGGGATGGATGAAGTATGAAGAAGAAAAGACTAAGAGAAAGAAGGAGGCTAGAAGGAGAGAGTTCCTGCAGACACCAAGGGATACGAGTCAGGCTTGGGGCACCCCAGCGCTGACTGGCTGTGGTGGTTGGGGTTCAAGCCCACGTGATTGTTGACCGTACTTGTCAGTGGGCATCTCTGCCTGCTGAGAAGACCTGTTTCAGGTGACGCAGTTTTTAGAGAGAAGCACCAAAGCTTGTGGTTTTTAATGGAAGAAATCTGCCCATGACTATAACCTCATTTTTTCATTTATACATTTATTGAACATTTTAACTTGCACCTGTTTTTATAATGGTGTATTTATTTATTTATTTATTAATAATAGAACTTGCACTGCACTTTTGCACCTTTGTGTTTTTGAACACATGACTGTTTTTGTTATTTGACGATAAAAGCACAAAGCACCTGCTTTGAGAAAACTTCCAAGGAGGTGAATACTTTTTACAGGCACTGTCGATAGAAAAGACATAATTCAGGTCCGCTCATGCATTGGTAACTACGAGCAGCAGTTGAATCCATTCTCCTTTGTGATAGCAGAATGAATCTGAATTTCTCAGCTATATGGAAAAACATAGACGTAATGCTGCAGTTAACACACGAGCATTCATTTTAAAGAAAAAAAATATTAGTGGAATTTGGTCATCTGAGGGAATGATGGGCTGATACATGGGTAAAGTTTGGGGCACCAACCCAGCCATTCCCATTTACTAAAGGTTTTTAAATAATAATAATGCACGGTGATGATAATGAAGGAAACAAAAAAATGCTACTACAAAAATAATGTGGCTACATCAATTTCAATAGATTCATCTGTTATTATCTGAGACTGGAGCTCCTTTGCTCTGGTTGCTTGGTTAAGAAGTGACGCCTGCTTCCAGATGCTTGTGCTTTTATGGCCCAGAGACTGGAAGAGGCGGAGTCAATTGCTCTTATTGGGTGGTTCCTTTGCCATGTGGACTTAGAAGAAGACAAGACAGTTAGAGTTAGTGCCCCCCTTGGTCCAGGTTGCTATCACATACCTGGGAGGAACTCGGAGGGTGACACTCTGACACGCAAGTGTGACAGGAGGTAGTAAGATTTAATAGAAAAAGAGGAATGAAATGTGGATTTAGTGTATATTTAAAACATGGCTTACATATTATAATAGTAAATAAGTTATTGATAAAATGCTACAATATTCAAATCCTTAAACCTGCTACGTTTACCATCTTGCTATCAAATTCCAAGTAAAGCTATTTAGGTTTGCCGTGTTGTTCAGGCAGATGTAATGCTTAGGGCTAAGCCTAAAACTGTTTAAATACGTTTTTCTTTAATCGAACTCCTAATACTCACTTAATTGTTGATGTTGAGTTATTTCATATTTCAACAGCAAACCATCTGCTTCCTAGTCAGATTCCAGTCCATTATAATGCCTTCATTTACATAATTCATTTCCGCCTAGATGAACAAGATCTTTTTAACTGCATTTTATAGAAGAGAAGGGAGGCAGTTGTGCCGAGCACTGAATTTTTATCTGTTTTAAGTGTTCTTTGGCTGATTATAAAAAATATATATGCAAAAGAATATGTTAGAATCAGGCTTATTTAATTGAATTGTAGAAATAATATTTTTTATTGCATAACGACTTGAAATCAAGACTCAAACCAACCCACTGAGTGTCTTATTTTGGAAGGAGTACAAAATAAGGTACTTTTCTGATGACAATAAAATAAATCACATTACTTATTCATTAAGAATTTTTTACAACTTATTGTTATTAGTAAATTGAATCTCGGTGGATTTAATCTGGCTTTTTTGACAGTAATCAACAGAAAAGACACAAAGTGCATCAAAGTGAAATAAGATCTTTGCAAAGTGGTCTAAATTAATTAGAAATATAAAACATGAAATAATTGCTCTCATAAGCATTGACCCATAAGTATGGCACCCCTAAATCATCACTGGTGCAGCCAACTGGTTTTTGAATTCCCAGAATTAGTTCAACGGTGATCACCTGTCTGGGTTTTCTGTTGATTGTAATAAAAATGCAAAAGGGCCAGCTTGTGGTGAGTCAGTATGGTGGGTTAAATTACCAAATGAAGAGAAATGAACATGCCAAGCATCTTTATAAAAGGATGATTCAAAGCAGAAGTCAAGGGATGGAGACAAGAAAATGTCTTAGTCACTGAATATAGTTAAATCAGTCATAAAGAATGTCAGGACAGTAAATCTGCTAGGGCAAGCCGTCCACAAACACTGAAGAAGACAAGTGAGGGAGGCCACCAAGAGATCTCTGAGAGCACTGAAGGATTTACAAGCTACAATGGTTAAAATTGGAGAGACTGTGCAGACGACAACTGTTGCCCTAATGATCATGCAAGAAGATTTGGCTTTTATGACCTTAAGCAACAGAAAAAGACTCTTTAATGTCAAATGGAACACAAATCTCTTTGATATGTCTACATTAATTAAAAAAAAATCTTGTGTATAATGTGTGCAATTTTCACACATTTTAGTTTGCTAAAAATCGTTAGCAAATCAATTAAATCAGTCAAATCAATCATTAAGAGATAGGTAAGAGTCTGGCACAGCTGCAAATCTGTCTAAAGCAGGCTGTCCACAAAAACTTACAAGTGAGGGAGGCCACCAAGAGACCTGTGAGAGCTCTGAAGGATTTACAGGCTACAAAGGGTAAAGTTGTAGAGACTGTGAAGACAAGAGCTGTTACCTTAGTGCTTCACCAGTCACAGCTTTATGGGGAAAGATAAAAAATACACACCCAGACATCTCAGCAGAAGGCACGTGAGACTGTGAATTCAGCTAAAAGACGATTCTATGGATGGACGAAACCAAAAATGGAGCTTTTTGACCATCAGACTAAATTCCATGTTTTCACATTTCATATTATCAAAACTATGCCACCTCCACCGTGAAGCTTGTTGGTGACCGATCAGGCTACGGGGATGCTTCTCTGCAGCTGGCTGTAGAAGACTTTTGAGAATAAAATGAATGCAGCAAAATACAATGAAATCCTGGAGGGAAACCTGATGCTGTCTGCAAGAAACCTGTGCCATGGTAGAATATTTGTTTTCCAGCAAGATAATGACCCCAAGTATAAAGACAAAGCTACATGGAAATTGCTTCAAAATCAGTAGTTAATGTCCTGGAGTGCCGAGTCATAATCCAGAGCAAAAACTCATTGAGAATTTGTGGCTGAGCATAAAGAAGGCTGTTCAATTATGATCAACATGCATGCCGACAGAGCTTGTGCAGTTTTACAAAGTACAATGGGGAAAAATGACAAATGTGCAAAGCTGATACAGAAATACGTGAGCACAGAAACTCAAGGCTGTCTATGCTGCCAAAGGTGCATCTACTAAACACTGACTTGAAGCTGGGGAAAACGTATGAGATCAATTAATTGATGTTTTAAATTTGTACTTAATTTAGAATATTGCAGAGATTTGTTTTCTCTGTGTGGGATGATCCAGGTTGGCAGGCCCGGCCTTAGGCATAGGCGAAGTAGGCCTCCGGCCAGCCCCTCCCCTCGCATGTTTAAATCACGTGGGCCAGCGGGGGCGTGTCCGTGTGGGCGGCTGTCTGTGGGCGGAGCGTTTTGAGTCAAGATCTCTATGGGTCGAACGTTCACATCAGTGAATCAGCCCTCATCATCATTCGTCGAAGAAGAAAGAAGAAGTCAACGATCTCATAAATCCTTCCACCTCGTCAGTGGCAGCAGGTGGCACGGGAGCGGGAAGGCAGAACCGCAATCTGAGTCGCAAGAACGAACGAAACCCCTGTCTGTCAGTATATCCTCGAAGCGTAAATACAAATCTTATTGTTGCTTCATTCGTCATAAAGTGTTCCAGCAACAGGAAGTTTGAACTATATCCCGAGACTCATAATTATTTCCGTAAAATAAAATAAGAATTAAGTATTAACCCAGAAAATTATCATTTCTCAAACATTCCAAAAAATAAAAAAGGACAAAAAAACTAAAAAAAGAAAAAATACAAAAAAACTAAACAGGCTTAGCTACATACCGCCACGTGGTGCCCAATGGAAACAGTTGAAACTGGCTAAATTGTAGCAGCTAACTACTCCGGGCGTAAAAGGGACACAGAGTGATGACCTCATAATGTTACACGAAAATGTCTCCTTGGTCTAATTTTCACGTATTTCGCAGAGCTTCCAGGGGGGCTCCTGGACCCCCTTTCGCCTAGGGCCCCATAATACCTAAGACCGGGCCTGAGGTTGGCTTGACGTCCCTTAGCAGCTGTTGAACCCAGAGCCATTAATACTCATAACCAAGGATGAGCCCAGGCAAATGACGACAGTTGATAGGTGGTGAAAAGAACTTCAGGTGCTTTTATTTTAAATAAACAAGGGTGCAAACAGGGCAGTGCTCCAATCCTCAAAATATAGATAAGTAATTCATAAACTCAAAGTGAAATGTGGAGGTTAAATACAAGAATGTAATAAATCTATAAAACAAGGTTAAAATCCATGGCAGTAATCCATCCATCTGGTGAAACACACAATGAACAACAGTGCATCTTTCTAAAAACCAAAATGCATACCCAAAATGGGATCCTGCAGCCCAGGAAAACATCCTTCCGACAGGCACAGTCAAGCCTTTAACTGAACTTGGGTCCTTCTTGCCAGTCCTTTAGCCGAGCATTGTCTCCCACTTTCACTCCATGGCCACACGCTCCTCTCCTGGGTCTCCCTTACCGACTGCCTGTCTTCACTCCTCCTCGCACCGCCTCTTTTTCCCGATCCTGCCTTCTCATGTCCCTCGAACCTCTGACTTTGTTTCATCTTTTCTTTTCTCTCTCACACTTGTTACTGCCTGTTATATTTGATGTTTGCTACTTCCTCTGTACCTTATTGCTATTTGATTTTATCGTCCTCTTTGTTTTAATATTTTTATCACTGTTGTTTAATTTCATTGTAAGGTGACCTTGAGTGTTAAGAAAGGTGCCTATTAAATAAAATTTATTATTATCTTTATTCTTATTATTATTATTTAGTTAGAAAGGTATATGCACAGGGGAGTGACTTCAAACCTAACATCATTTTCATCCAGCGTGCACACATCAAGTATAAACTAGGCTTTAGAGGCACCAAATAAATTAAGTTGCTTGTCTTTGTGCTTTGATTTGGGTTCTTGATGTAAAATGTGCACAGTCCAATGTTCAAACCAGAACTTTGGCACTGGAAGACGGCATATACTACCTGAGTGTTACTTGCATATACCACCTGAAATTGTTTTTAATATATGGTGTTGCTTTCATTGTCTGTTGTTGCTGAAGTATTGTCGTCATTAATTTGTGCAAAACAGGCAAGT
Organism: Polypterus senegalus; assembly: GCF_016835505.1. Taxonomy (NCBI): domain Eukaryota; kingdom Metazoa; phylum Chordata; class Cladistia; order Polypteriformes; family Polypteridae; genus Polypterus; species Polypterus senegalus. Next base: position 124,171,432 of record NC_053167.1, read on the forward strand.
GCAAGTTTTGGAATTGAAACGTGTATTTGAACCATGCTATTCTTTAGTCAGTGTGTGTTTTTTCTAAGTGGAATATTATTTGGGCAATGACAGAATTGCAGCGTCATATGGCATTGCTGTTTCTGCATGATGTAGAAGACTGTAGTAAAAGGCCTTTAGCATAACAGGTGCCATCATAGTGTAGAAGACTTCTGCTTAGTAGAAAACCATGTCCTTGATATTTACGTTTGCTGGTAATATTCCATTCCTGAAATTTGTAGGTAAGAATTTGTAGATAAAACAGTTTGCACTTCTTTTGAACAGACCAACTTGACCCGAATAGAACTGATAAGAACATCCACACTTGAAGGGAATTGATAAGGCTGTGCTTTGGGCTGAGATGACTGAGAACTCATTTGTGCTTATCAACACACATGGGCTGCACCAATTAGCTGTTTAGATAGCCAGAACAACAACTGTATTTACCAGTTTGCTGAGAAAAAAAATAATTTGTAGTCAATTGGATTTCATATTAAATGACTCTGTCCATCTAATGGAAGGAGCTGCAAGTGTCAGAAGGGGACCTTGTTTTTCAATTTCCTGGATAATCCAGTTACTGATTGTGTCATAGCTGTCTGCAGGATGTAAGTATTTGCTGTCTTGCAAAGGAGTTGCCATTTTGAAGTTTATGGCTGGTTGAGATACAAACAAACAAACCATACAAACAATACCACGTGTGATAACAGAACTGCTGCTTCCTTGGAGGGGCCTGGATAATCCAGTTACTGATTGTGTCAGGATTGTTTGTGTAAGTATCAGCTGTCTTGCAAAAGAGTCGCCGCTTTGAAGTCTTGCCTTGGAGGATTTCTGTATTTACCTGACCTGGCAATTAACATTTTTGACAATATTGGTTTCTAAACAGCAGATCTGTACTCATTAATGGTTGGTAACAATACATTTTGTTAACTTGTGTTTTCATTATTTGTTAAACCCAGGAAATTTAGCTGTGCCACTTGTTTAATCTGGTTGTCCAGAACTGATAATTGCAGGGACTGAAGGAGATTTAAGCTCTGGCCAGGAGAAGGCAAGAGAGAGGGACAGTCCACTGAGAGCACTGCCAAGACACTCGGACAGAGCACAGAGGCTCGCAGGCTGACAAGGGTACGTGGCTGGCACGACGTGAGGAACAAGGACGGCAATACTCCCAGGGAGGAAGAGACAGCTCTACAAGGAGATGCCTGTTGTGGGTCCAGCGAGAGAGGGAAGCCGCATGAAAGGACCGAGCAAAGCTGGCAGACAAGAAATAAGGCGTGCCTTAGGTCACAGCAATACAAGGAGCCCAGAGTGGACAAAAAGGAACAGCGAAGAGACGCCAACAGGGATTCCACGATTCTCTTGGAAACGAGTGTCCGGTGAACAGAGTGCATCCGTGGACAGTTGAGCAATTAAGTGTTGGGGTAACACTGAGAACAAACAGGACTTTGCACCACTACAGGTTGTATCATCCAATTCATGTTTTTAATGGACTTTTAGAGTGTGGACTGTGGGCTTTCCTTTCTAAGATAAGAAATTTTCTTCATGATACTGTTAGATTTGGTTTATGTTCATTTACCTTTTTCATGTACTTATTATTGTCTAGTGTAATAGAAGTTACTGTTACTTCCTGAAATTGCTGTTGTGTCTTTCATTGTGTGTTTACTCACCGCCCAATTTAAGAAACCTGGGTGCTATCATTGGTAAATTTCAGGAGTTCCCAGTCTCTTAATAAAACTGGGTGGCGTAGTCGGATATTTGGATGGTGTCTAGTAAGATTACCTGAAAATGTGACCAGACACCTGTCACATAAGACTTAGCAAAAGTTTTTTTGACACTAATCCTGGTCAACGTACAGAAAAACATAAAACAATCTTGTCACATATGTGCGCTTAGGGGGCAGCCAAAGGGTCCAAATGTGCATAAAACAGAGTGCCAACGCCTTATCCCTTCTCCCAACAAAACAACAGAAGATTAACAAAATATCCTCACCTCAGTCCCACGCAGTAACACAACTTCTGGCTCCCGGTGATGACGTCACTTCCGGTTCCTTCTCCCCTCGTTGATGTCACTTCCGGTCTCGTATTGATGATGTCACTTCCGGCTCCTGATGAAGACGTCATTTCCGGCCCCCCAGACACTGACATCATTTTCTAACAGATCATTTCTGCCTCCTTTACATATCTCATTTCCTGCCACACTTCCATAAAAGAAGCCTGAAGAGAAAGCTTGTTGTCAAATGTCTGTTTATGCAATTTTGACCACTGAATCAGTCGTTCAAGACTACTCAGTCCACCGACATTATACAGGGAATTCCCCCTACTCATATTTTTGTGTTTTCTCTGTTTATTTCTTCACAACCTAAAACGTGCCTGGGGTGCTTTCTCTGAACTGGACATTTCAGAAAGCCTTAAAAGCTAGGAATGTCTTTATATTATTTTAGAAAGAAAATTTGGATAAGATCATTCCATTCACCCTAATATAGATCATCCATCCTTATTCAAGGCTAATATCCACCTTAATAAAAGGTTTGTGTGTCTGTGTATTTCTGTGTCTGTCCCTGTCATTTCAACAGATGCCCTTTCACTAACATTAACACTGCTTTTTTGGATCCCATTCTAGAGATGTATGCATTGCATTTGTCATTCCAACAGATGGTGCATCACAAACATTGTCCTCAGGCCTAGGGGAACATGGGCCAGGTACAAGTCGATGTTGTTACAAGGTGTAGCCATAGTGGTAAGGTGGGAAAAGCATAAAAGAAAAAGAATCTCTAACCATACTTCATTTTATTCTGATTTGTCCAGAGGTGTATAACTGCTTCAGTCACTGCCTAGATCAACATTTTAATTGGATTAAACAATACCAATTTACTTTGCTTAACAATAGTGTATACAGATTCTCATTGGTTAAACAATAATACTGTTATGTATGTTGATTAGTGACCAGTATCCCCACTCTTAAATGGATCTGTAAATGCTTTGGAAAAATGAAGTGTGAACATGATGAAGATGCATGTGCCATTCAGGATTTACCTACTGTCTGATGCCCAGATGCAGAGTGCATAAGTGATCATTCATGTGATCAAATGCAATAATAACGAAGTTATTGAAGAGCTCCATCAGAGTGTACCTGTAAATGGGAAAAAAAAGAAACGTCTGATGGAAACTACACAGCCAAAGTGTTATGTCACTGAACTTTTATTCATACAGGAATTAAAATGTACATTTTTATTGGTGTGAACAAAGAATAAAGTATGCTTAACATCAAGAAGTGACTACACAAAAAAAAAAACAAATCCCAAAGGCAACTTTCCTAATTTTTGTGCCATACCACCAGATCACCACACCATCACATCTGAACAAGAACCCCAACCATATGATGAATTTCTGGTAGTAAAGGATGTTACCACAAAAGCAACAAAATCCCAGCACTGAACAGTTTCAGTGGAAGTGCCATTAATCCATCTATTACTCAAGGTGAATCAAATTATAGAAAGAAGAGAGCCGGTTCTTCAAAGTGATTAAATCAGAGGTCTTCCATCAGGAAGCAAGGAGCAATTTAGCAGCCTCTGTGCCCAAACAGATGAACAAACATTGGTGTGCAGAGAAAGCACAGCTGGAAAAGTCTAGAAGAAAGAATCTGAGGTTAAACGGGGAATCATAACAGGCAGCATCACCTGCCTTTTCATTTCCTAGTCCCTTAAAAATCAAAGTGTATTGTAAAAAGACTGCATCCCCTCTACAGCCTGTTATTAAGCCCCCCTAGTCTGAAAGTAAACCCATGGAATAGTGAAAATGTTTTGTAATCCATGGAGTGCTCTGCTATTTGTCTCTTGATTCTTCTATAAACTATTACATGAATGTACTTATTTTAATCTGTTTATCTATTTGCACTTTAGTGTTTACATTTTGTTTATCAATGCCCAGATTTCTATTTAGTATACTTTAATTTATTAGAAATTACTGTAATTTTAATTAATGAAAATATCCAAGTAACTATGGTATATCTTTGTTGTTGTTGATTAATCTGTGGAACGCACCTTGATTTCCATGTAAATGTATGATAAGGTGCTATATAAATGAAATTATTAAACTATTACAGTAATCCCTCCTCTATCGCGGGGGTTGCGTTCCAGACCCCCCCGCGATAGGTGAAAATCCGCGAAGTAGAAACCATATGTTTGTGTGGTTATTTTTATATATTTTAAGCCCTTATAAACTCTCCCACACTGTTAACATTATTAGAGCCCTCTAGACATGAAATAACACCCTTTAGTCAAACGTTTAAACTGTGCTCCATGACAAGATAGAGATGACAGTTCTTTCTCACAATTAAAAGAAAGCAACATATCTTATCTTCAAAGGAGCGCCGTCATAAAGGAGCGCGTCAGGAGCAGAGAATGTCAGAGAGAGCTCGCAAAGAAAAGCAAACAATCAAAAAATCAATACATGCTTTTAAGTATACAGAAGCACCGCGATAAAGCGGCATTTTGTAGAGGAGCGTCCGTGTCCTCTGTGCAAACAGCCCCCCTGCTCACACCCCCTCTGTCAGGCAGAGAGAGCGAGAAAGATAGAGAGAAGCAAACAAGCACAGCGTGGGAAGCATATCTTATAGCATTGAGGAGTTTTAGTTAATATGCAATACATGCTCTGATTGGGTAGCTTCTAAGCCATCCGCCAATAGCGTCCCTTGTATGAAATCAACTGGGCAATCAAACTGAGGAAGCATGTAACCTAAATTAAAAGACCCATTGTCCGCAGAAAGAGGCGAACCAGCGAAAAATCTGTGATATATGTTTAGATGTGCTTACATTTAAAATCCGCGATAGAGTGAAACCGCGAAAGTCAAAGCGCGATATAGCGAGGGATTACTGTATTTATTTATTCCTATTCACTTGCATTATCGAAAATGCAGAATACAATTACATATTTACCTGTGCTGTATGCAAAAATAAGGAATGAAATCAAATTGAATTTTACTCACTACTTAAAGGGACACAAAAAATACTGCATTCGTTTATTTATTTATTTAATTAATTAAAATCATTATGAAATAAATACTTAATCTAAAATTGATATTTATACAAGTTACTTACTTTAAGTACTTTTCAGGGATGGCCAAGAAAAAAATCTAATCTCTAATCAATTTTATTCAGAACAGAAATAACAAAAGTTCTCATATATAATGTCATTGGTGGTGACCAAGGATGGACAACAGCAAAAAATATGAAAAACATCCATGAACAAAATCTCATATTACTCATGTCACATAATCTAAATATCAAATCATCCAGTCGTATGCTCACATTGGGCAAAACACATGGGTTTTGTGACAAAACGAGACCCTAGACATGATAAAGGTTTGGGGCAGCCACTTGTATAATATGTTCCTGGCTACAAAAAATGAAGAATTGTAAGACCAGAGTAGTTTACAAGACTGAGTCCAAAACAGAACTGAAATTCAGAGGAGGGGAGAGAGGCTTTATAGGATGTCTGGGGGAAGTGATGTCCTCAGGGTCGGGACTCGAAGTGACTTGTTCTGAGCTGAGGCACCGGCTCCTGGCGGAAAGGTCTGCAGGAGACTTGGAAAGAGAGTCAGTGTACCCTGCCACATCCTGGGCGGACTTGTTAGCATTATTCTCTAAGCTCTTCAGCTGCCTCCTATTCACACGTGTGTGACAATTTTTATTAAAATATTCTGAAATAAACTACCACCAGAAAACATTCTTGTGAACGGAAATGGAGTGTACTTAGATTTGAATGATAATTTGAATTGTAGACCCGTCTCCTGTTCTTACATTGTTATTATTATTTATATTTATAGCAGTGAATCCACAATGTAGAATAAGCAGGAACATTCAAATAATTAAGTATACTGAACACATTGAAAAAATAAAGCATAAATCATTCACTTAGTACAGAAAAAAAACCAATCTAAACAGTGTAAAATGTGTGCACTTAGGGGACAGTGTAAGGCTCTAGTGATGTAATTCTCCAGCACTCCAGGGGTAAGGCGCTACGTGATAACGCCTTCTCTTTTCCTCCCGCTGCAGACCAGAAGATTGACAACTTTTCTACCACCTAGAGTATGTGTACAGTATGTACCACTGTCTGTCCATCTGGTCCCACCTCTTCCTGCCTGAAAACCTCATAACCAGAATCTCTGCCATCTTCGAATCAGTCAGAACCAGACTCTCGTCTAAAAAGATGTTGACTTAATCCTCTTGAATGGTGTTTAGATAGATAGATAGATAAGACTTTATTGTCTGTGCCCCAAAGGGGTCACAGAAATTTCTCTTTTGACACGCTCATTAGACAAACAGACCATAAAAATACAAATATAAGCAAACCATAAAAAAAAAAAAAAAAAAACCTACTTCATCTGATTCAGAGCAGATACTGCTGAGGGTACAAAAGATTTCTTGTATGCATTCTTCCGCGCCAATGGGGTTTTATACCTCCTGCCTAATGGCAGCAATCTAAAGAACGCATAAAGAGGGTGAGAGACATCCTTCACAATCATGGTTGCCTTCCTCAACAGTGCACGATTGTGCATTTCAGAAAGGGGAGTTTGAGGTGATCCAATTATTTTGGAAGCCTGGTTAACTACACGACACAGTTTTGTTCTATGTTTAACAGTTAATAAGTTGTACCAAGATGAGTGATTAAAAGTGAGAACAGATTCTGTAAACCAGCGTTAAAACCTCCTTGCTAACATGAAAGGTTCTAAGTTGCCTTAGTAGATGGAGGCGCTGCTGTGCCTTCTTATATACAGCATCTGCATGCTGCATGAAAGACAGACAGGTGTCAATCTCTGTCCCGAGGTATTTAAAAGTCTGAACCTGCTCCACCAACTGACCCTGGATACTAAGTGGCTGGAACAACGATGATGGAGCCCGTCCTTTGGGGCCACAACACAGTTCCTTAGTTTTAGAAACATTTAACTCCAGTGAATTTTTTTGCCAATAACTGAACCAGTCTCTGGGCCTCCTGCTGATATGCAGAGAGGGCACAGGTATCAGTCATATAGGCCACCAGGGCCATGTCATCAGCATATTTATACAGTTTCATTGCTGCACTGCTGCAGGAAACATTATTTGTATAGACAGAGAAAAGAAGAGGGGATAGAACACATCCCTGAGGGAGGCCTGCATTTAAAACGGATGTGCTAGAACTTATACCATTTAAAAACACCTGCAGTGGTCTTTCCGTTTAAAAATTTTTTACCCATAAAATCAGCATGGGATGTACTTGAAAGTCAGAGAGGCGGTATAGCAGGATATCTATCTGAACAGTATTAAAAGCAGAGGATAAATCCATGAATAAAATCCTTGTATGTGGATGTACCGAATCCATTTGTCTAGTAACAGTATCTAAAAGTGTGAGACATGCATCCTCCACTCCACGCTTTGCTTTATATGCAAACTGGAGTGGGTCAAGTTTGTCCGACAACATGCTGGAGAGATAATCACACAGTACTCTCTCCATACATTTACACAAGACAGATGTTAGGGCTACTGGCCTGTAGTCCTTTGGATCCTTGGCATGTGCCTGCTTGGGAATCGGAATTATGGTAGATTGCTTCCACTGACTTGGCACACAGCTGGAATCAAGAAGGTGTTGAAACAGTCTTGTGATGACCCCACCTAGCTGAGTAGCACAATCCTTTAACACTCTGCCTCCAAGCCTGTCAGGGCCAGAGGCTTTATTAGGGTTAAGGTTATGCAAGATGGCAGTCACCAGCTGCTCATCAATATTTAAGGTCTCAAGGGGGGAGTCAGGAATTACAGGAGTCCAAGTGATTGGTGTACTTAGGCTATTAAACCGGATAAAGAAGTTGTTTAATTTTTCCACAAAGGAAGCAGGATCTGAGCAGTCAATTTTCGTGGGTTTGGGGGCCCTGCCCATCATAATATTTAAACCCTGCCATGCTTCCCTTGCGTTTCCCGAGGTTAGTTTCTGCTCCACCTTGTCCTTATAATTTATCCTGGCTAATTTAGCCTTTGTTCTGAACTCCTTTTCCAATTCCCTCACTTTTATCTTATCACCCATCAGGAATGCTTTCCTTTTCTGAACCAAGCAGTCTTTCATGTCCTTAGTAACCCACTTTTTATTATTTGGATTAATAATTATCTGTTTAGTGGGAGTGACCATGTCTTCACAAAATAAAATATAGGAAGTTAATAACTCCGACAGGGTATTAAAATCATTGCCACGGTCATCAAAAAACAGATCCCAGTCCGTCAGCTCAAAACAGCCCCTTAGAGTTTCAGCTGCATCGTTGTTCCAGACTCTAATGGTTTTTAAAATGGGTTTACCAGTCTTCAGCTGTGACCTGTACTTTGGCAATAAAAGAATGAAATTATGATCTGAGAGACCAAGAGGTGGGTGTGATTTTGAAATGTATGCAGTAGGGATGTTTCCAAAACACAAATTCAGAATATTCTGCATCCTCGTGGGGGTTGTTACATATTGCTCCAAGTGTGGTAAATGTGTGGTGATGTCACATCTGTTAAAATCAACACGGGCTGCTCTCCAGTCCGATTGACAGCTTTGTTGTAACAATCTGCAATATGTTCAGCTGCTGCGTTAAAATCAGGTCCCGGTACATACACTAAGATTACAGTGATTTCTGAGAATTCTCTAGGTAGATAATGTGGCCTAAAGGACACAGTTGTTTATTTTTTGAAAGTTAATTATATGGGGTTTGCCCATGGGTGCACCAACTCTTTTTATTTTGTCCTCTTGCTCTATATATACATATTTATATATATATAGTCACAAATGTGTGAGAAGGGGGACGTTGTGTGGACCAAGTAAAGGTAATTCCATGCCAGGCCAGAGGAGGGCGGGATGCACTAAACCTTCTCCTGTTATCTCTACAGACCAGCTGCGGGAACACTGAACATCTGAAACAAGAACATCACTTCTGGTTCAAGCGCCAAGAAGAACGCAACTTCCGGTTCTGGCACCCAGGATAACGTCACTTCTGGTTCTGGCGCCCAGGAGAACGTCACTTTCAGTTCCAGCGCCCAGGAGAACGTCACTTCCAGTTCCGGCACCCAGGCTGATGCCAGAAAAACATCACTTCCGGTTACCATTCATCACTTCCTGTCTGACCACCATCTTTTCCAACCTTCATCAGTTCTGTCTTAGACTCTGTACTCTCAACAACTCTGTTGAATAAAAAAGAAACCCTTTGCAGCTAGGAATATTATACGGGTGGCTGCCCCAAACCTTTTTACGTGTGTCAAGTCTGTTCCTTTTCACAGTGGCGTAGTCAGCAGGATGATGGCCTCCTGGAGAGATCAGATGGCAAACCTAAACCTAGGCTCAACACAGGCTTATAATCCAACAAAATATCAGATGGGTAAGTACCGTTCCCGAGTTGCTGAGTGGGCGTCATTCGGGGCGTATCGGGGAAAGCTTGAGTATGCTTTGACCCATCATCTTGTTAATGGTCCAGGGAAAAACAGCCCCAGGACCCACAGGCTAGAGCCAAGTGTGTCAGGGAACGCATTGAGTGCTTATTATGGCCTCCCGGGTGTGGGGACTGCCCCTACATGTGCCACGAAGGGCATGCCCTTTAATAAAGGTGGGATATATATTTACAGTATATATATTTGCAGCTGGAGATCCGCAAAGGGAAAAAATGAATCACGTATCATAAAGTAGTTTTTATTCCTGAGCTTTCACGTGATTCATTTTCTCCCTTTGCGGATCTTCAGCTGCAAATATGCAAACCGTATCACAGACCTTCTCTTCCATATACAGTACAGGCCAAAAGTTTGGACACACCTCCTCATTCAATGTGTTTTCTTTATTTTCATGACCATTTACATTGGTAGATTCTCACTGAAGGCATCAAAACTATGAATGAACACATGTGGAGTTATGTACTTAACAAAAAAAGGTGAAATAACTGAAAACATATTTTATATTCTAGTTTCTTCAAAATAGCCACCCTTTGCTCCGATTACTGCTTTGCACACTCTTGGCATTCTCTCGATGAGCTTCAACAGGTAGCCACCTGAAATGGTTTTCACTTCACAGGTGTGCCTTATCAGGGTTATTTAGTGGAATTTCTTGCTTTATCAATGGGGTTGGGACCAGCAGTTGTGTTGTGCAGAAGTCAGGTTAGTTGGACGATCATTTATTTTTTCAACAGGACAATGACCCCAAACACACCTCCAGGCTGTGTAAGGGCTATTTGACCAAGTAGGAGAGTGACGGAGTGCTGTAAATGGTCATGAAAATCAAGAAAACACATTGAATGGGTAGGTGTGTCCAAACTTTTGGCCTGTACTGTGTGTATATATATATATATATATATATATATATATATACTCATCAAAAAAAGAAACGTCCTCTGACTTTCAACTGTTTTTACTTTCAGTAAACTTAATGTGTAAATATTTGTATGAACACTAAAAGAGTCAACACCATAAGACATAAACTAAAAATATTTCACAATGTGTCCCTGAATGAAGGGAGGCTCAAAATCAAAAGTACCAGTCAGTATCTGGTGTGGCCACCAGCTGCTTGAAGTACTGCAGTGCATCTCCTCCTCATGGACTGGACCAGATTTGTCAGTTCTTGCTGTGAGATGTTACCCCACTCTTCCACCAAGGCACCTGCAAGTTTCTGGACATTTCTGGGGAATGGCCCTAGCCCTCACCCTGCGATCCAACAGGTCCCAGGCGTGCTCAATTCCTTCGACGATAAACATGAATCCGTCCATCACCCCTGGTGAGACAAAACCGTGACTCATCAGTGAAGAGCACTTTTTGCCACTCCTGTCTGGTCCAGCGAAGGTGGGTTTGTGCCCATAGGCAGCGTTGTTGCTGGTGATGTCTGGTAAGGACCTGCCTTACAACAGGCCTACAAGCCCTCAGTCCAGCCTCTCTCAGCCTATTGCGGACAGTCTGAGCACTGATGGAGGGATTGTGTGTTCCTGGTGTGACTCGGGCAGTTGTTGTGGCCATCCTGTACCTGTCACGCAGGTGTGATATTCGGATGTACCGATCCTGTGCAGGTGTTGTTACACGTGGTCTTCCACTGCGAGGATGATCAGCTGTCCTTCCTGTCTCCCTGTAGCACTGTCTTAGGCGTCTCACAGTGCGGACATGGCAATTTATTGCCCTAGCCACATCAGCAGTCCTCATGCCTCCCTGCAGCATGCCTAATGCACGTTCACGCAGATGAGCAGGGACCCTGGGCATCTTTCTTTGGGTGTTTTTCACAGTCGGTAGACAAGTCTCTTTAGTGTCCTGCGTTTTTAGAACTGTAACCTTAAATGCCTACTTTGTGTAAGCTGTTAAGGTCTTAACGACCATTCCACAGGTGCATGTTAATTAATTGATTATGGTTAATTGAACATGCATGGAAAACATTGTTTAAACCCTTTACAATGAAGATCTGTAAAGTTATTTGGATTTTTAAAACATTATTGTTGAAATACACTGTCCTGAAAAAGGGATGTTTCTTTTCTTGCTGAGTATATAATAGATAGATAGATGGCAATAATATACCAATTGATTTGTTTCCGTTTCTAATAATAATAATAATAATAATAATTATAATGGTCCAGGGTATCAATGTGCTGTTACTATTTTACTTGATATAGCCAACAGTTTACTTGTGATGTGTGGTACAAAAACAATTTTTCTATTACTACTACTACTAATAATATTAATAAAATATACAGCACTACTACTAATAATAGCAACAATAATATAAAATATGACTACTACTACTACTAATAATAAAAACTACGACTACTATTACTACTACTATTGAACATGCTTAATAATCTTACTCAATGCAGTAAATACTGGGTCAAAATGAAACAGAATTTTTAGATATTTAAAAAATGAACAAGTGAATACATCCCCTACACTTATGAATTTATTAAACTTAATTTTGTTCTTCCATCGACAACAGATAGCATTAAGACATTAACTGAATCCATGATGTTAACAGCCAGTAAAATTAACCAACAATTGAAGTTAATCTGAGCTCGTTTCTCTTTATTGTATGTCCACGTTGCTTGCATGGTACTTTTACACAATTCAGCCAATGACTAACAAGTAAATAAGAGAGCATGTGTGTGTGTGTGTTAGTGCAATTTGCAAACATGTCCTCAGTGTAACAACCCACAGAGCACTTCATATATTGGCCTGCCTTTTAGATAGATAGATAGATAGATAGATAGATAGATAGATAGATAGATAGATAGATAGATAGATAGATAGATACTTTATTAATCCCAAGGGGAAATTCACATAATCCAGCATCAGTATACTGATACAAAGAAACAATAGCTATCTATCTATTAAATTAAATAGTAATAAAAATGAAAAGAATTAAAATAAAATTAATGTTCGCATTTACTCCCCCGGGTGGAATTGAAGAGTCGCATAGTGTTGGGGAGGAACGATCTCCTCAGTCTGTCAGTGGAACAGGACAGTGACAAAAGTCTGTCACTGAAGCTACTCCTCTGCCTGGAGATGATCCTGTTAAGTGGATTCAGTGGACAGCGCCCCAGGCTTGACTATCTGAGAAGACAAGGAAAAACCATTTAAGGGGAAAAAAATGGAAGAAACCTTAGGAAAGTCAGTTCAAAAGAGAGACCCCATTCCAGGTGGTCTGGGCGTGCAGTGGATGTCAAAACGAAGGGGGTCAATACAATACAATACACAGAACAGAACACAAGTAATCCTCAGTACAATAGGAATATTACAAGTACAGCTCAGAATTTAACAGCAGATGATATCACATAATATGATTTGGATTTAATAAATAATCCACAAGCATATGTCAGCTGGGTACCGTAACATCAGAGAATATCTATTAAACACTCAGCATAAAAACTATTACACATAATGTTACTCCATTACTCTAGTAAACTTTATTTTTAGTGTAGTGGTGATTAATGTAACGCTAGTGGGCTTACTGGAAGTTCAGCAAGTTTAGATTTCTAAACGCACCTGCAAGTCCAACAGCAGCTGCTTCTTCATGTCTTCATTCTTTTTCTTTTCTGTCCTCCTGACTGGTATTGACCTGAAGCCATTTCTTTGCTTGTTAATGGAAAATGATCACAATAGTAACCTGTCAACCACAAATCACGAAACAGCAATAGAATCAGGCTGCGAGACATCCAGGATTGTGCAGCACATGATGCCTTTCTGTGCGAGTTTGTGACTAATTCAAAACTTTAAAATATAACTGTTGTTAACGATCTCTCTGACTATGAGCTGCTTTCTGTTCTTTGAATTCTATCTTGCATTTTGGCTTAAGCTTCATGAAGTATTCAGGTTTTTGATTCTCTTGCTATGTCTCTCAATTTATGGTTGTTCTCACGTCTTGTCCATTGTGTACTTGACTCTTATCCTCCTACCTTGGCTCGTATTACATTTACTTATTTGGCTGACACCTTTATCTATGGTGACTTACAACATTTATGATATAATTAGTTAAATTTCTTTTCCTTTTCTAATTGGAGCACAGGCTGGTCAGGTGACTTGCTCATGGTCACATACTGTAGTGTCAGCAGCAGGATTTGAACCGACATCCTCAGGGTTTGAAGTCCAAAGCCTTAACCTCTACACCACACCCTGCTTATATGTTTCGTCTCCTGTACAGTCTTTTGAAAACAATGAGATAATATTTTTTCAGCCATCACTGCAAACTACATAGCATAAGTAACATATAAAAAAATATATCATTTTTGGATGATGTGTTCCTTTAATCTAATTCAGCATCCTAAGGAGCCAGAGTGTATTCTGGGTAGCATCGGGGGGAGGCCGGATAGGGTAGCAGTCAATAACAAAGCCCACTATGAAGAGAGAAACACACAGGAAGGCAAGAAAACTGCGCACATGCAATGACTGGGTGTGGGATTCAAACTTAAAATTCTGGATCAATGAGCTCCCATGCTGCTCCCTTTTCAGTTAGCCTAGTTGAAACATTTTTCATAAACGACCATATAAAACCAAAATACCGATTATGACTGTCAGTTACATTGAAGTAGCACTAATTTTCAAAATGAAAGAAGCACTTAATAATGATTAAACAATAAAATTGTGCTTACATTGATCAGCCTTTCATGTTCATATCTATGCATGTGCTTTAATGTGTCCTGGTTGTCAACTTTGGAATTCTGGACACCCTAATTTATAGCATACTAGGAGTTCTCCTCATAATTTCTGTTCAAAAAGAGTTATAGGATCTGAAATTGATTAAACTCCTAGAGATCTTAAAAAATTCTTTAATCAGAGAGAGCCGGGGTGGACAAAAAGAAGAAGATGATTACAGGCAGCAGTGAAGAAGGTAAAAGAGGGAATTAAATTGACAAACCAATTACAGGTTAAAAGAAACAAGATGGTCTCACTCTAATATCACACACTTTTCGAAATACTGCTGCGAGATCGAAATGTTACCCTTTCTTAAACGAATACAACTGATCTGTAATTTCGATAAAGGTCAAGTGACATTACACCATAAATTGAAAAGACTTCCACGAATGCAAAGTCTGTTTGACAAATTGAGAGCAGAAAAAATAAATAAAAGAAAATCCAAAGGGGCCATTAATATTTTTTAATCGTTTCTCAAAACTCAGATTTCATAACTGCTTCACTGTGTTGAAAGGTGAGTCATAAACTTTATTTCTTCAATGATGAATTGTAATGGCAATTCTGTCAGTAATCCACAAGAATCATCTCTGATCTGTAGATTGTTTCTTTTCTTTTTTCCCATCAAGTCCTCCCTGTTTTTACTGAGCTGTATTTGCTGACAACTTGCTTGTTTCACAAAACACCTGTATTAACAGGCATGCAGTCTGTTATAATGCCTCATTTGCTGTCTTTTGCTTCCTTGAAAATTGGATTTCATGCTCCAGTATGCTATTGCTTTAACCTTGAAAGGAGACCTTGCTCCTTGCAGCATTCTGACTCTACGCATGCACGATGTTTCTTCCTTTTTTGGGGTTTTAATGATAATATTGCCGAGCGTGAAATCTAATTCTTCCTTTCTATTTTTCCCTATGGCCTCAGTGTTATAAACATGTTCATGGTATTACCCTCTAAAGAAATAATTAGGTGACACTACCTTTAGATGACATTGACGAGAAAGCTCCTCTTCTTGGTATGAGCATTGAGTATGTGGCAGACTCGATAAATGACTGGAGTTGAGGTGACTATGGGTTCTGCTCGATTGCCTGGCTGCTGTTAATGGAATCCTTGACCATAACCTGTAAGCAGAGGCTGGTGGACTCTTTACATTTACAAAATGTCTTGACTGTTCTAGGGTTACTAATTTTATTGTCTTTACTGTGACCATTTGCACTATGCCTCGTTCCCTAGGGCCTGTTGAAAACCACTCTTTCAAACAGCTTTTAGTACTAGGGTGTTGTACTGTGTTAGCCATTATGAATGTAGTGAGAAGTCAAGCAAAATTACACCTTTTTTTGACTAAATAAAAAGATTACAATATGCAAGCTTTTGAGGCAGCTCAGGCCCCTTCTTCAGGCAAGATGTAATGCAGAAACTGGAAATCCCTGCGTTTATATACACACTAGGACAAGTAACAACACTGGTAAATCTTAAATTGAGACATCTTAAATGTAAAAAATTAATAGACTCCTTCAGGCTAAGATTCATTTAACAAGTGAGAAGAACAATGTATGGTCAAGATCTTTGGATAAGATTGTTTCCTTTAAGGGGTGATATAGCTCCCTAATTGGAATACATCGATCCATTATCCAACACGCTATATCCTAACTACAGGGTCACAAGGCAGGAAACAAACCCCGGGCAGGGCGCCAGCCCACCACACTAATTGGAATAAGTTCTTTTATAATTGTGACATTTAAAGTAACCGAAAAATAAAGAGATATGATATTAAAAGGCGATATCCCTCCCGTAGTGATACAGCAGTAAAAATCCATCCATCCATCCATCCATTTTCTAACCCGCTGAATCTGAATACAGGGTCACGGGGGTCTGCTGGAGCCAATCCCAGCCAACACAGGGAACAAGGCAGGAAACAAACCCTGGGCAGGGCGCCAGCCCACCACACTAATTGGAATAAGTTCTTTTATAATTGCGGTGTTTTAAGTAACCGAAAAGTAAAGAGATATGATATTAAAAGGCGATTTCCCTCCCGTAGTGATACAGCAGTAAAAATCACATAAGAGAAAATAACTTAGCTTTCTTTACTGACGATTTACAAATGGAGGAAGCTATAGCATGACAATACCAAGGTGGGAGCTTGATGTATACAGTCTGCCATTTTCCGTCACTGCGCAGAAAGAATTTTCGAGACGAATGACGATATAACTCATTCGTCCATCAGCTTCGAAGTGTTTGGCTGCTTGTCCAAGTATTTATACTGTCTTCTCCATGTGTAGGCCCTTCCTTGGTTTCCATCTCTAACATACAGATATAGTACAGTGCCTATTTTTCGCAGTTGTCCCCTTCATTCTCCAAATGCTAGCAGTTTCTAAATGCTGACTAGCAGTTTCTAAATGCTGCCCCTGTGTGCTAACTTTGGCCTGCAAATGCGAGTTAAAATATTTTAATAATTCCTTGTACAGAGCACAGTGACATTAAACTTACATTCTTGTTACAAAGATAACTATCCAACAGATAGGCACACTCTCTATTTGCTTAAGGGCAGCTGCCGGCTGTCTGCCGTAACGTGCAAGTATCTAATCACCTGATGCTTGGAGGCTTTAAAACCAGTTTACTCACTGTTGAGTTCTTTTAATATCAAGAATAAAGCTGGACGCTGGACTAGGAAAGACAACTAGGAAGCTCCAGTACTGCATAATGTTTGTTGAGTGTTTCTCCAAGTGCCAGAAAACAGTCTTTCTTCTCAGGTGTCTTATGTCTGTCTTTTGTGTAACTCAGAAGCCCAAATGTGACAAATGGTACCAGAAGTGGGGTAGTAAATTTACCTTAGTGACTGATCACACTCCACTGCAGTGGCTATATAGGCAAAATGACACAAACTTCAGGCTCACTCTGTGGTTCCTACAGTTGTAGTCTTTTAATTCCAGTTAATGACCTGGCACTCAGCATGTAAATGTCCTCTTCATTCTTGCTGAACTCAGTTTGGAGTATTGCTTCATTAACGGGGAACTAGGCACTACGCCTCTTTCCCCAGGGCCGGTTCAGTCACACTCTTTCAAACAGTCAATATGAGGCAGGGGATGTATGACCAGACCATAGTGGGCAATTTAGCCAGAATTTCGAGAAGCATTACTTTTTTTTTTGTTTTAGAAAAATGCCCAGGGATCTTTTATACACACAGAGAGTCAAGACCTCAGTTTTATTTCTCATCCAAAGGATGGCCCCAGTTTTTTTACAGCACAGTGTCCCCATCACAACACTGGAGCATTGGGATCTACATACAGACCACAGGGTAAACACCCCAATAGCCTCACTAACACGTCTTCAAGCAGCAATTAGAAGTTGTGCTAAGTCTGATGACCATCCAAGATGGTTGTTGGTTCCCTTCTTGCATGAACAGCCTAGAAATTGGAACGATAGTTAGTGGGTGTAGGCAGGTGCCTATTAAAAATATTCACCATCTCAGAACACTTTTTATATACAATGTGTTCCCCTCACCCAGTAAAGAGTGGGGCACCTCCCTGTATACCTCAAATCCCATATAACAACACCGCCTGAGAGTTGTAGTCTGAACACATGTGTCCAGTCAGAGAGAAATCTTTGCCAATTGGGTGAAGCTGCCAGGTGGCAGCCTCATTGTTTACAGCAAAAGCAAGTCACTAATAAAGAAAAGAGAATGAAAACCTGCAGCCGCTGGGGCCCTCCAGGACCGGAGTTTGAGATCCCTGCCTTAAGCTATCATGGTTTAGCATGTCCCAGCATTAAAAACACTTCCAAAAATACCCACTAAAGGGCAGTATACTGCCAAACTCAATCAAGAAAAGAATCTTTATAACTAAACAAAACATTTTTTTCACAATATGTTCTGTAACAAAAAGCCAGCTCAGAGAGTGCAAAAAGAGTTTTCTGAAATACAAAGCAATCCGAATGAACAACGTCCCAAAACAGAATCCAAAAAAGAGCAGAGTAGGAATCACAAAAAGTAAGGCAAAACATAAATAAAGTCACCACTCCCAGATACGTTCAGAATGAACTGCCTGGAACTGTGGGAGACCCTTTGAATGTCTAGAGAGGAGGGCAGTTCCAGGTTCTCATAGTACATCATAGGAGATGGAGTGCTTCAGCACAGCCCTTTTGGGTTAAGTAGATGCCGACAAGTGTTGCTGCAGGAACTGGCAAGCTATACTTCATCTAGCTTCCATCTCACCCTTAAGGGCTTCCGGAATACGTTTACAGGACACCGGATGAACTTTCTGGTGCTGCATAAAAGAAGCCGGCTGCCTTAACTCCATGAGCCAGAGTCAGGAGGAAGGAGAACAACGCTTGTATGGCGGCAGAGAAAGGGAGTGAAAGAAGAAGACAAAGAGTTTCAGATTGCTGTATTACTGTGTGCAGTATCCCAGTTATGCTCTGGTTGTGGTGTGGGAAACGCTTGTTATAAATAAGAGTTTCCCACAATAGGAAACTCATTGTGCTTGAGAATTGGTGTGTCTGTGCCTGTTTGTAGTCGGGTGTTTGGGGAGTTGGAGCACCCCCTGGTGGCCACAGCTGTCATGCTTCTTTGATCCTAGTATGGTGTCAGTTTTCTTATTCGGGTCCTTAGATTAAAAAGTTTAAGAACCCCTCCCTGCACTTGAGGATAAAAAAATGTGTTGTGTTCACTCATCCTAAGCATTTAAAAAAGATCGATTTGTAAAGGATCCCCGAGTCATATTTATCCTAACATAATATAACATTCTCAAACCTAATTAATCAATTTCAGGATCCCCAGGGCCCAGATGAATTCACTCACCCACTCACACTAACACCTACACACACGACACACACTCACAACGAAACAATACAGAATTGCCAATTTACCTGACACATTTTACCATACATCACTAAATTATTTCAGGCCATGCTGGTATGCTATTGACTCACTTATAACCTTTTGAAAGAAAGCTGAAAGGCTGCTTTATAGAGTTGTTTGTGTAGCCCAAACAGCATGACGTTTGTTTTTTTGGGATTGATTTGCGAGGCTAATAGCTAAGCTTGCTGCTTCTAGGGGGAAGGTGTTATTTCTCTGGCACTAATTTCTGTCAATACATATATATTTTTAATGGATAATGGAAGAAAAATAATGTATACCTTTTCTAGAAAAATTACACCATGCATTTATAGATCCTGAAGGTCGATTCTCGGACAGAAAAGGAGTAAGTGAATGTGAATCACAAGAATGCGCTCGAAAAATGCTTTTTATTCTCTCCTGCCATGTACAGGTGCCTTCTCCTATTTCTCAGATTACAAGAAAAGAGGCAATTTCTTATGCAAAGATTGTTAGAAATGCAGACGGTTGCAACCGCCTTCACTGAGTATAATGGTCTAAAGGTTTGTGCAGCTTAACGAATTTTATCAGAGAAAGTATTGACGGACTGGCAGTGGGAGCGCTAACTGCCATGTAGGATTTATGCATATAATAAAAGGGGCCAGATAATGAAGAAAATGGAGTGGAACATTGCTCTTTGGATCACATAAGCCGTGCCTTTCCTTTCAAATAATGACGTTCATAACTTCTTTTGACTAGAAATTATATTTTTTTTTTGTCCCCGGCCACCCCGCCTGCCTCTTTCAAATCTTTCAGCTCTCATCATTACAGCGGTGCAGACACTCAAGTCGAGTTGTACTAAGGTTGGATGGAAATGAATTCTGAATTGAGGTCACCGCCTTAAATACTTTAAAAATCTAGAAACCTGCTAATGTGAGCTGCTGTATATCATTTATAGAGTGAGTCTGTATAGTGGGCTGTGACTTTGTACTGGAGAAAATGGAGTCAGCTGGAGGGAACTATCTGCGAAATTCTTTGGTACAAGAGACTGAAATTCTACTTGGAAGGGGTAAACTTCAGCAAGAATGTGATTCTTATTTTGTTTATAAATCTGTTCGAGTACTTGGCAATCTACTATAGAAAAGCATTAAGGAGAATATGCTTGTGCCAGCAGAGGGTTTACTAGCTCACCATGATGATATGCTTCTTATTCGTGTAAAATCTCACTTTATTATTGATGGGAAAATTTGAACAATAATTTACATCATCATGCATTTGAAACATGTAATGAAGTGGCAGTGATTCAAATGTTAATTTAATTACTGAGTAGGTCATAAAGAATGGAGTTAACACTAAATGACCCCCTAATGTCACCAGATGCCATAGGTTTTATCAAGTTATTACCCTCCTGAAGACAAATAAAGTTTGGTACTTTCTTAATGAGAGATATGAAGACATGTCAAAACCAGCTAGTATATGTTCAGAGCAAATAATCTTCAGTTAGCTTGTTGGATTTTTGAACATCACAAACCGGACTTGCTCCATTCGAATAGCTTTGCCTTTCTACATACTGTAAATCTGAAATACAACTGAAAAGATCAGACCACCTCTGACTCCCTCCTACAAGCCTGTGACTGACAGCAGCAGCTCTCTTATTCAAGCCAGATGTTCTAATGTGTGTTTGGGTGGTTGTTATTTGTTTGTTATTATATATATATATATATATATATATATATATATATATATATATATATATATATATATACACACACACCTGGGTCACTGTGGTGCCTCAGATACCCACAGGGCTGCATGGGAGATGGAGTTCTCCACGGCCCTGTTGGGATCCAGGGTGGCCACCAGGAGGAGCTGCAGGGGTTCCTGGGCCTGTCTGGGCCGTAGTTCAGCCACACCAGGTCAAGCACATGAAGCACTTCTGGGTGAACTATAAAAAGGGCCAGCAGCCACCACTCCGGGAGCCTGAGTCGGGAGGAGGAGGACATCACTTGCCGGGAGCAGTGGTGGTGCAAAGAAGAGCAGTGTGTGTTTTGGATTTGTGTGGTGCTTTTGGGACTGTGTGCTGCCTGTGGAACATGGGGAAGACATGCCCCACAGATGAAGAAAAATAAAAGTTTATTTACTTTTATACGAGTGAGTATAAAACGGTGTCAGGCTGTGTTGGGTTGGCACCTATATAGCGCCTTGTATATATATATATATATATATATATATATATATATATATATATATATATATATACATACATAGTCATACACATGTGATTGGGAGGCAGCTAAAGGGCCTGAATAAGGGTAGTTCCACAACAGACCAGGGGGTGGTTAGGTACACTGACTTTCTCTCAATCCTTTGCAGATCATCCACGTGAAATCTTGCCCACTTCTGGCACCATTAATGACATCACTTTCGCCTCTGGTGCTATTGATGAGGACACTTCCGGTGATAACATCTCCAGTTCCGGTCCTTTAAAGTCACCATTTTTACATCCCTAAATCAGTTCTGTTTTGGACTTGAACCTGAACACAACTCAAAACCAAACCCATTGTGCAGCCAGGGCACGAGATATGGGTGGCTGCCCCAAACCTTTTGATGTCTCCTGTCTGTTCTTGTGACTACATATATAGTGGCGGATGGCTGGGGGTGGTACCCAGCAGGGACGCCCAGGAGGACCAAAGAAGGGCTTGCGCCTTCTCCAGACCATGAGGGGGCGACTGCCCTGGTTGTGTTGGGGGCCACGGGTAGAGGGCTTGGAAGCCCAACCCTGTAGGGGCCCATGGTCACCGCCAGGGGGCGCCCCGATGCCTTGGGAGCCCTAGACCTCGGCACTTCCGCCACACCAGGAAGTGCTGGGGGAAGAGGAGCAGGGACACAAGCTGATGGTCAAGGTCCGATGCCCAGCTCCCTAGCTGCGTTTTTTTATAGCATCAGTAACAAAAGAGATGGAGTCTTCTCAGAGGTGATATGCAGAGCTACGTGTCTTCCCTTGGCAGCCCTTTCAAGCTACTTGAGAAAGAGTAGATACCGCTAAGATTAACACCTTCTCTTGTCCTGGGGTGAAACTGTAAAGTTTTAACATCCTTTTAGGGATAAATAAAGTCTATCTATCTATCTATCTGTCATGTATTATATAGTGCCTTTCATATCTATCTATCTATCTATCTATCTATCTATCTATCTATCTAGCTAGCTACAGTGCATCCGGAGAGTATTCACAGCGCATCATTTTTTCCACATTTTTTTATTTCTATTCCAAAATGGATTAAATTCATTTTTTTCCTCAGAATACTACACACAACACCCCATAATGACAACGTGAAAAAAGTTTACTTGAGATTTTTACTGAGAATTTATTTCATTCCTGTTCAGCTTTACCTGAAATCTGTCAATTAAAAAAGTCAAACTACTCCCCCTATTACATGCTCTGCAAGGTTTCCAAAGTTTCAAAAATGAATTTAATTGGATAACATTTTTCTGAGCAATGACTGGACAGTTTCTGCCCTTAGCTACAGATGCAATGTTTTTGACATACAGTTCTTTTAAAAAGCATTCACCCCCAAACAGACGATTTGTTTATTCATTTATTTTAACATTGATCAACAGAAAAAGACTCTTAAAAATCAAAGAGAAAACAAATCTCTGCAAAGTGGTCTAAATTCACTACACATATAAAACGTAAAATAACTGATCACATAAATATTCACCCCCTTCAAATCACTCTGTAGTAAATGGCAGCCATGACAGCCTTGTGTTTCTGCACACAGGTTTTTCTCTATCAGCTTTGCACATCTGGACTCTTCCATTCCTCCCATTGTTTTTTACAAAATTGCTCAAGCTCTGTCAGATTTGCATGGGCATTGTGAGTCAACAGCTTTTATAAAGACCAGACATAAAATTTGCAGTTGGAACGAGGACATTCACATTGTTGTTTTGAAGCCATACCTCTGAAGCTTTGGTTTTATCCTCAAGGTTGTGGTCTTTGGATTTCTTGCAGACTGCATCAGGTTTTCCTCTAGGATGTCCCCCCATAAACCTTCCAGGTCCTGCTGCAGAGAAGCATACTCACATCCCGATGGTTTATTCTTCTCAATGGCCTTATGGGACTTGCTTTGGATTGGATTGCCTTTCAAGGCCAATCTTCTTGACAGTTTTTGCTCTTTTATTTCTATTTTTCTATATTGGCTAAATAAATCTATTTATAAAGAGTGAACACACTCATTCACACACCACACACCCACTAGGGCCAATTTAGTGTCGCCTATCCACCTAACCTGAATGTCTTTAGATTGTGAGAGGAAACCCATGCAGATATGGGGAGAACATGAAAACGCCACTCATGGAGGGCCCAGGATGCAAACCCTGGTCTCCTTACCACATGGCAGCAGTACTACCACTGCACCATCATGTTGCCCCCATTTATTCATTCATACATTTTATAACCAGCTTGTCTACTTCATGGTCATGATGGGGGAGTCATAGTCCTGGCAGAACTAGGCACAAGGGCTTCATGGGGCACACTGACTACAACTGGCATGTTTAAGGCTGCCAAATCAATTAAAGCACTACCATGTTGCCCTGTCCTGTGCTCATTCCTAAAGACGTCTGTTTAATTGAAACTTATAAACTGACCCCATGAAGGCATGTGTGATTAACTGGTACCTGTTCCAGGACTGGTTTCTGCCTATTACTCGATTTTGCTGGGGTAGGCTCTGGTCTCCCATTTCCCTGAACTGGATTAAGTGGTTTTCTTACGGTAGGTTCCAAAGACCACACTAGATGAACATTTAGGTCATTGTTACCCTTCAATATTTTGCCAGCGGTCTCTGCATTTATTTTCTTATTGTGAGTTTCCACAAGGCAGATTTGTAAGTGAGTGTCAGGCCATGCAGTGCAGGTCATTAGTTGCTGAGTGATCACATTGATCTCTTGCTTCGGCCTGGCATTACATGTCACCATTAGCTATGAAGAAATAACTAGGGATGGAGAATTCAGCTGCTGCAGTGCTACTTCATTGTACCTGACACTTTACAGGTAGGACAGAGAAATTCACTTTGCCTGACTCTGATCGATATATTGACCCACTTGTAGGGGTTTCTAAAAGCACCGACTCTCTCTCTGTCGCTCTTTCTTTCGTTTGCAGCATGGATTTCCTCACACAGGACTTAATCAGCTTTGCTCTTTTTCACTTTGTGGTAATGAGGGTGATGGGGGAAGCGAGGTGTGCTATGTATGGTGTGTCAATGGAAACACTAAAATTCATAATGTCACAGGGATGAATGCTCATGTGGTGTTTTGGAAGTTGTCACATAATACAGTGGCAAAAAACAGATGTGAACCGTTTGGAATGACCTGGTTTTTTCGGTATTAACTGACCATAAAATGCAACCTGATCTTCATTTAAGTCACAAGGATAGACAAACTAGCTAATTATGCAAAAAAACATTATAATATTTCATGTCTTTATTGAACTCGGGCAGCAAATATTTAGCGATAAAAAATAAGTGAACCCTTGGATTTAATAACTGGTCTGTCCTCCTTAGGCAGCAATGACCTCAGACAAGCACTTCCAGTAGCTGTTGATCAAGTGTTTCAGAATTATTCCAAGGAAATGCACTAAAAGTCTGATTAGATAAGAATTTGTCCTTCCCCAGAGTAGGACATGAGAAGCTTTTATGAAGCATCCTACACTTACTCCTAGCTGGGAGTAGGAGTTCATGTCTGAGAATGGATGACATCACATCTTTACATAACCCTGTGCCATAAAGTGGTTCTCATGATGATGTTTTGTTGTTTACTTATATTAACTCTAAGGTTTCACCACAAAGATAGTAATAATAATATTCAAGTAGTATGAGAAGAGGAAGAACAAAAATATAATAAGGTAGGATTTTGCACTATGCTGCATGTAATTGTGGCCACTTGATCACAAAAATGTCTAGAATAATACTATAAAGAGCACTGAGATGAACAGATTATGACTCACACACTTATAATAGACATGTGTATTTAAAAATGGATGATCCAAAGCTGAACTTTCAAAAGAATCACCTTCCTACCTTTATGGCTACAGTAAGTATAAAGTTATTATATAGCATAAAGTTATTGAATAGCCACGGATATAAGGCGTTCTCAGTCATTTTCCAGAGTCATGTGCCATCTCTCTCTCTCTCCCCCTTATCTTCTGCAAGGCTCTGTTTATTGGGAGCCTCCGCCTGCTTTCTTGGACCTTCCCGGGCGATATGCTGGCAACTCTATTATAGTTGGCATCCATGACCCTCTGTGTGTTGATACTGTTGTAGAGGTCTAGTGCTGCTCAGGTTCACACCATCAATAGGATGCTGATTTATTTATTTTTTTCAGTGGGTATTCCAGGAACGTACCCAGCCCTGGCCTGACCCACACACATTCACAGTCAGAGACACAAATCAAACAAATGTGTGAAATATATTGAGTGAAAATCAATTAACAACAACAACAAAAATCAGACAACCCTCCCCTTCGGCAATACAACACAACCTTCAATCCCGGCAATTAACACTCATGACAATGTGCTTATCACAGTTCCAGTGCGGCAGAAATGGATGAAATGATATGGAATAAAGATAACGATGATGATCCCAAGAACACCCTCCATAATTAATTAATTAAACAGTACTACTGGTAGTCCTGAGCAGCGAGGGGTGAGATATAGGCAGGCAGCCAACAACATGGGAGGCGTTGGGATGGGAGACCCAACGCCGCCTCACACGGTGACCGAGCTGCAGGCTATGGACGTATATATGTACGTAAGTAGGATTCATTTAGCGTTGGGAACCCCCGTACCAAATTTCATGAAAATGGGCCCATAAGTAACAAAGACCGTTGAAAAGTTCAATATGGCGGCCGACAGTGGCATCATACCACCAAAATAAGTACCAAATTTCAGCCTTCTACCTACACGTAAGTACGTATATCAGTTTTGGTTAGCGCAGGGAAGCCACCTACCAAATTTTGTGAAAATGGGGCCATAAATAAGAAAGTTCAACATGGCGAACGCTGTCAACCGTTATGACCGTTACACGTAGAATTTTGAAATGAAAGCTGCTTAACTTTTGTAAGTAAGCTGTAAGGAATGAGCCTGCCAAATTTCAGCCTTCTACCTACATGGGAAGTTGGAGAATTAGTGACGTTGGAAAGTTCAATATGGCGGCCGACAGTGGCATCATACCATTGAAATAAGTACGTACATCGATTTCGGTTAGCGCAGGGAAGCAAATTTTGTGAAGATGGGGCCATAAATAAGAAAGTTCAACATGGCGGATGTTGTCGAATGTTATCGACTGTTATGACCGTTACATGTAGAATTTCGAAATGAAAGCTGCTTAACTTTTGTAAGTAAGCTGTGAGGAATAAGCCTGCCAAATTTCAGCCCTCTACCTACATGGGAAGTTGGAGAATTAATGATGAGTGAGAGAGTCAATCAGTCAGTCAGTCAGTCAGTGAGTGAGTCAGTGAGGGCTTTGCCTTTTATTAGTATAGATATGTATGTGTACATGCATGTTTTTGTTGGTTTTACGATTTTATTATCTGTACGGTGTCCTTGGGTGTTTTTAAAGGTGCCTTGAAATAAAGTGTATTATTATTATTATTACTGTATTATTATTACTTGAAGACTCTTGATATATATGGACACATAAGTTTACAATGTTTAGGAGGAGTTTTGAACCATTTTTTGTTACAGAACCGCTTCAGCTCAGCTGTATTTTTAGGATATCTGGTGTGAACAACTCTCTTGAGGTCATTCCAGAGCATTTTTATTTGGTTAAAGTCTGGGCTCGAACTGGGCCATTCCAAAAGGTAGGTTTTCTTTTTATGAAGCCATTCTGTAGACTTAGTTTAAAATGTAGTCATTGTTCTGCTGCATCACCCAGCTTCTACTGAACTTCATCTTTTGGTCAGCCACTCTGATATTATCCTATAGGATACCTTGATAAACTTGGGGATTCCTTTTCCTCTTGGTGAAGGCAAGCTGTCCCAGAGGCAACAAAGCAAAACCAAATCATGATGCTCTCTTCATCGTACTTCACCGCTGAGATGATGTTTTCATGTTAGTATGCAGTACCCTTTTATATCATACATACTGCTGCATATTCTTCCTAAACAAATCACTCTTAGTTTCATCAGTCCATAAAACGTTCCCCAATGGGATTGTGGAGTGTCCTGATGGTCTTTGGCAGACTTGAAATGTGTGGCTTCCTCCTTGCTGTCCTGTCATGTACAATATGCCTAGTCAATATTTTGCGTATGGTAGACTAATGAACAATGTTCCAATGATTTCTTTAACCCTTTAGCTGTTACTCAGGGGTTCCTTTTTAACCCACTGAGCTTTCTGCATTGTGCCTTTGGAGTCATCTAGGCCACATGTCCACTTTTAGAGAGAGGAGCCACAGCACTAAATCTTCATTATTTATACACAATTTATCTAACTGCTGGCTGACGAATACCTGCTTTCTTTGAAATTACTTTTCAACCTTTTACAGGTTTATGCAAATCAGCAGTTCTTGATTTTTGATCTTCTGAGATCTCTTTTTTGCAAGGCATGCTTCAGTTCAGCAGATGCTTCTTCTGAATAACAAACTCAAAAAGTCTGAGTCCTTTTTATTGGCAACAGTATCTCTAAGCCACACCTCCAATATCATTTCATTGGTTGAACTCCAGGTTTCCCAACTCCTGACTCCAGTTAGCTTTTGTTGAAGTCACCAGACTAGGGGGTTCAATATGTTTTCCAATCTATAATTGTGAATGTTTGATTCATGTATTCAATAGGGACAAGAATAATACAATAATTTGTGTGTTATTAGTTAGAACAGATTGTGTTTGTTCATCATTATAACTTACATGAAGATCAGACCATATTGTAAAACACATTTATGCAGTATATACATATGGATATTTCTAAACGGTTCACATAATTTTCCAACCTATAACTGTGAATGTTTGAATTATGCATTCAATATGGACAAGAATAATACAATCATTTATTTGTTATTAGTTAGAACAGATTGTGTTTATTCATTATTATATTATAACTTGAAGATATAAGATGAAGATCAGACCATATTGTAAAACGCACTTATACAATGTATAAATATGGATATTTCCAAAAGGTTCACATACTTTTTCTTGACACTGTATGTGCTTGATGTCATGGGGTTTGAGACACTCATTTTGGGATGGCGTAAAAGCAGACTGGAGAAACAGTCAGATTGTCAGCTTTTCTGATCTTTTTTGGAGAAGACAGATACATTCAGTTTTTTACATATTCTGATAGGCTTGTTCTGGTTGTGCTTTTGTTTGTATTTTTAAACTGTTTTGTATCGGTTTTTTTAAGTTTTTTGCCCTCTGTGTACATTTCTTGTGTTATCTGTGATTTTTCCCTGGACTCTTAGATGTCCATTTAGAGATCTATTTAAGGCATCGGCAAACTGCGCACGATTTCTGTGACATTAGCTCTTGCTGTCGTGTTCTTGGTGTTTTCCACCTTTTCCCAGTTTGAGAGTTTTTGACCTCTTTATTGATTTTGGATTTTCTGGTTATGACCTTTTGCTCTTGCAATTAGATTATTGCATTTTGAAAGTATTGACTTCATATTTGTCGTTAGTTTAATGGGATTTTCTTTGTTATATTTCCTTTGCAGTATTTTGGGTTCTATTGACCTTTTCCCTGTTATGATTAGCAGTTGTAGTTAATTCTTTTGTGTCCATCTGAAGATTAAAATATGTTTGTAATTGAAGACAAGGATCGGCTAGCATCCAAAGTGGAATGGAGAAAGGGTTACCCAGCTGGGAGGCCATTATAATGGACAGAGAGCCTTGGTGAATTGTTATCTCAGCTGGGATGTTTGCCCTTCCCTTTCTAGTCATGGTTATAATGGAAGAACAGGTGGTGGCTGCCTTCTGGGGCTGTGTGTTCCCCCAGCACACTGAGTACATTTAGACATCTGCAAGGGCTTCACAGAAATGCAGATCAGGAGGGCATCTTTGGTGGGGTGCTTGAAGACCACTAAAGAGTGCTGTTGGGGCGTTTCCCCCTGACAGATGGAGGTTCCTCCTGACCCGGAGGTGCATCCTCACTATATTGCTGAGAAAATGGAAGTACTTCTGGGTTTCAGTTATAAGGAGCCCTCTTCCTCACCCAGAGGTGCTGGAGATGAGGCGGGAGAAGGTCAATGATTGCTCAGGAGGATTGAAGAAAGAAAGAAAGAAAGGTTTTGAGTTTTGAATTGAACTTTGCTAATCAATAGTCAACAAATCATTTACATTATTGTAAAGAAAATAAAGAAAAGCTCATCTCACCCAAAAATAAATCAATATGTATTTTATATTTCAAATAAGGAAAATCAACTCATTACCCTCAAGTTTATAGATCGCCTCATGAACACACCATCTTTCCACAAAAGAATTTACATTTGCGATCACTGTGTGGAATTTATGTTCTAATATACACTCTGGCTTTCACAAGTCCATGAAATATCCTTATCATGTCACATTGCCTATTTAATTTGACTTTAGCAAGCTTGGTTTGTCTAATGAGGAAATTCCCAATCTGACATTCATCCTGATTATTCTTATTTCCCATAACACCATAAATAAATACACACTCATTAAAATGCAAGTTAAGAACATTAAAAACAGAGTTAAGAACATTTAACACTAGAATTACCAAAGCCTACGAAAAAACTCATAAACCCGGCCCACCTTAAATTCCTTCGAACCTCTCTCAACGTCTTTTGTCTACTATTCCATCCCCCCACCGCCGCAGAAAGGGCAAGAAGTTCTCCCAGCTCAAGTCTTGTTTATTTGGAAGTGAAGTGCTGGAGTATTAGAGGGTAAATAATAGATTGTTATTTGGAACACATAGATTTCATGCGTGTTCTGTGTCTACAACAATCTATGTAAACACATCGTTAAAACTGAAACATTTTTCATGTTTTAGTAATAAATGACAAAATGTAGACATAAACTGTATAATGTGTGAAGGCTGAAGTCCAAATATCAAATAAACGCTTTCACAAAAGGAGCAAGTATAATACGACAGTTTCTGTGGTGCAGCGGTAAGAACTGCTGACTGGTAATCAAGAGACCGCGGGATCGATCCTGGGTGTCTCTCCAAATTTACCATTTTGAGTAGTGAGCTGCTCTTATTGTCAATATTATAGAATAAAAATATACATTTGATTTGCGTCTGTAACAGCCTGTGCAAATTTATAGTACTTGTAAAAGTTATCGTTTTTTTTTTTTTTCACTTTTATTCTGTCAGTTACGATCAATCACAATACAACGCCACCCCCCACCACCACAACAGATCTGACGCTGTTAGTTTTTATTTGAATCTGGAAATAAATGTAGATGTGAGTGGTGTTTTGAGACAATGGAACTGGAGGTATAAAAGCTGACACACAAACGCTGGTGAATCTGCCTTCTTCATATCTCACTGTCACTTGAATTTTTTTTTTTATTCAGTTTTATCGAGTGCTCCTGCTTACGCTGAATTTGTATGCGGCTTATGGCATGTGATGTCAAAGCAGCACTGACAAAAACAACACAGAGACATAGGTATATATCATATTTGGAATAATTCATTTTATGACCTGTATAGTACATTTCGAAAAAACATTGTGGCACGGATGCAACATTATTCATATTCATTCGCATGCCTTCTTGCGGTTATAATCAGTGACTGCATTTATTTATGCCCAATCTCCATATTTTGGTGCATGGGGGTGTTTCTTTTGTACTCCAGGACATGCAGAGGAAAGAATGGTACAGAGAGGTCAGTTCCGCGCTATATACAATCATCAAATTCAAATGTTAACAGTTCCCACACACCCAAGTACCGTCCTTCCTACTTTTACTAAATGTGTACCTGTTGCAATGTACACACTTCTCTCTGTGCTGTGGTTCCTATTACATTGAACATGACGCTGATTCAGTTTGCTTTCCTCGGGGAAGGCAGCATGTTATTGGTTGTCAGAAAAAAGGGCAAGCATACACTACACTATGGAAATGTGAGACTGTGCTGGAAAGTCATCATGGAGTTGTGTTATATGACATGTTCAGGTGACAAGATCAACAACTGTGTCATCAAGTTTGAAATTCCCTCCAACTATAAGCCATTTAATGTGATATCGACTGTAATAAGCGTATATGTTTAATATGTCACTGTGCTCTGTACAAATATTGTATTAATCTATTTTTCTTTCTACTCACACGCACAGCTTAATACAAAGCCATTATCATTATTTAGAACTGCTAGGCAAGCATTAGAAGATAAGACAGGGACAACTGCAAAATGGGTATCATATACTACTTTTGTGTGTCAAAGTCAGCATGAAACTATATCCTCTTTGCCTTGTTTGGAATAGCATGATTCACCTAAGTGGGCGCCTGCACATGAAGAAAGAGTATAAAGCCATGGAACATTGCCTGACACACCTTTGAAGCCGACGGACGGAGGGGAGATACCGCCATCCGATCCGGAAAATCCTTTCAATGCAGCTTCTTTACACTGGCTGCCTGTCAGTTTTCGAAATCTTGCTGCTAGTTTTTAAATCTTTACATGGGCTTGCTCCTGCCTATTTATCTGAATTGTGTGCTTTACACCAGCCATCTAGAGTGCTTAGAGCTTCTGGTCAGTTGTTTTCTTTTGTCCCTCGTACTAAGTGTAAAACTAAGGGGGACAGGGCTTTTGCAGCTGCTGCTTCTCGCCTGTGGAACTCTTTACCTCATCACATAAAGGAATCGTCTTCAATTGAACTGTTCAAAATGAGATTAAAGACTCTTTGTGATTATGTAATATGACTTCTGTTTATTATTTATTTTATTTATGTTCATTTATTTTATTTCTATTTATGTTAACTGTATGTTTTTTTCCTTTTTTTATTGTAAAGCACTTTGGCAACAGCAATTCCTATGTTGTTTTAAATGTGCTATATAAATAAATTGACATTGATAAAAATAACAGACTGTACACATCGGGCACCAACTCCTGAACTGGGTTCTTGTCATGGCTTCCTTCATCTGCTACGTTCATCTGCCGCGTAAGCTGTCATGAAAGGAAGTTAAGTTATTTCTCCTATGTGATTTCTTATCTCCGTATCACTAAGGGAGGGGTATCGCCTTATTATATTATATCTGCATAGTTTCCGGTTATGTAACACGCCACAATTACAAAAGAAATCATTCCAACAAGGGAGCTAGCGTCCCCTGCTGGATACATTGACTTAACCTCCATGTCTTTGGATTGTCAGAAACAACTCATATGGACTTGAGGAGAACATACAAACTGCACTCAAGGAGTGCAATTTGAACCTTGGTCCAGAGAAAAAAAGTAATGTGCACACAAACACTAAAAATTTGTAGTTAATAAGTGCAGCATAAAAATAATTCCATGAAATTTCCGCCATGTTACATTTATCAGCTTTCTAAATCGTACTGATCTAAGGCTGTGGTGAAAGAACCTTCTTGAGTTTACACTTTCTCTTTCTGTTGCTCCTCATTTTGACACACAGCCAGCTAAATAACAAGTTGTAAAATGCTCAGTTAAAAAGCATACTGCCTTACAGGCATCTGTGCTATCGTAAGTGCATAAAGGGAGCCTCCATGGTGATGGGTAATGAATTCACGCTGAACAGGCTTTTGTTAAGCAACACAAAATTGACTCACCATACTTCAGCAGAATGCATGATTGGCTTTAGTCCATTGGTCTGATTTTGCCTACTTACAGGGGAGTTACATAAGATCCTGCTGTATTTGAATTATATTTTGATCACACATTCAATACCTTTGATCTAGGTGGTCCTATTATTTGTCCAACTGAATGAACCTCTACTTACTTTTAAGACCTACTGTAGATCCTAGCCAGATAATCGCAAGGCATGACATTCCACATAAATACAGTTCAAAGTAACAAAATGGCAACATGCAATAATTGTAAATATACAATCAAAGGGAAATTACTATCAGGAAGAGATTACAATGTTTAACAAAATTCAGTGAGTGTCAATTCTAAAGGCAAAAACACTATGTTAATGAGAGAAGAATGGCCAGAAATGTTCAAGCAAACACTCAAATAACAGCCTGGCACTACATTTGTATGCAGAATGGCATCTCTGAAACTAAAGGCTACGGCAAAAGAAGAGCAGGGCCCTGCCAGATCTAAACACTAGAGTGGCGAATTGATCGCCTACTGAAGTGACTTTAGCTGCAGATGGAAGTCCCATTTTACTTAGGGTGCCAGGCAGAGTTGTGTTGTGGTGCAGCAGTCTATTCTCCGGTGAAAGCGCTGTGAAGAAGCTGTCTGTTGTTACGGTTCTGTCTTTTTCCAGAAACGGCTTCATAAGCTTTATGACCACAGACTCGGAAAGTCTTTGGCCTGGATCGTAACTCACAACACAGTTCTCAACAAAATAATGGCAGATGTCCGAAACCGCAGCAAATATGTCATTTTTCAGATGTTCTGCATGGGTGTCATTGATGTCAAAGCGCAAATGGTGCAAGGTAGTCTGATAGGGGACATGGGACATTGTTTCTTTGATTGCCGGTACAACAAATCGTTCTGAGCAGGCATCAGGCACAGCGCTGCTTTTGTGAAAAGAATGGAAATAAACATCATCAACTCAGAGAGGGAGAGGCAAGTTGACTGTACCACGGGAACATCACTTAAAGAATAGAACTGAATAATGAAAAAAAGGGCTAACTTTTACAAGAAGCCAAAATTTACACCTGATGTTACAGACTCAAATGAAATGTTTTTATTATAGTAATAATAATAATAGCATCTCACTACTCAAAACATGGAGCACAGGGACTCAAACCAGCAACCTATGGGTTATAAGGCAGCAGTTCTTACCGCTTGCACCATTCAAAAATACAAATCAACATTCTGTCAATTGACATTTGACCTTGGGTTTTTAACTCATTGACAGCAACATGAAAATTGAATGATTTTTTTTCTTTGGTTATATTCTTGAATAAAAGCATACATGTTTATTTGATATTTGGACTAAAGTCTTTACACATTATACACTTCATGTCACTATTAGTATAACATGGAAAAAGTTTCTGTTTTAGTCATGTGTTCAGCATTTTTTGCCTCACATTTCCTGTCATCCTACATTTACACAGATTGTTGTACAAACGGAACATGCATGTGTGTTCCAAATAACGATATATTATTTACCCTTTACAACTCCAGGCACCTCATACCCAGATGAATACACTTGAGCTCTGAGAACTTTGTGACTGACTTCAGCTCCGTTGGTAGTGGGGATAGGATAGCAGGCTGCTTGTGCTGATCGACACATTTACAAAACAAAAGACGCTAATGGAGAGGTGCAAAGGGATTTAAGGTGGGCCGGGATTATGAGTTTTTCGTAGGCTTCAGGGATTCTAATGTTAAGTATTTTTTGAAGTTAAAAAAAAAGAGAAAATGAAAAAATCACTGTAAATCAACAGATGGGGTCTTTTTTCTGTATGAGGATGCTGTTTTTCAGAAAGTGATAAGAACAGAACAGTATAGTGGTTTTAAGAGAGTAAAGTAATTAGTACCTTTTTTTTTTAGTAGACATTTATTCAAATCCACTGTATACTGAAACAGTATTCATTTTAGCCATTAAAGCTAAAGGAGTTTTGAGGTTTTTAGCAGTTTTTAGTTTTGAATTAATCAACTTTAAATCACTTTTGCAACACTTCCAAATAGCACTTTAATATGGAGTTTGGCTGCAGTCGCTTTACACCAACATCACCAAGGACTGTATGTAGCATGTGTAACAGTAAGCTGCTGAAGTGAACTAATAATATTATTTCTTGGTAAATAAATAATAAATGTTGGATATAGAAAAGTACTTAGTTACATAGTACTACTATAAATGATGCCCACTGACTGAGGAAATTTCCCTGGCAAAACTGGGTAACACTGCTAATAAAATTATATATATTATGACAAAAAACAAACCCCCCTGAAATATACACCACAATGAGTAAAAAAAAAAAAAAAACTAAAAAGAGCAGTCCCAGGCCCAGGGAGGCATTGCTGAATAGCCCCAGCAGCAGATAAACTGTCACATGCTATTATTGTTTTTATGACAGCAGAGTTTTTGGAAAGGATTTGCTTTTATTCCTAAATTCATACATACAATTAACATTTTTAAAAACTGGAAAGTCAGTCGATTCATCAACTATCAAAATGTGGTAGGTTGATTTTCTAATTCCATTTAACATGTTGGTTTTGATTGTTGAATTTATGAACTCCATGAACTCAAAGGTATAATTCTTACTTCTCCAACTATCTGGTATTTCCATGTATTTGTTATCATGATCATGAAAATTCTGGACCACCAATATGCAAAAATCTACTTTCACAGCCAACAAAACGTTGCTTTTCTGTCTTCACACATGCCTATAAGCCACAGGATTCTTAAGGTGAGCAAAGCACATGTTGTTCAAAGTTGTGGAGACAAGAACATGGTCTTTGTCCTGCCCAGATATGGCTCCATCCAAGGCAGCCAGCCCCCCAACCTTGAGGCTTTGGTCTACACCGGCCTAAAATGAGTAGTTGGCTTGTGAAGTTAAAAATGTAAAAGATCCAGAATATACAGTATATAAATGGCATACAAGGTAAAGGGTAACTTTAAACCTCTGGCATGTAGAGTCAACCCAAAATCTTTAAAAATGAGGAATTTACGAAAAAAGTAATAAATCAGGAAAGTGGTAAAAATAAAAGCAATAAAAGATCTGCCTGAAAGGTGGTACAAAGCAAAGAAACCCCAATGTGTATTTTTCACAAATTCTAACTGCAGAAGTGAAATGTTCACAATAGCAGAAGATCAAAAGAAGGCAAAACTCCAACAAACTCAATGATTCACTCCTGACATCCTCTTGTTTGACCTTAGTGATAAAGTAGAGGGTGGACCCAG
Organism: Polypterus senegalus; assembly: GCF_016835505.1. Taxonomy (NCBI): domain Eukaryota; kingdom Metazoa; phylum Chordata; class Cladistia; order Polypteriformes; family Polypteridae; genus Polypterus; species Polypterus senegalus. Next base: position 124,207,354 of record NC_053167.1, read on the forward strand.
CACCAGTGATGAAAAGGAGACCCCAACTCCTGGGATTGATGAGCTTGAGAGTTTCTAAGCAGGTAAGACCTTAACGATCCCAAAAATGCCCACTAGAGGGGGAAATCCAGTAAAAAAAACAGCTAGTATCACAGTGAGCAATGTAGAATCTTTAATATTAAAATATTTATTTTAAAAAAAGGCTCTGCTACATAGTGAAGGTCCAAGGAGCACAAAAGGCACTACCTGCAAAGCCAACGCAATCCAAGGCAAACAACTTCCAAACACAAATCCAGCAAAAAAAGTCAAAAAAACAGAGCACAGGTCAAAAAATCCATCCATCCATCCATTTTCTAACCCGCTGAATCCGAATACAGGGTCACGGGGGTCTGCTGGAGCCAATCCCAGGCAGGGTGCCAACCCACCGCAGGACACACACAAACACACCCTCACACCAAGCACACACTAGGGCCAATTTTAGAATCGCCAATCCACCTAACCTGCATGTCTTTGGATTGTGGGAGGAAACCCACGCAGACACGGGGAGAACATGCAAACTCCATGCAGGGAGGACCCGGGAAGCGAAACTGGGTCTCCTAACTGTGAGGCAGCAGTACACAAAGTAATGAACAGCACATTTAAATGAACTGCAAGGGACCACAACCTTTATAGGGCTGATGGCAGTCCCATGCGGTGATGGGGAGGTGGTACCCCTTCTTGGGAGTCCACCCACAAAAAACAAAGAACATGATAAATGATACATAAACATAAAGAAGGTAAATAATCAACACTGTAAACATAAACACTGACCAAAATAGAAGTAAAAAAATGGCATCTGGACCCCCAACAGGGTTTTTTATTGAGTGGAGCAGTTAAAGATACAGTGCACCGAAAATAAAAATAATAAGCAAACTTAACAGAAATTACAAAAAGACATGAAAAAACAAAAAGCAAAAGCAACACATATAACAAATAAACAGGTAATAAATACAAATTAAGGGAGAAAACCCTCGCTATAATACAACAAAAGTACACCTGCCAGTGGAAGAAAAAGTTGGCAAGAATTAGTACATGAAGCAGTCATTCGCTAGCTAAGTGGAGGTAAGGATAACCCTGAGGCTTGCGTGTGAGTAAAGAGCAAGCTGCCCCCCCGCCCGCTGCCTGTCTCTCAGATTTGCGCGAATAAATCGGTACTGCATGTGAACTATGATACATAGCGCAATGGCAGAAGTCACAAAATCAACCGAAATGTTCAAGTAAATTATAGAAAAACACCCACTCTAAATCCGTTAAGTAGTTCTTTCGTTTGCTAGCTAAGCGGATATAAGATACACAACGAGATTGGCGCGTGAGTGAGGAGAGCCCCGCCCCTTTCCCCTCGGCCTGCTGTGTATCTCTCAAATTCACACAAATAAATCAGTAACGCAAGCGAACTATGATACATAGCTCAATGAGAGAAGTCGCAAAATCAACTGTAATATTCAAGCAAATTATAGAAAAAAACCCGATCTCTCGTGAAAGTGGACAGACATACAGACACACATTGGATTTTATATATATATATATATATAGAGAGAGAGAGAGATGATGACACATTACTGATTTTTGAATCTTTATTATTATTTCTATAAATAAACACTATTTGTTTTCACTCTAATTTGATCTGTGCCTCGTTCTTTCTACCACTGGTTCCCGGTCATGACCTACTAGATACCCAGGATTCAAGGTCCTACCCAGGTTGGTATTGGCATGGGGCATCATACTGATTTATACTATTTTCCTCAGGTTGGCTACATAAGTCGACCCACTAAGCACTCCAGGAGCTGATGTAGCTATCACTGATTTGGACGAGCTACTTTTGAATCTTTTTAGTCTTGACACTTCTTACTCTAATTTGCCATGTAATACAATCTGGAGGCCACAGCTGCCCATGAATAGTTGTGAAGATTCTGGGAGCAGGCCTAGGTCACAATATTACAGGAGTAAAGTCAATTGCAAGTTTATTAAATGTATAATTGATGCCTATTACATAGTGACCTTCATCATATAGGCCACTCAAGAGACTAGGGCAGAGTTGTAATAATGATAAAATTCGCCATATTATATTATTACTTACACTTTGACTTTGTGCTAAAGGAAAAAAGATAATCCAACAATAGATTAAAATCTATCTGGAGATATATATAAAATATTTTACTTCACACTGAAGGCCAGAGCTATTATTCAGTGATGACAGTTAAACGTTCTTCTGACCAAGATTGTGTTTTTCTCATTTAAACTCATTTTTTTCCTTTTCTCGTCTGGTGACTACAGTTATTTTTATCCAGTTTTCACAAATCCTGTAAGATTCCTCCAGCAATATTACATCTCAGTGCCGAGAGAAACCTTAGAACACCTTACATGACTGCAAATATATTACTTATATTGGCTCTCTGTTTCTCTCTATCTAATCCATTACTGAAAGGCAGACCTCTGTCAGCACATCCAATACGCAGTGTAGAGGATTCTGAACCTGCTCTCGGATGTAGACAGGACCTCTAAAAGTCTGGGGTCTTAGATTTAAACAAAACCTTACTCACCACAATTTATATCTTTTTCATACTTTTTAATGGTGGTGCAGTTTCAGGAGCAGGTTCAATTCCAGGCTTGGCTACTATTTTTAGTTTGTCTGCTCTGTCCACGTCTGTGTGGGATTAGTTGGGGTGGTCTGGTTTCCTTCAGCATCTGAAAGCTGAACAAAGTCAGTCAATTGGCTACTTTCAATTCATTCAGTAAGACGGAGCGTCTCTGTGTGCTCTTCTGTCCAGTAAACTTGTAACTTGTGCCCAGTGCTGCTGGAATTGGCTGGGGCTCCCCACAACCTTGTAATGACATTCACTACCCAGAAATGTTCATGTGTCTATTGAAAATTTGTGGCACTGCCACATAAATGCTATCTGATTTGCTTTTGTCTCTTAGCCGTCGTCAATGTCAACTCTGTTGCTGCCTGGCACCCTTAATATGGTGGTGAGGGGAGGAGTAAAAAAAATCAGGCACATTGGGCAGACGGTCGTAAAGAAGACCTTAGGGGGGTGTGATCTGTTGCTGCAGTTTCCAAGGGTTGTCATTGAGAAAGGGCGTGTGGTATAGCGGGTCCACTGCTCCACTATGTGTAAATAGATAATCGGCGCACTCTTGGCTTAAACGGGGTGTGGTAGTGTGGCCGGAGCAGTTCTCGGGCGCTGTGTGATGCGTGCGTTTCCTCGCTTAAGTGCACAGGTGAGGAATCGTTCGTATCTGTAACTGATGCCGGGAGCAGCTAATCGCCACACCCGAGCCACGTCCCCATTATATATAGTAGGAGCACGAGAGCGGAGGAAAAAAAATCAGATCGAGAGAATGAAGGTTAAAGGAGGAAGAAAGGGAGTCAGGAAGAGAAGGAGCCGGTGTGAGTGAGTGAGAACAGGCTCGCTATAATATCAGGCAGCTGGGAGAAGAGCACATCGGTAGTGTTAGGCCGACAAGCCTGGAGGGCAGCTAGAAGTGGTCGCTCCTGCTGAGCGCTTTGGAGAAGCAGGAGTGACCAGAAGGTATTTGGCTCGCCGCAAAAGGTAACGGGAGTCAGGAGGCTTGGGAGGTGGGAGCCAAAGACCTCAAGGCCACAGACTGGAACAAGAAGGTCAGCTGCAGGTAGGACGACTTCCCTGGTGCATACACAGCCTGGATGGGAGAAGCAGGGGAGCCGCCAGGTAGAAAGTAGGCAGCGGGTTTGGTCTTAAAAGACTTCTTCCAGCCATTGTTTTAACCTCGTTTTTAAAGGATTAACTTGTTTTTTGGATTTGATGACTTTTAGAAGCACTGCACTATTTATTTTGAACACTGTTTTTGTTTTTGCTGTTTTTAAATAAAAATACTTTTGCACCTTTTTGCACCATCCACTTGCTCCATTGTGATGTCTTCACTGTTCAGCTCATCTGGTGACATTACCAACAGTGTTGGGTTCATGAGCTCCCAAAAGGAAGATGGGAGCATAGAGAAGGACCTACATCATCACAGGGCACCAGGATGTAGTTAAAAAAGACCACGAAAGGCAAGAAGGGGGGAAAAAGTAAAGAGAAAAGGTTTTTAACACATACTGATAAATGGGACAAAAAAAAAGGGAAACATTGACTATCCACGGCCAGAGAAAGGATTGACTCGCCTGCTTATGGAGGTGGCCACCTCAAAGACTTTACCGGCTGACCCACTCTAAAGTAGAAGCGGATGGGACAGTCGGGAGAAATTAAAGTGCGAGAGATGAGAGCGATCCTTGTTTATCTGGGGTAGCACATTTGGAGACTCTGGGGAAAAGAGAACAAGGAAAATGAACTCATGTCAGAAAACTGCCTGGATTTTGGGGTCTGTCTGGGGCGAAGGGTTTTCTTTCTTTTAAGTTATTTACATACTGTGTTTTTGGGGATGTGGTGGAGAGAGTTATGTTCATCAATTTGTTTGTTGCCTTTTATGTTTGTATAGTTTTTTGTTTTTTATAAGATTCATTTAATGCAGTTATTTTCACCTTGGGACGGCACGGTGGTGCAGTTGTAGCACTGCTGCCTCACAGTAAGGAGACCTGGGTTCGCTTCCCGGGTCCTCCCTGCGTGGAGTTTGCACGTTCTCCCTGTGTCTGCGTGGGTTTCCTCCGGGTGCTCTGGTTTCCTCCCACAGACCAAAGACATGCAGGTTAGGTGCATTGGCGATCCTACATTGTCCTTAGTGTGTGCGTGTGCCCTGCAGTGGGCTGGCGCCCTGCCTGGAGATTTATTCCTGCATTGTGCCCTGTGTTGGCTGGGATTGGCTCCAGCAGACACCGTAACCCTTTGTTAGGATATAGCGGGTTGGAAAATGACTGACTATTTTCACCTTGTCTGTTTCTCATGGTTATTGTGCTGAGATTGTGCGTAAGTTTTATTATTTACCATATCTGTATCTCAAGAAGGGGTCTGAGGGTGTCTTGAGGGTGACCTGCTATCCGACTCACATACACCACCTTTGGTGGTGACATATAGCGATATCGGCCAGTAGAAGTCGAAGCGTTATAAATTTACATCTTTTTTATCGAGATATCATTAAACTGATTTCAAAATACAGCCAAAACATTCCTACTGCATATAACGGCCATTATTGCTTGAAATGACTGATTTTTAAAACAACAACAACGACATTTATTTCTATAGCATATTTCCATACAAAGTAGCTCAAATTACTTTACAAGATGTCAAGGAGAAAGTTACAAGAAAAGAAAAACAAATAAAAGTAGGAAAGAATATTTATGACCATTTATTTATGAACAAGAATATTTAAGTAACAAAGATAAACAAAAACAGCTATATGCTCTTATAAAACATAGATGTATTCTGCTAAAATAAATGAAGGAAGCACTTAACCATCATAGTCTAACACCAAGTCAGTGAAGCTTCAGGGATATCCGTCTGTCCAGTTAGGACACATAAGCGATTGTGAAACAGGTTCACCTGCTTTGGTGCTGATGAAAGTGTCAACAGGTGACCTGGAGAGGCAACAGCAAGACAATCAACAAAAAGGGAATGGTGGCCTCAGACAATTGCTCTCTCCTTATCCTTCCTGATTGATTCTTCTCTAGTTTTGTGTTTTGCTGGTGTCCTTGTCACTACTGGTAGCATGAGGCAGTACCTGCCACCAATTTTGATTGTACAGGTATTCCTTCTCCTCTAGGATGGCACATCCATATGTGCAATTGCAAGAAGGTCTCAAGAACATGGAAGAGATACCAAGAGACAGGCCGTTACACGAGGAGAGCTGGACAGGGCAGTAGAAGGGCATTAACCCAGCAGCTTGACAGGTTATCTGCGCCTTTGTGAGAGAAGAAGCAGGAGGAGCATTGGTAATGGCCCGTCTCCTGGTATCTATTCCATTCTTGTGGCTGTGGGTCATGGATTTATTACAGGTGAAAGCCTCAGAAGGTGATTGGAAAGGGCTGGGTGAGGTGTCTGCCAGGATTGAAGGATAAAAACCTGCAAAAATATAAAATGAGAAGATAGATGCTAGAGGTCATCTTCATCTTTCTACATCAGGTCCATCAAGTCTATCATTAGTGGAGTGTGCATCAAAGTTCTCCTGAGCAGCCTGAAAAAGGACAGGAGGAGGTGCCCATCACTCTTGTCAAATGAGTAGACAGGAGCCATAAAAAGGTTTGGGGCAGCCACCTGTATAATTTTTCCTGGCAGCAAAATTGGTTAAAGGGTGTACAGTTGTGTACAGGTTTGAGTCCAAAACAGAACTGCCTGGATGAGGCAAAGATGATGGCTTTAAGGGATGGCAGAGGAAGTGACGTCATTGGGAAGTGGTGTGCTTGGGGTTGTTACTAGAAGTGACGTCATCAAAGTCAGGTGGGATTTCCCGTAACTTGTCCGCAGTGGAAAGAGAGAAAGGATTAGTGCACCTCGCCACTCCCTGGTCTGGCATGGAATTACCCTCATTCAAGTCCTTCAGCTGCCTCCCCTGTGCACATGTGTGACCACAGAGATTGAGAAATGGGGATAATACAGTAAGCTGGAGATTGGGTTCATTTGATTTATATTTCTTTAATAATACTAGGGAGCTCTGCCCCCTGCTCGCTTCACTCGCCCACTCCCGGGTTTGGTTTACCGGATATACAATTTAAAGAGATCGTTATTTTCATGGGAATTGTTACATATGCGATATTTTCAATTTTACTTTAAAACTTTTGTAAAAACAATACTTGTCCTTTATTTCCAGCCCTGGGTGTGGTTAAATCTCTTTCTCGCAGGACATATAATGCTGCTTGCGTTGTGAAGGGGTGTCGGCTGAACACACGCTAAGGAGATGCCGTCAGATCAGCTGCTGTCTTTCCGCTGCAGCTGCTGGTGAGCTGCGTGTTCTGGTTCTCGTGCTGCGTGTCGATCATTTCAGAGCTTGTACAGCAGCTGTCCTTTTGCCTCTTTGCGTCTCTGCCGCTCACGTTGTGAAGGGGGAGTGGGGGGGGGGCTGAACATACACTAAGGAGAAGCGGTTGGATCAGCTGCTGTCTTTCTGCTTGCTGCTGCTGGCGAGCTGCGTGTTCTGCTTGTCGCACTGCGCGTCGATCATTTCAAAACCTGTACAGCAGCCATCCTTTTGCCTCTTCACGTCTCTGCCACTCGCGTTGTGGGAGAGGGGGTGGCTTCTGAACGCATGCTAAGGAGAAGCGGTCGGATCACCTGCTGGCTTGCTGCTGCTGCTGGCGAGCTGCGTGTTCTGCTTGTTGCTTGTCATTGTTTTAAGAGCTGGGAGCACATGTGTCTGCCAAATGCATTCCAACAACTGCTAGGTTAGAGGTCTGTGAACTTGTTTTAAATGTTGTCTCACTGCCTTGTCTCGCGTGATGTTAAAGTGTGTCTTGTGGGATGTTAAATTGTTTTCTGAGAAGATCACGTCTCGTCTCCCTAGTCTCCTTCCCAAGATTTTTTTTATAATAGAGAGAAGTAATAATAACTAGCCAACCCACGGCGTACCATACGCCGCATAATCAGGCCGGTTTTTTAATAATTTTTAAGCACAGGGAGAAAATTAACATTTGAAAAATCGGTAATGTAATAAATCAGCAAGAAAAGCAACATTGTAACAATGCACGGAACGAACCAACACACAATCGTCCGTGCGGCGCTCAGGTGCGGAGGGTGGAATGGGAGGAGAGGAGAAGGACATCCACTCGCTCCCTCCATCATGCTAGTCTGCTGATTTCTCGTTCAGTATGCACTGCTTGCTCATGTGCCCACCTTCAACTCGTCACTCGAGTCGTTGTCGTCTTTGCACAGTCCAGATGTACCTGTGACTCACGTAGACTTTTCATTGCTCTGTGCGGTTTTGGCTGCCTTTCTATATATAATCCACCAAGACACCCGACCACGGTAGTTGTGAGGTGAGAGGGGGTTGTGTACAAAGTACAGGAGCATCTAAGAAGACACATGTTTGTTGCGGATGCGAATTGCTGTATGTAGCGTGTAAAACAGTTTGCTATGGTGCATGCGGTCGTGCGTTGTAACCGAAAACTCGGTTTTTAAAGACTGCTCACTTCATTGAGTATAGGACTGCAGGTGAATGAAAAGATGCAACTCTGGAGAGGGCAACATACAATACAGCGCTTTACACGCTGCATACAGCGATTCACATTCGTGACAAATTGTTTTACACGCTGCATACAGCGATTTACATCAGTGACAAATTGTTTTACACGCTGCATACAGCGATTTACATCCGTGACAAACAAACATGCCTCTTCTTAGATAGTCCTGTCACATCCACCCTCATTCTCGAAGCATACACACCGCCTGGTCATGTGGTGCCTCTGTGTGAACCTGTCAGGCACAGAGAAGGTCAGCTGCCGAGAGAGCGTCTCGACTGTTGCAGGGACTGCATTGTGAAGCAGGTGAGACGGTAATGAAACAGAGGCACAGGGCTTATTGGTTTTAAAGACTGCCTCCTTCATTGGGTTTTAACCAATGCACGGAACGAACCAACACACAATCGTCCGTGTGGTGCTCAGGCGCAGAGGGTGGAATGGGAAGAGAGGAGAAGGACGTCCACTCCGCTCCCTACGTCATGCTAGTCTGCTGATTTCTCGTTCAGTATACACTGCCTGCTTATGTGACCATCTCCAACTTGTCACTCGAGTCGTTGTCGTCTTTGCACAGTCCAGATGCAACTGTGACTCACGTAGACTTTTCATTGCTCTGTGCGGTTTTGGCTGCCTTTCTATATTTAATCCACCAAGACACGGTGGTAGCGAGGTGGGAGGGGGGTGTGTACAAAGTGCAGGAGCATCTAAGAAGATGCATGTTTGACGCGGATGCGAATTGCGGTATGTAGCATGTAAAACAGTTTGCTATGATGCATGTGGTCGTGCGTTGTAACCGAAAACTCGGTTTTTAAAGACTGCTCACTTCATTGTGTTTTAACCTCAGTTGTAAAGGAATGTTTTAAGGATCCCATGGGATACCCCTCGCAAACAGTTTTACACGCTGCATATGGCGATTCACCTCCGTGAGAAACATGCCTCTATGAAAAGTCAACGTGGGTCGGAGGTGCATGTGGCCTCTACGATAGACGAATATAAATGACGCCATTTTTTCTGTGTCATCGCGTCCAAGTTGGTGGCCGTGGCCCTGCAAATTGTCGTCGTATCCAATGGTCTTGGAGTTGGTGGGCGCGGCTCCTTCCTGCGTGCGCCATAGGTGTCTCACTTGTCGGCGGCTTAGTGAATCCACGCCCCTTCCGGCAGGCTTTCCATGGTTGTCTTGCCTTATTGAATTATATATATAGATAATAATAATTCTTTATATTTATATAGCACTTTTCTCACTACACAAAGTGCTTTACGTAGTGAGTGGGAAGACACTCCAACCACCACTAATGTGCAGCATCCATCTGGATGATGAGATCCCAGCCATTTTTTGCACCAGTACACTCACCACACATCTCTCTTGACTGTCTATTTCTACTCTAAACCCCTTCCGTAATGCTAATGCTTTGCTAGGACATGATAATTGCTTAACAAAGTCTTCCGTAAAAGTGCACAACATTAATACTCTAATAACCAATCTTAATGCACGTAAAAAATCTGGGCACTGCGGCATAAACACTAATAATTTAATTACAATTACTACTTTAGATGAACAACATATTAAAACTATAAAAAACAGATTACTGCTTAAATAAAAAATACACACAGAGCGGTGCTAACAAACACCAATAACGCACATAGAATTCAGCTCTGCTCCTCCGAAACATTAAATATGGCACTATTAAATGTCCCAAGAGCCAGTTTCTGTAGCCGAGGATCAGACCGCCAAGGTCCCCGCCTTCGGCCACCACGCAACTCACATTGCACCCAACCTCCTTGGCCCCTCCCATAGGTGGTGAGCCCATGGGGTGGATGAGATACGCCCGGAGTTCCTTAAGGCTCTGGATGTTGTAGGACTGTCTTGGTTGACACGTCTCTGCAACATCGCATGGACATCGGGGACAGTGCCTCTGGATTGGCAGACCGAGGTGGTGGTCCCCCTCTTTAAAAAGGGTGAAGCGGCTGGGATGAGAATCAGCACCTCCAAATCTGAGAATATGGTCCTCAGCCGGAAAAGGGTGGAGTGCCCTCTCAGGGTTGGGGGAGAGATCCTGCCCCAAGTGGAGGAGTTCAAGTATCTCGGGGTCTTGTTCACGAGTGAGGGAAGAATGGAGCGTGAGATCGACAGGCGGATCGGTGCGGCATCCGCAGTGATGCGGGCTCTGCATCGGTCTGTCGTGGTAAAAAAGGAGCTGAGCCGTAAGGCAAAGCTCTCAATTTACCAGTCGATCTACGCTCCTACCCTCACCTATGGTCATGAGCTATGGGTAGTGACTGAAAAAAACGAGATCGCGAATACAAGCGGCTGAAATGAGTTTCCTCCGCAGGGTGTCTGGGCTTTCCCTTAAAGATAGGGTGAGAAGCTCAGTCATCCGGGAGGGGCTCAGAGTAGAGCCGCTGTACCTCCGCATCGAGAGGAGTCAGATGAGGTGGCTCGGGCATCTGATCAGGATGCCTCCTGGATGCCTCCCTGGTGAGGTGTTCCGGGCACGTCCAACCGGGAGGAGGCCCCGGGGAAGACCCAGGACACGCTGGAGGGACTATGTCTCCCGGCTGGCCTGGGAAGCCTTGGGATTCTCCGGAAGAGCTGGAAGAAGTGGCCGGGGAGAGGGAAGTCTGGGCCTCTCTGCTTAAGCTGCTGCCCCCGCGACCCGACCTCGGATAAGCGGAAGAGGATGGATGGATGGATGGACTATTAAATGTTAGAGCATTAACTAACAAGACATTTTTTATCAATGATCTTATTAGTGAAAGAAAAATGTATTTTATTGCACTAAGTGAAACGTGGCTTAGCTCAGACTGCGTGGCTGTTTTAATCGAATCTGCGACTGCGAATTACAGTTTTACTCGTGCGGATCGCCAAGGAAAGAAAGGCAGCGGCTTAGCAAACATTTACTCGAGTCGGTTAAAGTGTAAAGATGTCAGTTTTGGTAAATTCAAGTCCTTTGAGTATCTCGCCGTTATTATTCATGGAGATTCTCACTTTCTAGTATTATCCGTGTATTGACCTCCTAAATTTAATGCGTCTTTCTTTGAGGAATTCACAGACTTAATGACAATTTTAATTACGAACTATTAAACACTCTTAATAATCGGTGACTAAAACTTTCATATCGATAATCGGTGTGACCTAAAAGTAAAGGAATTCATGAACCTTCTGAACTCTTTTGATTTGAGACAGCTCGTTAATCAGCCTACACATAAAGCAGGTCATACGTTAGACTTAGTAATTACCAAAGGATTAAAAGTTGATGTAAATCAGGTCATTGATATAGGTCTATCAGACCTTTTTCTTTTACTATTTAATATATAAATAATGGTAGAAAACATTCACGAGAAGTATATTGTTAAAAAACGCTTTTTGATTCATCAGCAGCTTTAAAGCTTACAAACATTCTAAGCAATCAGTCCTTTTGTAGTGCTAACTATAATAGCGAGGATAATGTAAATAGTAAGGTGGAAAAATTTAATACTAATGTGAGAGCTGCTGTTGACATACTGTAGTCGCACCTGAAAAGACAGTTAAAAAATCTTCTAGCATTGTTATACCATGGAAGACCCAAAGAGTGTCTGATTTAAAGAGAACATGCCGGAGAGCTGAGCGTAAATGGAGGAAAACTAAACTAACTATCCACTATGAATATTGAAGGTTAAAATAACAGAATACAATAACACAGTCCGTCTTGAGAGGCGCTGCTATTTCTCTAAGATTATAAATAACAATGCTAGTAATCCCAGAATCTTATCCTCTATGATTGATCATCTGCTAAACCCAGGTAATACAAAGGAATGCCTCCAAAATACTTCCAGTGAAACCTGTGAGGCTATTGCTGTATTTTTCAATCAAAAAATTGATGATATTAGAAATAACATAGTATATCTCCCCAACACTGCAGATCCTCCTAAGCCCCAGTACTCCATTCTAAACAAATTAAATTCTTTTTCCAGGATAGATTTACCTGATTTACATAAAATAACTTCTCAACTGAAACCCTCCACCTGCATCCTTGACCCAATACCAACAAGTTTTTTCAAGGAAATATCAGGCGTGCTAATTGATAATATTCTTGACATAGTAAATTCGTCATTAGATACGGGGGTCTTCCCAGACTGTCTTAAGACTGCTGTAGTTAAACCCCTACTCAAGAAAAATAATCTTGACCCTCTGCTTTTGAAAATTTTAGACCCATCTCTAACCTGCCTTTCTTAAGTAAAATTCTAGAGAAGGCAGTCATTATGCAGTTAAATGACCACCTCAATAAACATGCTATTCTTGATAAATTTCAGTCAGGTTTTAGAACAAATCACAGCACAGAAACTGCACTCGTTAAAGTAGTAAATGATTTGCGAGTGAACGCAGACAGAGGCCATTTATCTGTTCTCATCCTCTTAGATCTGAGTGCTGCATTTGACACCATTGATCACAATATTCTTAGAAATCGCCTTAGTCAATGGGTGGGCCTCTCTGGCAGTGTCTTAAATTGGTTTGAATCCTACCTGGCAGGTAGAAAATTCTTTGTTAGTTGTGGTAATTACAACTCAAAGACACATGATATCCAATATGGTGTTCCACAAGGCTCTATCCTGGGTCCGCTGCTCTTCTCAATCTACATGCTTCCGTTAGGTCAGATTATCTCAGGGCATAACGTGAGCTACCACAGCTATGCTGATGACACGCAGCTGTACTTATCAATAGCACCTGACTGTTATTTCACTAACACAATTTCTTACTTCTGTTTCTAATTAGATGAATAGTAATTTTCTCAAGCTAAATAAAGAGAAAACTGAAATTTTAGTAATTGGCAATAATGGATTCAATGAGGTTTTTAGAAATAAACTTGATGCATTAGGATTAAAAGTCAAGACGGAGGTAAAAAACTTAGGGGTAACTGTTGACTGTAACCTGAATTTTAAATCGCATATTCATCAGACCACTAGGACAGCATTTTTCACTTAAGAAACATAGCAAAAGTTAGACCTCTTATATCATTGAAAGATGCTGAGAAATTAGTTCACGCTTTTGTTTTCAGTCGACTAGATTACTGTAATGCACTCCTCTCAGGACTACCCAAAAAAGACATAAATCATTTGCAACGAGTGCAGAATGCAGCTGCTAGAATCCTAACTAGGAAAAGAAAATCCGAGCACATTTCTCCAGTTTTGATGTCACTACACTGGTTACCTGTGTCATTCAGAAATTACTTTAAAATACTGCTTATGGTTTATAAAGCCTTAAATAATCTGCTCCATCTTATATATTGGAATGTTTGGCACCTTATATTTCAAATCGTAACCTTAGATCCTCAAATAGTGTCTCCTTAGAATTCCAAGAGCAAAACTTAAAAGAAGTGGTGAGGCGGCCTTCTGCTGTTATGCACCTAAAATCTGGAATAGCCTGCCAATAGGAATTCGCCAGGCTAATACAGTGGAGCACTTTAAAAAACTGCTGAAAACACATTACTTTAACATGGATTTCTCATAACTTCACCTTCATTTAATCCTGATACTCTGTATATTCAGTTCATTATAATATCTATTCATGGTGGCTCCAAAATCCGTACTAACCCCTACTCTCTCTTCTGTTTCTTTTCCCGGTTTACTGTGGTGGCGATCTGTGCCATCACCACCTAATCAAACCACCGTGATGTCCCTACATTGATGGATTAATGGTCAGAAGTTCACATGACCATCATTATCAAGTCCTTCCATGAGAACCCTAAATACAAAGTGGACTGTTTCATTTATGTTAGGTAGAATGCCCAGAGGGGACTGGGTGGTCTCATGGTCTGGAACCCCTGCAGATTTAATTTTTTCTCTCCAGCCGTCTGGAGATTTGTTTTTGTTTTTTTTCTGTCCTCTCTGGCCATCGAGCTTTACTCTTATTCTAAGTTAATTAGTGTTGTCCTATTCTTTTTCTTACTTTTGTCTTTTATTTCTCTTTTCTTCATCATGTAAAACACTTTGAGTTACATTATTTGTATGAAAATGTGCTATAGAAATAAATGTTGTTGTTGTTGTTGAAAGGGTGAGAGATATTTAGTCAAAACCAAAAGGATAGTCAATAAATCAGTGTTAAGATTAAATCCAGAAAGACTACATACAAAAGTGACAGACCAAAATGAGGTGTGTAGTCTAAAAATATAATAAATAACATAATTCATTTGATTTTATACACAAATATTTGGATACTCCTGCACCTAGTCTCCTTTGGCTTATACTCCCCACATTCTGATATATAACCTAACATTGTGTTAGCCTTCCTAATGGCTTTTTTACACTGTCTTGATGTAGACTGTGATGAATCCACCACGACTGTCAGGTCCTTCTCGTAAGCGGCACTTTCAAGATCTCTTCTTGTGTATTCAAATCTAAAATTCTGAATTCTAAAATTCCTTACATTAAATTTCATCTGCCACAAGTCCTCCCAAGCCTGAATGATATCCAAGTTCCTTTGCAATGTTTTGCCTTATTCTACAATATTTCTCATTCCATCTAGCTTGTTCATTTTTGAGATATTCACACTCAGACTTGTCTTGGTCTTGGCTATTGATTTCACAAAAACTGCCTCTGTCTTGTCTATGAGTCAGGGTTTAATTAGTATATTTCTCAGATGCTGTGTTTAATTCCTCCCTACATTTGATTTCCGGATCCCATTCATTAAAAATAATGAGGTGGAACAAAAGGGGAGCCAGGTGGATGTTATCCCAAGTGAACCAAAATCCATACACAAAACAAGGTTAGAAAATCAACTTTTTAGCCATGTAGACCTTCTTTTTGGTATTTTTTTCTTCAATATACAGCCTTGAATCAACTTGTGGCTCCATTAGGAACCTGGCATTTGGCCGCATGTCAAATTGGCTGTAGATCGCTCACAAAGTGTACAGGGGGGTATTTTTCGTATGTGGATTACTCGTTTAGCCGGATGTAATTGTTGACGATTTGGCATGATCCTGGATCTGTCAGTTTTTCGAAACTCTTGCTGGAAGTGTTGTCATAGCAGAACATCCAAATCCTCAAACCTGCTCGGAGCAGGTTTGTTGTATGTAAACAAGGATTAGCTCACACACTTAATCAGTTTCCGTGCATGGAATTCATTCAGTCATAGCTTCACCGTTCATGAATGAGCAACCAATTGATATCGGTGCGCAAATTATAAGAAGAGAATTTCATATAGAGAAAGATGCTTTATTGCTCCCGGAGGAGATTATTTTTGAAAGATACCGCTTTAGCCGAGGGGGAATATTGTACCTCAAAGATTTATTAGCACCTTATATTTAAAGTCAAACTACCTCAGAACCACACAGACAGTATGCATTGCTTTGAGGTTTTTTTGCAAGTGGCACCTTTTTTATATACTGTAGGCGATGTGGAAAATCTATCTAAAAGTGCAGTTTGCCAGGCAATTTTAAAGTCTGTTTGGCTCTGAAATATTTCCTTCAGGTTTTTCGTAGTGTTTCCTGGACAACTGCGTGTGCAGACAATAAAAGAGGCGTTTCATGCCATTGCAGGTACACAGGGAAAAACAGCCACAGTTCCATAAAGCATCTCACAATCAGCCTAACATTCTCATTGCCCAGGATTTCCAAATGTGATTGGGGCACATGGGACTGATCAGAGTGGAGTTTGATCAAACATTATTTGGAAAATGTACCTCTCCTTCTGATGAATAATCGGACACAGTGTCTTCATCAAATATTTGACCTTCATCAATATCTCGTTCTTCAGACACAGGTTCTATGGATATGACATTCCCTGCAACTGACCAAACAAAAAAAAGAGGGCAATATGGAACATACCTATGGCACACATTGAGGACAAATATATGCAATGACCATCCTTTACCTGAAATGAAGTGACCACTGCATCCTGCCACTGGTTCTGAGGAGGAGCTTCCCCCTCAAATGCCTTCAGAAACAGGGCGATGGACATTTTGCTGGAGAGCCAACTCTTCTGCAGGGGTTAGGTCTGGACCGTGTGGACCTCCACCTGTTTTTTGCTTGTCTGCCTTCTTATTAGCTTTAAAATTAATGTTTTTTATATTATATATGGTTCTTTATGTCAACAATTCTTTAAATAGTTATATACCAATATTTACCAGTTTGAAGTATATTCTTGTACTTCACTTTAACCTGTTCCCATGTTCTCCTTGTGCTCACCTTTGATCTGGAATTATGACATATTAAATAATAATTAATCTGACACATAGAAAATGAAACACTGCATTCAGTAAGTACAATGCGCACTACTTAGCATTTAATTTGTCGGCCATTTTTTGCCAGCCAACTTTCCTGGTTTGGGCTGCTTTTGCAGTGTTACCGGCTGTGCATATTAAATCTTGAAATTCTTCATAACCTTCGAATATAAGGTCCTGCTCCGCTTGTGTGAAAACAAAAATGTGCCCGTTCTTTCGTCATTTTGTTACAGCCTATCAAGGACTTGCTGATCAAGTTTTCTAGACTCAATATATATGGGCTTCCAATTGTCTCGGGCGTGCACATTCATCTTGGATGATTAGATCCAGATAGACTAATCTACTACACAGCTACGTTTGAAAAACTGACTTATCCAGGATGAGTTTCACCGGCATTAACTCATTTAAGATGAGGCATCTGATCTCGGATGATTTAAGCGATGTATGGAAAATACCTCCCAGGTCATTGCAGTTAATGTTTAAGTATGCATACTTTACCTGTCGTTACGGAGTAGCACAAACTGATATTTGAGTCTTGGCGTCTGCACACTGAGTCTGTGTAAGGAGTGTTTCTCAATCACTGGGTCTTGAGTTGCCGTCGTTGGTTTGCAATGGGTCACCTAAGTGAAATTTTCGAAACCACTTGGCCATGACCTGGGCTGCCACCAAAGGGTCACAGGTTGCCGTTGTTTGTTTCTGAGCAGATCATGGTGGGTCACTAAATGATTGTCAGTACTACCCAACGTTTCCCCATTTTCAAGTCTGCTTGTTTTACCAAGGGGGACCCCTGATCGCACTTCTTTTACAATGGGGGTGTTTTGCAATTGCTGCTAATGGATTATTAAAGTGTACTTAAAAAGGCAAAACTGGGGCAGGGGGCCATAAAGTTTGAGAAACACTGGTGCCATCTGCATACGAATTAGCTATGTGGAGCAGCCATGATGTAAACAAACCTTTAAGGACCCTCCAAGAGTCAGGAAACAAATGATACCCTGGTAAACAATATTAATAACAGAATATTAATTACTATGGATAGTTTTGACAATTTGTGAAATAATACTCTATTGTTTTTTTTTTTTGGTCCTCAGCCATAAGTACGCATTGCCTCAGCTCGGTCACCAAAAATTGGCGCATAACTGTATATTGTTATTCCTTGATATAAGCAGCTAGCGGTTAATATTCTTCAAGAACACTGATTAAATGTAAATTATTATGTTGTTGGACTTAATATTTATTTATTGATTTATTTAGGTGGATTTTCAAGACTGATTTCTGCTATGTGATTTATTGACTTGATCTGTTGCCACTGTTGCTGTCCAGACGAAAGTCCAGGATCATTCTGATAGTTATGAATCAAGCAGAAGCCTAACCTTAATGCTTAAGCAACAAACAAATAATTAAGTAATGTAAGCCGTTACTGGAATAGAAAGGCTTATTAGAAACAAATTAAAAATTTAATCAAGTAATTAACACTAAAGGAATTCAATTAACAAAAGCACCAAAACAGAAAGGAAAACCTTCCAAGAGGTAATTGAAAATAAACATCTATGATTAGGAATTAGCAAGTAATTAACCAATTAATTATTTCAAAATTAGGGCCTTTAACCATGCGCAAAAAGACCTTTATAATGGTGGTAGGGGAAGGAAAGTAAAACCGTACAATAGATTCAAATAAAAAACAAAAAATTCCAAGAAGTTTTTCAAAATACTAAAAAGGGAATCAGTTAAAAAATTACAAATACGGCATTTGGATTCACTTAATGTCCAAACAGAATAACCAAACTAAATTCTGAAAATCAAAATCCAACATCCAGAGCAAAACAGAACCATTTTTAAAGGAAAAGGAAAATCCTAAATCCGAGTGTATCTGCTGAATGCTTGGACTGGCATAGCTACTCAACTAGGGTGTCAGGAAAGGCCTGAGCCTTGCACAGCTGTATAGCACACTTTTATTTTTGGTCATCCAAAACTCTCAAGTGATTGAGGAACAGTTAATGTCCGCATGTGATAATACTGAGACGTGATCAGGACTTTTCTAAGACTGTCTTTGTCTTTTGACTTCGTCTGTTTTAATTGATCGAGGACCCCCAGAGATTTCTTTGCTCCAGGGATGCTAATGACTGTAGTTTTTATTTTCCATTTCCATTAATTTGCTTAGCACATACTTTATCCCTGGGATCGGCAACCATTCAGCGGTGTTGTGCTGAACCTATGTTACAATGTTATTCTGCGTGCTGACATAATTCTGCTAATTTTGTTATATATAGTAATTGGTCCGGTTATAATGGGCATACTTTTGAAGCCTATTATGACCAGATCTTATATTATTGGTCATTCAGTATTTTAAAATACCTAGGATCATATGTGAAACGAATGTTTTGTCAAATTTTAATTTTCAACACATTTATTAAAAAAAGTATTTCAAATTATAAATTACAAGTTTTCTCAACACAAAATACATAGTTTGAAAAAGAACAAATTATCAAGAATTCTAATATGATTAATCATTCTTTATTATTAATCAGAGCTATTCATCAATTAATGTGAAGCAATTGTCTAATTACATTCGGTGGCTTTATTTTTGATTCTAATTATTTGACTAATGTAAGTAGTTTGTTTCTTAAAGCTTGAAACTGCCCTTTTTAGAGCTTCACATTTCTCATCAGAGTTTTTTAAAAGTGGACTGATGTTTAGTTTGATAATGTCTTTGTACACTTGACATACGACACACAACACTTTCACAGCATAACGCACACATAGCACAATCCTTTTGTTGTACAAATTCATATTCATTCGTCCAAAAGTCTTGAAAAGAGCGAACATAAAGTTTTTGTATTTTACGAGTCATTTTGGGGCAGTATATTACTTAATAATAACAAGAGGTTTGTTTTAACATACCACGGCCTGTACAGAACACATGGTTTCCATTTACATGTGAGTCACATTTGCAAAATATAGGTGATGGCATGAGCATGTGCACTGTAATTAAAATATAATTTTTTTACTATATTTCAAATCAATCAGAGTGCCATTGAAAACCGTGTAAGAGCCATTTCCTAGTTACATAAGTAGAATTGAATTGGTATATTCTAGCTATTTCTAACAGCTCTGACTAAACATTATTCCCAGTTAGTGATCAGCCTTGCCATGTGTAAGGTGTAGAGGGCACATGGTTTTAAACCGTGCCTTACGAGCCTTTTAAGAATTGCGTACCTTGTGTGTGTGTTTTGTGTGTCAAGTAACATGTAAGACAAAGCACTTAATTTAAGTGCAGCTGCGTACGCTTAAAGCGTATAGAAGAAGAAGTTAAGGATCTTTAAGTATAGAAGAAAAAATAAAGAACTTTTAAGTACAGAAATAACTAAAGTTTCTCAAGAAAAGATACATTTTTCTTTTTTTTTTGTTTGCATCTTATTCTATGTGTAACATCTTTTTTCTTTATTCTTGTGTGGATTATTTTCTTTTAATTCTTACTGAATATTTTAAAACAAACTATTGGACTGAGAGATTTCTTTTGGCATGTGTTTTACCGATGCTTGAACTCGCCTTACATTCCAGCGGCTACACTAATGCTTGGCACACATATCATAGGTTGCTGACCCCTGCTTTATCCAAAATGGCTTACAGAAGAGGATAACATAATTGAGTAAACATCTTTCTGGGGGATTGTTTAGGAAGAAGAGCTACAGGACAAGAGTACAAAATTCATCAAAATAAGTCAAGAGTTCAGAACAAAATGCAAGTTATACATCCTCAGTTAAAAAAAAAAACCAAACAACTCATATTATTTAGACAGAAATTCACCAAACAAGAGAGTCTTCAAACACCCCTTTAAAACATCGAGGGAGTGTAATGTTTGATTGAGTGATGGGCAACTCATTCCACTAGCATGGAGCTAAAAAGTCTGGTCTGAAAACTGATATCACACAGAGGTGGCATCACCAGATGCTGTTCATCAGCAGACCTGAGTGGTCATAAAGGAGCACAGGACCTCACAAGTGTCTCCATATAAACAGATGCTGGCCGTTGACTACTCTGTAGGCAAGAATCAAGGATATGAACTTAACACATGTCACTACAGGGATAGATTTCAACCCTTAAACTGCCACATACTTGGGCGTTAATGCAGCCCCGGATGCCAAATACTTTTTTGCTGCACTTTTTAAGTAAATGTCACAATTCACAAAGAAAATGTGAAATTTTAATGGAACATATTTTTTTTTCATGCAAAGAGCATCACAATTACTGCAACACTAATCATGTTACACACTGCCAATGAACTGTAAAAACTATTTTAAAACCTATTAGAACAATCTATTATTATATGTACAAGGTGCAACTGACACCATTGATGAAATTCAGTAAATCACCGAACCAACTGCACTTGAACTGGCTGCATGCAAGCACAAAGAGGTCAACGCTGATGCTTGCAGGCTAGTCTAGTGCAGCGGCTGAATCCCAGGGACAGTGATGCTGATTCACTAGGGGGCAGCAGTGGTTGTGAGCTGGCTGGTCAACTAATGTACGGTACTGACTGATCAGCTCCAGCGTGCTGGACAATTTTATTGGTAAACGACTATAGCCGGTTGCGGTGTTCAACGAATTTACGTTGCCAAATATACTCAGCTCCAGCTTGCTGTCAAGTTGTAGTGGGAAGTGACTATAGCCGGTTGCGGTGTTCAACGAATGTACGTTGCCGAATATACTCATCTCCGGTGTGCTGACAATTTGTATTGGGAACCGACTATAGCCGGTTTCCGGCTGTTTAAGGGTTAAAATAAGTTTTTCTTCCTAAATTCAGTAATAACGTTCATAGCATCAATCTACAGGCACACACAGTGAACTTATGTTTGTGTGGAGGAAAACCAGTCCATTCTACTTGTGAGCAAATCAATGCCACCATCATGATGCAGCTGCTAAACATAATAATTAATTAAAGAACTTATGTTTCCTGACAACTATATGTCCTGCCAAGAAACACATTTATTTACTAGTCTAACCAGGACAAGCACATAAAAAATGAAACCAAAACAAATAAAACCAAATCTAGCTACCAAATCCTACCATAAGATAAGAATCAAAGTCAAAAAAGCATGCAAAGAAGTCAAAGCAACAGAAATTCGCAAGAAGCCCAATAATCTTTTGTCTCATTGCACCAATTACCCACAGTTCATGACCCTATAAGCCAGACTAGTACCAATTTATGAAGTGGCACTAACAACGGCTCTGCAAACGATGACGATAGAAGAACCTAAAATGTAGCATTCAAGATGTAGAAAAAATCATGAATCATGAGCCACATTGACTGAAAGATCAGAATTCATAAGTTATGTGCCTTTTTTTTAATATAGGAGAGCTAAAGATCAAACTAAGGCAGCATAGATTTATGATTTGTGTTGTTTGCTATTCTCCTTTGTATTGATTTACTTGTATATTCCCATTTTATATTATCCTTATGAATAAACTGTATTATCTGGTTTATGGCAGCAATTTTATGTGTGTTTTTTGTGGAAAAACTGTTTATCACCACGTCCGAACCACGAACAGAGACAGTGAGAGTTATTTAATGTGAACTTCTGCAAATTTATTTTGTTCATAAATTATATGGATCTCTGCATAGTTCTGGTGTCCAAGGACGAAGTTGAAACAGAGACCCCCTCACACTTCCACACAAACCAGGCCAAAAAGAGTCTCAAATGTAACTTGTTTTCCTAAGAACTTTTGTTCTTTTTCTGCCTGGCATATCACAGTGAGAATTTCAAACCAGCCTCTTTACAGCAAGCTCTTAGTTTAAAGGGTAATAAAAGTGTGTTGTCTCAATGGACTGTGGAGCTCGTTTCACTTGTGATGATCGCACACTTCAATTTCACTGCTTCTAATCTGCTGATCGACAACTTTTCTTTACTGCATTCTGTGCTTAAAACTGCTGTTCACTCACTGGTCACTGAAATGAACTAGCTTGCCAATCAATTTTAAATTATTTCCTTTTATTATCATGCAGTTGTGGTATATGTCAATAATAATGACAAATTCAATAATGTGGTCTATAAAACTCTCAAAGTATATAAATGACTTCAAAGCAACTGTATTCACACTACTTGGCTTTTCAATTTTGCTCATTCTGTGACAGATAGGGGGCACTTATCCTATGACACCTTTCTGCAAATCAACTTACAACATTTCAAATATAATTGGTTACATTTCTTTTGTTTGATTAGAGAACAGCCAGGTTAAGTGACTTGCTCAGGGTCACACAGTGTCTGTAGCAAGATTTGTAGTTCTGCGTCCAAAGCCTTAACTTCTGTGTCATAATGCCTGCCTAATAAAATCAAAAGAAGGGCAGTATTTGAGGCATCTGGAATTCCTCTTCTCTTTCTTGATGTTATTTTGTGTGCTCCTTGTTTTTTTATTACATAAAACCTATTGTTTCATTGAAAAGCTGGAAAAGGTCTAAGCTTCAGAGTTACAAGACATGAGCAGTCACAAAACACTGACATTGAATTAGAAGGTAACAAAAATGAACGAAAAGGGGTCAACAATGCTGGGACAAGCACAGCTTTATGACAAAACCCTGCAACCTGAGAACCCTGAGAAATTAATTAATTGATAAAAAGTTGCAGTTGTGCGGTGGGCTGGCGCCCTGCCCGGGGGTTTGTTTCCTGCCTTGTTTCCTGCCTTAGCTGGGATTGGCTCCAGCAGAGCCCCGTGACCCTGTAGTTAGGATATAGCAGGTTGGATAATGGATGAATGGAAGCTGCAGTTGTGTCTGGCCTGGTACTACCTATGAATGAAAAATGAAAAAATGAAAATGAATGAAAAAATGAAGGGGTATAATGCCTCTTGGACAGACAGCACCTCATAATCCTTTATGCGAATAAGCAGCTAATGGAAATGAATGAATGAATGAATGAATTGTTACAATGCTACAGTGCAGCAGCACCCACCCTGTAACAATGAAATTGAATAAAATGAATGAATGAATTAATGAATATTCAGAATGCCGTGATGCTCTTAGAAAAGATACCTACAACCCTTTAGATCAATAATCAGGTGAATGAATGCATATGTAAATTCCTATGATGCATCTGGAAATGGCGCTGTGACCCCATAGTTGAGTAAGCAGGAAAAGAAGTCAAATAAACCACCCTGTAGTTTAATAAGCAGATGAGAACAAGATGAATGAATGCTTAAAATGCTGCAATTTTGGTAAGAATAACAGCACCCGGGTGGCACGGTGGCGCAGTGCTAGCGCTGCTGCCTCACAGTAAGAAGACCGGGGTTCGCTTCCCGGGTCCTCCCTGCGTGGGGTTTGCATGTTCTTCCAGGTTTCCTCCCACAGTCCAAAGACGTGCAGGTTAGGTGCATTGGTGATCCTAAATTGTCCCTAGTGTGTGTGTGTGTGTGTGCCCTGCAGTGGGCTGAAGCCCTGCCTGGGATTAGTTCCTGCCCTGTGTTGGCTGATATTGGCTCCAGCAGACCCCTGTGACCCTGTGTTGGGATATACCGGGTTGGATAATGACTGACTGACTGACAACAGCACCCACTATACAATAACTTTTCAGTCAAATAAGCAGTAGATGAAAATGAATGAATGAATGAATCTTGATAGTTCTGGGATATAAACCCTGTGACCCCACAGATGAAGAAGCAAGGGAAAGAAAATGGATGAATGAATGAATGAATGAATGGTTACATTGCTATGGGGATTCTGGGACAGGCAACATAAATCCTGTGACCCTATAGCTGAGTAAGCAGATTGAAGAAGATGAATACATGAATGGTTACCATGCTACAATTTTGCAAAGAATAACAACACCCAGTATATGAAACTGTAGAGAAAATAAGCAGTTGAGAAAATGAATGAATGCATCAATAACTTAATGAAACTTTATGTTACTGTGATGCTTCTAGAATACACACAATAATCCCAGCAGCCCTGTAATTGAATATTCATTTGGAGAAAATGAATAAATAACTATTTGCATTGCTATGATGGTTCTGTGAGGGCACCATAAACTTGATTGATTGATTGAATGAATTAATTAATATTTTCACTGCTATGATGGTTTTGGAATGGCATTATAATTCATGTGACCTCATAGTTGAATATGTAGGGAAAAAAGATAAATTAATGAGTGAGTGAATGAATGAATGGATTGATTAATTAATTAATTAATAGATATTGACATTGCTATGATAGTTCTGAGGTGTCACCATAAACCCTGTGACCTCATAGTTGAATACGCAGGGAAGGAAGATAGAATGAGTGAGTGAGCGAGTGAATATTGACATTGCTATGATGATTTTTGGATGGCACCATAAAACCTGTGACCCCATCATTAAATAAGCAGGGAAAGAAGATAAATGAGTGAATGTGCAAATTAATATTTACACTCTTATAATGCTTCTGGGACAAGCAACATAAACCCTGTGATCCCTGTAATTGAATAAGCAAGGAAAGAAAATGAATGAATAAATGGTTACAACACTACAACCTGCTATGAATGGCAGCACTCATTGTGTAACTATGTAGTAAATAAGCAATTCTAAACAATGCATGAATTAATGAATAAATCAATAAGCTACTGGATACTTGTGTTGCTCTGACGTCTCTAGAATGTGCATCATAAACACTGTACCCTTGTCATTGAATATGAATTAAAAGTAAATGAAAATGAATGAGGGGTGGCACGGTGGCGCAGTGGTAGCGCTGCTGCCTCGCAGTTAGGAGACCTGTGGGTTCACTTCCCGGGTCCTCCCTGCGTGGAGTTTGCATGTTCTCTCCGTGTCTGCGTGGGTTTCCTCCCACAAATCAAAGACGTGCAGGTTAGGTGGATTGGCGATTCTACATTGGCCCTAGTGTGTGCTTGGTTTGTGGGTGTGTTTGTGTGTGTCCTGCAGTGGGTTGGCACCCTGCCCAGGATTGGTTCCTGCCTTGTGCCCTGTGTTGGCTGAGATTGGCTCCAGCAGGCCCCCGTGACCCTATTCGGATTCAGCGGGTTAGAAAATGGATGGATGGATGGATGAAAATGAATGACTGAATAAATATTTAGATTGCTGTGGTTGTTCTGGAATGGCAGCATAAAGTCAGTGACGCAACAGTTGAATAAGCAGGGAAAGAAGATGAATACTTGGTTACAACATTACTTTGCTGCTATGAAAGACAGCAACTACCCATAAATCTAAAGTTAAGTGTTCAGCAAATGAATGAATTCATAAATGAATGGTAACATTTCTGTGATGTTTACTGGATTGGCTCCAGCTTCCCCGTGACTCTGCTCAGGATAACATAGGTTTAGAAAGCGAATTTATAGATGATGCTGTGGTGGCCTGGCAGCCTAAACCCTGTGATCCTCTAGTTGGATAAACAGTTGAAAAAAATCCAGAGCTGGTTCTCAAATTCTTGCTTGCTCTAGGCAAAGCTGCAAATGGTGACCCGCCACCCACTTCACTTTGAGAGGAATCATCACTACCAGACCAGTATATGGAGACCTGGGGACAGCAAAGTATTTAGGACCTCGAATTCACAATTTGAGAATGTCGAGTTATAGCAATGTCTGTTTTACAAGACTGTGTCATAAAAATACGCTCTTGAGGAGTGCCATTTCAGAAAATAAGGGCTGTATTAGTAGCCTTTATTAATTACATTTCTCTAAAGAAAACTAAGAAATACTTAAGTTATTGCTAAAATTATATTTTCATTTCTACAGTTATCTATTTAAACCACCACTTATATACAGTATGTACCTTTTGATGACATTTGGTGACATTCTACATATTATATATATACTTTTTAAACTAAGACATTAACATAACATATACATGTCATTTAAATTAATAAAATACTGTAAATTGAAAACTTTGAATAATACAATACAATACAGTTTATTTTTTTATAGCCCAAAATCACACAAGATGTGTCGCAACGGGCTTTAACAGGCCCTGCCTCTTGACAGCCCCCCAGCCTTGACTCTCTATTAAGACAAGGAAAAACTCCCAAAAAAACTCTTGAAGGGAAAAAATGTAAGAAACCTGGGAAAGGCAGTTCAGAGAGAGACCCCTTTCCAGGTAGGTTGGGCGTGCAGTGGGTGTCAAAAAGAACGGGGTCAATACAATACAATACACAGAACAAATCCTCAATACAGTATAAAAATAAACATTTTAGAAGTACGTAGCAGAATTTAACAGTAGATGAAAGCACATAATATGATTTGAATTTGTTTAGAGTTCTGGAGTCCTCGGGCCATCAAGTTGCCTCCCCTATTGTCCATTCCACAGCTAAGACAGTGCTAGGCCAGTCAATTTGATGAAAGGACCCCTCTACTCGACGATTCCTGCAATCAGGGATGACTTTACCTTAGGCTGACAAAACAACTTGGCAGGTGGGCTGTGGCACCAAGTGCTACATTTGAGTACCGAGAAGAGAAACAGAATAGGTGAGGGTTAGCAACCAATTACAACTATCATGTTACTTATGTTTTAGTGCTAATGACTAACAACAGAGAAGCAGTCTGTACAGTTAATCAGCAGCTCTAGGCAGGGTGGGCTAAACTGAAGTAGTGAGTCTTCAACCGGGATTTGAAAGCTGAGACTGAAGAGGCATCTCTTATAGTAGCAGGAAGACCATTCCACAGTTTAGGGGCCCAGTAACTAAAAGCTTGACCTCCCGCTGTTATTTTATTAATCCTTGGAATCATAAGCATAATGACAACTTTCAGTGAAATTCAGAATATAATGATTATCTTTAAATAAGAATCTTTACCCACAATTATTATTTTTCCGTATGCACATGTATGCAAATAATGCAATCTAACCACTCAAAAAACCCCACAACTGCTTTAGCGTGCCCAGAGCAAACCTCACAAATAGTGTTGAGCAACACAGGACAATATTTGCTATGTTTTAATGCATGTCCATCTGGGAGACAATCATAGATTGTGTGAAATCTGCTTTTAGCAATTCACTGAAGAGAGTGACAATCCTGTTTCTGTTTTGATTGTTTATATTTTATTATGCCATGTCTGTTTCTTTGTGCTACAGTTTGAGGACATTATGATTGGCATCATCATCACTGTTGCTGTTGCTCGTGTTATTGTTGGACTGTGTAGGTTGTCAGACATTAAGACTAAACATCGCTAGCATGCGAAAATAATATAAAATAACATAATTGGGCATTTGCTTTCAGTCCGAGTGTTCATAGGTCAGTATTGTTTAAAAATAATGTTGCATCGCCCAGGACATTTCTGGGCAACAGATTGTGCTGTGCATTGTTCAGACAGTGAAGTCGACACAACATAAAAATGTAATTGTGCTCCGGGCTATCCAGACAAATTTTTCTAAAGAAAATAAAGATAGGAATCTATACATAGTGCTGCAATAATGTGCCCTGAACAACAGAGAGCACTTTAGGCCCTTGACTAAATTACCTATGCCCAGAAACAGCCCTGAGAAAATATATGAATGAATGAATTAATTTTTATGATGTTGTGATGCTCTTGGAAAATCAAAAACTATTAGGTCAAATACGCAATTGAAAAAAATGAATGAATGAATAACTACAATGTTGTTATTTACGGTAGCACCCACCCTATAGCCCCATAGTCAAATAAGCAGGTGAAGGCGTAAGTGGCTGTCCGCACAACCCAGTGGAGACTCAAAGCAGATTCATTTAATGGATCAACAGATAACATGTTATGATGCATTACTGTCTTGGTTATATTTAGTTTTAGACAATTTAATTTAAAGACCACAAAGCAAATTTTCAGAAAGCTTCCACAGTTTCTGTAAGTAAACATTGTTTCTATTAACTTTTTTAATTAAAATTAATAAAAACAGCCAGAGTTTCTGATAGACATAAACAGCTTTCATTGTTATCTAACGGGTCAAGCAGTGCAGCCCTTGATTAAGTTGTGCAGCCCACCCTCCTGCCCTTAAAAGTTAATTACAGTCCCCTCAGCTTTAATTAGGCAGACGCTGATGGCTGAACTGTACTACAACAATACATATCATTAGGACATAAAGGTTGCTCTGACCACAATTTCTCAAAGAGAAACAAAAGACAATTCTGTTTAACTTTAAAGAAAATGTCTCATCTTTGAAAGCTCTGTTGGATGAGGTGAAGGTGTTTGTGAGCATTGGCAATTCGTGACAGTTTCTTTTTCACTTATATGCTTCAGTTTTGCTGGGAGATATCTTAATAGTTGATTTTTTGTTAACCTAACATAATACTACATAACATAACAATACAGTATAACATAAGATAAGTTAACATAATACTGTAAATGTAAGATAACATAATATAACATAATACTGTATAATGTAAGGTAACATAACATAATACTTGTGACAGATTGGGGGCACTGTCGTCCCCTTGAACCCTCAGACTAGACGCCAGACACCAGGTAAAAGTCCAAAAGTTGACTTTATTAAAACTAATACAATAACAATTCACTAATCAATAAACAATCCTCCACTCCCAGATGCGTTGCCACCCTGCCACCCAGCTCAGCTCAACTCTGGGATCTTCCACAGTCCTTTATATAGTCTGTAACCCAGAAGTGCGTCTGAACCCCTGTCCATGTGACTTCTTAGCACTTCCGGGTCAGATCAAAAGTCTTCTTTTCTTCAGCCCGGAAGCATGTCATTTCCTCTGTCCATGTCACTAGGATGCACTTCCGGGTTGTAGGCGAAACCCTCGTTGCTCCTCCCAGCAGCGCCTTCTAGCGGCCCCTGTGGTATCCAGCAGGGCTGTGGATGAAAACTCCAATGTCCATAATTCCCTGCTGGCATTCGGGCCACCTCCATACTGCAGGGAGGGCTCCACCTGGCAGCCTGGGGGTATTGGCCGGGCTGACTGGCCGGCCATAGTCCACAGTACTCTCCCCCCAGTGAAAAACCGTGGTTTGAAGTGTCCAGCCCCGCGAGGGTCGTCTTCCTCCAGGAGGGACTTCTGGTCAGACCTTGGCTGTTCCTTCTGTAATATTCCCTGAAGAACCTTTTGCCAAATGTGTGCATTTACCTGGGGGTATTGGTCGGGATGACTGGCCAGTTATAGTCCACATACTGTATAACGTAACATAACCTAACATAATACTGTATAACGTAACATAACATAATACTATAAACGTAATATAAGATAACATCCATCCATCCATCCTCTTGCGCTTATCCGGGGTCAGGTCGCGGGGGCAGCAGCTTGAGCAGAGAGGCCCAGACTTCCCTCTGCCCGGCCACTTCTTCTAGCTCTTCCGGGAGAATCCCAAAGTGTTCCCAGGCCAGCCAGGAGACATAGTACCTCCAGCGTGTCCTGGGTCTTCCCCAGGGCCTCCTCCCGGTTGGACGTGCCCGGAACATCTCACCAGGGAGGCATCCAGGAGGCATCCTCATCAGATGCCCGAGCCACCTCATCTGACTCCTCTTGATGTGGAGGAGTAGCGGCTCTACTCTGAGCCCCTCCCGGATGACTGAGCTTCTCACCCTGTCTTTAAGGGAAAGCCCAGACACCCTGCGGAGGAAACTCATTTCAGCCGCTTGTATTCGCAATCTCGTTCTTTCGGTCACTACCCATAGCTCATGACCATAGGTGAGGGGCAGGGGCAGGATCTCTCCCACAACCGTGAGAGGGCATTCCACCTTTTTCCGGCTGAGGACCATGGTCTCGGACTTGGAGGTGCTGATTCTCATCCCAGCTGCTTCACCCTCAGCTGCGAACCAATCCAGAGAGAGCTGAAGATCATAGCCTGATGAAGCAAACAGGACAACATCATCTGCAAAAAGCAGTGACCCAATCCTGAGTCCACCAAACCAGACCCCTTCAACACCCTGGCTGTGCCTAGAAATTCTGTCCATAAAAGTTATGAACAGAATCGGTGACAAAGGGCAGCCCTGGCGGAGTCCAACTCTCACTGGAAACGGGCTCGACTTACTGCCGACAATGCGGACCAAGCTCTGACACTGGTTGTACAGGGACCGAACGGCTCTTATCAGGGGTTCCGGTACCCCATACTCCCGGAGCACCCCCACAGGATTCTCCAAGAGACACGGTCGAATGCCTTTTCCAAGTCCACAAAACACATGTAGACTGGTTGGACAAACTCCCATGCACCCTCCAGGATTCTGCTAAAGGTTTAGAGCTGGTCCACTGTTCCGCGATCAGGACGAAAACCACACTGTTCCTCCAGAATCCGAGGTTCGACTATCCGATGGACCCTCCTCTCCAGAACCCCTGAATAGACTTTTCCAGGGAGGCTGAGGAGTGTGATACCTCTGTAGTTGGAACACACCCTCCGGTCCCCTTTTTAAAGAGGGGGACTACCACACCGGTCTGCCAATCCAGAGGCACTGTCCCCGATGTCCATGCGATGTTGCAGAGACGTGTCAACCAAGACAGTCCTACAACATCCAGAGCCTTGAGCATCTCCGGGCGTATCTCATCCACCCCGGGGCCCTGCCACCAAGGAGTTTTTTGACCCCCTCGGTGACCTCAGTCCCAGAGATGGGAGAGCCCACCTCAGAGTCCCCAGGCTCTGCTTCCTCATTGGAAGGCATGTTAGTGGGATTGAGGAGGTCTTCAAAGTACTCCCCCACCGACCTACAGCGTCCCGAGTCGAGGTCAGCAGCGCACCATCCCCGCCATATACAGTGTTGACACTGCACTGCTTCCCCCTCCTGAGACGCCGGATGGTGGACCAGAATCTCCTCGAAGCCTTCCGAAAGTCATTCTTCATGGCCTCCCCAAACTCCTCCCATGCCTGAGTTTTTGCCCCAGCAACAACCGAAGCCGCATTCCGCTTGGCCTTCCTGTACCTATCAACTGCCTCCAGAGACCCACAGGACAAAAAGGTCCTATAGGACTCCTTCTTCAGCATCCCTCACCGCCGGTGTCCGCCAATGGGTTCGGGGATTGCCGCCACGACAGGCACCAACTACCTTAAGGCCACAGCTCCGGTCAGCCACCTCAACAATAGAGGCACGGAACATGACCAATTCGGACTCAATGTCCCCCTCCTCCCTTGGCCTAGGGTGTCCTGGTGCCAAGTGCACATATGAACACCCCTATGCTTGGACATGGTGTTCGTTATGGACAATCCGTGACGAGCACAGAAGTCCAATAACAAAACACCACTCGGGTTCGGATCGGGGGGGCCATTAATCCCAATCACGCCCTTCCAGGTCTCACTGTCATTGCCCACGTGAGCACTGAAGTGTCCCAGCAGAACGAGGGAGTTCCCAGAAGGTATGTCCTTTAGCACCCCATCCAGGGACTCCAAAAAGGGTGGATACTCCAAACTGCCATTCGGCACATTCGCACAAACAACAGTCAGGACCCTTCCCCCCACCTGAAGGCGGAGGGAGGCCACCCTCTCATTCACCGGGGTAAACCCCAATGCACAGGCTCCAAGTCGGGGGGTAATAAGTATGCCCACACCTGCTCGGCGCCTCTCACCGGGGGCAACTCCAGGCTGCTAGAGAGTCCAAGCTCTGCGTCGAGGTGAGTCTGACTATATCTAGCCGGAACCTCTCGACCTAACGAACTAGCTCAGGCTCCTTCCCCTTCAGAGAGGTGACATTCCACATCCCAAGAGCCAGTTTCTGTAGCTGAGGATCAGACCGCCAAGGTCCCCGCCTTCGGCCACCACCCAACTCACACTGCACCCAACCTCCTTGGCCCCTCCCATAGGTGGTGAGCCCATGGGAAGTAAGATAACATAATACTGTATAATGTAATATAACATAAGATAACATAATACTGTAAACGTAAGATAACATAATATAACATAATACTGTATATAACCTAACATAACCTAACATAATTTAATGCTGTATAATGTAACATAATATAATATAACATAACCTAACATAACATAATACGGTATAACGTAACATAACCTAACATAACATAATACTGGAACGTACCACTCTCAAAATCACTTTGAAAACTTATCCTGGCAGTTTAGGGTGCAAGGCATGGGTCACCAGTCCATACCATAGGTCACTCACACAATGACACCCACACCCACACACGCACATCTATCTATCTATCTATCTATCTATCTATCTATCTATCTATCTATCTTAACCTGCACATCTTTAAGGATGTGGGAGGAATATCACACAGACACTGAGAGAACATATACATATATGGTTATCAGCTAAACATTTCTTCTTTTGACTGCTCCCATTAGGGGTTGTCACAATGGATCACCCAAAAATGTTGTCTGCTTATTGATTTGGCAAAATTTTACACCGGATGCCCTTCCTGACATAACCCTCCTCATTTATCCAGGCTTGATTTACTGAATGGACTCCTCTCATTTGTCAAATCTCTTATCAGATCCAGCCAGGCTGGCGAGCATGCACTGGTACAGTATGTTGCTGCATCCACCTCATGACGAAACAGCTCAGGATCTTGGTTGGCAATCCCCAGGCAGAAACGTGGTCCAGTCCCACCCCCCAGAAATGACCCTTTATTTGCCGCAGCCAGGTGTTATGTGGGCGACCCCTTGGCCTGGTCCTGCCACTCGGGTGCCCATCAATGAGGCTCCTACGAGCTGGATCACCCTTGGAGAAACGCGCCACATGGCCGTAGTGCCATAACTGATGCTCCCTCACAATGCAGATAATGTGCTTCATTCGGGACTCAATGAGCAACTGCTTATTGAACACAAAGTCAAACCAATGGTACCCAAGGATTTTCCTTGGAGACACAATTCCAAAGGAGTCCAGTCTTTGCCTCAGGTCACTGGATAGCGCCCATGCCTCATAACCACATTGCAAGACAGGAAGCACCAGGACTCTAAAGACTTGGACCTTCGTCCATTTGAATAGATATTGGGAGCACCGCACACCCCTTTCTAGCGACCTCATGACCCCCAATGCTCTCCCAATCCGTCTACTGACTTCATAGGAAGAGTCACCAGAGACACGAATGTCACTGCTGAGGTAACACCCGGTGTTAATTTTTGCTACCTGTAAAAAATATCATTAAAGGGATATAAGCAGAATCACAAATGCTGGTGAATCATGTCTTCTTGGTATCTTGTTACTTGAATTTTTTGTTATTCAGTTTTATTATTGAATAAAAACTCTTTTGTTTTGTTATACTTTTGCAAAAGAGTTTATTTTACATTCCATTAACCACTTGAATGACATCAAATCTGTCTCTGCCTCTCTCACACATGCACACACACATCCAAGCATGAAAATGTCATAATGTGAAAATGCATTGTCATTTGCACTTGTTTGTTTCCAGATCATGCCCAATGTCCGCGTTTTGGTGACTGGTACTGAAAATGCAGACAGATTTCTTCTTTTTGGGCGCATACACCATCAGCATGGCACTGCCAGATCTAAACACTAGCATAGAGAATTGCTTGCGTACTAAAGTGACTTTAGCTGCGGTGGAAATTCCTTTCCTGTTTTACTTACGGTCCATTCAGAGTTGTGCAGCAGTCTATAAGCCAGTAAAGGTGACATGAAGAAGTTGTCTGTTGTTACAGTTCTGCCTTTGTCCAGAGATGGCTTTATGACCATGGATTTTATATATATATATATAGAGATAGTTACATGTCAGTTTCCTAATCAGTCGACAGATGGTAACTTCAGTAAATGTTCCGAGCGTTAACTTGATGATAACATACATACATGACTGCAAGATTGTTACAGTCTGCTTTATATACAAGATGATATAATAACTGGCCTGGGTTTTCCTGGCCTGTCTGGGTAGCTCTATCTCAGCGGTCCTGGAGGTTTTGCAGCTCTCTGTGCCCAGATGGACAACTGAATACTGCTTTGCCCTGTCCAGAGCTGCATGCTCCCAAATACTATAGCTGATGTCAGAAGTCTTCACTGCAAATTTCAAACTGTTCTTATATAGTTTCCTCTGAATGGGAATGATTTAGATGTTGAACTTCGCCATATGGGAGTGTTTTAGGGAGGCGGTAGTCTGGCGTGCAAACTACATCGTCGGCCATTGAAGCTAAAACTGCATCAAGATGGTGTAAATGCTGGTCAGACATACTGTTGGTGACTCTATCTTGCCATTTAATACCAAAGAGTCTTTTGTGGCATGTTGTGTGGGAAAGGTTTAGATTCCTTGCATGACACTGGTAGACTGTACAGGTCTCATGGGCGCAGAGAACCATAGGAAGAAGTGTAGTCCTGTACACCTCCAGTTTAGGTTTTAAGCTGATACCTCTTCTGTTCCACACATTACTGTGCTTACATTTGTTACCCTGGTATTGATTTTGTCATTGATGATAAGATTCCTGGATAATGTACTGCAAAGATATGTGAACATGTTCACTGCACTCCGTTCCTGGTCATTGACAGTGATATTGGCTTCAACAAGGGGTTCGCCAATGTATTAATTCAGTCTTTGTGATGTTGATGGCCAAACCAAAGTTATTGCAGGTGTCAAGAGAACTTGTCAACACTACATTCAGAGGCAGCAAAAAGAGCACAGTCATCATCAAATAATATGTCCCTGACAGTATCATTTGCAACCTTAGTTTTCACCTGAAGAATCCTGAGGTTGAAGAGACTGCCATCCGAGTGAATAACTAAGTTATTGTCCCCAGAATTCATTGGACTGCATGGCAGAGAAAATAATGCTGATAAGCATTGGAGTGAGGACACATCCCCATTTAGAATCAGAATCAGAGAGAGTGGCCAAGTACACTAATGTGCACTAGGAATGTAGAGTCTGGAAGAGGAGTCATATTTATGGAAGCTTGATGGATAACACATTGAAAAAACACAGCATCAAGCACAAGAGCTCTCTTTTCTGCTTAACATTAGCACCTAATATCGAATATTCCTTCCTAATTAATTGACTGCATGGGAATGCAGCACCCCTTTGGCACTACGCCTGGCTGAAAAGTATGAGAAATGAAATGCCTGTTCCATAATAGAACTCTATTCTTCAGCACATCATTGAGAAGGTACTAAAGTAGAACTAGAACATCAATTAGGCTTTTTCAGATTGTACATTTCAGCATAAGCCTCATTATGAACTCAAAAAAAACTTTGTAGGTCATCTTTTATAAAGTTTCTCCCTTCAGTATAGTTTTTTCTAGCCTGTCGATCAAGTACATTCACATTCCCTCACAATGCCGGCCACTCTGTCTCAGTAACTCCGTTTTCCACATTTGTGCCTGGAGCTCCTGCTGAATAATTAGAGTCTGCATTCCACAGGAGGCTCTTGCCTGTCTAATCAGCTATCCTTCTCTAACAGGCAGCAGTTATTCCTGCCTTTCTGTCAAACACAGATAGGCCATAAGTGGTGGTGGTGGGGGAGGGTGTATGGGGGTGCCAGGAAGGTTGCAGAGTTGCTCTTTTACTGTAAACGTGTCCAACTGGTAATGAGTCCCATTAAAAGAAAAGCAAAGACTGCAGTCAGCTCTGCTAATGCTTTGTTAAAGCAATGACCATGTTGCTAGATAGATAGATAGATAGATAGATAGATAGATAGATAGATAGATAGATAGATAGATAGATAGATTTTTTATTTTGATCTTCTTTAAAGTTTAATTTTCCCATGGAAAAACATTATGTAGTGCCTATTATATATTGACTTTGATATATTATTATATAATATATCAATAATTACCTGCTGAACCAGGGGTTGGCACTCCATTCCAATGCCTTCTCTCTTCCTTCCTCTGCAGACTGAAAGATTGATAGCTGTTCCACCACTGACATCACTTGGACCCGCCCCTTCCTGCTTGGAACCGCCCCTTCCTACTTGGAACCCATATGACCGGAGGTTCAGCCATTTTCAGTCAGTTCGATTTTGAGCTCTCAACTGAAAAACACATTATCCCCTACTTGTTCTGTGTGTTTTTTTTATTTTTATTGTTATCTTCTTTCTGTTATACAGGGTCACCACAACCCTTTGATGTTGTTTTGTTCCCTCTTTCCATTTTCTATGTACAGCATCTATCCATCTGTACAGTACCATTCAAAGGTTTTTGGTCACCCAGAAATTTTCACGTTTTTGGTAGAAATGGGAGCACCGTGCATTAGAAAATGTCATTTCTACACGGTGTGACCAAAATGTAGGCAAACACCCTTAAATGAAAGTCTAAAATCTGTACTTTAATCATGTCTGAATTGTTTGATTTGTAATTTTAAACTGTGGGTCAGAGGGGTAAATCAAGGAAAAATGTGTCTTTGTCTGAAACATTTTAGAGGACACTGTTTATTTTGACATTTTAAAGGGGGTAATGGCTGGTCTCCAAGCCTTCATCATTTCCCTCTTATTACAGTGTATAAACACGATAATTTTTCACTAACCAGAAATAATTAAGTGTGGCAAATCAGAGCAAATTCCTACTACTGGAAAAGGTTCCATCTACTAACATTCTTGACCAAAGTTTAAAAAAACAGGAAGAGAAAATAAATGGATGGATGGAACTGGACCATGGTAAGCCAAACCATCACTGGAAATGAACCCACTTGAAAACCTCAGCATCCACTAAATCAACACCAATGCCCTAAGTTCAAGTTCAACTTGACTGTCGTGTGCACAGAGCACAATGAAATTCTTATCTGTATGTCCCCTCGATGCTAATAATATTAGTACTATATTTAGTAGACTTGTATATCATCATCATGCCCATTGTGGCATATATACACTGCTCACAAAAATTAAAGGAACACTTTAAAGAAACACATTAGATACATCAGATCTCAATATAAAGTTGGATATCTATACAAATAATGACAGGGCAATGTCTTAGGAACAAAAGGATGCCAAGTCTTTTAATGGAAATAAAAGTTTTCTGCCTACAGAGGGCTCAATTGTGTAGACACCCTAAAATCAGAGTGAAATGAAGATGTGGCAGGCTAGTCCATTTTTTCAAAAACTTAATTTCTGCTACTCAAAATGCTTTTCAGTATTTTGTGTGGCCCCCACGAGCTTCTATGCATGCTTGACAACGTCGGGGCATGCTCCTAATGAGACGACGGATGGTGTCTTGTGGCATTTCCTCCCAGATCTGTATGAGGACATCCCTGAGCTGTTGTACAGTCTGAGGAGCAACCTGGCAGCGCCTAATGGACCGAAACATAATGTCCCACAGATGTTCTATTGGGTTTAAGTCAGGGGATCGTGAAGGCCATTCAATTGTTTCAATTCCTTCATCCTCCAGGTACTGCCTGCATACTCTTGCCCATGAGGCCGGGCATTGTCGTGCATTAGGAGGAAACCAGGACCTACTGCACCAGCGTAGGGTCTGACAATGGGTTCAAGGATTTCATCTCGATACCTTATGGCAGTCAGAGCACCATTTCCTACGCAGTAGATGTCTGTGCGTCCCTCCATGGATATGCCTCCCCAGACCATCACTGACCCACCACCAAACCTGTCATGTTGAACGACGTTGCAGGCAGCATATCGTTCTCCTTGTCTTCTCCAGACTCTTTCCCGTCTATCACAGCTGCTCAGGGTGAACCTGCTCTCGTCTGTAAAAAGTACAGGGCGCCAGTGGCGGACTTGCCAATTCTGGTGTTCTTGAGCAAATTAGTCGAGCTCCACGGTGCTGGGCAGTGAGCACAGGGCCCACTACAGGACGTCGGGCCCTCAGGCCATCTTCATGAAGTCTGTTCCTGATTGTTTGGGTAGAGACATTCACACCAGTGGCCCTCTGGAGGTCATTCTGTAGGGCACGAGCAGTGCTCAGCCTGTTCCGCCTTGCACAAAGGACCAGGTATCGGTCCTGCTGATGGGTTGAGGACCTTCTATGGCCCTGTTCAGCTCTCAGAGAATAACAGCCAGTCTCCTGAAATCTCCTCCATGTTCTGGAGATTGTGCTGGGAGACACATTAAACCTTCTTGCTGCAGCACGTGTGGATGTGCCATCCTGGAGAAGTTGGACAACCTGTGCAACTTCTGTAGGGTTAAGGAATCGCCTCATACTGCCAGTAAAGATGATTGCTCAAGCCAAAATTAGCTCGAGTGGAAAACCAGCCAAAAAAGATCAAGAGGGAGAAACTTGAAATGACCTCCACATGTAAAACCAGTCCTGTTTTGAGGGTTTTCTAATTGTTGCCACTTTAGTGTACCTGTCGTTAAGTCCATGAACACCAATACAGCTGAAAGTGATTAACAATGACCTCAGCTGCTTAACCAAACAGAAAATTATCAGACAGGTTTAATTGATTTCATGCCAGGCCCAATAAAAAAAGTGTTCCTTTAATTTTTGTGAGCAGTATAGTTTGTTCTTACTATTTTGTTCTAATGCTTATGGTTGAAATTAAGTCAATGAGTGTGTGAATTTATGTTATAAGACGAGCATGAGCTCTTATTATGATATTTGGTTACACTGGTCTACAAAAAAAAAATTTTTGTTTGCTACTGGGAACTTCAGAGCAGCTCTTTATTATGTTTTTTACACTGATTTCATAAATCATAAATCGGAATTAAGCTAGCACGTCAGGTTTTTGAAATACACATCAGTGACGTTTTGACACTTTTGAATATAAATATATAAATATATATCAACACGATATCTGGAGTTTGGACTGTGTCCCACCAAAATTATTTTGATGTGTTTATTCTGAAAATAAAACCAGAAGACGATACCAGAGACACTTTAAAACATATTTATGTCAATTTACCTCAATATAAAAGTGAGATCAGTATGCCCAAAAATGTTGGAGGCACTCACTTTTGCGCTTCTATTGCACATCTGTCTCTCTTTGCAAGAACCAACAGTAGTCACCCATCATGCTCAGAGTAAATTTTC
The DNA here is from genome assembly GCF_016835505.1 of Polypterus senegalus. Classification (NCBI taxonomy): domain Eukaryota; kingdom Metazoa; phylum Chordata; class Cladistia; order Polypteriformes; family Polypteridae; genus Polypterus; species Polypterus senegalus. The sequence continues at coordinate 124,246,391 of NC_053167.1, forward strand.
CCCAATATCAGTTTTCCATCATCTTTATATCTTGATGAAATCTTTCCCTATACTCATCGCTGACATTGCCCAGATTTAGTGGAAAAAAGTCGGTCTGAGTGACATTGTGGCTCCTATGAGCTGATACACTTTAAGCAGGTTCTCCACAAGCTCAGCATTATTTTCTGCTCTGTGACTGCCAAGAAAATTCTGGACAACCCGCACGAATGCTTCTCATGCTGCTGATTCAGTGGGCTTCAGTTTCCTTTTGAACTCCTCGTCAAGCATCAGATCACGGATTTAAGGAACAACAAAAACACCTTCCTTAATTTTGGCTTCACTTTTCTCGAGACCAAACTTATTTCTTAAATACTGTAAAGCATCGCCGTTTCTGTCCATCGCCTTGACAAAATTTTCAAAGTAATGGTGGATCTAATGAACAAAACATTCTGAAATGCAATGTTATGTTTAACAGTAAAACCTCTACTTACTGCACCGTCATGTCTGAGTTGTGTCATTGTGCTTTAGAATCATGCTTTAGAAGACCTGGTAATCAGTAACAAATATTTTTTCTGCTAATTAAAAATGAATAATTGTTAAATAAAATTAATAATGACAAGGTAAACAAATCACAGATGTTAGTAATGTGTGTCGAAATCATTTATGTCAATGGCATCCCTTGTGGAATTATCAGTATTTATCAAAATGGTTATCCGCCTTTACTGTCCAGTCACCTTAGTTGTGCAAGACCTATCATAACTAAAAAACGGGACGTGCTGGTCGAAAATGGTTTTTAGAAATGGAGTCAGCAAGTGAAATCTGTTACAGTAAAGGTTGAAAGACTCCCGGGAGCAAAATGCTTGTTGACCAGTGTTATTTAACCCCCTTAAACTCAGTCCCATTGTTTTTAACCCACCAGCGTGACCAAACAATTATGCAAAATAATAAAAAAAAATGCATAAAATTATTCTTTTCATCATTACTAATATTACAGTACAGTGTTTTGCCTTTAAAACATCACATTGCATAACCATGTACCAAACTGCAGTGATTTTCATTCTACCCTCAAAGAGGGATGAATTTCTTATCACAGCAGAGAAAAAAAATCTTGTTTTTTTGTACTGCTTAAAACAGTAAAACTAGACATAATCCTTGTAGCTATTTCGCAACATTTTGTATTCTCGTTATTCTTGACACATTCTATGACACTTTTATTGTGTTTGGAAGCTTATTCTAACATCTGTGGAAATAAGAATAACATTCAAAGTGTATGTTTTAGTAAAAACTTTAGTGAATTTTGCAACTTATTATGCTGTAACATGTGTACAACAAAACTAATTCGCTAGTGGTAAAATTCTGAAACAGAATGCCTGAGCTTTACTTTGAGGGATAGAACATGAATATTGAGTGAAGAAAGATAAAGTTATGTCCAGGTAAGTTATAGTAGTAGGAAACCAACCAAAAATGAGGCTGAGTTTAAAGGGTTAAGCTTATTATCCAGTGGACTACTTGTGTGCGTCATGGCACGTTGACTGATCTGACCTGTTTACTCACAGGCAGCAGAGTGTATTTAGCCCATGCCCATTGGGCCATACCCGTTAAAGTAAAATATTACCTTTGTCAATAACATTTTAGAATAAGCATTTAAATTGAGGAAGTCGATTCTCTTCCCTTTTCTATTATTTATTTTTCTTATTATTAAAGTTTTACTCTATTGGCCTAGCTCTCTTTCTTATTGGTGGGGGTTGATTTGACTTGAACTTAGTTCTGTAAAATTTGACTTGCTTGTATGGATTGTTATTTGCTTTTAATAAAATCAATAAAATGTTATTAAAAAAATACCTTTGTCTTGTATTGTTATGTATCTGGTCAAAGTTATGTGTGATTAAGCTTTATTGTTGTTGTTTATAATTGCGTACTGTAACTGTTCCATGTTTTTTGTGGGTGGAGCCCCAGGATGCAGGGCCATCCTAACATCACAACTCCTTAGCTTGTCCTCCCTGATGATGATGATGTTGAGATGGCTCAGGAGTTGGGAATCACTCATTTTTTGGAGTTTCAGTGAGTACTGTGAGTTAGAAATCAAAAATCCAGAAATCTATTTATTATTTTAGTGTTCTGAATATTGTATATACTGAATACTAGCCTATTTCCTGCAGACTGTTTGTTAAGGTTTGTGCTTCTTTCTTTGTTTTTGCTAATTTTAGTAATAAACATTTCATGTTTAAAGATCATTTGTCTGACTTTTTACTACAAGCCAGGGGTTTATGGTCATTTCTCCTTTTTTCGGGCTTATGTTAAATTTTGGTAATATTTATAGTTGTTTTGACAGCTCCAATTGAAGCCTGTAGGTGGCCATAGGGGTCTATCTGGGTTAAGGTGAGGCTTTACTGGACAAACCAGTGAAGATCCTGGCCTGTCTGAGAAGCAGTTTTTGGTGTCCTGAAACCAATTTTGTAGCCAGCAGCCAACTGGACTTTAGAACAGGTAATCCAACTGAAGCTAAGCATGTTGGGGTTCAGCTAGTATTTGGAAGGAAAAAATCTAGGACAGCGTTTCTCAACCTTTATGTATTTGCGACCCGAGTTTTCATAACAGTTTTAATTGCGCCCCACTAATGTTTTTTTGAAAGGAGCCCACTAATACCAATTTGTTCTTTTTTAATTAATGATATATCATAGATGCATATTTTATTATACCTACTTAACTTTTATCGACATTTATCTAACTCTAGTATCAGAATGTAGTTTAAGTTAATTTGTTTTGGTTTCAATAGATGTATTTTTCATGTTTTTGATTCTTGTTTTCTTTTTTTCACATCTTTGCGCCCCCCTTTTTGTTACTTCGCTCCTCCGTAGGGGGCCCGCCCCACAGATTGAGAACCACTGGTCTAGGAAGAGCTTGGCTAGCTGCTGGAAGAGGTTCTAGAGAGCTAAACGGGGGCACTTACCCAGTGGTCTGAATGTGAAACCTCATGCCCAAGTGCAGTGACGTGGACACTGTGCTGTAAAATTTAGTGTCATCTTTTAAAACATCAAAAGGTTCTGTCTCTTTAGGGTCATAAAAGATTCCTGAGCATCTTCCAAAAAGAGTAGGGTGTAAGTCAATGTCTTGGCTAATTTGCCAATCATGGTGTTCATCATTCTGTCCCCATTATCATCCCCTGTCTCTAATTGGGTAACTATCTCTCTGACCCCATCACCACCTGATAGCTCATGTGTGGTGAGTGTACTGGTGCAAGAACAGCTGCCATCACATCATCCAGGTGGGTGCTACACATTGGCGGTGGTTGAAGTGGCTCCTCATTGTCAATGTTAAACATTTTGAGTAGTGAGAAAAGCAGTATATAAACATAATTAATTAATTTAAATCATTTTGCCTTGGAGAAAACTCATGGATTTTCCTGTTTTCTTCTTTCCCTCCTGCCATGTCACCTGTTAGACTCTAAAAGGAGAAATCCATTACTGAGTAAGAACATGGCCGAATCTACCATATAGGCAACTATGCAACAAAATTTTTGAAGGATGGCATTTTTTGTCAGCCATTATAGATGTAACAAATACAAAGATGCACACTTGAATGTTGGATCCACAGTAATATCTGTGTTTTATTGAGCTCGAAACTCGAAGGGGGATTCCATCCTCACTTTTTGATCAAATATCTGGCTTACTTTACAATTGAAATTTCAAGGGGAAGCCCCTTCCGATTCTCATTTCCATGCTGTTCCATACAGTATATGTATAGCAATTACCTTTAACGCTCAATGATTTGGACGTCTGAGTAAGAAGACTAAGTTCACATAATAATTAGTTGCACTAAGAGTGTGTTTGAGCTTGGAAAAGTACGCAGAAGAGAGGGGTTAAAAAGAAAACAGAGATAAAGAATACTGTAGAGGTGTACAAAATGACAGAGAGGGAATTTGAGCAAAGCAGACGCACAACATCTAAATGTTCCTAAGCCATTCAGGATGGTGTTTTCCTTCTTTATAACTCTCCCCTGGTGTAAAGTAAAGAAAGCATTTTTATATGCTATGGTTTGGTACCACTTAAGTGGGCTCCTAAGGTGGGCCTTGTCATGAATACTAAAAAGAAGACTTACATTCCTCTAACTCATTTACTGAATGGCTAGTTTGTAAGTCAACAAAAGGCATTAATGCATTCTTCTGCACACTTGAAGGAGATGCATAAAAATGCAGCTGTTACTGGGCAGGCTGTGGGAGAATGCTTTATGGTCCAAAACTGCGGAACAGGGCTGACGGACTGACCTCTGAGTGACCTGATGTGACCAGCGTGTGTCAAATCAAAGTACCAGCAGCTCCCATTCAACGCACTTGTCTCCAGTGTCTAGACTGAACATTCTTCTGTTTCTTTGTTTAATCAGCTTGTCTTGTTTTATATGCAAAATGCAACAGCACTGATTGCTTAAAAAAAAGAAAAGAAAATTAAAATCACTAAACTGAAATTTTTTCATCTTTCCATAACTACTTGCATTCTCTTTATTTGATTTTGACCTTGAGCGCTTTCTAATAGCGTGCATGTATTTTCTTAGTCACTAATTTTTGTCAACACATTGTCAAGTGAGATAAACCACTAATTATGGAGAATGCCTTCAGGGGAAAAGGTACACAGTCAAAAGTTTTACTTGCAACAAATCAATATGATGTGTGAAATATCATGGCAAAGCCAAGGCAATGAGAAAAAAAGAAAAGAAATTATTGATTGTTAAAGGAACTGCAAAATTCTATCTATCTATCTATCTATCTATCTATCTATCTATCTATCTATCTATCTATCTATCTATCTATCTATCTATCTATCATCACGCATACATGCCTGAGGATCATGCTTCAAATTCTTCCCTGATATGTGATACCACCCCAGGCCAAGAAGGGGTGCTACCGCTAACTGTCTTGTCTTTTTCTTCCTCCGCAGTACCAAGAAACCACCAAGTGAAGGCAACTGACTCCACCCCTTTTGGTCCCTGGGCTATTAAAATGCAACTGCTGGGAATTGAGTTGTCACTACTTCATTAACCAACCAGAGCTAAGGAGCTCCACAAATAGAAGAACACAAGACCAACTAGAGAGCCTGATTAACAGCAGCCACTTCAATTTGCCTGGTGACTATTTTTGTTTCCTTTTTATGCCATGGTGCATTTGCTTTGAGCTGAAGTTAAAGTATATAGGGGTGGCCATGTTGACACCCCAAAACTTCTTCCTTTGCAAGCCTGTCAAGCCCCCAGATGACCACACTATCTATCTATCTATCTATCTATCTATCTATCTATCTATCTATCTATCTATCTATCTATCTATCTATCTATCTATCTATCTATCTATCGGAGAAACAAACAGTGTAACCCAATTCTTCACAAAAGCCTGCTTTCTAATATGCCATGTAAACTTTTATTCTGATTATAGAAATCGTGTTATTGGCCTCTGAGAAATCTGATAGTCTGAGGTAGATTTCTCTACAAATACTCTGGTTATGTGGCCATGTAAACCCATAACTGGTTTACTGTTAAGAATTTTAAGTCTACTCTAAAGAGAGACAGAGACAAGATAAAGATTTGGTGTGGGGTGTTCAGGTGGGTTCACCCCGTATACTGTAGGGTTCAAACACAAAGAATTCAAAAAACAACTAGTTATTCAAGACAGAGCCTTAGTACAAGTCTAGTTAAAGGAGAGGAATGCTCGGGATTTATATCTGGAGAGTAAGGAAGAGGCGGGTCTTCAGACGGAAATGGACTCAATAGGACGGTGTGAGTTGCTGCCAGAAGTGGGAGGAGTCCTAGGCAGGCTTTCTTTCTTGAGGTCTACGGAAAAGGGAGAAAGGACATTAGTACAATTAGTCACCCCCAGACTCTGCATCTTACACCTGCTTAAGCCCTTAGACTGCCTCCTGTGCACACAAATGTGACACTCTGCATGTTCATTGTGTTCTGCCAGCCTGCACATGTATTTGCTTTGCATGTGTTTGAGCAGCCATGGGTAGAAGTGGCCACAAAATACATTCCTGAGGCAAATTTTTGGGCAATCTCATTATTCATTCTACTGTTTGAAATAATCTGCCCCAACATTACAGAACTCTCAAAATGTATGTTGATGAGTCATACTTATAAGGCTAAATTCATTGCAGTATGGCAACATGTTAAAAGTAATGTATATTACAGAGTTTGATTTCTTTTTAAAGTAATGAGTAACCTAAAGCATATGTTATTGAACTGAAAATACCTGCAGTATTATTATTCCAGCAGCACTGGATGTAAGATAAGAAGCACAAGTACCATTCCTTTGCGGGACTCAATTGTGCATCCAAGCAGAAAAAATCCGGTAACATTAACCTATAAATAAAGTGTCAATTTGAATAAACGTATTTATAAAACACAGGAAAATTATCACAGGCGTCTTGCTTATTTTTGGAATCAGAGTGGCCGATGATGACATTTAACTCTGTTTTGCGCAGTTTAATGACGTTGGAACGTTTTTCCAAAGGAGAACACAAGCAGATTATGTGTGCATGTAAACGCGGGGGTTTCTACCAGGTTTCTGCTTTTATTCACCTTAATCTGATTATGTCTGTGTGCATGTAAATACACTGAAGGACGGACATTACATGTGCAAAACCCACAAACACAGGACCTGGAGCACCATGTTATTGTGTTTTGTTTGCTAATGACAGTGCAGTATTGTACAGAAATGTACAGCATTTTGTTTTATACTGTGTTTTATCTTTATTAGGCAACTGTTCTATAGGGGCTATTGAAGTTATTGTGATGCTTAATATACAATTGACATAAAATGTATTTTTGTTTGGGAGAGATTTCTGTGAATCTCAGTGCCATTTTAGCTCTAGACTGTTGGATGAAACCTCAATCCAAGTGAACACAGTGTGGTGTATGGCCGGCCGTTCATCCTGGCCAATATCCCCAAGCCGCCAGGTGGAGCCCTCCCTGCAGTATGGAGGTTCCCCGAAGACCAGCAGGGCATCATAGACATTGGAGTTTTTATACACAGCCCTGCTGGATACCATGGGGGCCTCTAGGAGACGCTGCAGGGAGGAACAGTTTTTATTTACCCTATGCCCTTGAAGTACGTCCGAGTCACATGGACAAGGGGAATGACGTGCTTCCGGGGTGAAGAAAAGGACTTTTGATCTGACCCGGAAGTGACAGAAGATCACATGGACTTTGGATTGTAACACTTCAGGGTCAGGGACTATAAAAGGATTGTGGAAGCTCCCAGACGGCGAGATGAGCTGGGTGGTAGGAGGGCAACGCGTCTGGGAGTGGTGGAGAGTTTATTGTGATTATATTGGTATATTATATGAGTATTGTGGAGGAGAAGGTGTTTTGTGCACTGTGCTGTATGAATAAAGTCAACATTTGGACTTTTATCTGGTGTCTGGTGATTTGGATAAGGGTTCAAGGGAGCGATAGAGCCCCCTATCTGTCACAATAGACAAAATTCTAAAATATAAATACTGTCAAGCATTCAAGCAGGGAGTGTCTCACAGGTTATGGTCATGGGAAGCGAAGGAGGATGATTTAAAGAGTGACACTAGCACTAAACTCTCTTCTGATCCTGGTCTTAGAATGGACAAACACCCACCCTGATGTCACTTTCTCAGCATCATCCATAGATTGGCCTTCCTCCCTGTTTAAACTGTTTGCACACCCGGGGCCTCATGTATAACGCTGTGCGTAGAACTCGTACTATAAGATGGCGTAAGCACAAAAGGCGAAATGTGCTTATGCACAGAAAAATCCAGATGCAGGAATCTGTGCGTACTCCGACTTGCACGTTCTTCCGCTACATAAATCCTGATCAGCGTGAAAAGTAACGCTCGTGCACGCGCTTTATGTAACGCCCCAACTCTTCCCAGAATTACGCCTCTTTGAATATGCAAATCAATATAAATCGCCCTTAAGTGCAGCCTTCTGTGAAAAAACAATGGGAAAAGCATGGGGTAAAATACAAGAATTTCAGCGAATACCAAGTTGAGGCAAAGGAAAAACATACTATTTGTTTAATTAAACCGTGGTATAATCAACAAAAGGAAGTTGATCGAGTGACATAGCATGTTGGAGAAACTTGAAAGCTCACGTTCACAAAATCGCACAGTGCCAGAAATAAAACAGAAGTCACATATCAAAGTCGCCGTGAAAAGGTGAGATGTAGCCCACTGTCTGAGTATCATATGAAAGGTACAGAGAAAAAAAGGCACACAGTGGGGAAAAAGCACGAAATGTCAACTTCAATCTCAAAATTTCCACTTTAATCATGTAGTTTATTTTGTCATTAAAGTAGAACATCATAACTTCATCTTAAAATTGTTTAATTAACCAGTTTCTCAAATCACATCATAATTAAAGTAGCACGTTAAATGCTTTGTTTTGTATGTGATCTTCTATGTGCTCTATGTGTGTGAATCACTACTTGCTTCTTAAACCGGCTCTCTTCCTCTGACTGGACACAGAATCCATTACATTCGTGATATTACAGCTCTCTGAATAACTAAAATACTGAGATGTATACCTGATATCATTTTCATGATGATAGGAGTTAAAGCACATTATTAAACATGTGTTTCACGGCGCAGTGATTGTGTGAGACCTTTGATGAAATAATTTATTGCAGCAGTACTCAGGGGTGGCTCTAGGCTTATGGTGGCCCTGGGCAGAGAAAGAATCAGTGGTTGCTTCGCCCGCCAATGTCAGTAAGGTATCTTATGCACGGTGATGGCCACGTCTGTTGCGGACACTGCATAGCCACCTCGTGCTCATGACACAAGCATTTAACTTTTGCCAAAATTTGTCACTGCGTTTTTAGCTGTGTTGTTATTTTCTCTTCTGCTTTATATTCAATATATATTGGCGTAGCCGCCCCTGCAGTCCTTGCTTTTCTTTCTCCAAGTAACCGATCGCCACACAATCAGCTCTGTAATAGACGTTAAGCCATCTGTAAGCTTAGCGCGCCGATTCTTCAAATGTTTAGGAAACATTGAAATATCTTCGTAGTACATGTTTAATTATTCTATCCTTCACGACAGTCCCAGTGAAGAATATAGATCATTTAAATGAAGTTAAAGTTTTATCTGTATAATCAACATATTTTGCTGCATTTCATCTTAAAAATGATATCGTCATCATATGTAAATACGTGCTTTATAAAGTGGCTCAGGTTGTGCGATATTATAACTGTAGTGCAAGTTTACAGTTCTACAAGGAGCAATTGATTGAGTGCATTTAAAGTTCTTGGGATGAAACTGTTTCTGAACCGCGAGGTCCGTACAGGAAAGGCTTTGAAACATTTTGCAGTGGCTGAGACAGCGTGTGCTTGAAACTTTATACCGATAATTCTCTTTCCGATCAGCTGCTGCTGTAATTCACACTCAGATACAGTGATATAAAAACTCCAAGTGGTGCAGTGTGAGTAATATGGAAAACGATTATCCGCTGGGGCAGCTGAAAGAAGAAGAAGGTGCAGTGAGAGTAACAACGCTAAAGCAGTTATGGCATTTGGAATATTATGGCTGTTCCCTGGACCATTATATTGTTAAAAGTTAATTACAATCAGATGCATTACACTAATAAACAATATACGGTTAGTTTCAGTGTATTTATAAAGCCGCATCAGGAAAATAAGGAGTAACCACACAGGAACAGTAGCATTGCTTTGATGCTGGGTGCCGCCAGTTTACAAAACCGAGCAGAGAACTTGCGTACGACAGGGTATGAGGTACCGTGGAAAAGTGCGTGGCTTTACGCCAAGTTTAGGTTTTATACATCGCGAGTTGAACGCGGAAAAGTTCTTACGCAACATTTCTGTGCGTACGCATCGTTTGTGCATGAGGCCCCAGATGTTCATTCATTAGAGAACCAGCACCCAGGGAGATTGGACCTCAGCTCGGCAGCTAAATTTACATTGGCCAGCAAAGCTATGTAAATCAGTTGTTTTTTTTTTACATTTAAAACTTGGACCTTAAATGTTGCATCCTATGGGACCCCGGTACAATACAATACAATTTATTTTTGTATAGCCCAAAATCACACAAAAAGAGCCGAAATGGGCTTTAACAGGCCTTGCCTCTTTACAGCCTCCTAGCCTTGACTGTCTAAGAAGACAAGGAAAAACTCCCAAAAAACCCTTGGAAGAAACTTTGGGAAAGGCAGTTCAAAGAGATACCCCTTTCCAGGTAGATTGGGAGTGCAGTGGGTGTCAAAAAAAGGGGGTAAATACAATATACAGAACAAAACACAAGTAATCCTCAATACACTATAAAAATAAAAATATTCCAAGTATGGAGCAGAATTTAACAGTAGATGATATCACATAATACGATTTGGATTTGTTCAGAGTGCTGGAGACCTCAGCCATCAAGCTGCTTCCCCCTATTGGCCCATTCCAAGCTGAGCCGGCCGACCCACTCTAAAGTATAAACAGATGGGACAGTCAGGAGAAATTAAAGTGGATGAGATAAGAGTGATCCTTGCTTCTCTGGTGTAGCATGTTTGGAGACTGGTGAAAAGAGAACAAGGAAAATGAACTCATGTTATCGTAAGTGTCTGGAAACTGCCTGGATTTTGGAGTTTGTTTGGGGTGAATTTGGTTGTTGCCATTGATGTTTGTATAGTTTTTTTTGTATATAAGATTCATTTACAGTTATTTTCACCTTGTCGGTTTCTCATAGTTATTGTGCTGAGATTGTGTAAGTTATATTCGTTATTACAACAGTATCGCAGGAAGGGGTCTGAGGGCGTTTTGAGGTTGACCTGCTATCCGATTCACATACACTACCTTTGGTGGTGATGTATATCGATATCAGCTGGGAAACGTTGAAGCATTACAAACATTTCAGAAAAGGAGTAGGAGACAGCCAGGCACAGAATTCACTCGAGCTGCATATGTGCAAAGCATTCAATTTTCCAACTTAAAATTTTTTATTGAGTACATCCTCCATAATGTCCATAATGTTTCCAGGGCAAGATCCAACCTGCTAATGTTGCAATCGAGCTCCAGGTTCACTAGGCCACATGTTTTGGAGGTGCACCAAATGAACATCATTCTGGACCAAAATCTATAAATGCCTTTCAGACAGCCTTGGTGTCACAATCCCTCCTAATCTGCTAAGAGCTGTGTTTGGTGGACTCACTGAGGGGTGGGGAAGGACAAACACTCTGTAATTGCCTTTTACTTGACAATCAGCACATAGACATACTGTATCTTGCTGAACTGGAAGAATCCTAGCCCACCGCTGTTAAGTCAGTGAGTAACTGATATTATATACTACTTGAAATTGTAAAAAATCAAATTCTCACTTAGAGGATGTGTATAAAACTTTTTTAAAACTTGGCAGGACCTCATCAATGACAGTGTAGAATACACTTTTATATTGATGAGAAAGGACTCCTTTCCCTCTTTACTACTCTCAATAGTTTTACTCTGCCTGTTGGCCTTCCTCTCTTTCTCATGGGTGGGTGGGTTGAATTGAATTTAGTTTTGTTAAGTATGACTTGATTGTATAGAATGTTGCACACTTATAATAAATCCAATAAAAGATAAAATTAATAAAAAAGAGTAACTAATGCCCTAACTCTACTCCTCCTCACCCCACCAATGTCTCTCACTAAATTCACCCCTTACCCCTCTCTCCAAAAGGGATTCTCTAATTATAAAGAATTTTCTCTGTGATGGTAAACTTCACATTTATTTGTGCATCACCTCAGCTATAAATAATCCAATTCAGTGCACCAGGGACAATTTGAATACCACCATATCAATGAGAACTTGTGTCCATTGCTACCATGGAATGAAATGTGAGGATGCCTTCTCGCTAGCTACTTGCTTGCCTTGATTATTGCCTTCACACGATTAACGTTACAAGGTGAATATATTTACCTTGTCTCCTCTTATGAAATGCATGCATTACAGGCTTTCAATTAGGAGAAATGAAGAAAGCGCTCGAGCTTTTAAGTACCTTTTGGCGACTGTGTCACTCTTCCATACTTGCTGACATCAATATCTTAACCCTTAGGCTTTAATGAGTCATCATGTTCAATGGTGATGATGGCCCTTTAACAATCCTGCTGCATTCGGATGCCTGGAATGTTGATGTCGGAAACTGCTTTGTAATAACCAGTGGCACACGACGCAGATATAAGTGGAAGAATGCATCTTTCCCTTGAGCAAGGTTGATGTAGCAGTGATATGAGTAATAGCACTCAGCTCCTGATAAAGTATAGGCACACAGAGTTAAACTTGAACCATTAAATCATGCGGAGTAAGCAGATTGTCTACATATACATTATCCACGTATTTGTTACAAGGAGAAAAATGGATTGAGCTTTTATGCTGTTAAAACAATCTGTTATCCTTTATGTTACATAGCACCTGTTTTGTATGGAACACCATCCCAAAGGCATTTTTCAAACTCAGATCTTCTTCTTTTATAGGAATCTGTTTCCTGTCTGTTAGGAGTTCACCATCCAGATCCGCCATTTCCATTTACGCCCATCTGCAGCATCCTCACATAACAACAGAAACAACTAGAAATCATTCAGCCCATCAAGCCCGTTTGTTTAGTTAATAGCTAAGCAGTCCCAGCATCCCATTCAGATATGTCTTAAAGGTGGTCATGGTTTCTGCTTCAACTCCATGTCTCGGTTGTCTTTTCCAGATTCCCACAACTCTTTGCATAAAGAAGAACTTCCTGACTTCAGTCCTTAATGAACTTCTCCTCAATTTCTGCCCTTCAAACCTCGTGCCATTAAATCTCTCCACTTAGGCCTCTGCCTTCTTCTTAGTTTTAGTCCTCCTTCCAGCATCTGCCAAGCTTTTCTAATTGGGTTAGCGTTTAGCGGCGCTGCTGGGTAAAGAAACTTCAGCTCCCTGCAGTGGCTCTGATTGGTAGTCTGCCGAGGGTGCAGGGGCTGCTTGGGACAAGGAGGCCGGCGTGAGATTTAAAGGAGGCCAGTTCTACAGAGAGAAATAGAGAGTCTTTTGTTGTTTCACGTCTTGAATTACCTATCTGTTTGCTTTCCTGTTTACTACTTGTGGATTCTTGTTTTGCCCTGGATTGTCTCCTGTTTTGGTGTATGGACTGTGTGGTGTCTTCCTGCTGCATGAGGGCTGTATTAGGATTGTGATAAGCCAACTTCGGAGGCCGTAAACAATGCAAATAAAGAGGCAGCCGATCAACTTATCGCAGACATTTGGAAAGAAAAATGTAAAAGAAATAAAGTTTTAGTTTACCTCTTTTAGCGCCCCTACGCAGATTAACACGGCAGCGGTACAAAGTTTTAGTGGCAGTTTGAGCGCTGGGATGTTCGAAGGGCTGCCTGGAGGCTTACAGGTGCTCTGAGAGCAAGCCGTGCAGCTCAAATTTGCCAACGCCGAGGCATGTGTTTAAGGCTGTTTTTTTAAGAGTGCCCACAGATTCTGATGGCCAAGTGTGGAGTAGTGTTCCATAACCGTTGAAGGAGAGTGGACGCAAGAAGTATATTTAACATCAGAGGACTGGTCTGAAGGATTGAAAGCTTCATTTTAAAGTAGAAACCGGCAAAAAAATAAATAAAAAAGGGAACTCACATGTGTGGCAAAGTATAGGAGTGAACGCGGGAGAAAGTAAAGTAGTACTTACTTAACAGAGGCTGAACGGGAAGCCCACAGGTCAACAAGACAGACGTGGAAGAGAGAGCATTTATTTAGGCTGGACTGTACCTGGGCAGGTGCTAAGGAATGGTGCACTTCCCGATGTGAATGATTATTGGAAGTCCGCTGGAAACGTAAAGGCGGATTGGATGGTCAAAAGGGCTCAGGATATAAAACTAGGGTCCGAACACCAGAAGTCATCTTTTGACCATGTCTTCAAGCTGTAGTCTAGATCTGTGCTACTGATTTATTTAATTGAGTAGTGCAGAGACATACTGTGTTGTTGTGTATATAGTAGGTGCTTAGTTTATTCATTTTCTTTTGATTATTTATTTATTTGTTTTTTTTTTTTGCCTGTCCTTCGTGATCAGTTTTGTAGTTGGACAAAGGAGGTGGAGAAGTTTTTTTTCTGTTTTGGTGTTTTCTTCACTTTTGCTTTGGAAACCACTGTAAATATTATATCACCTGCACTGATTTTTCTTTTGAGAAGTGCCTTTGCCATGGACTTTGTAAATATTGTTTTTGTAAGACATTTCTTTGTAAAATAGTTATGGGCATTGCTGGAATAAAACAGATTCCTGATTTTGAATTTTTTTTTTACTCTGAGTCTCTATTACTCCATCCCTTGGATGCTCGATCTTGTCTACTGACACCCCAAGTTGGGAGTTGCACAACTGGGTTCTTTCTCGGGGTGTCACAAAAGATTGGATGAAGACCTGCGAAGAGAAGCACTCCTGATCCCGTTCACACGTCATCATCTCATCAGGAAATACCAGTAGGACTGATCTTTACACTCACATAGAGCAAGCTGATCTCAATCTCCATCATTTCATTTCATCTGTGGCCGTTTTTTATGGACTTCGTCGTGTGTGATTTTCAATTAGTTGTTTGGTATTTTTGAATTTGCGTTTATTGTATTTTGACATAAAGGTGGGATTATTGCAGCTTACAAAGTTATATTTTGCTTATTATTGTTTAATACAGTCTTCCATTTCTGTTTTATCACCAGTTGCTTTTTTGTCTCTGTGAGGGTGTGTGTGAGAGTCAGGCCAAGGCTAGATGCATTCCTGGGATCCCCACCAAAAAAACTAAATAAGTCACTGTCAATGGTAGTGTGAATCTTAGCTGGGTTTTTAGTCCGCTACTGAATACAACATGTCCAAACCACGCGGCCCTACTTTTTTTGACATTTTCAACAATACAGTAATCCCTTGCTATTTCGCGGCTTCACTCCATCGCAGATTTTAAATGTAAGCATATCTAAATATATATCACAGATTTTTCGCTGGTTCGCGGATTTCTGTGGACAATGGGTCTTTTAATTTAAAGTACATGCCCAGTTGATTTCATACAAGGGACGCTATTGGCGGATGGCTTAGAAGCTACCCAATCAGAGCATGTATTACATATTAACTAAAACTCCTCAATGATATACGATATGCTTCCTGCGCGGTGCTTGATTGTTTGCTTTTCTTTCTCTCACCCTCTCTGACATTCTCTGCGCCTGACGGAGGGGGTGTGAGCAGAGGGGCTGTTTGCACAGAGGCGGTTTGCTTAGAAGATACGGACGCTCCTCTAAAAAATGCAGCTTTATTGCAGTGCTTCAGCATACTTAAAAGCCCAAAAGCACGTATTGATTTTTTGATTGTTTGCTTTTCTCTCTCTCTCTCTCTCTCTGACATTCTCTGCTCCTGACACGCATTATTTGAAGAGGAAGATATGTTTGCATTCTTTTAATTGTGAGAAAGAACTGTCATCTCTGTCTTGTCATGTAGCACAGTTTAAACTTTTGACTAAAGGGTGTTATTTCATGTCTAGAGGGCTCTAATAATGTTAACAATGTGGGAGAGTTCATAAGGGCTTAAAATATATAAAAATGACCATACAAACATATGGTTTCTACTTCGTGGATTTTCATCTATTGTGGGGGGTTCTGGAACGCAACCCCCGTGATCGAGGAGGGATTACTGCACACCTAACTATATTGGGACTTTTAGTAAATTATTTGCAGGTTATTTTCTGGCTCTAGTATTGAGCTGCGTATTGTTATAGGGTTTTTGACACAGAGGAATCTGATAGAATTGTTTGTGTTTCGATTCAATGCTTCATTTTAAAATTCATTTTCAATGTGGGCTC
The DNA here is from genome assembly GCF_016835505.1 of Polypterus senegalus. Lineage (NCBI taxonomy): Eukaryota > Metazoa > Chordata > Cladistia > Polypteriformes > Polypteridae > Polypterus > Polypterus senegalus. The sequence goes on from NC_053167.1 coordinate 124,262,157, forward strand.
TTTTTGGCCACCTTTAACTTTTTCGTTTCAGCTCTGCTATTATTTGACAAGTACGGGATGTGGCTTCAGAGGTTTGTGAACCTAAAGCGTCATTCTAGATTCATTTTCCTTATTGGAGTACTTGGGTTCCAAAACCCTTCTTTACTCTTTATTTGCTTGAATTTGTGTCAGATATTTTGACTGATTATGAACTTGGCAATTCTTTTTGACTTTGAAATAGTCTTGCGTAGGGTATAGCACATCCGCAGCTCTGAGAAAGGTGGCCGTTTTTAATAAATAATTAATTGGCCAGCTTGATCTCCATGGATATACAGTAAGTGATCATGCAGCTGAGAGGGGTCGATGGAGTAATTGGGGGGAGATGCACTGTGTAGTCTGTCTCAGTTGCTTCATCAGCTTCCTGCGCTGTGCTGGCAGAGGGATATAAGAAAGAGATTGCATGTGAAAGGAGGTCAGAGAATGAAAAGGAAGAAAGAAGGGAGGTTAAAGGAGTAGCAGGTCGAGAGAAACGAAAGAAAAAGAAAGGAGGTTAAAGGATGGAGAAAGAAGGCAGGAGCAAATGCTGTCTATAAATATGCAAAATGGTGGCACCCACAAGTGAAAGCAAAATATGAAATGATGGCAAGAAAATATGATTAAAATGACAATAGAAAACATAAGAAAGGTATCTACAAAAATAAATTCAGCATATTTCAAAACCTCACAAGCATAACACTTGGATTTCAGTGCCAAACACTTCTGTTTCGATTTCAAATTTGAGGTTTCTTTATCAGTTTTTTACTGTTTGCTTTTAGTTATTATGTAATATTTCCTGGCATTCGGGTTTCATCAGCCTCTGGGTTATTATCTCTTTTATTTGACATATGAGGTGGAATGCTAAAAATTTAAAAACCTTTATTATAAAACATACAGCAATTGCCTTTTAGTCGCCTTGTAAATACTCCTCTTGAGGTGTAATGCCCAAGTCTCATTCCTGTTAACATTTCCTGTCCTCATATTTTATTACAGTGTCTAAAGACTTCTGGGAGTTTTCCTGGATTTCTTCTACGGTAGAAATTCTTTTTACCTTCAGTCTCAATTTTAATTTAATTTTAAGAACTCAAAGGGAGCAAGATGTGGTGAACACAGGGAGTGCAAAGCAACAACTAACAATGTAATGCGTGCAGGTGCGCCATCATCATTGCCACTTCTAGCCAAACTGGGGCCCTAAATGGAATCTTCTATCCATCCATCCATCCATTTTCTTCTCCTTATCCAAAGTTGGGTCGTGAGGGCAGCAGCTTGAGCAGAGAGGCGCCCAGACTTCGCTCTGCCTGGCCACTTCTTCAAGCTCTTCCGGGAGAATCCCAAGGCGTTCCCAGGCCAGCCGGGAGACATAGTCCCTCCAGCGTGTCCTGGGTCTTCCCCGGGGCCTCCTCCCGGTTGGACATGCCCGGAACACCTCACCAGGGAGGCGTCCAGGAGGCATCCTGATCAGATGCCCGAGCCACCTCATCTGACTCCTCTCAATGCCGAGGAGCAGTGGCTCTACTCTGAGCCCCTCCCGGATGACTGCGCTATTCTTCTATTATTATTAAAATAAGAGTTAATAATAATTTCTAATGAAATAATAATGGTCCAGGATACAATGTACAATTAATTACTAGATATAGCAATTACTTGTGACATGACACAACAACAAAAACAAATTTAAAATTACTATTACTTATAATAATAACAAAAATGAAACTGTAATTGGGTGGCACAGAGGCGCAGTGGTAGCACTGCTGCTTTGCAGTAAGGAGACCTGGGTTTGCTTTCAGGTCCTCCATGTGTGGAGTTTGCACGTTCTCCCCGTGTCTGTGCTCCGGTTTCCTCCCACAGTCCAAAGACATGCAAGTTAGGTGTATTGGCAATCCTAAATTGTCCTTAGTGTGTGTTTGGTGTTTGGATGTGTGTGAGCATGTGCCCTGAGGTGGGCTGGCACCATGCCCAGGGATTTGTTCCTGCCTTGCGCCCTGTGCTGGCTGGGATTGGTGTTAGGATATAGCGGGTTGGACTGACTGATACTGTAATATAAAATAGAACTACTACTATCTACTACTAGAACATTAGAACACTCTAGACGAGAACAGGCCATTCTGCCCAGCAAAGCTTGCCAGTCCTATCCACTTATTTCTTCCAAAAAACATCAAGTCAAGTTTTGAAAGTTCCTAAAGTTTTACTGTTTACCACACTACTTGGTCTCTTATTCCAAGTGTCTATCGTTCTTTGTGTAAAGAACAAATTCCTAATGTTTGTGCAAAATTTACCCTTAACAAGTTTCCAACTGTGTCCCCGTGTTCTTAATGAGCTCATTTTAAAATACAAGTCTCGATCCACTGTACTGATTCCTTTCATAATTTTAAACACTTCAATCATGTGACCTTTTAATCTTCTTTTGCTTAAACTGTAAAGGCTCAGCTCTTTTATTCTTTCCTCATAATTCAACCCCTGTAGCTTTTGAATCAGCCTAGTCGCTCTTCTCTGGACCTTCTCTATTGCTGCTGTGTCCTTTTTGTAGCCTGGAGACCAAAACTGCACACAGGACTCCAGATGAGGCCTCACCAGTGTGTTCTAAAGCTTGAGCAGAACCTCCTGTGACTTGTACACCACACATCAAGGCGTTATATAACCTGACATTCTGTTAGCCTTCTTAATGGCTTCTGAACACTGTCGGGAAGTCGATAGCTTGGAGTCCACTACGACTCCTAAATCCTCCTCATAAAGTGTACTCTCGATTTTCCGACCGCCCATTGTGCATTCAAACCTAACATTTTTACTTCCTATGTGTAATTCTTTACATTTTCTGACATTAAATTTCATCCGCTACAAATCTGCCCAAGCCTGTATGCTATCCATGTCCTTCTGTACATATATAATCCACCTATCTCTTATATATATTTCTTTTCTGGTTCGTCCTGCTTCCATCTCAAAACCGGTCCTGCCCAAATGCAGCCGAAACGGCATTTCTCAATTCCTATTCGTCCTCTTTCAAACCCCTCCCCATGCTACCAGCGGCTCTTCTTCAAAAACGGTCCAGCCCACACGCAGTCGAAATGGCATTTCTCGCCAAGCTACTGAAGAACGCTTACAAAATAAAGCAAACTCAGCATGCAGCGAAAATTTACTTCTCCAGCTAGATTCCATGCTCAGAACCATCAAACCCTTCGCTAAATCATACAAACACATGCATGAAATCGCTCAGTCCAATCCAACAGCATCTGTACGAATGCTTTTTGAGGAAAACCCAAGGCAGGATTTACAATGATACAATGCCCCGACATTTCACACCAATGTTGCAGCGATTTTCGTCGGAGAAGATGGCGAACCGAATACCGAAAGGGACATTTGAATCTGTCCCATAGGCAACTCCTGTAAACAGATTTCCACACTTAATATGAATTGCGATCCTATGGTTTACCCACTTTTATTCCCTTATGGAGACATTGGCTGGCACAAAGATTTACAACATGTTCCCAATAAAAGAACCGCCAAGCGAATAAGGCTTACTCAATGGCAATTTAACGCGTACAGATTAGCAATGAAGAATACATTTAGTATTTTGCACTCCAGTGGCGAACTATTCCAACAGTATGTCATAAATGCGTATGTTAAAACAGAGGGCGAGCGTCTCAACTATCTCAGATTAGATCAACAAGATTTGCGTGTGGAACAATACAAAGGACTGTTAGATGCGCTGCAAGCAAATGCTGAAAATAACAATATACGTGTAGGCAAAATGATCATATTACCATCCACATTTCCAGGAAGTCCAAGATACATGCAACAAAACTAGCAGGATGCCATGGCCATAGTATGTAAATTCAGACAGCCTCATTTATTTATCACTTTCACATCTAATCCTGTTTGGCCGGAAATTCTACATGCACTGTCGGATACCCAAAGACCGGAGCACAGACCTGATATTGTAGTACAAGTCTTTTGGATTAAGCTGCAGGAATTACTTAGAGACATTCTACAACAACATCTTTTTGAGGTTGTTATTGATTATATTTACGTAATCGAATTTCAGAAGAGCGGCCTTCCTCATACCCGCATGCTGTTTACTCTTCACAATAATTCTAACAACCAGTCTTCAGCCATGGTCAGTTGTACATGGCTTTTTCTACGGTTAGATCTTTCGACTCATTATCTGTTGTCACCACCAAAACACCAATTCACAACTTCGTCTTTCAAGAAGTATTTATTTCTTCTTGATTTCTGAATTCCTTTCTCACCATTTTCCGTTCCTATTCCTACACCGCCATATTCTAGGGCGGCCTTCGGCTAGTCTTGTTATAATCTGCAAACTTAACCAGCTTGTTACTTATATTCCTATCTAAATCATTTATATATATTAAAAATAGCAGCGGCCCCAGTACTGACCCCTGTGGAACACCACTCTTAACATTGGCCAATTCTGATGATGTTCCTCACACCATCACCCTCTGCTTCCTGTGTCTGAGCCAATTCTGCACCCATCTAAAGACATCACCCTGAACTCCCACTTCTTTTAGTTTGATGCCCAACCTCTCATGTTGCACCTTATCAAATGCTTTCAGAAAGTCAAGATAAATAATCTCATGTGCCCCGCTTTGGTCGTATCCTTTTGTTGCCTCCTCATAGAATTCCAGCATGTTAGTAAAACTCGACCTCCATCTTCTGACCCCATGCTGACTGTTCCTAATAACTCCTGTTTTTGCCAGGTGTTGCTCAATCTTATCCTTAATAATTCCTTCCATTAATTTTCCTGTGATGCCTGTTAAGCTTACTGGCCCTTAGTTGCTTGGATCTTCCCTGTCACCCTTTTTATATAATGGGATGATATTTGCCTTTTCCCATCCTTTGAAATCTCTCCAGTGTGCAGTGACTTCCTAAAAATATGTGTCTGCTATTACTAATAATAATAATAATAATAATAATAAGAAGAAGAAGAACAACAACAACAACTAGGGTTTGACACTCCAGCCACTGTAAAAAAACCTGACACTGTTCCAGTGTGGTGCTGAGGTGTTACCCACTGTATTCGGGTCCTAATCCAGGTAGTTCACCATGTGGTCAGTGCAGCGCCCAACCTCTCGCTTTACCACCATGGACTGGTACAGCGCCCGTAGAACAGCTGCTGCCACTCCAATCTGCATCTTGATCTCATGTTCCCTTCTTTCTTTACTCATAAGCTCATTGAGCTCCTCCCCTGAAGGCCATTGGTTCCCCTCGCCTGGTGAGACCATTCCACTTTTAAAAATCCCAATGGGGAAAATGTCTTGTAGAATGAGGGTTGGAGATCTAAAGTTCAGCGTCATCTGATTTACTTATGTTCTAAAATTAAATGTGTTTATCATGGGACTTGTTCCTATACATCTTAATATCAAACTATGCCTGTTTCATTGAAATGTCTAAAATTAATTTAGCCTTTAGTGAGGTGGGGTGCCAAATACTGCATAACCTGTTCAGCCAGAGCCAACACACCCTACTGCAAAGAAGTAATAAAGAAATTTCAAGGTCTTCTAATAAAAAAAGCAATTGTATTTGAAAAGAATAGTATTAGAAGGATAAACGAGAGATAAAAGCGGGACTCCTTCTAACTAAACCGACTGCAAGGGCATATAGCACAAAACACACCATCCATGAGAGTGTTATGATTAAACGAAGATCAGTGGGAATTGAGGGTAATATTTTAAATGGATTAATGGCTGCCTGAAGGGAAGAAAGCAGAACATCATTTTTATGAGTTGAGGTGGGAAATTGCTTATACTATTGTTTGTCAGAGATCCTCTTTATGGCCTTTACAGGTTTTGCATATATAACATAACCCGAGTTAGGGCCTGCACTTCAAATTACTGAGCTTTACAGATGTTTGAGCTATGGAGATAGAGAATTAAACTGAACATTAAAATTCTGCAGAAGAAAATTAAGAAGGCAAAGCAAACTTGATGTCCCATTTTGGGGAGATTTAATTGAAACGGTTCCAAATGAATAGAAGATTATTTGAAATTTAGGCTTAGATGATATGTGGGTGACAGTAGGCATGATTATGCAGCTGGTGTCATGGACACCAAGCATGGTCTAGTGTTCCAGATTGGATGGTTCAGGGTTCCTTACCCAGTTTAACAGAAGCAGAGGAGGAGATCACTCTCATGGACTATTTATTCCTCCGATACAACATGTGGTAGTCTCCATGGGCTACAGTGCCTGCACAGATACCGACAGGGAAAGCTGGGAATTGCAGTACTGTTAAGAGAGCCCTATTGGATTCCATGGGTACTGCCAGGGGGGAACTGTAAGGACAGACCATCCCTACTTTAAGAAACTTCCACCATAACCCGGAAGTGCATTCAACATGTAGTGCTGTAACACCAGAAGTACTTCTGGGGTCTGGAATAAAAAGGGTGCAACACGTCACCTTTAGAGAATCAGACCCGGGAGACGGAGGGCAAAACTCCCCTGGAGGAGTGAAAGGAGAGGATACAAAAGAGGGAGTGGAGAGAATTGTGCTTGATTGATTCTATGAACAATAAAAAGAAGTCTTGGAAGGTATTTTGAAAATAAAATTGCACTGTTTTGAACCCAGATCTTGTATTGGTTTTGGTATGTTTAGGGTTTGGGGGCTCAGTACTGCACCCTACAAGTCATCCCAGGCAAGGCGTTTATTCAGCAAGGAATCTAAAGTGACACACTATCATAAATTGAAATAAACTATTCTATAGCACAAGTTGGACATTTTTTCAGTAGAACTGATTCCTCCGAGCTCCACAGATCAAGATTCGGTTTCGGTTTTGCACAATTTCCTTCTTTATTTATTTTATTTATATATTTTTTTCTGGCAGGGTGGAATAGGTGGAGAAGAGTGTCAGGAGTAATTTGTGACAGATGAGTGTCAGCCAGAGTGAAAGGAAAGGTCTACAGGACAGTAATGAGACCAGCCATGTTATATGGGTTGGAGACGTTGGCACTGACCAGAAAACAGGAAACAGAGCTGTAAGTGGCAGAGTTAAAGATGCTAAGATTTGCAATGGGTGTGACGAGGATGGATAGGATTAGAAATGAGGACATTAGAGGGTCAGCTCAAGTGGGATGGTCTGGAGACAAAGTTAGAGAGGCGAGATTGCGTTGGTTTGGACATGTGCAGAGGAGAGATGCTGGGTATATTGGGAGAAGGATGTTAATGATAAAGCTGCCAGGGAAAAGAAAAAGAGGAAGGCCTAATAGAAGGTTTATGGATGTGGTGAGAGAGGGCATGTAGGTGATGGGTGTTGCAGAACAAGATGACGAGGACAGGACGATATGGAAGAGGATGATCTGCTGTGGCAACCCCTAACGGGAGCAGCCTGAGAGAAAAAGAAGATATTTTTTTCTGGCTACAATACTACATGGCATACATGTTAGATTAAACTAAAAACTTTAAACTGGCCCTGAATGGATGTATGTGTGGCCTTTCATTCAGGTCGAGTTCCAGCCTTGCACCTGCTCCTCCTGATGTGTCAATCCACTTTGAGCACTTCTATAAAGTACATTAAGAAAGTACTGTGATCCATTCACTTTCTGCACACTTTACTGCATTGTAGATGTAATTTTAAGTTACTGTTATCCACCTTAATAAAAGGACAAGTCTCTGTGTGTCTGTATATCCATCTGGTTGCTATATCTCTAACATTCCAATAGGTGGCGCGCCACAAACATGAACACTGCTTTTACGAATCCCATAGGTTTTCACTCATGAGTGGCTTCCATCTAGCCACTTTGCCATTAACTGAAGGAGTGCTGCTGAGATTGCCGTCTTTCTGACAGGATCTCGCATCTCAGCAGAGAATGTCTGACACTCTGTTAGAGTTACTATTGGGTTCTCAGGCACTTAGTTTGGCAGAATGGCCAGCTCTAGGTAGAGTCCTGGTGGTTCCAAAGTCTTCCATTTTAAAATTATTGAGGCCCCTGTGCTCCTGGAAACACTCCATGATTTAGAAATGTTTGTAAATTATTGCCTTGATCTATGCCTCACCACAATTTGACTGTGACCTGCTTTTTCGATCTGACATGCAGTGTGAACTGTGGACCTTATGATACACTCGGGCGGCACAGTGGCGCATTGGTAGCACTGCTGCCTCGCAGTAAGGAGACCTGGGTTCACTTTCTGGGTCCTCCCTGCGTGGAGTTCGCATGTTCTCCTCCGGGTGCTCCAGTTTCCTCCCACAGTCCAAAGACAGGTTAGGTGCATTGGCGACGCTAAATTGTCCCTAGTGTGTGCTTGGTGTGTGGGTGTGTGTGTGTGCCCTGCCCGGGATTTGTTCCTGCCTTGCGCCCTGTGTTGGCTGGGATTGGCTCCAGAAGACCCCCGTGATCCTGTGTTAGGATGTAGCGGGTTGGATAATGGGAGGATGGATGGATAATACACAGGTGTGTATGCCTTTCTAAATAATGTCTATTCCCAAAATTACCAAAGTTACAAAGTTTCAGTACGCTTCATGGGATTTTAGCAATAGCCTGACACGTTGAAATCACTCCATAGTCAAAGTATCTTTGTTTTTAAAAGCTTTAGTAAAAATTCAAAATTAAAACAATTCACACAAAAATAGAGAAAAAGTTGCTATTGCAAAGTAAAGAAAAGATGTTGTTTAAGAAAGGTTCCGTTCAAAGCTTATATATCTTGTTTGTTTCTTTAAGTTTTGCCATTACGGTTGAACCATTTCTAAACAGTCAGAAAACTGTATGCCTATCACACTTGGGTCCCAAATGGGTCTTTCAGTCCATGCTAGCAATGGGACTATTCCAGACACACAAAGACTTAATTAACACACTGTATCACAGATATAGCAAAGTAAGTTCTGTCTCATTATAACATACAGGGGGTGTGTTCTATACCATAATCTATAGTTATGAAAGAAATTAAGCAAACACTAATAAGAATTTAATTTAAAGCATTAACTTTTGTGACAGACTCCCCTTTGACACTGGATCCATGGGAGCAGCCATGGGATGCACACCGTCCCCCGGAACACTTGGTGGCATCCCCCCTGGGTTGCCTTGGAGCCACAATTGTGTTACACCGGAGCTGATCTCTGTTAGGCTCTGTGACCACCACCAGGGGGAGCTGCATGGCATCCTGAGCTCATGTGGGCTGTAACACAGCCAGACCCGGAGGTGCAGCCTAATTAGGCCAATTACCACCTGGAGCACTTCCGGGTGGGCTATAAAAGGAGCCTCCACCCATTACTCGGGCTGCCAGAGTCAGGAGGAGAAGTACAATGCTTGCTGGTATGAGTGGCAGCGAAGAAAGATTTTCTATTTCTGTTGGTGCTTTGATTGTGTGTGTTTTGGGGACAGTGTGCTGCCTTTGGGATACGGGGAAGATGTGCCCCACAGGTGAAGAAAAAAAGAAATCTTTTTGTTTAGTTTTCACATGCCTCCGTTGTCAGTCTGTGTCGAGTCGGCGCTGGTGAAGCACTTATTCTCACACTTTCTAAGATTGGTTCTTGCAATGTCCAATCAATTCAATATGCCACAAGGTTTTGACAAGAGCTTGCCTTCAGTTTATATTATGGTGTCAAGTCTGAATTCTGATCACAGCTTGCCTTCACGTTATAGTTTATGTTTTGCCTAAATTTTAGAAAGCGCTCATCATCAGTTTAATTTATATTTTTTAAGTTGTAGATTTCAACCACAGGTCACCTTTAGGCCATTGTATGGTTTCAACTTAAGATTTTGGTAGCAGCTCGTCTTCAGGTTATAGTCTGGTTTTAAGTCTAGATTTTGGGCAAAACTTGCCATCAGGTTATGCTATGGTGTCAAGTTTAGATTATGTCCACAGCTTATAGTCAGGTTATTGTATGGTTTTGAGCCTAGATCATGGTGACGCCTCACATTTAGGTTATAGTGTAGTTTTGAGTCTAGATTTTTGTGACAGCTCACCTTCTGGTTGTCATTGTCAAAGTTAAATCCCAAAGCCAGTCCATGATGACAAGAATACCTTTATTGACACATACATGGAGTTACTCAGCACATGGAAAGATATGACTGTACTTACAGATGGTGGTAACATTTGTTAAATACAGTGGTGTAAAAAACTATTTGCCCCCTTCCAAGTTATCGCAAACGATTGATTGCAGTTATTGCTGCTAAGGGTGGCCCAACCAGTTATTAGGTTCAGGGGCAATTACTTTTTCACACAGGGCCATGTAGGTTTGGATTTTTTCTCCCTAAATAATAAAACCATCATTTAAAAACTGCATTTTGTGTTTACTTGTGTTATATTTGACTAATGGTTAAATGTGTTTGATGATCAGAAACATTTTGTGTGACAAACATGCAAAAGAATAAGAAATCAGGAAGGGGGCAAATAGTTTTTCACACCACTGTACACTTGTCAGTTACAGAAGTAAATGATTAGTTTAATTTCTTATTTCTTTGCTAGTTGCTGATAAACAGGACCCTTGGAATCAGGATTCTGCTACACTAGATTGATCTGGTTGTCTTATCAATACTTGTCTTTGTGCTAAAGTAGCAGCGGGACTGGGTCACAGATCAAAAGTCATTAATTAAAATGCTTTCTAAAAGACCTAAAGTCACTCAATATAATTAATATATAATCAATTTGTGAAAATCAGTAATAATCAACTCTCACATCATTTTCTGAAAATTCCTGTTTTGGCATTAATCGTAGGTTTACTGATTCATCCCTTGAACGAGTTCAGTCTCTGTGCTCTCTGTAATTTATATCTTGTGGGTCATTACTCATCATATTCCATTTACTGACATTTTACTGCTTTGGCCTCTTGGTGACAACACGTCTACTAGATAATGACTTCTGGCAATCCTTGTTTTGGCTTATGATTTCCCTCTTTGATTTTTGTCTCTCTTAGCTTTAAACACCGATTCTCATTGAAATATTATGCAGACATTTCCTTCTTGCCAACAAGCAATTCAGGGAGGTTGGATGGAACATAAAAGCAGGTAGGCCTTATCCATATTGGAGCCAGCAGATCCTTTTTGGATACTTGTGTTTGGCTGTTGTGTAAGAGGGATCCACATAGTTTTCATTGAGCTCCAGTTTCTATTCCAAAAAGCCAAATGAATTCAAGTTCTACCATTGCTTTCTCCAAGAAGATTAGTAGCAGAGAAAGTGATGTCACCCAGAGGGAATACCTGAGCAGAGGTATGGGTCGTTCATGCTGTCATCTAATTTTAGTGTTACACTAATTGCTATGGATGCTTCTTCAAAGCAAAGATGCTGAAGTGTATGCATCAATTTGGTGATGTTATTGGCATTATGATCTATCAGTAATGGTGCACTGCACAATACCATGCAGTGAATACACTTGACTTGAGCATTCATAGTTTTCATCCTTTTTCTCTGTATGTTTAGCATTCGTTTCCTCAAAGGTTGTTACGCTTGCTGTTTCCTGAGCAGCTGTTGTTTTCTCCACCCTAGCGGCCCGCTTCTTCTCTTCTTTCGTCAGCATCTTTTCACGTTAAAACTGATTAAGTCAGTGCTTGTGTTGCAATTTCTTAGTGCATTTTCTTTAATTTTTCAAAAAAGCTGGCACTTAAATCTTCAATCTGCCTCAAGAATGACTTAAGATATGAAAAGGTAGGAGAAGTGAGGGCAAAGGTGGTAGGGATGATAACAGCACCCGTACGCATGCAACAAATGGCCGCCCTGTTAGCCACTGCCGAGACTTGATTATATATTAAAATAAAAATAAAAAGAGGAATAACCCTGGAGGTCAATCATCACCCCGAAATCGGATGGTAGGCATCACTTAGCATATGTGTACATTTATAACACAAAAGACACTGACGGAGAGGTGCGAACGGATTTAAGGTGGGCCGGGTTTATGAGTTTTTTTCATAGTCTTTGGTAATTCTATCTATCTATCTATCTATCTATCTATCTATCTATCTATCTATCTATCTATCTATCTATCTATCTATCTATCTATCTATCTATCTAATATATAGTATCTTTCAATTCTGTATCAATCTGTAAAACAGTCCTTTCACATACATCTAGCTGTTATACAGTATCTTTCACATCTGCTTACCTATTAAACGTATGTTTCACATCTATTAATCTGTTATACAGTGTCATTTGTATTTGTTTACTTATATACAGTAGCCTGCAACCTTCTTCAAGACTAAGCACGTTAGGTAATGATTGACTGGCTGATTTTTCAATTATTTGTTAGTTTTTTACAGTGCCTTTCATATCTATCAATCTATCTGTCTGTCTGTCTGTCTGCCTATCTATCTATCAAATAGTGCATTTTTATTTGTTTATTTATCTGGTAAATAAAAGAAAGAGCCAATCTAAGAAAGTTAATGTTAACGATAAATTCACATAAGTTTATGCCATTTTCAATAGAATATCACTTTCTCATAGTTACATACAGTAGATTATGGTAAAGTCTTTTTTTACCCCATGTAACTTAACATGAAATAGAACTTTCTTAGCTTATCTGTATAACAGAGTTTTATTTAAGCCAGTTAGAAAACAGTCTCACTGCTAGAAGCACAGACTGTTAGATTAGTTTGCAAATAGAATATTAGCACACAGTTTCCTGACCATTCCCAAGGTCTCCTGATCTTTCTACATCATTTAAAGAACATATGAACATTTGAAACGATTACTGTATGACCAAATATAGAGAGAAACAAAACCAGATATCTAAGTCTTAAACAGATCTTTCTTCATACAAAAACATTTCTTTTCTTTCTTATATCAATTTTTCTCTACTTTTGTGTGAACTGTTTTGCTTTGAATTTTACTAAAACTTTTAAAATTAAGATATTTGGATTGTGCAATTATTTGAACATGTTTAACACTATTGCCTGAATTGTTCTGTGAAGTAAGCTAAAGCTGCAGAACCTTAGAAATTTTGGACTTTCCTGTCTATCTATCTATCTATCTATCTATCTATCTATCTATCTATCTATCTATCTATCTATCTATCTATCTATCATATAGTGCCTTTTAATGTACAGTATCTGTATATCTATCTGTATATGTGATAAAGAAAAGGCATATGCTGCAGTTGGCTCTTGTGTATCAAAAGAGGCACATATTGTACACTGACGCATGTCAAATATAGTGATGATAACACAGGATAGTCTTAAAATATTACACAAATTGTTCTATTAGTAATAAATCATAATGGCATACAGATTTGAAATGTTCTAAGCTTTTCGTGAAATAAATACAAACATTTATGGATTTCCTGGCCCTTCTCCTCACTGCCGGTATTCTCACATCTGGCCAAGCACTTCCATTTAGCCCATAAAAGCAGTAGCATAAGAGCAGATAGGAAAGGAGCTTAAGCAGGCGTTACATCAATCAGTCAAAGTTGATCCCCTGTCCACTCACCTGATCCTTAATTTCAAAAGCAGCTTGTCCAGTAGCTCAGATCAGAAAAATGTCTGATATACAGACCATACAAATATGTTCAGATCACTTTGCTGGGAGGATGGCAGCGGTGTTGAAGTCTAATTAATTGACTAATTAAGCTTTCTAAATTTGTCTGGTGTGAGTGTGTAAGGGTGGCAGTGAGTGTGCCCTATGATAGACCGGCAGTCCAGCCAGTGTTGCTTTCTAGCTTGGCGTTCATGATCCGTTGCCCTGTTACTCAAATTTGGAGTTCTTAATGTATGTGAAAAAAAGCAGATTGTGGTCAAAAGCTTTTCTGATTTTCTGATAGTTCTGACAACCTACTCATTAGCAAGTGCATCTTTGTAGCTTTTACAGCAAGATTGCCTCTTGATTTGTTTAAATATCTGTGCATCTGAAGTTGAGGGTTTTCTCAAAGCAAGCTGCTCGTAATAAATCTTAAAATGCTCCCAATGTGGTCACTGAACAGGGGTATTGCAGCAGACCACGGCCCTGTTCACATTAGCCTTCTGTTACCGAATCAACAATAGCAAACACCACTTGTTCTGTTCTATTTGAGCCCTCGCAGCTCGAGCTTTGATTATCTGGCAGTGAGGTACCAGGAGCTGTATAGTCAAGTCAAGTCAAGTTGGGGAGCATGCACTAGTAGAGCACATTGCCACACTCATTACACAATGATGGTAATCCCCAAGGCAGACACGCGGTCCATTTCCACCCTCCAGTAATGACCCTCTATCTGCCCCTTGGCCTGGTCCAGCCACTCGGGTCCCCAACAATGAGGATCTTACGAGCCGGATCACCCACGGGGAAACGTGCCACATGGCCGTAGTGCCGTAACTGATGATCCCTCACAATGCAGGTAATGTGCCTCATTCAGGACTCCATGAGCAACCGCTCATTCAACACAAAGTCAAACCAATGGTACCCATGGATTTTCTGGAGAAACACAGTACCAAAGGAGTCCAATCTTCGTCTCAGGTCACTGAATAGCGTCCATGTCTCGCAACCATATAGCAAGACAGGAAGCACCAGGACTCTAAAGATTTGACTCTTCCTATGAAGTCAATAGATGGATTGGGAGAGCATGGGGGTCATGAGGTTGCTGGAAAGGGGTGTGTGGCCCTCCTGATATCTCTGCAAAAGGACGAAGGTCCAAGTCTTAAGAGTCCTGGTGCTTCCTGTCTTGCTATATGGTTGCAAGACATGGACGCTATCCAGTGATCTGAGATGAAGACTGGTGTCTCTTCAGAGAATCCTTGGGTACTGCTGGCTTGACTTTGCTGCTCATGGAGTCCAGAATGAGGCACACTACCTGCATTATGAAGAAGCATCAGCTATGGCACTATGGCCATGTGGCGCGATTCCCCAAGGGTGATCTGACTTGCAGGATTCTCATTGTTGAGGACCCGAATGACTGGACCAGGCCAAGGGGACACCAACATAACACCTGGCTGCGGCAGATAGAAAGTAATTTCCTGAGGGTGGAAATGGGTAAAAATGGACTGGACTACAGGCTCATTCTGCTTCTATCTGCCAATTCCTTGCTTCTGTCCAACATACTCTCTAAATTCATTTTGAAATATCTGCACAATGAACATCCATCCATCCATCCATTTTCTAACCCGTTGAATCCGAACACAGGGTCATGGGGGTCTGCTGGAGCCAATCCCAGCCAACACAGGGCACAAGGCAGGAACCAATCCGGGGGCAGGACACACACATCCACATACTAGGGACAATTTAGAATCGCCAATCTACCTAACCTGCATGTCTTTGGACTGTGGGAGGAAGCCAGAGTACCTGGAGGAAACCCACGCAGACACTGGGAGAACATGCAAACTCCACGCAGGGAGGACCCGGGAAGCAAACCTTACTGCGAGGCACCAGCGCTACCACTGCGCCACCGTGCCACCCGCACAATGTACATTTTTATTTTAATTTATTTATTTATTGATTGATTGGTTGGTTGTATTATTTGTCCAGTGTTTTTTATGTTTCTTCTGCTATACACTTCTGAATTTCCCTATGGGATTAATGAAGTTTCTCTAATCTAATCTAACCTAATCTATAGTAACACTTTGGAGAAGAGTTAAAGGCTCATATTGAAACTAGACCTCCACCCTGTATGTCCAGTAGTGAAATCCTCGTTAATAAGAAAAAATTAGTTTACACTGTTTTATCCTGGAAAGGCCTTTGGGGACACCCCTCCTTTAAACATAAACCCCTTATCTACAGTGTAAAGCCAGATTCTTTTTTATGAGAGCCCACAGTACAATGTCTAATTCTCTTTTACTCTGACCTTTAACGGCACTTGGGTTTAAAGCCTGCATTTGATTCTCTGTTGTGATACTGTGTCACTCTATTGGAGCGTCCTCCTCTCCTGCTACCCTAAGTACCACACTTAGCTCCCAACAGGAGAATAAAGAGACGTGTAAGCTAGAGAAGCAGTTAATTAATTCAATTTAATATTGTAATGTTTAGAATATCGATAATCCGTAACCTTGTGTACCAAAGTGAAAGCAAATCAAGAAGTGATAATCCATGCCATACAACCTGGCAGTGCTTGTTGCTCAGTCTTTCAGGTGGCTCAGGTCTTTGTGGGTCTTCACTGCTGTCTGTGCATTTCTGTCATGATGGTTGTAGAAGACAATACCCTGAGCAGCTGATTATCTTCTCTTATAAATCTAAATCATGTTCTTCTATTTCCTTATTCCCAATAGCTCTTGGTTGCTTTATCATTTGGGGTTTATGCATCAAGATTCCTGACCCTTAAGGCTCTGCATTCTCTTCTTGTTAAGAGCTCGTAAAAATTAAAAAATGTGTCTCTGATAGCCACGGCAAGCAGGCTTGGGGTGCGAAGGGGGGATTGGGGGGCGTTAATGCTTGAGTAACCTAGCATGCATGCTTGTATAGCCCAGCTTTCACAAAAAATAACCATAAAGACAGGCAATTACCACAACGCTAAAAGAGTACAAATAACAGTTCAGTGCAGCAACATAGAATAGCAGCCAACATTAAACATGAGCAAAGTGTGTGATTTGAAAATCAATGCCGTCTCCTTCAGCCCAGTTCATTCACGTTCATTTGCCACTTCTGCTTGACATTCTAAATGTCTTCTTTAGAGAAACCAAACAGCATTATTAAAAATCTGCAAAATGCACATCTTCACATTTTCAGCATTCTCCTCAGTTCAACTCAGAGTTTTATTTTTTTAATTGAAATTCAGTGAAAGCAGATCTCCTACTCCTTTTTTCTTGCTTTTTCAATTATGGTTTTAATTTGTTTGTAAGAAGTCATCAAATGAAAACAACTGTGCATCTAGCCGAGCTCGAAGCTTTTATTTTTATCTTTAGCTAAAGTGGCTGTATAATTGGACATAAGGTCATTTATTTGCTGTGTATTTAAATATTTCATTTATGATAATTCAAGCCATTGAATAATGTATTTGTCTTTGGACTATAATGTAAATTGTTTTTCCTTTGCCAGTAATTAATTGCTCAGTTAACAGCACAAAAAATGCATTAATGAGGAACTGTGACTCAGATTTGAATCCTTGTCACTGTCCATGTGGGGTTTGCATGTTTTCCTCGTGTCTGCATGGGTTTTTCTTTGTGGTGCTTGGGGTTTCCTACCAAATCCCACAGATGTGATGTAATAAACAAGAACCAGACCCTGCTATTGGAACCTCAAGTGCCAATGCAAAGAAAAAAGAACAGAGAACAAAATCAGCAGTGTCTGCTGTGAAACAAAAGGTCTAGGTAATTTCAGATCATTACTGAGCAGGACCTCCGTCTTCCTTATTGCTTGCCTTGCGAGAGACCTGAAAAGGCCCCCAAGCACTCATGCTTGACAATGGCTATTAATTGCTTAATTAGCAACTCTAATGATGGCCAGATATTGGCAAGTGTGGGTGCATGTGTGAGTGTGCCTTATGCCCATTTCTGCTGCCCACTTTTTATTATTATCCTTGTATATTTGGCTGACGGCTTTCTTCCAAATGGACTTACAGTTACAATATACTATGACTGTGAACAGGTGCATTTTGAATTGTTGGAGCAGAGGAAGGCCAACACTAGAATCCCTGAAGCCTATGAAAAAACTTCCGGGACACCTTAAATTCCTTCGTACCTCTCCATCAGAGTCTTTTGTTTTGCAGATGTGTCATTCAGCACAAGCAGCAAACAGCCTGCTATGCCAGCACCAGCCCAGTGTCGGAGCTATGTCCATCGCAAAAGTGCATCTCTTTATTTGGGAGTGAGGTGCCTGGAGTTGTATAGGGTAAATAATATATTGTTATTTGGAATTAATATATTTGTATTCCATGTCCACAATGATCGGTGTAAGTGTAGGAAGATAGGAAATGCTGAACACATAGCTAAAACAGAAACTTTTTCCATTTTATACTAATAATGACGAGAAGTGTGTAATGTGTGAAGACTTTAGTTCAAATATCCAATAAACATGCACTTTTATTCAAGAATGTAACCAAAGAAAAATCATTCAATTTTCATGTTGCTGTCAATGAGTTAAAAACCCAAGCTCAAATGTCAATTTACAGGAAGTTGATACGTATTCTTGAATGGTATAGAGCAGTGGTTCTCAAACTGTGGGGCGGGCCCCCCTAGGGGGGCATGAAGTAACGAAAAGGGGGGAGTGAAGATGTGAACAAAAGAAAACAGGAATCAAAAATATGAAAAATACATCTATTGAAACCAAAACAAATTAACATAAACTACATTCTGATACTAGAAAAATAATATAGGCGAGGGGGCGTCCGTCCTGGTTATGTTTTGGGCCTCGGGTAAAGGGCTTGGAAGCCCAGCCCTGTAGGGACCCGTGGCCACGGCCAGGCGGCGCCCCGGTGCCTGAATATCCCGGGAGCCCAGCACTTCCGCCACACCAGGAAGTGCTGGGGGGAAGACGACAGGGGACACCGGACGGCTTCTGGGTGCGCAGCCGGCACTTCCGCCACACTGGGGTGTGGCTACAGGGGAATGCCGGGAAGCAGCTGGAGCCCATCCGGGTTCCTATTTAAGGGGCTATTCATCGGTGGATGTCGGGTGGAAAGGGACAGAGCTGGAGAGAGGACTGGAGGCGGCCAAGAGAGAGGCACAGAGACTGAGAGGCCTGGACTTTGGGGAATCGGTGCAAGAAGCACTGGGGTTTGTGTATTGTAAATATTGGCAAAAATAAACGTGTGTTGGGTGAACTTACGATATCCGTCTGTGTGTGTCCGGGCCAGCGTCCACAGTAGGTATAATAAAATATGCATCTATGATTATATCATTAATTAAAAAAGAACAAATTGGTATTAGTTGGCTCCTTTCAAAAAAACGTTAGGGGGGTGCGATTAAAACTGTTATGAAAACTTGGGTCTCAAATACTTAAAGGTTGAGAAATGCAGGTATAGAGGTAAGAACTACTGCCTTATAACCCCAAGGTTTCGGGTTCGAGACCAGGCGGTCTGCATAGTGAGTTGCTATTATTATTGCTTTAATACAATAAAAACATGCATTTGATTTGAGTCTGTAACGCCCGGTATAAATTCTGGCTGCTTGTAAAAGATAGTAGTAGTGGTGCTACATGATTAATGTCGTCATTAATGTATTCTGTGCTGAGTCCTGTCTTTCATAGCGTTGTACTGTTTACATGGGTTGTTTGTCTATGTAAATATGCTCCCCTGGAAACAATGGGGAGGAAGGATAACACTGTGGAACTGTGGCCTCTCACGAAAATTAGTCCTGTCAATTCCATCACCTGCATCCGATCATTCGCTATTTAAACGGAAGGACAGAAAGGAAAAAAAAATCCCATTTTACTAGACTGCCAACTCACTACAGAGACAGGAGAAATAACTGATTCAAATCATTCACACCTTTGTCTACCTGCCACTTTCAATGCCTGACAACAACATCTTTGCACAGCAAAACCCCGGATTTCTGGATTACGCCACATACCAAGGACAAGCACGGTGAGACTGTTTCTTGTTGTTTGGGGAGAGAAGCAAGCCATCATTTTCATCTGTGTACTTTCCATAGGACTATTTTTCCAACTGAACCAGGTTCACAAACATTGTCCATTTTCCATTACATCTTCTGGATATTTATGTGCATTTCGTGCTTTCTGTGTGTCTTATTGAGTTTGTGTTCAGTGTGGGGTCAAGGGAGGGTGTGCATTGTATATTAACTTTGTGCTGCACTTTTTATTATTACTTTCTGCTGGACACTTTTGGGGTTGAATGTTATGTCAGGGTTGGTTGGGGTATGATATATATATTGTTTGATGTCTGTTCATTTCTTTTTTTATCAATATATACTCACTTTATTATTTTACATACTGTTTGTTTTTTGGCTTATTTTTGATCGTCGATTTGGAAGAAGTATGGCTTATCGAGTCTAACATCCTCAACATGCCAGGCCATGAGTCTTGGTGGTGTAGCTGCCAGTTTCGGAGAGCAAGTCGGCCATTACAAACTTAGTGCTTGTTTTTTTTTTATTATTCAGGTTTACTCTCTCAGTGATGTTCTCGTGGTACAACGGACCTGCCTCTCCCTCTTTGAGTAGATGGCATTTATCTCTTTTCTTTTCACAAGAGCAGTGATGACCACAGTTGGTGCTGTAATTGATCTCTGCTCAGAACTCTTTGTTGTTCCGGTAATCAAAGATATAATGTCCCGTGACCGCTATCAGACTACCATGTGGAATTTGCGCTTTGACAACAAAGACAGAATGTGTGAAAAATGACAGATTTGCTGCGATCTCAGACATCTGGCAACGTTTTGTTGAGAACGTTTGTGTTTGAGCTACAACTCAGGGCAAAGATTTTCCGAGTCTGTGGTCATAACACTTATGGAGCCATTTCTGGAACAAAGGCAGAA
The DNA here is from genome assembly GCF_016835505.1 of Polypterus senegalus. Lineage (NCBI taxonomy): Eukaryota > Metazoa > Chordata > Cladistia > Polypteriformes > Polypteridae > Polypterus > Polypterus senegalus. The sequence continues at coordinate 124,282,430 of NC_053167.1, forward strand.
CCGTAACGGCAGACAGCTTCTTCACTGGAATTTCACTGTCCAATAGACTGCTTCACCACAACATAATTCTGCTTGGCACCATAAGTAAAATCAGTCACTTCAGTAGGCGAGCAATTGGCCACGCTAGTGTTTATATCTGGCAGTGCTGTGCTTACAGTGTATGCGCCCAAAAAGAACACGCCTTTGATTTCAGTAAATGTAAAGTTCATGTAAAGTTTTGCTACCTGTAAAAGTTATCGCTGAAGGGATATAAGCAGACACACAAACACCGGTGAAACATGTCTTCTTGGCATCTTGTTGTCACGTGAATTTTTTGTTATTCAGTTTTTTTCTTGAATAAAACCACACTTGTTTCGTTATACCTTTGCGAAAGTGTTTATTTTATATTCCAGTAACGACTTGAATGAGATCGAATTTGTCTCTGCCTCTCTCATGCACGCACGCACACACATTCATACCTGAAAACGTCACTATTTGAAAACACTATGTAATCTGAACATGAGTTGTCATTTGAACGTTTTTTTTTTTTTTCGATATTTTCGAGTTCCAGTGCCACAGCTACGATACCAGATAATCCTCTCACAGCACCATCCATGATATGGAGAGCCACACCCAAAAGAGTGTAGATCAGGGGTTCTTAATCTGAGGTCTATGGACTCCTAGGGGTTCCATGGATGGGTTTCAGAGGGTCCGTGAGGGTCAGAAAAAAATTAACATTCATATTAACTATACAGCCCGGTACTGTTAATTTTTCTGAAGTAAACTTTTTCACGTGATTTTTTTCGGCTTTACGTCTCTCTACGTTATTTTTCTTGCATATTATTTTTCTCGCAAGTGTTTATCTCACCTAAGCCTAATGCGTGAGTTACATACTGATAAAAAAAAATAATAGCGATAAAAATGTTGAATGAGAAAACTCACACTAGAAAATTAGAGGTCACCATACAGTCCTCCCCCTTGTCTCATTCAACGGTTTCCCATTCAAAGAAATGAAAGAAAACATGCCCTACCACTGCTTACACCTCCACAGGCTAGGCGACTCTTGACTTGCTGTTGGCCCGTGTTTACCATTGAGATGTGTGTCATCATTCTCTGCACGACCGCCATCTTGTGCCACTCCATAAGAGCAAGTGCTAATTTTCCTTTTCCACGGTTTATCACAGCTTGATTATCTCCTCATAAAGCCCACTCCTAGAGCAATTTGGCAGTGAGGAGTTCATTCATGGCTTGGCCTACTTGGCGGATGTCCTTGGCCATATGAATGAGATAACTTTTTTGATTCAAGGCCATGAAGTCACCATTATGGATGCTGGTCATATGCTATTCTGACCAAGCTGCCGCTGTTGAAAAGGAGGTTGGTGGCAGACAACTACACAGACTTCCCAATGTTAGAAGAAGTGCTCCAGCAGGATGGACGTAAAAGCAACAATGCCCTGTCAGCTTCTGTGCAGGCAGAATTCTGCAGACATTTTGATACTCTGCAGAACTCTTTCAAAGGTTACTTTGGCTCACGTGGCCTTAAAGTTGAAACATGGATTCGTAATCCTTTCTTAGCTGACATAGACTGTATCAGTGATGAAGACCTTGCCAAAGATAACCTTATTGACGTGAGGACAAAGGAAATGTTACAAAATGAATTCAACTCGAAGAGACTCAGAGTAAAGTATTCTGGTGTGCATTGACACAAGCCTACCGTCGTCTGGTAAAGTGAGCTATCAGTGCTCTGATTCCTTTTGCTACTTCATACCTTTGTGAATCTGGGATTCCAGCACTTATTTCTATCAAAATGAAAAGTCAAAATTGATTGGATGTCAAAGATAATATGCGTGTCACCTTGTCAAAGACCACTCTAAAGCTTCATATTCTTATTCAAGGCAAGCAAGAACAACCTTCTCAACGAAATAAAGTATATAATGTGAGAGTAGATGTAGTACTAGTAGTAGTAATGGTCGAAGAAAATGTAGTCGTAGTAGATATGTTTTAATTTGCACAAGAGGATTGTGTTATATATAAACGCCTATGCGTGGAAGTGTGTGTGTCTGTCTGTCTGGCCTGGAAGTGAGAGGTGGAGTCGAGTAAGGGCTCCACCTCTGAGGAAATAGAAACTCAATTAACTGCTAATAACATAAGCGAGGCCAGCCCATTGGCAAAACGAAACCTTCAAAGAAAGAGACACTCGCTTAGCCGCTAATGCTCAAGCGAGGCTAGCACATCAGCAAAACGGTATGCCTTTCACTTTTCCTCCTGCCGCTAATACACAAGCGAGGTGAGCACGTCAACAAAACGAAACCTCAGAAGAAAGACAAAGTCGCTTAGCCGCTAATACACAAGCCACGCTAGCACATCAGCAAAATGAAACCTCCTAGAAGAGAGATGACCAGAGTAGTTCCTTTCAATTACCTGACATCTCATTTTTTTTCTGATATTTTCAATAGTTTCTAGGACCCTGGGCTTTTTACAGCATGGGCTTATACAGCTAGTATTTCACAATTATAATGAGTGGCCATTACCTTTTGCATAAAAAAATGAGTTTTTGTTTTAGATTGTTTACTTTAAAGTTTAATAATACTTGTGTATGTAATATACTGTATGTATGAGGCAATCAAATCTCGATAAATAAAATCCATTGTATTCATTACATGCAAAGTTGTGTTTATGTGAATATTTCTGAGGAAGGGGGGTCCATAGCTTTCATGAGGAGAAAACGGAAGGATTTCAGTTGTACTTTAGCATGGGAGCTACTCAAGACAGTAGATGTGCAGTGTGCATAGTGACGTAGAAGCTAGTAAAGAGAGCTTTTGCTCTTCTGCTCCATTGGAGGTTTCTTTCCTTCCTGAGCTTGCCTTAGGACATTTTTGTTATGGTGTGACAGCAGGTGTACCACCCCAGTCAAACTGCCCACCTGCCACTGTCCACTGAGTGGGTTTCACTGCACACGAGGTGGGTGGGTTTCACTGCACACAAGGGAGTTTGGGCGATTGACGCCAGAAACAAGAGCCCCATGGGGAAAGAGAGATGCCACCATTGACTACTCTGTAGTGGGAAGATGTTAAATATATTTCACTCTGTTAATGCAGATGACTCTTGAAGAACTGACTTTGAAAATGAATTCAGAGACTGAAACATGCATAGGAATGAATAAAACTATAATTCCCAAGGTGCGATAAATGCCAGCTGTAACAGTGAGAAGTGGTATTATATGTATCCAACAATTAGCCATCTTGAATGTTACCTATTTTGATTACTTCTGAATATTTTTATTACTTATTGTTTACATCCTTTGTTGTCACTTTCCTGATGATGTCATATTGTCTGTCACATGTTGCTTCAGTGGAAGCTACTCTGTTCCTCTCCACATGTGTCAATGGGTGAAATGTTGAAGCATCTTATTTAAGAGTTAAGGGCTGCGGGAACTTCTTGTTACTTTTTTTTTTTTACATACAAATAAAGCAAAGACGTTAAAAATCAAAAATCATGAAACAAGTTATTTGGTTAGACCTTCTGCTGATAAATCAGTCTGACTTTTGGCTTTGCTCTGTAAAAATGCTCCCCTCACTGAGGCTGCACAGGTGGTAAACCAGCTGATAGAAGGCAAGGCTGCCGGGATCTGTGGTATCCGGGGTGAACTTCTCCCATGTAACACCTAGCTGTGTCAGATAGAGGGTCATTTTTTGAAGGGTGAGACTGGTCCGCATGTCTGCCTGGGAGTTGCCAACCAGGATCCCGAGCTGTTTCATTGTGTGGTAGATGCGGCAACACACTGTACAAGTGCATGCTCCCGAACCTTACCTGACCTGACCTGACCTGCTGATGCCTTTATCCAAGGTGACTTACAACATTTATGATACAATTGGTTACATTTCTTTTGGTTTTCTGTTTTGAGTACGGGCAGGTCAAGTGACTTGGTCCTGGTCACACAGTGGTGTCCACTATGCCACACTTGTCTGTTAAAATTCCAGGGTTTTGAACTCTAAATTGTGTCCCCCACAAAATAAAGCAAACTACCAGCAACAAGCGTGTAGTGTATGATTTACTAAAGCCGTTCTCAGCGATCACAATGGTATCCTCGCACCTTAAAAGCTTTGGCAGGATTTGAACAACCTTCATATGCAGCAGTAGAAAACAGAATTGAAGATTAATTGAAACCATGGGGGCAAACTCTACATTGGAAGAGCCGACGTGGAGTTAACGGTCCTGTCGGATTTTAAGGTTTCTGTCCGTCCGTCCACACCTGTGACTTTATTTACCGGTTCCTCTTGCTTTCTCATGCTATGCTGATGACCAGTTCTATCAATCCACTGCCCTTATTCAGTTTTGTAGCTTAAATAAAATTCTCTTGATTTCATTATTCTGCTACCATAAAAGGGGCTAAATTTTCATTTTAACCCCATTTGAAAAAAATAGAGTAAGTCAGTGAATGATAACCATTTCAAATAACTGCAAACATATGTTCATAAATGAGGAATTCCAGAATTGGGCTTTCTGCCAGCGGAGTTATCTGCTTTTATGGCAAAAGGCAATCCACTTAATGCATCGTTAGAATGAGAGGCATACATCACTAAAGCGATTTCAGAAAGGAAGGTTTTGTCAACAGAAAGGGATTTTATTAAAGCCGTTCAAGATACATTCACAGCTGTAACATATGGTGCATACAGGATTTTAAAAATATCTGTATGGATGTATGCTGTGCAATGATTTTAATTGTTATATTGTAGATGTTGTGAGTGAAATCACTCTGTGACTAGCATCCCAGACAGGATGCCAGTATGAAGAACAAGGGGAGTTAAATTATTTGGTTCATTATCTCCCCCAACATGCTAGGTGGCAGCCCCCTGGGTTACGGTACTGCAACAGTTACCCAAAGGGCAAATTGGGAACAGTAGTTCTTTGGGTCAGCACTGTTGAATTCTGTAGGTGCCTCCAGGGGGCGCTGAAGGGATTAGAGAGCCCTACTTTGTGGTCCTTCGGGCACATCAGGAAGTTCTCCTGAGCCACATTCATGGGACACCGGAAGTACTACCCTCCCGGGTTTTGTATAAACCTGCCTTAATTAAGGGAGCTGGAGTCGGGAGGAGGAAGACAAAGCTTGCCTGGAGGAGTGGAGGAAAGACAACAGAGTTGCATGTCTGTTGGATTTGTGTGTTTAAGGCCCTTTGTGTATGGTTTGAAAAAGAATTAATTGTTTAAACACACCAGAACTTGTGTCTGGCTGTTGTGTGGGGAGTTTGGGGAGCTGCAGCACCCCGTGGTGGCCACAATGTATACAGACTTACATGCAGTATATTGTGTGTATTAGCTTTTCATGTACAGAATATACTGTATAGCGCTTAAGCCTCAGAAAATCTATTGATGAGTATTTTACTATTGTGATGCCTGGATGCGTAGAGCCATCTTAACCCCAACACAGACAGGCAGGGCACAGGTTCAGCAACACACACTTTTATTTACAGTTGGGGAGCACTTTTCTCTGATCTCCACAGCACAACACAGTACAACAAAGCACCATCACAGTCCCTTTGCCGCCTCTTCAGTCCTCCAAACAGGCTTTATCCTCTTCCTCCTGACTCTGGCCTTCGGATGCTGGCGACTGGTACCTTTTTATAGGATGCCCGAAAGGACTCCAGGTGCCCAACGAGCTTCTTCCGGCAGCACTTCTGGGTGTGGCGGAAGTGCAGCCAAATAGGGCCCTGCAAATGTCCATGCGCCATCTAGAAACCAAGGGGGCTGCCTTCTGTCAGTCTGGGGGAGACACTGTCCTGGATGTGCTGTCTCCCCGGTCCTTCCTTAGTCATGGCGTCCCGGCCGAGTAAGGGCTCCAACCATCCACCACACTATGTACACTTAAATAAATGTATATGTAAATACTTACATACAGTGCACTCTATAATGTTTGAGAAAATTACACATTTTCCCTTGATTTAGCCCTATGCTCCACAGTTTAAAATTACAAATCTAACAATTCAGACACTGTGATTAAAGTGCATATTGCATCCTTTCATTTAAGGGTAGTTACATACATTTTGGTCACAGTTTTTAGAAATGACACTTTTTATACCTGATCCCCCATTTCTGGGCACCATAATGTTTAGGACAATTGGCGTCACAGGTGTTTGTGATTCCTCAGGTTTCTTTAATTGCTTCATAAGACACCTCGGCTTGCTTTTACACTTTGGAGTCTGTAGTGTGTCAATGAAATTCAAAGAAGCCATTATGAGGCTGAAAACTGAGAATAAAACCATTTGAGGCGTTAGTCAAACTTTAGGATTACCTAAATCAACTGTCTGGAATATCATGAAAACGAAAGAAATCACTGGTGAGCTCAGTAATCAAAAAGGGACTGGTAGGCCAAGGAAGACCTCCACTGCTGATGACAGAAGAATCCTCACTATGGTAAAGAAAAAGCCCCAAACACCTGTCTGACAGACCAGAAACAGTCTTCAGGAGGCCGATGTGTATGTGGCAGAGACGACTATCAGCAGAAGACATCATGAACAGAAATACAGAGGACATACTGCAAAATGCAGACCACATATTCCAACAAAAACAGGATGGCCAGAGAAAAAGGACTTAAAAGAGCCTGCAGAATTTGGGGAGATAAAGATGAACTTCCGTCAGAGTGACAGCAAGAGCTAAGTGTGGAGATGAAAAGGAACTGCCCAAGATCCAAATCAGACCCCCTCATCTATTAAACATGGCAGTGCTGGAGGTGTTATGTCTTGTGCATGTACAGTATGGCTGCCACAGGTCCTGGAACACTTCTCTTCATTGATGAATTGATGATGAATCTGCTGACTTCAGTGGCACAATGAATTCTGAGGTGTGTAGCAAGATCTGATCTGCTCAAGTTCCAGTAAATGTCTCCAAACTCATTGGACAACACCTCATCCCACACAAGATTATGATCCAAACATACTGCTGAGGCAACCCAGGAGTTTTTCAAAGCTAAAAAATGAAAAATTCTTGAATGACAAAGCCAATCATCTGATTTAAACCGAATTGAGCAGACCATCTATATGCTGAAGAGACAAGCCCCCGAAACAAGCAGGAGCTGAAGATGGCTGCATTAGAAGCTTGGCAGAGCATCACCAGAGATGATCCATAACACCTGTTGATGTCTCGCAGTCATTGCATGAAAGGGAAATGTGACAAAGTCCTCAGTATGCTTTAATAGACCTGCCATTGCTGTGTGCCAAGCATTGTGGTGTCCTGAAATGGGGGAACCACTTAGAAAAAGTATTGTCATTTCTACATGGTGTGACTGGTGTATGCAAATCCTCTTAAAATTGAAAGTCTGTAATGTGCACTAGAATCACGTCTGAATTGTTTGATTTGTAATTTTAAACTGTGGAGCAGAGGAGTAAATCCAGAAAAATGTGACTTTGTCCCAGACATTATGGAGGGCACTTTATATATTTAAGGTCAACATCGCAACGTGGCGACGTGGTTTGTGTGATTAGAGTTATTCAAAAATATGCTAAAGATACACAAACATACATTTGTCCTTTTGTAAGATGGCAGAAATTCATGCTTATTGCTGCTGTAGAATTGAGAACATATCCTTATATAAATGTATGATTACTCAATTTTCCATCTATTCATACATCCTCATTTTGAAACTTGCTTAATCCAACTCAGCGGTGCTGTGTGCCAGAGCCTGCCCTGGCAGCACTGGCATGTACTTACTCCCTCATAAGCACCCAATTTAAAGTCATTCTTAAGTATTATTCACATTATCTGTATTATTTTAAAAAATAATCTCCTGCATCAATCTGAGAAAGACTGGATGAAAATGAAAAGCAATTTAAACTTTGTTTTATGCTCATCCATTATGTCTCTAGTAACAAGATCAAATCACATTTTATTTGTCACATACAATTATACATACAATTCAGTATGTAATGAAATGCTTAGTTGCTAAACTCCAAGACTGTGCATTCCAAAGAAGAATATAAAAAAGACAATGAACAATACTCGACTCTGTAAATATTAGTAAATGTACAATGACAGCATTACAATATATTAATATTACAAAAAAGCAAAACAAATATATCTCTCTATTATAATAAAAAAAATATTGAGACGACTCGTGACTTTCTCAGATAGACACTTTCACGTCCCATGAGACGAGTCTTTGTGCCAAGAGATTTAACTATGCCTGGGGATGGAAATAAAAGACAAAGTGTAGATGACAAAGTAGAACGTCGTAAAGAATTCAAAAACGCTGGTGTGATACACATGCAGAGCAGGTTAGAGATAATGGAAGTATGAAAATTTGAAAGTTTTAAAAAAAAATGAGAGTAAAGATCGCATTAATGCAAACAAACGGAAATTATTACTCAGTGAAATAATAGAACAATGAAAAGAGACCAAATACTGTATATTGCTCGGATTTCAACTTAATTCGTCTAATTCGTGTTGCCATCAGGGAAAAGTAGTATTTCTTCCCAATGAAGAGGAGTATCCACGAGAATTAAAAAATGTGTTGTTTGGTGAAAGTGAAATCCCGTGAGAGAAAATTTCAAGTCCCGCGAGACAAGACTTTGTGCAAAGAGATTTGGAAAAGTCCTGCCCACATCTAAAACATTTACAACGATGCACACGGTTCAATCAATTCACATTGAATGCTATTGTCAGACACAGTTCGTGTAGAGTGAAAGAAATGATATTCACTCATGGGCAGTTATACATTGTCATGATAAAATTCCAAACATGGAATCAAAATTCAATGAGATATTGACGAAAAGGTAAAAGTGAAAAGATATTGAATATACGTATGGACATTGGTGATATGACAGAAGTATGTAGATATTGTTTGGCTTTAAACTTTAAGTCAGAGACATAGATCATCTAATTCGTGTTGCCATCAGGGAAAAGTAGTACTTCTTCCCAATGAAGAGGCGTATCCACGAGAATTAAAAGTTTTGTTGTTTGGTGAAAGTGAAATCCACATATGCGAGCAGCAGAGACACAAAGATGGTGGCGCGTAGTGCAGGCAGGGGTGTTGGCGAGTGAAGCGAGCAGGGGGCAAAGCCCCCTAGTATATATATATCTTATAAATATAATTCTATGCATGAAAGTGTGTCTGTCTGTCTGTCCAGCCTGGAAGTGAGAGGTAGAGTCGGGGTAAGGGCTTCACCTCAGAGGAAACAGAAACTCGCTTAGCCGCTAATACAGAAGTGAGGCGAGCACATTGGCAAAACAAAACCTCAGAAGAAAGTGACACTCGCTCAGCCGCTAATCCACAAGTGATACAAGAACATCGGCAAAACAAAACCTCCTAAGAGAGAGACGCCCAGAGTAGTTCCTTTCAATTACCTGACATCTCTACATTTAAATTTTTTTTCTGATGATTTCAATAGTTTCTAGGACCCTGGGCTTTTCACAGAATGGGCTTAAACAGCTAGTATATATATATAAAATCCAACGTCTCTCTGTCTGTCTGTATGTACGTCTGTCCGCTTTTCATGAGAGAACCACTTAACAGATTTAGATCAGGTTTTTTTCTATAATTTGCTTGAAAATTCCGGTTGTTCACTTGCATGAGCGACTTATTTGTGCGAATTCGAGACGGAGGCTGAAGGCCAAGGAGAGGGGGAAGCAGACGGGGCCCTCCTCACTCACACGTCAACCTCCCTATGAGTCTGAGGTGGCATTAGCGAGAGGGTTTTAATCCCTTGCATTCCTCTAACAGATAGACATGCCCTTTCAATTCAAAAGATTACAATTCCTGGTGAAACTTTGCTTTGCAATGTCAATTAACAAGGCCCAACGACACACACTCAAGTTGACAGGGGTTGATTTTAGGTCACCGTGCTTCTCACATGGTCAGCTTTACATCGCTTTCTCCCAGGTTAGTTCCCCAAGAAACCTACATGTCCTTGCCCCTGACAGCAAAACCAAATATATTGAACTAGCCATGTGCGCCGAACTACGTTGCGCGTGTTAAAGTTGTCTGTGAAGGGCTTCCTGTTTAAATGCGGCTGCCAGTCGTGAACTGGGCCCTTCGTTGCACAGCATTATGATTTTTTCTAAGGGAAACAAAATTACAAAAGAAAACCCTTGGATATTGATTCGATAGGAACGGCCTACTCGGAATCACTGTCCGAATCGTAATTATGTGGTGGTGTAGTAGCATTTCTGCTTCTGTCAGTTCACAGTCCGTCTCGTTTTCACGACGCTGTCGTTTCCTCTCACGATGTCTTCTCAATCTTTCTTCAATCTCGCTGGTTGCTTTTTGGCAATCCAAAGAGTAAGGCAATAAACACGGAGCAATGGTTATAAAAGGGGGACACATAGGTATCCAGGCTCTTTAAAGCATAAATAGAGATCACTTCACTGACATGTGAGCAAGCCACGGTACAACTGTGAGACACACAGTTCTTACCGGCTACAACGTAACAATAATAATTTCCGGAACGTGCTGTTATGTTGTCATTCATTTTACCCACTGTCTTTCTTTCATTCATATGTTATGTAGGCACGTACCTTTTATCTTCAGCAATCTCATTCTCTAACCAGGCCTCAGGAGCTAACCAGCGTAACACTGCCCACCCCCCCTTTCGTTATTCCGGCACATTGTTGACATCCGTGAGTAACAACAACGTTTTAAACTGGAAGGTAGTCTACGCATGCGTGGAATTCGCGGACAAAGATCAAGATCTAAATGAAGATCTCTTTAGTTAATTTAACACTAGAATTACCAGAGCCTACGAAAAAACTCGTAATTCCGTCCCACCTTAAACTGCTTCTTAAATCCCTTCACACCTCTCCGCCAGCGCCCTTTGTCTTCTAAATGTGCTGATAAAGAGAAGCTCGGAGCAGTCGGCTATTCCATCCCCCCACCAATTTAGAACGTGCACGAACTTCTCTCAGCTCATGCCTTGATTGAGTATCTGGGAGTGAAGTGGAGTTTTAGAGTGGAAATAACAGATCGTTGTTTGGAACACACGCATTTCATGTCTGTTCCGTTTCTACAGTAATCTGTGTCAACACATTGTTAAAACAGAAACGTTTTTTTATATTCTAGTAGTAGATGACAAAATGTAGGCATAAACTATATAATGTATGAAGCCTGAAGTTCAAATAGCAAAGAAACATTTTCACAAGAATAACACAATTGCGCTTTTATTCAAAAATATAACTGCAGAAACAAAAAGCCGCCTAAACATGTGACATTGACACCACTTTATTGTAACTGCCTCCGTGGCTCAATAGACTCAGCCCCCGCTTGGGAATCAAAAGGTCACGAGTTCGATCCTGCGCCCATCCGTTTTGAGAAGTAAACTGCTCTTAGTCTTACTGTTTTAAAATAAAAGCATACATTTGATTTCAGTCTGTAACAGCCGGTGCAATTTATGATCCTTGTAAAGGCTAGCTTTTTTTTTTTTAATTCACTTTTCATTCTCTCAGTCGCGTTCAGAATCAATCCATACAACCCCATCTGACACGGCTGTTTTCACTAAAGACGCTATAGCTCTGCAGTGTACCACGATGCATACTAACGCCAAACACCCTCAACCTAAAGTCCCCGGGTTCTGACACACAAACGCTGGCGAAGCTGCTTTCTTCGTATCTCACCGTCACTTGCTTTTCTTTTTATTCAGTTTTATTGAGTGTTCCTGCCAGTCCCCGCATGTTGCTGTATGCTGTTTCTTTTGTACTCCGGGACATGCAGAGGAAAGAATGGTAAAGACCAGTAACTTCGCTATATGCAATCATCAGACACTCCCCATCTGCCCGTGTCGTTCAAACACAGGAACATATATTGGTGTAAAAGTATAACAAAAGTGCACTTTTATTCAAGTGCACTTTTTCCATCGCCTTTTCCTGTAAGAAGCAATGTACACACTTCTCTCTATGCTGTGGTTTCTATTACACGGTCCTTGGGTGTGTGGGAACTGTTAATATTTGAATGTGATGATTTTATATAGCACGGAATGAAAATCTGCACTTCTTAGCATTGCACCATGTAAGCTGTCGTATCAATCGCCTACTGTAACTTGCTTTCTTTTTTCTTCGGTTATACAGGTAGTTTTGAATAAAAGTGCACTTGTTTTGTTTGCGAAATGAAGTGTCTGCGTGCACTTTTCGTGGCATTACACGTGTATTTTTTGAGCATGCCCGTTTGAGCAGTATAAAAGTATTGAAAAGTATAACAAAACAACGGGCAGATGGGGAGTGTCTGATGATTGCATATAGCGCCGAACTTACTGCTCTTTACTATTCTCTCCTCTGCGTGCCCTCGAGTACAAAAGAAACAGAATACAGACGCGCTATATCTCTGCATTGTACCACGATGCAAACTAACGCCCCCCCCACCCGGTTCTGACACACAGACGCTGGCGAAGCTGCCTTCTTCTTCTTATCTCACCGTCACTTGATTTTCTTTTTATTCAGTTTTATTGAGTGTTCCTGCTAGTCCCCGCATGTTGCTGTATGCTGGCTATTTTCACATGTATTGTCTCTTTCTTTCAGGTGTGTAATAGAAACCACAGCATAGAGAGAAGTGTGTACATTGCTTCTTACAGGAAAAGGCGATGGAAAAAGTGCACTTGAATAAAAGTGCACTTTTGTTATACTTTTACACCAATATATGTTCCTGTGTTTGAGCGACACGGGCAGATGGGGAGTGTCTGATGATTGCATATAGCGCGAAGTTACTGGTCTTTACCATTCTTTCCTCTGCATGTCCTGGAGTACAAAAGAAACAGCATACAGCAACATGCGGGGACTGGCAGGAACACTCAATAAAACTGAATAAAAAGAAAAGCAAGTGACGGTGAGATACGAAGAAAGCAGCTTCGCCAGCGTTTGTGTGTCAGAACCCGGGGACTTTAGGTTGAGGGTGTTTGGCGTTAGTATGCATCGTGGTACACTGCAGAGCTATAGCGCCTTTAGTGAAAACAGCCGTGTCAGATGGGGTTGTATGGATTGATTCTGAACGCGACTGAGAGAATGAAAAGTGAATTAAAAAAAAAAGCTAGCCTTTACAAGGATCATAAATTGCACCGGCTGTTACATACTGAAATCAAATGTATGCTTTTATTTTAAAACAGTAAGACTAAGAGCAGTTTACTTCTCAAAACGGATGGGCGCAGGATCGAACTCGTGACCTTTTGATTCCCAAGCGGGGGCTGAGTCTATTGAGCCACAGAGTCAGTTACAGTAAACTGGTGTCAATGTCGCATGTTAAGGCGGCTTTTTGTTTCTGCAGTTATATGTTTGAATAAAAGTGCAATTGTGTTATTCTTGTGAAAATGTTTCTTTGCTATTTGGACTTCAGGCTTCATACATTATATAGTTTATGCCTACATTTTGTCATCTACTACTAGAATATAAAAAACGTTTCTGTTTTAACAATGTGTTGACACAGATTACTGTAGAAACGGAACAGACATGAAATGCGTGTGTTCCAAACAACGATCTATTATTTCCACTCTAAAACTCCACTTCACTCCCAGATACTCAATCAAGGCATGAGCTGAGAGAAGTTCGTGCACGTTCTAAATTGGTGGGGGGATGGAATAGCCGGCTTCTCTTTATCAGCACATTTAGAAGACAAAGGGCGCTGGCGGAGAGGTGTGAAGGGATTTAAGAAGCAGTTTAAGGTGGGACGGAATTACGAGTTTTTTCGTAGGCTCTGGTAATTCTAGTGTTAAAGCACAACAGTTTGTTTAGTTTGAATGTCTGTGTTTTGAGGTGTGACTGGAGTACCACAGTCTTCAGTAGTATAAGCCTGGAGGAGATTCTTAATGCAATGCCTATGTTTTAGCTGTCTCTCTACTGCCATCTAGTGCTTCTTCTTCTAATTCATTTGCGGACAAACAAAGATCACGATCCAAATGAAGATTATATATAGAGATATCAAGAGGTCCTTGGATATGAAAGCTATCAATATAAATTCATCTAAATACAAATTACATTTTTTTAATTGATTTTTAAGGTTTGTCCTGTTTCACTACAATGTGGATGGAGCCACGGGGGACAACTAGTAGTAAATAAATGAAAGAGAATTGACAATTGGACATCAGCACCATCCTAATTTACAATGCAGGTGGACTGTGGACAAAACCTCCTTCTCAGTCTCGCTGAACTGGACTTTGGACTGCGGTTTGCTTCCTTGACCATGGCATATAGAAGAGGCTATTGTTGGAATGGCTGCTTGTACTGATAATTTTCTTTGCCCTGGTCAGACATTGCTTGGTAGTTAGAGAGTGCCCACCCAGTAATGTGATGTGTTCTGCAGAGCCTTGTGGTCCTTGATGGTTCCAATCCAGGCAGAAATATTTTCTGTCAGGATATGTATGATGGTGGGTTTAAAGAAGTTCTTTAGTATTTGGGAGGGCAGCCTAAAATCCCTGAAGCACTGGAATTATTGAAATGTTGTTGCATTTTCTTCTCCAAAGTATCAATGTGTTTGGACCAGGTGAGTTCCTCTGTGAAGTGGTTGCCAAGGTATCTGAAGCTGTCTGCCCTCTCTACCTGTGCACTGTTAGTACTTAAGTGGTGGTAGTGCCTGTTTCTCCCAAAATCAGCCCACAATCAGTTCCTTTGTCTTGCTGATATTCATGTGAAGCCTGCTGTCCTGACACCAGTGTGATAGACTCTGCAAACCCAGGCACATCTGCTCATTGTTATTGAAGATCAGGCCAACCTAGCTGTGTCATCGGCAAACTTGACAATAATGTTAGAGTCATGTGCAGCCAAGCAGTCATATGTATAGATGGAGTACAGCAGAACACTCAGAACACAGCCCTGTGGAGCACATTTGTTGAGGGTGAAAAATAATGAGGTGTAGCCACCCACTCTAACCACCTGGGGTCTGCCTGTCAAACAATTAAAAACTGAAGTGTTCAGGCACAGGTCCCTGATCTTAATGATGATCACAGATGGATTTATTGTGTTAAAATGCTAAAATACAGTGTATAAACAGTATTTGCACATAATATCCTCACCTGTTGTCCATGTGGGCCAGTACTGTATGATGGATCAAAGTGATCGCATCAACAATGATCTAAGGCAGTGATGTGCGAACAGTAATGGACCCATTTATTCGGGTAGTGAAGAGCATATATAATTCTTTACTAGCCTCTTGAAACAATTCATCACTATAGGTATTAGTGCATCATGATGGCAGTGACTCAGGCAGGTTGGATGTGGTGTCTTAGTTAGAGGAACAATGGTGGATCTTTTAAGCATGTTGGTACAACAGAATGGATTAATACAAAGCATTATGTGTAACACCCGCACACTGGAGTGGCACAGTAGCTTAGTGGTTGGCACTGCTGCTTTGTGATTCCAGTGTCCTGGGGTCAAATCTGTGCCCAGATGTTGTTCTGGTGGAGTTTCATGTATTTGCTTAGCAGGTGCTTTTATCCAAATTGACTTACAAAAGATGTCAAAATAATCTAGTAAACATCAGTCTGCGGGATAGTTTGAGAACAAGTGGACAACACAAATAAAAAATTCAGAACAAACTACAAGTGAGTTACAATTCGAGATAATATCAGCTATGACAGAAATTCAACAAACAAGAGAGTCTTCAAAAGCTTCTTAAACACATTAAGGGAGTCAGAATTTTGAATGTAAGTGGGCAGCTCATTCCACCAACCAGAGGATACACATGAAAAGAGTCTGGACTGAGATTTAAAACCATGCAGAGATGGCATCACCACATACATCAGTAGACCTCAGTTATCATGAAGGGGCATAAGGACATCATGAGTGCTCCCCACCCATATGTTTCTGTATATATATGTATATATACAAGAGGGAGTCAAGCTAAAGTTAGAAATGAGTGGCTGCAAGGACGAGAGAAAACCATTTATTTAGCTGGAATCTAGGCACTTCTAGGCAGGTGGCGTAAGTGCATTCAGAAGGGTGGAGATGACATCGAGAAATGACATGATCAGTTTTGTTGACTCCCCCTCATGTATATATATATATATATATATATATATATATATGAGAGGGCAAAGATGGGGGAAGGCAGCAACTTTTGGACACTGCCTCCACCAACACGTTTGATGGCAGGTCCCCTGGACTAGAGCGGTGCCCCGGATTCCTGCAGGGCATCCTGGGACTTGGAGTGAGGTTTCACTGCCCTGTTACCAAACCCTCAGGGCATGAATAGGGAGGCGACTGTGCTATAAATGCCATCAACAGGGCCACATATGGAGAAAATGTCCTATGAGAACCGGGGAGGACATTAGACAAAAGCGTTGGAAAAGTATCTCCCCATAGTTCTCTTGCTATTGTTTTTCAGAGCAAAGCCACGGACAGGCCTCTTCACCTTATGGTGTTCAGCTGAGGGAGGGGCAATGTGATGGATGGCCGGCAGCTCAACCCGGCAGGGACACCCCGAGAAGGAAAAGATGGGGGAAGGCAGCAACTTTTGGACACTGTAGTATAGCTGTGCCCCGGATTCCCGCAGGGCATCCTGGGACTTGGAGTGCGGTTTCATAGCCCTGTTGGGTGCCGTGGGTGCTGCCAGGGGGATCTGTCGAAGTACTGGGGTAGTCATGCTTTCCCTATAGCCCGCAAGTACTAATGTTTCACATGGAAAGGAGCCCTGAAGTACTTCCGGGCTGACTAAAGAATTGGAGTTCTCCATCTGACCTAGAAGTGCTGGCAAGACACGTGGAAGGAAGAACAGAAGCACTTCTGGGTCGGGCACTATATAAAGGACTATTGAAGACCCAGCAGGCAATTCGCAGTGGGGAGGTAGAAGACAGAGCTTGCTGGGAGGTGTGGAGGAGAGAATTATATTGATTTATTGTTTATTTAATTGTTTATGGTGGCTGTGGTGCTTTAAAAGCACTTTAAAGAAGAAAAAAGAGTTAATTGCTTTTACTCTTTGTCTGTGTCTGTCTGTTGGGTTAAAAGGGGCAACAGCGACCGCTGGCATTTACAATATATATATATATATATATATATATATATATATATATATATATATATATATATATATATAAATGGAATTACATTAGCCTACCTCAGTTGGTTGATTACCAGATGTGCCACTACATTTTGAATGGACCAGACTTTCTGCTGCATACCCTGTTAGATACAGTCTATTATCTGCCCAACTGATAGACCATAGCAACACGTTCCCTAAAGGAGAGCTGATCATCCATCACAACCCCAAATTTACAGACTGAATTTGTGGATGATAGTGGTAGTGAGCTGAGCTGAACAGAGTTTGGGTTCTGAATAGATGGACAAGCCAGGATAACAAGAAGTTCCACCTTTGGCAGGCTGAGCTGGAGATTGTGCCCTTTACCCAGGTTGGAAGTTCAGTGAAACATGTTGAGAGTCTAGCCGATGGTGTGGTTCTCTGGAGGGAATGACATGTAGAGCTGCACTTCATCAGCATAGCATTATTAGGAAAACCCATGGTACTGAACAGTAGAGCCTAGTGAGAAGGTGTATAGACCGAAGAGGAGATGACCCAGCAGCGATACTTTTGATCCCCTTGCTTGCCTGCGGCACCATTGACATCTCTCCACACCAAGACACATGGCGGGATATTCCCAAGAGTCATGGCTTAAACCACCTAAGGGTGATCTTAGTGATTTCAAGGTCATAGTGGGGGGCAATGAGGACTGGTGGTCGACCAGGTTAAAGGCAGAGGAGAGATCTATTAGGATGAGATCAGAAGACATGTTGGCAGCTCTGGCCTGTAAACTAGTCTACCTCTCTCATCCCTTCTTAGATTAACTGCTTGACTGTACGTTGGCCACAATGTGACTGATTGGTGTCTTGTCCAGAATTGTTTCCTGCCCTGTCTACAGTGTTTCCGGGATTGGCCTTGGGTCCAGGTGACCCTGAATTATTAGATTAAGTGGGTTTATAAATAACTGGCTATGACAGGGTGTCTTGAGAGGAGTTGTGGGATTGTATGAAGAAGTCGGGAGTGGCAAAGAAGTACGTAAGAGTTGTACAGGATATGTAAGAGGGAAGTGTGACTGTGGTGAGGTCTGTGGTAGGAGGGATGGAAGCATTCAAGGTGGAGGTGGGATTACATCAGGGATCGGCTCTGAGCCCTTTCTTATTTGCCATGGTGATGGACAGCTTGACAGACGAGATTAGACAGGAGTCCCCGTAGAGTATGATGTTTGCTGATGACATTGCTGTAGTAAGAGTAGGGAGCAGGTTGAGGAGACCCTGGAGAGGTGGAGATATGCTCTAGAGAATAGAAATGAAGGTAAGTAGGAACAAAACAG
This sequence comes from Polypterus senegalus, assembly GCF_016835505.1. Lineage (NCBI taxonomy): Eukaryota > Metazoa > Chordata > Cladistia > Polypteriformes > Polypteridae > Polypterus > Polypterus senegalus. Next base: position 124,300,654 of record NC_053167.1, read on the forward strand.
GATACATGCACGTGAATGAGAGAAAGGTCAGTGGAATGGTGAGGATGCAGGGAGTAGAATTGGCACAAGTGGAGGAGTGTAAATACTTGGGATCAACAGTACACAGTAATGGGGATTGTGGAAGAAAGGAGAAAAAGAGAGTGCAGGCAGGGTGGAATAGGTGGAGAAGAGTGTCAGGAGTGATTTGTGACAGACAGGTATGAGCAAGAGTCAAAGGGAAGGTCTACAGGATAGTAGTGAGACCAGCTATGTTACATGGGTTGGAGACGGTGGCACTGACCAGAAAGCAGGAGACAGAGCTGGAGGTGGCAGAGTTAAAGATGTTAAGATTTGCATTGGGTGTGACAAGGATGGACAGGATTAGAAATGAGGACATTAGAGGGTCAGCTCAAGTGGGACGGTTGAGAGAGAAAGTCAGAGAGGCGAGATTGCGTTGGTTTGGACATTTGCAGAGGAGAGATGCTGGCTATATTGGGAGAAGGGTGTTAAGGCTAGAGCTGCCAGGCAAGAGGAAAAGAGAAAGGCCTAAGAGAAGGTTTATGGATGTGGTGAGAGAGGACATGCAGGTGATGGGTGTGACAGAACAAGATGGAGAGGACAGAGAGATATGGAAGAAGATGATTAGCTGTGGCAACCCCTAATGGGAGCAGCCAATAGAATATGTATGTAAAAATAACTGGCTAACTAGAACAGTGCATATGGAAGAAAATTACGATTACCAAGTGAGTTTTGAAGTTCTGAGCTCCTGTATAGGAATTTTATATTTAGAGGCTCCAATCATAAGGCTGCTCTCTATTGTCACACAGTTTCATTTTTTCCTCTCCTTAAATGATTAGCCTGCTGTGATTTCTGCTGAGAACATTTTCTTCTTTAATGGCTCACCAGCACCCCCTTGTGAAAATAGCAGATCATTGACAATATAAACACACACACATAGAAAATACTAAAGGGGCTGAAAGAGCTGGGGGGAGTGCCATAAGGACATGAAATGTTCTCTTTTCAGGCTCCTCGGCACTTAGATCTCAATGCAGGAAAGAATTCTATTCATTACCAATAAAAATAATATTCTTGACAGGGTCATTAAGTTTCAATCAATCTTTTTTAATTAGCACATTTCATAGCAGGCACTTGCAAACTAGCATTGTATGAAAATGCACAGCAGCAAAGTAAGCAGTTTTCATTTTATTTTTTTCAGAATTTAGAATTACACACTGAAGCTTCACATTGGAATGTATTGAAAGGGAATGGCAATATTTGTAACCTCCATCCATCCATCCATTCATTCCTTTATTTTTTATCCAGCTTCAAAGATGTTATGGCTGAGCCCATCCCGGCAGCACTGAACCCAGGACAGGAACCAACCCAACACAGGAGACATGTTAATCCCAGAGCTCACTCTTGTAGCAGTCCGGTGCCACTAAGATTCACACAGACGATTAGATGGTGATTGATTTATTTTTTGGTGGAGATTCCAGGGACGTACCCAACCTTGGCCCTACCCACACACACTCAGAAGCAGAGACACAAAATCAACAAATGAATAAATAATATAGTAAATGAAAACCCAATACACAACAACAATTAGAAAAACCTCCCCTTTCCCCTACGGCGATACAGATGTAACATAATAGTGAACCACAAAATTAAACACTCACAACAACATCCTTATGCAGTCCCAACCAGCAAAATGGTTTGGTGTGAAGATGAGAATCCCGAGAACAGCTTCCATAAAAAATGAGTGAAACAGTCCTACCGGTAGATGAATTGACTTTTTAGATGACATGTTGGACAGGATACAGAAAAAACACTGATCTCCCGTTGCTCCACCAGGCCCCCCTTTTCAACTTTTCTGCTGGCAACTTTCGTCCACAGCAGCCCCTGCTTCTGTTTCAGTCATCCTATGCAGGCAATCCCCCTTGGGTGCTGGGAAATGGAGTTCTTCCCATGGTAGCACTGCTACACTCTCATCAACACTTACATAACAGATCAGTTTGGAGTCACCCATTACCTTTACAGACCCCCTTTTTTGGAGATGTAGTAGGAAAAATTGGAGTACCTTGTGAAAGGCATAACGCAGATACTGGGAGGAGAAACAAAATTCATATGGAGATAATAGTAAAGTGATTCAAAACTAGGCCTGCCAACGGAAAGTGCAGTCTGTACTTTTTGCAGAAACTGAAACGAGCGAGCCCCCTCCCCCCCATCATCTCCCTCCACCAATCCTTGCCATATTTTATAGGAGTGCCATTGAAAGTTTGCTCTATAGCTGCATCTCTATCTGGTATGGGAACTGTAATGTTTTGGTCTGTAACATATTACAGCTGATAATGAAAGCAGTTGATAAGGTTATCAATGTCCCTCTACCTCACGTGAAAGAAATTTACCAAACCCGCTGCTATAACAGAGCCAGTAACGACCAGTAAAGACCATTCCCACCTGTTACATGGGTGCTTCTTTCTTGTACTGTCTTGCAAACGGTATCAAAGCCTCCACTCTGTTTCTGCAAGACTGAGTAACAGTTTCATACCACAGGCCCTTAGCTTTCTGAATTTAAAAAACTAGCCAACCCGCGGCATAGCATACGCCGCATAATCAGGCCGCTGTTTAAATGATTTTTAAGCACAGAGGAAAAAATAAACATTTGAAAAATCCGTAATTTAATAAACCACCAAGAAAAGTAACATTGCAACAATGCACGCTACGAACCAACATACAATTGTCTGTGACTGAAAACTGGAGTACGCACTGCCCGCTTATGTGCCCGCCCCCAACTCCCTACCTGAGTCGCTTTCGTCTGTGTACAGTCCACACGCACCTGTGAGTCACGTTGACTGTTAATTTTCCAAACACCGCCTCAGTCGGTTTCCACGTTGAATTTTCATTGTTCTTTGCGGTTTCCGGCTGCTTTTTTATATATAATCACCTGACCCTTTTACAAAGGGTAGGGACGTAATCAGTGCGAGCATATGACCCGCACGTACTGGGAATTTCTCGTTCGGAGGGAACAATTGCAAGCCACGGTCTCCATCACGAATGGGGTTCAACGGCTTACGCACGGCTCCCCGCGCCGGGTAGACACACATTGATTCATTCAGTGTAGCGCGCGTGCAGTACCGGACATACAAGTGCATCACAGACCTGTTAATGCTCAATCTCACGTGGCTGAGAGCCATTTGTCCGTTGTCACACACGTGTGCATGGGAAGCAGCTGAAGGGCTTAGGAAATACTGTTTATACATCTGCCCAGGGGGGGGCGGGGTGCACTGACGCTCTTTCTGAGTTCTCTGCAGGTCTTACCCGGGAAATCCCACCAGGAGCCGCCATTTCCAGGAAGGACACATCACTTCCGGTTCCGGCCCCAAGAATGAGGTCACTTCCGGTTCCGGCCCCAAGGATGATGTCACTTCAGTTCCGGCCCAGAGGACGACATCATTTCCGCCCTCTGTGCTATAAAGCTCACTGCCTTTGCTTAGGCAGGCAGTTCTGTTTTGGACTCTGTTGTGTAACAACTGTTTAATTATGCCTCAAAGACTTTTGCAGCCGGGAAACCGAATTAAACGGGTGGCTGCCCCAAACCTTTCTACGTCTCTGGTCTCCTCTTCTTACACCGTCTAAGAATTTGGACGCCGACCGCTGTTGGGTCGTGTAACTATTTGGCAGGTGGGAGTCTCGTTCGTTTTCGGAAATAACCAGCCAAATCGCTCCACCAACTAAGAACTGCCATGCACCACCACCCACAGAATCGAGAAAGAGCTATCAATCTGTCAATCTTCTCCGTGTCCGGGCCAGGTGAGGTTTCCTGTGTTGAGTCAAATGAAGCGAAAGGCTTCACACCTGGTGGTGCCCTTCCGTCAATTCCTTTAAGTTTCAGCTTTGTAACCATACTCCTCCCTGAACCCAAAGACTTTGGTTACCCGGTTGGCTGCCCTGTTGCGGCGCCTGCATTGGTGAAGCAGGTGAGACGGTAATGAAACAGAGGCACAGGGCTTATTAGTTTTTAAAGACTGCTTCCTTCATTGGGTTTTAACCAATGCACGGAACGAACCAACACACAATCGTCCATGTGGCGCGGAGGGTGGAACGGGAGGAGAGGAGAAGGACATCCACTCCGCTCCCTCCGTCATGCTAGTCTGCTGATTTCTAATTCAGTATGCACTGCTTGCTCATGTGCCCACCTTCAACTCGTCACTCGAGTCGTTGTCATCTTTGCACAGTCCAGATGCACCTGTGACTCACGTAGACTTTTCATTGCTCTGTGCGGTTTTGGCTGCCTTTCTATATATAATCCACCAAGACACCCGACCACGGTAGTAGCGAGGTGGGAGGGGGGTGTGAACAAAGTGCAGGAGCATCTAAGAAGACGCATGTTTATCGCGGATGCAAATTGCTATATGTAGCGTGTAAAACAGTTTGCCAGGGTGCACGCGGTCGTGCGTCGTAACCGAAAACTCGTTTTTTAAAGACTGCTTACTTTATTGTGTTTTAACCTCAGTTGTAAAGGAATGTTTTAAGGATCCCATGGGATACCCCTCGCAAACCGTTTTACACGCTGCATATGGCGATTCACCTCCGCGAGAAACATGCCTCTATTAACAGTCAGCGTGGGTCAGAGGTACATGTTGCCTCTACGACAGACGAATATAAATGACGCCATTTTTTCTGTGTCGTCGCGTCTGAGTTGGTGGGCGTGGCTCTGCGAGTTGTCGTCGTATCCAATGGTCTTGGAGTTGGTGGGCGTGGCTCCTTCCTGCGTGCGCCATAGGTGTCTAACTTGTCGGCGGCTTAGTGAATCCACGCCCCTTCCGGCGTGCTTTCCATGGTCGTCTTGCCTTAGTGAATTATATACACTCACCTAAAGGATTATTAGGAACACCTGTTCAATTTCTCATTAATGCAATTACCTAATCAACCAATCACATGGCAGTTGCTTCAATGCATTTAGGGGTGTGGTCCTGGTCAAGACAATCTCCTGAACTCCAAACTGAATGTCAGAATGGGAAAGAAAGGTGATTTAAGCAATTTTGAGCGTGGCATGGTTGTTGGTGCCAGACGGGCCGTTCTGAGTATTTCACAATCTGCTCAGTTACTGGGATTTTCATGCACAACCATTTCTAGGGTTTACAAAGAATGGTGTGAAAAGGGAAAACATCCAGTATACGGCAGTCCTGTGGGCGAAAATGCCTTGTTGATGCTAGAGGTCAGAGGAGAATGGGGCGACTGATTCAAGCTGATAGAAGAGCAACTTTGACTGAAATAACCACTCGTTACAACCGAGGTATGCAGCAAAGCATTTGTGAAGCCACAGCACGCACAACCTTGAGGCAGATGGGCTACAACAGCAGAAGACCCCACCGGGTACCACTCATCTCCACTACAAATAGGAAAAAGAGGCTACAATTTGCACGAGCTCACCAAAATTGGACAGTTGAAGACTGGAAAAATGTTGCCTGGTCTGATGAGACTCGATTTCTGTTGAGACATTCAAATGGTAGAGTCAGAATTTGGTGTAAACAGAATGAGAACATGGATCCATCATGCCTTGTTACCACTGTGCAGGCTGGTGGTGGTGGTGTAATGGTGTGGGGGATGCTTTCTTGGCACACTTTAGGCCCCTTAGTGCCAATTGGGCATTGTTCAAATGCCATGGGCTACCTGAACATTGTTTCTGACCATGTCCATCCCTTCATGACCACCATGTACCCATCCTCTGATGGCTACTTCCAGTAGGATAATGCACCATGTCATAAAGCTCGAATCATTTCAAATTGGTTTCTTGAACATGACAATGAGTTCACTGTACTAAAATGGCCCCCACAGTCACCAGATCTCAACCCAATAGAGCATCTTTGGGATGTGGTGGAACGGGAGCTTCGTGTCCTGGATGTGCATCCCACAAATCTCCATCAACTGCAAGATGCTATCCTATCAATATGGGCCAACATTTCTAAAGAATGCTTTCAGCACCTTGTTGAATCAATGCCACGTAGAATTAAGGCAGTTCTGAAGGCGAAAGGGGGTCAAACACCATATTAGTATGGTGTTCCTAATAATCCTTTAGGTGAGTGTATAATAGATAGTGTCTAGTTCTTGTTGAACCAATTGTCACTCCAGTGTACTATCTCACTTTACGCTTTATATTCTTATCATATTACACTTTGCACTTTCTCAACAGTGCCTGCACTTTATCTTCTGTTTACTATTGCAAGAGGCACACTTATATCCTGTTATGTGCTTCAGTATCCTTATACTTATCACTCACTCAATGTTGTTCAATCCTACAAATTGCTTCTGTACAATATCTTACTTATAGTGCAAAATTACTTTATTCTGGAAGGTTTAAACCCCTTTCACACTATACTGTTACATGGCTGTATTATCTCTTTACAGTATTGTTTCTCTCACACCTTGCACCTTGTTGTATGTTGCTATATGTTGCACCAGAGCTCACGGGCATACATTTTCTCTTCTCACTATATACGTATTCACAGTTGCTGATGACAATAAAGTCACTGTGCCACACGATTCCCTAGCCCCTAAATCCCCTCTGTTATCCAGATTTATAAATATACAGCAGGCTCAGAAAGTATTCAGACCCATTCACTTTTTTCAAGGAGCTATGCATATGATCATGTGCAACATTTTATCAATCAAAAATAATGTAAACCTTTCTTGATGTTGAAATTTTAAAGGCCAGCATTGCATGTATACTGTACATATATACATACATACAGTACAGGCCAAAAGTTTGGACACACCTTCTCATTTAATGTGTTTTCTTTATTTTCATGACCATTTACAGCACTCTCCTTCTTGGTCAGATAGCCCTTAGACAGCCTGGAGGTGTGTTTGGGGTCATTGTCCAGTTGAAAAATAAATGATCGTTCAACTAACCTGACTTCTGCACAACACAACTGCTGGTCCCAACCCCATTGATAAAGCAAGAAATTCCACTAAATGACCCTGATAAGGCACACCTGTGAAGTGAAAACCATTTCATGTGACTACCTGTTGAAGCTCATCGAGAGAATGCCAAGAGTGTGCAAAGCAGTAATCAGAGCAAAGGGTGGCTATTTTGAAGAAACTAGAATATAAAACATGTTTTCAGTTATTTCACCTTTTTTGTTAAGTACATAACTCCACATGTGTTCATTTATAGTTTTGATGCCTTCAGTGAGAATCTACCAATGTAAATGGTGATGAAAATAAAGAAAACACATTGAATGAGGAGGTGTGTCCAAACTTTTGGCCTGTACTGTATATATATATATACAGTATAGGGGATTCAGAAAATATTTAGACCCCTTACGTTTTTCATGGAGGTATACATATAATCGTGTATACCATTTGTCCAATCAGAAATCTACCACATACATATTTCTTTAATATTTTATACCTTTCATATACATATACATACAGGACATTCAGAAAGTAATCAGACCCCTTCATTTTTTTCATATTTTTCTTTTATATTTTTCTACATTGCGGCCTTCTGCCAAAGTTATTTCATTTGTTTTTTTCTCAACATTAAGCAACACTCAATACCCCAGAAGGACAAAAGAATTTTAGAATGTTTTACAAATTTATTAAAAATAAAACACTGAAATATGACATTGGCACAAATATTCAGACCTTTGTCCTCCATATTTTGTTGAAGTTCCTTTGGAAGTGATTACGGTTTGAATTGATCTTGGATATGATGTGACAAGCTTTTTACACTTGGATTTTTGGATTTTCTGCCATTCTTCTCTGCAGATCCTCTCATGTTCTTTTAGGTTGGATGGAGATCTTCAGTGGGGAGCTATTTTCAGGTCACTCCAGAGATGTTCCTTTGGGTATAAGTCCAGGCTCTGGCTGCGCCACTCAAGAACATTCATCAGAGTTGACTCTAAGCCACTCTTGTGTTTTCTTTTCTGTGTCCTATTGGGAGGTGAACCTTCATCCCAGTCTGAGGTCGAGAGTTTTCTGGATCAGGTTTTCATTAAGGATATCTCTGTATTTTGCTCTGTTCAGCTTTCCTTCTACTTAGTCTAGTCTCAGTGCCTGCTGCTGAAATACAACCCCACAGCATGATGCTGCCATCACCACACTTCACTGTTTGAATGTTATTGTACAGGTGATGAGCAGTGTCTTGTTTCCTCCAGACATGACACTTATAATTGAGGCCAAACTATTCAGTCTGGGTTTCATCAGACCAGAGAATACTGTTTCTCACAGTCTAAGAATTCTGTAGGTATCTTTTTACAAACTCCAAGTGGACTGCTGTGTGTTTTTAACTAAGGAGCTACTTCTGTCAGACTGGTGGTGTGTTGCAGTTGTGGTTATCTTTCCCCTGCTTACCATAAGGTTAGATAGATAGATAGATAGATAGATAGATAGATAGATAGATAGATAGATAGATAGATAGATAGATAGATAGATAGATAGATAGATAGATAGATAGATAGATAGATAGATAGATAGATAGATAGATAGATAGATAGATAGATAGATAGATAGATAGATAGATATGAAAGGCACTATATAATACATGAAGCCTTTTCAATATATAGATAGACACACACTGTAGTCTGAACACACACACACAAGAATGACTAAAAGGGAGAAACAGTAAGAAAAAAATCGTGAGTGGTCTCCCCTTGACTTTCTGGTATTCTCAGATATTGGGATGGATATTTGAGGAGTAAACTATTATATTTTATATTAAGTACATTAAAGAACCATCAACAATAAATCAAATTAATAAGATATTGAACAATTATTATTAAAGTAAAGTTGAATAAATTGGACTCTGCAGCTGCATGAATAAAAGGTAGCCACTTTAGAAATAGCCCAAAAATTGATAGAAAACTACATTTTGTACCTAATATTTGTATTTAAAATTTGGTTAACCTAAGTGAAAGCATACTGAAGTTATCGTGTTTACGCACACACACACAGACACACATACAGACAGACAGAGAGATCGACATAATTCCTAAAATGGTATTTTCAGACTCAGGGAGATCTAAAATGTTGAGATTTATCAAAATCTTGACATTGAATCTTTGGACAATTACAATACTTTCCCTATACTTTGTATACGAGAATGTAAAAAGGAAAACCTCAGTCCCAGTGAGACATTATGCAGACATATTGCTGTTGGTATAAAGGAGCCCCCATTGTGTTTCTTGACACACTTCTGCTGAATTATTCATTGGTTGAAAGTCCTCAGTGTTAGTGTGTCAGGGAGGGGATGTGCAGTTTTGTTCCTAATGGTTTTGTTTTAATCTAATTCCACCTTTAAGGGGTCAAGTGTGTGTCCAATAACTGAGCCTGCCATTTTAATTAGCTTGATGATTCAGTTGGCTTCTCTTGAAGTGATGTTATCAGCCCAGCACACCACAGTGTAGAAAATCTCAACAGCCATCACAGAATTGTAGACAAAATTGAAGGATTTCATTTCCCACATTAAAGGAATGCTGTCTCCAATGGAAAAAGAGCCTGCTCTGCCCTTACTTAAACAGTTCATCTGTGTTATGAGACCAGTCCAACCTGTCATTGATGTGGACCCCCTAATACTTGTAGGAGTGAACCAACTCTACAGCCACACCCTGACATAAAGCCTCCTTGGTGCATCGAAAGTCAATAACAAGCTCCTGGGTTTTGCTGATGTTAAGTTGCACATAATTCTTTCTGCGTGAAGAAGCAAAGTTCTGCACCTGACTAGTATACTCAGCTCTTGGTCACCTCTCTCACCAAGGGCCAGCTACCCCAGTTGCTTAATCTGGTTGTTGCAAACTTGTTCCATGTAATAATTATGGATGTCACTGTGCAGTTGAGAATTATCAGTACTGGCTTGCCCAGATCTGTGCCTTGACACAATGCTGTCTCTAAGTTCTGCCATCAATCCCTACGACCTCATCACTTGAATTTTGCTCATCTGTGGGACGTTCTATAGAGGGGTGTGTGCTTTTCCTAATCAGGTCCAATCAAATAAACTGACCACTGGTGGACTCCAAACACGTTGTAGAAACATCTCAATGATAAAATCCTGTTTTTGCTTTGTCATTTTGATTTGCTGTGTAATGAGTGGAAAATAAATTTAAATGACTTTAGCACAAGTCTGCAAAATAACAAATTGTATAAACAGAGAAGGGGCCTGAGTACTTTCTGAAGGCACTGGCTATGTTCGTTATAAGTCTGGGTGTACAAACACGGACCCGCCCCGACTAACCTGCTTGAATTTGCTGGCCATTCTGATTGAATCAATGGGGATGTTAGACTACATGAATGGTGGTCACTGGAGTGTGCTGCAACAGCCCCTGACTCACTAAGATTATATAAATGAAGTCTGCAACTGAAAACTCAGGCACTATAGCAGGTGTTAGATAATGGATGTTGGAAGATTTAGGCAGTGGCAGTGTGTGTTATATCTGCTCCTGCCTAAGAGAGGCTGGGGACCAACTGATGTGTGCTGTATGCAGTATGACCGACAGACCTGGGGCCTCATGTATAAACGGTGCGTACGCACAGAAATGTTGCGTAAGAACTTTTCCACGTTCAAATCGCGATGTATAAAACCTACACTTGGCGTAAATCCACACACTTTTCCACGGTACCTCATGCCTTGTCGTATGCAAGTTCTCCGCTCGGTTTTGCAGACTGGCGGCACCCAGCGTCAAAGCAGTGCTACTGTTCCTGTGTGGTTACACCTTATTTTCCTGACGCGGCTTTATAAATACACAGAAACTAACCGCATATTGTTTATTAGTGTAATGCATCTGATTGTAATTAACTTGTAACAATATAATGGTAGAGGGAATAGCCATAGTATTCCAAATACCATAACTGCTTTAGCGTTGTTACTCTCACTTCTTCTTCTTCTTCTTCTTCTTCTTTCAGCTCCTCTTGTTAGGAGTTGCCACAGCGGATCATCTTTTTCAATATTTCTCTCACTGCACCACTCGGAGTATTTATATCACTGTATCTGAGTGTGAATCACAGCAGCAGCTGATCGGAAAGGGAATTATCGGTATACAGCTTCAAGGACACGCTGTCTCAGCCACTGCAAAATGTTTTAAAGCCTTTCCTGTACGGACCTCGCGGTTCAGAAACAGAAACGATATCATTTATAAGGTGAAATTCAGCAAAATATGTTTATTAAATTATACAGATAAAACTTTAACTTCATTTAAATAATCTATATTCTTCACTGGGAGTGTCGTTAAGGATAGAATAATTAAACATGTACTACGAAGATATTTCAATGTTCTTTAAACGTTTTGAAGAATCGGCGCTAAGCTTACAGATGGCTTAACATCTATTACAGAGCTGATTGTATGGCGATCGGTTACTTGGGGAAAGAAAAGCACTGACTGCAGTGACGGCTACGCCAATATATATTGAATATAAAACAGAAAGAGAAAATAACAACACAGCTAAAAACACAGCGACAGATTTCGGCAAAAGTTAAATGCTTGTGTCATGAGCACGAGGCGGTTTTGCAGCCATCCACTATGCATAAGCTACCTTACTGACGGGCGGCTAAGGAGCCACCGATTCTTCCTCTGCCCAGTGCCACCACAAGCCTAGAGCCGCCCCTGATTGTACTGCTGCAATAAATTATTTCATCGAAGTGAAACACATGTTTAATAACGTGCTTTAACTCCTATCATCATGAAAATGATATCACGTATACATCTCAGTATTTTAGTTATTCAGAGAACTGTAATATTACGAATGTAATTGACTCTGTGTCCAGTTGGAGGAAGAGAGCCGGTTTAAAAAGCAAGTAGTGATTCACACACATAGAAGATCAAATACAAAACAAAGCATTTAACTTTAATTACGATGTGATTTGAGAAACTGGTTAATTAAACGATTTTAAGATGAAGTTTATGATGTTCTACTTTAATGACAAAATAAACTACGTGATTAAAGTGGAAATGTCGAGATTGAAGTTGACATTTCGTGCTTTTTCCTCACTGTGTGCCTTTTTTCTCTGTACCCTAATAAGCTTTCATATGACACTCAGACAGTGGGCTTACAACTCGGCTTTTCACGGCGACTTTGATATGTGACTTCTTTTTTATTTCCGGCACTGTGCGATTTGTGAATGTGAGCTTTCAAGTTTCTCCAACACGCTATGTCACTCAATCAACTTCCTTTTGTTGATTATACCACGGTTTATTTGAACAAATAGTATGTTTTTCCTTTGCCTCCACTTGGTATTCGCTGAAATTCTTATATTTTCTCCTTGCTTTTCCCATTGTCTTTTCACAGAAGGCTGCGCTTAAGGGCGATTTATATTGATTTGCATATTCAAATAGGTGTAATTCTGGGAGGATTTGGGGCGTTACATAATGCGTGTGCACGAGCGTTAGTTTTCACGCTGGTCGGGATTTATGTAGCGGAAGAACGTGGAAGTTGGAGTACGCACAGATTCCTGCATCTGGATTTTTCTGTGCGTAAGCACATTTCGGCTTTTGTGCTTACGCCATGTTATAGTGCGAGTTCTACGCACGCCGTTATACATGAGGCCCATGGACACCACTTGCCTGTGCCCTTCTAGGTGAAGGGGTTAAACATTTAAAGCATGTTAATTAATTATTCATTTTAGGATCTCCATTTTGTAAAAGACTCATCTAAATGAAAGGTGCAGGGACAGAGTTTGTTAGAAAGAAAGCATAATCGGAAAACTGAAAAGTGTTGTGAAGCGTATTGCCTTTCGCATGTCATTTTGTTACTGCCACATAAATGACACTGATCCCCAGAATGGAGCTGAACCCTGAGAGAGAGAGAAGCAGCCTCGAAGTAAGGGTATACTGAAGCAAGTGGTCTCTTGGCATTCGGGCCAACATGTCCCGGCTGCTCTGTGCCCGTGTCTTCTTCATCTTCTTCTTTCAGCTGCTCCCGTTAGGGGTTGCCACAACGGATCATCTTTTTCCATATCATCCTGCCCTCTCCATCTTGTTCTGTTATACCCATCACTTGCATGTCCTCTCTCACCACAGCCATAAATCTTCTCTTAAGCTTTCCTCTTCCTCTTGCCGGGCAGCTCTATCCTTAACATTCTTTTCCCAATATACCCAGCATCAAACCAACGCAATCTCGCCTCTCTGACTTTGTCTCTCAACCGTCCCACCTCAGCTGACCCTCTAATGTCCTCATTTCTAATCTTGTCCATCTTCGTCACACTCAATGCAAATCTTAGAATCTTTAACTCTGCCACCTCCAGCTCTGTCTCCTGATTTCTGGTCAGTGCCACGTCTCCAACCCATATAACATAGCTGGTCTCACTACCGTCCTGTAGACCTTCCCTTTCACTTTTGCTGATAACCATCTGTCACAAATCACTCCTGACACTCTTCTCCACCCATTCCACCCTGCCTGCACTCTCTTCTTCATTTCTCTTCCACAATCCCTGTTACTTTGTATTGTTAATCCCAAGTATATAAACTCATCCACCTTCATCAACTCTACTCCCTTCATCCTCACCATTCCACTGACCTCCCTCTCATTTATACACATGTATCCTGTCTTGCTCCTACTGACCTTCATTCCTCTCCTCTCTAGAGCATATCTCCACCTGTCCAGGGTCTCCTAAACCTGCTCCCTAGTCTTTCTACAGATCACAATGCATGATGATGCAAAATCTTCATTTCTTTAAAGGCGGATGTAATTGAACTACACTATGCATTATTCCAGAAGAGGAAAAACAAAGAAATTAGGAAATATATTTGATAGACTTAATAGCATGAAATGTTTTATGGGTCAGATGAAGACACACAAATGGGATGTCAGACAGCTCTCCGGCTCTCATAGCTGGCGCAGGTCGACTTTGAAATGAAAATGAAGATGGCTCTTGTCATGTCGGCATGCATTTGATTAATTTGACTATCTTACTTGCCTTTTCTTGAGTTAGCCAACATGTGTCCAGTTTGTGTCAGAAGTCTTGGTTTGTATGTGGTGCCTATCAAGGACAGAGCTAATATAAAAATACCATAATATTCTTTAGAATATCTCAGTATGAAATGACTGGAAGCAGAAACAATTGCACAATCTTTGCAAAACTAAGTTCACATCTCCATCTAGAGGCTCATTTTGGTATAGCTGGTGACTGTCTTTTCTGCACAACCTTCCACTTTAATATTTTTAGAGTTGCTGTCCTCTGCTTACCCTACAACAAATTGTTTTCTGCACCATACATCATATATATTTAGCAACTGGAGCAGGTTATATAACATTAGGTCAACTTATTATTAGATTAGTGTTGATTGGTTTATCAGTGCAGAGGGTACAGCAAGTACTCTGACCCCTTTATATTAGGCACATTTTATTTTGCTGTAGATTTAGTTTAAAATGGATACATTTGTAATTGTTTCATGTACACTCAGTAATACATAATGACAAAGAAGAAACATATTGTCAGAAAGATTTGAAAGTTTATTAAAAATCAAAAATTGAAATCTCTTAATTCATCTAAGTCACGGGTGTCAAACTCCGGTCCTGGAGGGACGCATTGGCTGCAGGTTTTCATTCTAACCATCTTCTTCATTAGTGACCAGTTTTTCCTGCTAATTAATGTCTTTGGCCTTATTTTTAATTAACTTGACACGGGTTCCTTAGTTGTCTCTTCTTGCTTAATTAGCAGCTAAACCCAAAACAAGAAGCCACATAACCAGCACACCTGTGCCCTTCACACAATAGCTGAAAATAAAGAAAGGTGATGGTCTCTGTAAGGCTAATCGCTCAGGTCACCAAAGTTTGACAGTGTTCTTAGAAAAAACAGAAAAATCAGCAGTTTTAGAAATGTCTGCTGTGGCAGAATGAGAGCAGCAACAAGCCATGGAATTAAATAACGGGTTTAATGAACAGCAAGAATCGGCTTCTCATTAGGAGATCTGTTGGAGTGAAATTGGTTGGAGTTTGAAATTCCAGTTTAGCTGGTCAACTGTTGGCTTGTTTCACATCTCAATTCTGTTTGGCTGTCATTTAATGAAGTAAAGAATAAATTCAGAAGATTGAATCCTTAAAAACAAGGCGATTAAAATGAAGGGAAAAGAAGTGAATTAGCAGTGAAAACTGGTCAGTGATCAGGAAAAGGGTTAGAATGAAAACCTGCAGCCACTGCAGCCCTCCATGCCTGGCCCTGCCCCTGATCTAAGTAGTCAGACCCTTAATTCAGTTTAACCTTTTAGGCTAATTAAAGGAACACTTTAAAAACACATCAGATCTCAATGGGAATAAAAATCCTGCTGGCTGTCTCTACTGATATGGACTGATATGGTAATGTATTAGGAATGAAAGGATGCCACATTGTTTGATGGAAATGAAAATCATCAACCTACAGAAGGCTAAATTCAAAGACACCCCAAAAATCAAAGTGAAAAAAATGATGCAGCAGGCAGACTCGTCCATTTTGTCAAAATTTCATTGCAACAACTCCAAATTGTACTCAGTAGTTTGTATGGCCCACACGTGTTTGTGTGCATGTCTGACAACATCGGGGGGTTTCATGCTCCTAATGAGACGATGGATGGGGTCCTGGGGGATCTCCTCCCAGATCTGGACCAGAGCATCACTGAGCTCCTGGACAGTCTGAGGTACAACCTGGCGGTGTCAGATGGATTGAAACATAATGTCACACTTAGAGGTGTTCTATTGTATTGAGGCCAGGCGAGTGAGCATGGGGGCCAGTCAATGGTATCAATTCATCCTCCAGGAACTGCCTACATACTCTCGTGCCGGGCATTGTCGTGCACCAGGAGGAACCCAGGACCCACTGCACCAACATAGGGTCTGACAATGGGTCTAAGGATTTCATCCTGATACCTAATTGCAGTCAAGGTGCTGTTGTCTAGCCTGTAGAGGTCTGGTCCACTAGAGGATGTCGGGTCCTCATGAAGTCTGTTTATGGTTGTTTGGTCATAGACATTCACACCAGTGGCCTGCTGGAGGTCATTTTCCAGGCTCTGGCAGTGTTCATCCTGGTACTGGTGGGTCCTGCTGATGGGTTAAGGACCTTCGACGGGCCTGTCCAGCTCTCCTAGAGTAACTGCCTATCTCCTGGAATCTCCTCTGCGCCCTTGATACTGTGCTGGGAGACACAGCAAACCTTCTGGCAATGGCACGTATTGATATGCCATCCTGGAGAAGTTGAACTACCTGTGCCACTTCAGTAGGGTCTGAGTATCGCCTCATACTATCAGTAGTAACACTGACTGTAGCCAAATGCAAAACGAGTGAAAAAACAGATGAGGAGGGAAAAATGTCAGTGGCCTCCACCTGTTAAACCATTTCTGTTTTGGGGGTTGTCTCATTGTTGCCCCTCTAGTGCTCCTGCTGTTAATTTCGTTAACACCAAAGCAGCTGAAACTGATTAACAACCCCCTCTACTGCTTAACTGACCAGATCAGTAGCCCAGAAGTTTCATTGACTTGATGCTATCCTTGGATTAAAAAGTGTTCCTTTAATTTTTTTGAGCAGTATACATGAAGTCTCAATGGAAGAGACAGAAGAGACTCTAAAGTCAGCTGGAAGAAGGAGCTGTGGACTGATAAGGTTCAGTTTGAGCTTGTTGGCCATTAGACTAAATCATTATCAAGATTATCAAACCCACACCATCCTTAGACTGAAGCACGGTGGTGGCAGAATTTACTGTAGACAGTGGGGAGTTGCCACCTCCCAGCCCTTAAAGTTCAGTTTGGATACCTGCTCTGGTGCCCATTGTGAGGAGTTTGAAAGTGGATTCCCCAGCCCCGTCCTTGTTGGTTTCATGTAGAGACAACTGGTGCAACTATAATTTGATGGGTGAACAGCGACATGCAGCTGCCCTCCTTCACCCACCTTCATTTGGATCTTTGAGGGGTGATTTTGTTCTTTTATTTCCCTTATGTAGGGGATAAACATATATGCTACTATTTGTACCACGCTGTTTCGGTCTGGAGAGGGACCCAAGTTCCTCATGTCCCTCGTGAGCCCCACTAAATCTCCACTGCCAATAAACATTCCAGTTTCTTACTACAAATAAGACCATTTCACATGGACACAGAGGGAGCCATCACTCCCTTTGGGTTTGCTCAATTTTGAGTTACCATGAATGGTCACATTTTTTCAGGGTGTTGGTGCTGATGGGCAGCATGGTAGAATTGCTAGGCTTCTATTATTCAGGCAGTGGCTAGTGGTACAGCATCAAAGGTTACTGAAGCCATGTATGTCAAGGGCCAGCAGGCTTAGGTCCTTCAATGTGTGTAGTAGGATGCTGGTAGTGTTCTTGTGTTAGGGTGTGCAATGCATAAAGATTCATTGGGTACATTTCTAATTGAAGTGTTGAAATGTATATGCTTGTTATATGACATGTTTGTGGGTTGTGTAGTATGTCTAAATCATGAAGGACTTTTTTAAGTAGTCTGTACTCCGTGTGTCATTTGTGTTCTTCTGAGAGTGTATTATGCTATGTTGATTGTGCTGGCTAATGTTGCACTGGAGTTCCCCTTATTAGATTATTATGACATATCATTTTAAACAAAAACTGCCCAACTTTCCTCATCTACTACATACTTCTGTTCTGGAAAATATATTGATCAGTCTTGAGGACTCAGACAGCATTTCTCTAATATATAAAACCATTTTACAGTCCCTCCCTTTCAAAGATCCCAGAGTACAGTGGGAAAAGGATCTCTCACTCAACATTTCGGAAAAGGAGTGGGAGGCAACAATGTACAAAATTCACTCGAGCTCCATATGCTTGATTTCCAAATCCTGTGAATTTACCCTTGGGATTATAAAGTATATATCTACCTATCTATATGCACAAAGCATACAATTATTCAGCTAAAAATTAAATATCGAGCACATCTGTCTCGTTTAAAATTGTCCAAAATGTTTCCCAGGCAAGATCCAACCTGCGAACGTTGCAATCAAGTCCCAGCCTCACTGGGCCACATGTTTTGAGCCTGTGCCAAATTGACAACATTCTGGACAAAAATCTTTAAATGCCTTTCAGACAGCCTTGGAGTCCCAATCCCTCCTAACCCACTAACAGCTCTGTTTGGTGGGCTCACAGAGGGTCTTAAAGTGGAGAAGGACAAACAAACTGTAATGGCCTTTACTACACTATTGGCATGTAGACTTGTCTTGCTCAAATGGAAGAATCCTCACCCACACTCTGTTAAGTGAATGGGTAACCGATGTTATATACTACTTGAAATTGGACAAAGTTAAATACTCACTTAGCGGATCTGTGCAAAACTTTTATAAAACCTATCAGGACCTAATTAATAATAATTTAGAATAAGCATTTAAATTGAGGAGCTGGATTTTCTTCCCCTTTTTATTGTATTTATTTACTTATCTTTTCTACTACTCAAGTTTCACTATGTTGGCGTAGCTCTCTTTCTCATGGGTGCGGCTTGACAAATTTTGTAAAATTTGACTTGCTTGTATGGAATGTTGTTTGATTTTAATAAATTCAATAAAATGTTAAAAAAATATTAATATGACATCTTCTGCTTCGGCATTGAATGCACACATTCTCTTCTTGCCCGTGCGGTTTTCTTTTTCTAATCTGATACCCTTCCACATCCCAAACAAGTGCATGTTCAATTAATACTGCACCCAAAAATGAGATTTGTTTAAAATATATTTTAATTGATTTTAATTAGAAACAGATAACATTTCATACAGTCAAATCAAATTTAACAAATCAAAGCAAAATTCAACCCCCCACCCAAGAGAAAGAGAAAGGAGCCAGCAACCGGAACTAATTCCTTTTTGACATTTTGCGCTGCACTCTTTTTGAAAACCATTTTTGTTAAGAATAAATCTTTTAATAGATTCCGCATGGCCCTCTGTGTTATTAGCCAGGGTTTTTTGATGAAGTTTCCCCTTCTAATTAGCATTTTTGGAATGGATGGAGTATTCCTTTAAGGTTAACTTTTATCTCCAAATTCTGTCTGTGAGTCTGGCCTGTAATGCACAGGTGACCCATGGCTGGAGTTCTGCATAAGCACTGAATTGATTAGCAAACACTTTACAAATTTTGGATTTTTTGAATTGCATATTTAACACTGTGTATCTTATGCCTGTTTTATATTACTGTAATAATTATGATTAGTCCATTAGTATTAATGTGAAAAGTTTGAGCAATTTCTGAACATTATTAAAAGAGCCTATCATACAACATAGCAGTCATGGTTGTTATATATACCAACCATCCTTAGGATTCATATCATTCTTAGCAACCTTGCCAGTGGAAAATGACCTAGCCCAAACAATAGATTTAAAAGAAATTGTTTCAAAGTTTACAAAGATGAAGTTGTAAATAGCATTAATCATAAAACAAAACTACCATCAAGGAGCCTAGCGGTTTATTTTTGTATTTTTTTTTTTGTATATGTATTGTCACACATGGGTGCTGTAGAACCACCTTTATGGCTCTTTCAAGGTGTGCGATACTATGCCAGAACACACCTTGTCAATAACTGTCATGTCTTTTCTCTCCACACCTAGGAGAAGATGCCCAATGAGGGTATTTGACCCGCCTCCAACCCTCAGAAATGGTCCCGCCCCTTTTAGTCAGAAGTCAGAGCCCTATAACTGTCCTACCATTTTCGGACCCGAAATTTCAAGAGAACTGAGCTCCTGAAACAACCTGCTCTACTAAGGGGAGAAGCCAGTTAAGGCATTATAGGTGGCTAATGAGCCGGGGTCTTTTTATTTATATGGCGTTATCGCACACTTATTTGCCACAAAATTAAATGGGTTGGCCCAGCTGGCAGCCCCAAATATTTTTTGTGATCCCTTTGAGTTACCACACCAATACATACAGTTTATGGACATGGATGAGTGTCCCAGCTGGTATGGTTAGTGTTCTCTTTCTTGGTTTCCCATTTGGGAGGCATAAGGACAGATGGAGGTAGGGGATATGAGTTCCCTCCCAGTATTGTCAGTGGCAGCACCCCACTGGTGGGCCTCCTATTTGTATGTCTGCAGGGCAGCATGGGATCTGTTGCCCCACTTTTCTGCCCTGCAGAACTACTTGGGTGCCACTAGGGGGGGCTGCCGGAAGGATGCGCCCTGTCCAATAGAAGTTTCTTCTGACCCTGAATTGTTTCCTCGTGGCAACTCTTGTCTCTGAATTGCATCTGTGAGTGTGGCTTGTAATGCTTGGGTGACCCATTCAGGGCTGGTTCTGGACTTTAGTCTGACACTGCTGGGTAGGATTTACCTTACCGGCACACTTAATGACTGAATGAAATAACAAATAATAATTTTACAAACCTAATAACTGAATGCTAGGTTGCTTTTTATCAGCATGCTGTGCATGAAAGGCTGTAAAACACATGGATGCCAGTTCAATAGCTGCTGAGGAACCATTATATGAGTCAATGCTCCAGTTTAAAAACTTGAATTTGAAGTGCCAATGTTATTAACACAGCTTTTTGGATAAAAGGTGAAAGCTAAATAAATATTACTTTAAGCTGACTCCACCTTCATGTTATCTTGAAATACCAGAGCCTATACTTAAGGTGCTTTGGAGGCCTGAGCCATTCTTCAAAGGGGCCTCAAGCGGATCATGTAAGGCATTAAAGACAGAAAAATGAATTGCTGGAGACGACACAGTTGGGTTCATCCCACCTTGCTGCTTTGCTCTTATGGATTTTTTTCAATGATGAGACCCTCAGAACCGTTTCTTACACCCTACCTGACGGGACCTTATAAAAACCTCACAGTAAACCAGGTGTGTATATGAGTGTGCATGTGACAGTGAGGGGCATGTTGTTCAGGACTGTGGATGGTTTAAAGTTTTGGCAGTGGCAAAACATAGAAGAGGGTGTAAAGTAACAAAGTCAGACCTGTTGATGTAAGTCTGGGTGTATCTTGTGTTGGCAGCAAACAGGTAACTCTCAGTGTAAAAGGGTGCTAGTCAAGACAAGGACAAGAAGCCATTAAGATTTACAGGACACCAGCTTAAACTGTCTCCAGGTGGCTTGGCTATCAAAGGATAGTGTGATGTGTGTTATAGTTGGTGCTAAGGTGCAAACTTATCATTTTGAAAGCTACAGTTTTGCCCTGAAATACAAAAATTAGATAGGTTCCTGCAACTCATTCTTGACAAATATTGCTTCACATCATTTCCCTTTTAATCTTCATTTCCTGGGATGGTTGGCAATGGCAGGCCTCCTTGTCATCAGCATAATCAGGATTAGCCAGGAAATTTGCTATTCAACTTATCACCCCAGTCCCAACAATGGCTGCCTATTACCTCTTCATCTACAGGCCTTTAAATTTAATATTACATGTTTTTTTGCCTAAGAGAAAATGAAAAAAAAAAAAAATCACCCATTGCACAAAAAATGTGTATCCACACCATACTAAAACTGGATGTAGAAACTTCCTGATTAGTAAATGGCTTCCAGTATGCCAGATGTGACAGAATGATGCTTGACTAAGATATTGCTGAGCTGTCGGCCAGTTCCCTGAGAAGTAATCACAGTTACTCGATATAAACCAACGAAAAATTTAAAAACGTCATCAGTAGAAATACAGAGCATTGGCCCTCTTAAAAGGAAACTGAAATACAGTATGTACATCATGTTCACAACATTTGAGCTTTGATGTTTGTCACATCAATGGATTTTATAATAACATGTTTGTTGGTGATTTGAAGTATTATATCCGTGAGACGTCATGTAGCTGGTTTGGCTGCATTTCCCTACTTGATCAAAACTGTCATCATTTCCCACTTTCCCTGACATGCATTGGGTCAGAGTTGCCATAAATATGCACAACTTCCCTTCATATTTTCTCTTATAAATTCCAATGGTTTGCGTGGGAAATTGCCTACACACATTTCAAGTCTCTTTTTGTGCGTATGCAAGCAATATACAGTAAAAAAAGGCACCTCATCTGGAGCATTTCCAATAAATTGTAGTTTCCAAGAATTACTGAGTCATTATGTTGTAATGATAATACAGCCATGACGTTATTTTAAGATTAACTTAAATACTCGGCACACATTTGTTAAGCTTACATGATGTGTTTCATCAAACATTCATTTCTAGATAAGTGACTTTTTTCTTTTTTGCTTTTATTGTTATCTTACCTGAAACAACAGGGGAAGTGAGGTGGTGAACAAGCAGTTTGCGTGTGCATGCATCTCCCGGAATTTAACTAACTTGTATTGAGGTTTTATTGTTAAGAGAAGCTATTGGATGAGTAAAAGAAGAAAATCTACAACATACAGAAGTTGAAGTGATTCTCAAGGGAGAGAAACATTAGACTAAATCTGTAATTGAGTTCCATATAATGTTGCTCTGTTTTAAAATGGATGACTTTCTAAATCCGCCAATGCTTTTCAATGGGGAGTTTTAATATTTCCAACACTTGTACTCTGTAGCTCAATTTGAGATGTCTCAATAAAAATTGACATTTTCAGATACATTTTAAAGAAATCAGTCCACTGGGAGCAAAGCTGGTTCATGTAGACAGACATTTGGACAGATAGATGAGCAGAAAACAGACATGGCAACCACAATAGGTGCTCTTTTGCATTATATCCGAATTCAACTAAAAATGACAGATGTATTAAATAAGGTTGCGAAGAGAGGGAGAATGTAGGAGAGATGTGGGAATGAGTGTCAGGAATGAGACAGTGAATTGACAGTGAAGTTTGAACCATCCAAACCAAATATCAGGGTGAGCCACTAAGTAACGAGATGAAGAGCTCCATAAACACTTTGAGTTCTCAGCAGCTATGGAAATGAAATAAAAAGATGAGTGAAGCAGTGGGAGACAGGGAAAGGTGAAAAGAGAGAGATAGAGTGAGAAAGGGAGGATTATGATTTAAATATTGAGTGAATAGATGAAAAAAATATTTCTTTACTAAAAACACAAAAAAGAGTGTGATGTTGGTCAAGGAAAGACGGCTGTGTCTTAATTCTGCTAAGCCCTTTCAGCTGTAAGCAAGCAAAGATTATTGTGTTTTTTTGGAGAGAGAAGTGGGAGGCTAGAGGACCGTGAAAGTGAAATGTAGAGGAGAGACCAGTGGCCATGGCATTCATGGAGATCTTGGTGAATATTACGCGGTGGCGGTGGCATACGAGAATGAACAGAAAAGACAAAGAGAAGAAAAATTCCTTTCAGAAACTCAGTTTTTGTAGAGTAAAAATAAAAAAAAACTTTATCATAAAATGATCATATTTGCACACTAAACAGCTACATAACCAACAAGGGGCCTTAAATTAAATAGTGAGGAAGTTTTCTTTTTACACTTTTGTTGCTTTATCTGTGAATGGTCTCCTAGCTTTATTAAATTGCGTTTCTGCTCCCTGTGACCCTGAATTGGATTAAGCAGGATTGTTATTTTACATTATGAATTTATTTTGAACTGAATGTTTAATTCATAAAAACCTTATAGTTTTCATATTTACAGTATAATTGCAAAATAATATAAATTTGCAACTCCCAAATATTTATATTTTAATGATTCATTGAAAAAGTCTACAGATTCTGTCATCTTTAAAAAGGTAACCATTATCCCTTTACCAAAGAAAAAATAGTGGACTGTCACAGACCAGTGGCACTCACTTCAATTAAAGTCCTTCGAGACACTGCTGTTGGGACACATCAAATAGAATATTCCACACAATATGAAATACTTCCATTTTGCTTATTGCCAAAACTTCTCCACAGCGGATGCCAGTTCTCCTGTAATTCATGCTATCTTTACACATCTGGATAATAAAAACTGCTTGCTTTGTGGGGGCTGGGTGGTCTCGGAACCCCTGCAGATTATTTTTTTTTGTCCTCCCTGGCCATCTGACCTTATTTTATTCTTTGTCAATTAGTATTGCCAAATTTTATTTTTATATTTTTTTCTTTTTTCTTTCTTCATCCTGTAAAACACTTTGAGCTACAGCATTTGTATGAAAAGGTGCTACAGAAATAAATGTTGTTGTTGTTGCTTTGACAAAATACAGTTTATAGACAGCATCTGAGAATTTAACCTGGAGGGCTTCGTGTATAAAATGTGTTTACTCTTGGAAATGTGCATTAGCCATTTCTCATGCAAAAGTCAGGATTTATAAAACTCAGAACTTGCTGTGAAAATTGGCTTAACATTATGGCACATTTCAACCATCTGTAAGTCCTACTCCATTTTAGCAACTCCAGGCAGCAGGACAAAAGAACTGAAATTGTGTTTCATTGTGCATGTATCAGTGACATTCTGATGTTCTTGTACTATTTACAGTATATTACAGTTAACTGACATGATCTCTTATTATAGCTGTCTTTGTTAATAACACCTAATGCTTACGGTTAATGTCAATTGCTTTTAATGTTGTAATGGAAGTCTATCTATTTTGTTTATGCAAAGAGCATGCTGTGTGTTGTATGACACAACTGGCAATGGCAGTGCTAGCTGTTTTGTAGGATATCACCAGTTGCCGGTTGCACAAAGAGTGAGTATTCAGGGAGCACACTGATTTTTTTGCTCATAATGAGTCAATTTAGACTTAGGTTTAGATCCATTGTTACGAATTAGGAGTTCCAAAATACACACTCTCAAAAACACTTCCAAAATTAGCCAGATGGTGATGTTGCCATCAAACCCCAGCTAGTAATAAGGGCCAACACAGAGGCTTTATAATCAGAATTAGAATCAGAAAACGTTATTATTCCCAAAGGAAATTACTTATGTTACAACTTAACCACAGACAAGGGACATGTTACACTAAGAGCACATATAAAAGTAATCATGTAAATATAATAAAGTATAATAAATGTAAGTATCAAACTAAAGTACAGAGTGTTACATCTTAAGTTAATATTGCACATTTTGAGAACAAATATTATTATTCACATGTGAAGAGCAGACAATTCATTGCACAAGAACAGATAGTATGTTGCACATTTCAAGTACTTGAAAATATGTACCTGGATATCCAATAAAGAAAAAGGGTAATAACTTAAAGTGTCAGTGAGTGACCAGAAAAGGAGTTCTAGAGTCTGATGGCTGTCGGGAGGAAGGATTTCCTGTGATGTTCAGTGGAGCACTTGATGCTAGTCAGTCTACTGCTGAAGACGCTCCTCTGTCCAACCACAACACTATGAAGTAGGTGATTAGCATTTTCAATAATAGACCTAAGCCTAGGCAACATTCTCTGATCTGCCACAGTTTCCAAGCTGTCCAGTTTCTCTCCTACCACAGAGGAAGCCTTGTGAATTAGTTTGTTTAGTCTGACACTTTCATGCTGCTCCCCCAGCATGCCACAGCGAAGAAAATGGCACTGGCCACCACGTTGTTGTAGAATATCCGCAGCATAGTGTTGCTGACACTAAAAGATCTAAGCTTGCATAGGAAATACAGCCTACTTTGACCCTTCTTGTATATGGCCAGTGAGTTCCTGGACCAGTCTAGCTCATATGCACCCCTAGATACTTGTACTCCTCAACGATCTCCACCTCCACACCCCTAATAGAAAGGGGAGAGGCTGGAGATCATGATCTTCTTAAATCAACTACCAGTTTTTCGGTTTTGCTGGCGTTGATCTGCAGTTGATTCATCTCACATGAGTCAACAAACCTGTCCACTACCTTCTTGTATTCCATCTTGTCTCCATGTCTGATACTACCAACTATTACTAACTATGTGTTGTAAGTAAAATCTGTAGCGTACAGGGTGAAGAAGAATGCTGGCGGAACTGTCCCTTTTGGAGCACCAGTGCCACACAGCACGGTGCCAGACACAGAGCCCTGTAGCCGCACAAACTGTGGCCTTCCCGTCAGATAGTCCATGATCCACGAAACTAAGGGAGCATCCACCTGCATTTCCAATAGCTTTACTCCCCAGTCTGGCTGGCCAGATGGTGTTAAAGGTACATGTGAAATCGAAGAACAGAATCCTGAGAGTTCCTCCTGGCTTGTCTAGGTGACTGTAGGCACGGTGTAGCAGGCAGATGATTGCATCTTCAACTCCAGTCCTTGCCTGGTAAGCAAACTGGAGAGGGTCCAGTGCTGACTTAACCTGGGGGCAAAGTGTTTCCATGACTAGTCTCTCAAAGACTTCATGATGTGTGTGGTGAACGCCACTGGCCTGTAGTCAGAAGGAGCATTAGGATGTACCTTCTTTGGAACAGGAACCAGACAAGATGTTTTCCATAGCGTTGACACTTTTTTAATACTCAGAACTATGAACTAAGCGAACTATGATTCTTAACGCAATGAGAGAAGTCATAAAATGAATCAGATCTAAATCCATTCCGTAGTTCTCTCGTTCGCTAACTAAGCAGAGTTAAGATTACGCCTCAAGGCAGATGCATGAATGAGGAGGGCCCAGCCTCCCTCCCCGTAGCCCGATGAGTCTCTATCAGATTTGCGGTAATAAATCAGTACCGCAAGCGAACAATGTACTTAGCGCAATGAGAAAGTTGCAAAATCAACGGAATGTTCAAGCAAATCATAGAAAAAAACCCGATCTAAATCCGTTAAGTAGTTCTCTCATGAAAAGTGGACAGACATACAAATGGGACTAAATAACTATACGAAATTTCATACTTGGACCACGGAATTTTTAAAACTGTTTCTTAGCAAGCACCTATGAGCCAAGGGTAACCCACATTCCAAATTTCAAGTTCCAAGTCCTCATGGTACAGGAGATTTTGTGATGAGTGAGTCAGTGGTATTTGGCTTTTATATACTGTATAGATTTTACTTTATAGTCTTATTTTTTATATTTTCTCTTCGTGTTACTTGTGCCTTTGTCTATCTGTACAGTTGTAACATAAGCAATATCCTTCAGGATTAATAAAGTTTTTCTTATTCTGATTAAGGCTACTCCACAGCCATTCTTACCATCAACTGCATGAACAAACATAATGTGCTTTTATTTTATTTATTACTCTATAGTGTATTTAAAGTACGGTGTACAGTATTCATTGTCATTTTTATGTTATACTACTGTATTGTACAGTGGTCCGTGGGTAATGTTGTCACCTCACAGCTCCAGCGCCATGAGTTTGAATCTGCTGTTCAGCTGCTTTCTCTCTGTAATTTACACTTCTCCTCACATCTGTGTTGTTTCTTATTATGTCTCCAAAGACCCAATGGTTCTTCCAAATTAGCCCAGTATGAATGTGAGTGTGGGTGTGTGTGTGAGTGGACCATAAAACAGATACACTGACATCCTGTCCAGAGCTGTTTCCTGCCTTGTGTCCAGTGCAGCTGAAATAGGCTCTGCCCCACTGTGACCCAGAATTGAACTAAGCGGGTTTAAGAAACGTGTGTTATGTTACTGCATTATACTATTGCTGGCCCACTTTCATTGTGTTTCCTTTGTTCTCTTATATCCATTTATGGTGCCTCTTATCACCTCTACAAGGAAATCTACTTGTAATGTGTACACATGACTAAAAACGTAATACAACACGTTATATTAGTTCAATAGAAAAAGTAGTCAAACAGTGTGGGCAAATAGCACCATGACCTACTGGGAAGGAGCTGATTAACTTGATTAAAAACAAAGAGAACAACATTCATTTCTAAAGCACGTTTTCATTCACTGGATGTAGTTGAAAGTGTTTACAAGATGTTAAATAAACGTAACGTAAAGGCAATTAGAAAATTACGCGGTAACTACAGTGGATAAAGGCTGACTCAATACAACACCTTCACAATTGCTTATGGGTAGTTCAAACATGCACGGCACAGTGCCCTGCTGTTAGTCTAGTTGAAGCCAAGGTCAAATGAACGTGGACATTCTCCTGCCAATAGACTCCAGCTGTGGACCTCCAGGGCTCCACTGCATTGAGGAGGTTGTCGCCTTTCATTATATGTCAGTGCTAAAACCTGGTTACATTATGGTTAAGATTAGGGTTAGGGGAGGCTTATCTGACTCAAGCTGAGTAAACCAGGTGGCAAACACCTGCAATCCAATTGGTTGTCAGGCAGAGTTACTGAATCAAGGAGCAGCAGGGGTCTTCAGCTGGTCCGACCTCTTGGATTTCACATTCATCTTTCTCTCAGGCCCTTCCTATCTATCTATATATCTATCCCCTTAGCTGTTTTTTATATATCTATTATACAGTGCCCTATGGGGTGCCAAACAGGCACTTACAATGATTTTCGGAATATATAAAGTCATTCCTGAATATATAAAGTCAGAATTAGAATATATAAAGCCACTCCCGAATATGTAAAGTCAAAGCCTGATTATATAAAGTCAGCATCAGAATATATACGAGTCATTACCGAATATATAAAGTCAGCATAGGAATATATAACCTCATTTTTGAATATATAAATTTAAAGTCAGATTATATTGATATTGATTGAAACGACATTTTTAGTAATCTCAATGAGTTCCTACTACAACGTAAAGAACTAAGTTAATAAAAACATCTTCAGAAAAATATTTTTAAAAACCCTACTGTTCAGTTAATTCATTCAAAATGATGTATGTGCCCAGCATTTTGAACACTATATTTATTTATTCTTTTTGTATGGCCGCATTTTTGGACAAACCTCACAAGCCAGATCGACTGCCTTCTGTCAAAGTTTAGCTTTCACTAGTATGGAAATTTTATATATTCAGGAATGATTTTATATATTCCAACGCTAACTTTATATAATCAGGTTTTGACTTTATATATTCGGGAGTGACTTTATATTTTGGTAATGACTTTATATATTCTAACTCTGTCTTTATATATTCAGGAATTACTTTATATATTCAAGTTTTGACTTTATATATTTAGGAATGACTTTATATATTCCGAAAATCATTGTAATTGCCTGTTTGGCACCCCATAGGGCACTGTATAATAGATTTATAAAAAACAGCTAAGGGGATAGATATATAGATAGATAGGAAGGAAAGGCACTATATGATAGGCAGACAGGGATGCTGCTATATAATAATAAAATTACTGTTATTACTATATAGATAGACAGGGAGTTCAGGCAGGCAGAACGGCGAAGGTTAAAAAAATAAAAAAATAAAATTCTCCCCAGCAGGGAATCAAACTCATGTCTCTGAGGTACGGCAAGTCTGCTGCATTCTGAGTGACAAAATCTTAACGATCTATTATTTCCACTCTAAAACTTCACTTCACTCCCAGGTAATCAATCAAGGCATGAGCTTGGAAAAGTTTGTGCACGTTCTGAGTCGGTGGGGGAATAGAATAGCCAGCTGCTTGCAGCTTGTGTTTATCAGCACAATTTAGATCAACAAAAGACGCTGGCGGAGAGGTGAGAACAGTTTTAAGAAGCGATTTAAGGTGGGACGGATCTACGAGTTTTTTCGTAGGCTCTGGTAATTCTAGTGTTAATGTCCTTAAATATGGGAAGGGGACTTTAACAGTAGGTTTGTTTTTTTGTTTTGTTTTTTCAATAACCTTTTGTTTACTTTTTTCCTGATCATTTAACACTGTGTAATGTTTGATTTTTGTATTATAATAAAATAGGCAGTAGACAGAAAAAGTTTTGGGAATTTGGCACTCTGTATACTTAGGGAAAAAAAAGGCAGTCAAACTGATAAAACGTCTTCACAAACATGAGTTCAAGACAGAACTGATTGACATGATGAAATAGGGTTATAAATATGATGGAAGACAGGAAAAGGTGGAACCAGGGATGCCAAAACAAGAACTGATGTGGTAGGTAGATGGTTTCTGGGTACTGGATATGATGTCATCACATGTGGCCGAGAGTGATGTCATCAGTGGATGGACCAGTAGTGATGTCACTGAGAGACATGGTCTTCAGCTGGACTGCAGTGGGACAAAAGTAGAAAGGATCAGATGACAGCACTAACCCCTAATTCGGCTGAGAAACCACACTATTTGAGCCTGTAAACCGTCTCCCATGAAAACACGTGTGACAATACTTTTGATTATTGCATTTGGGGAGAAGAAGTAAGTTGATTGTTTTTTTTGTGTAAATAGTGTTTTGAGCAAACATTTATTATTATTTCTTTTTTCTGTTTCTCTTCCTTTCCTGATTTTTAGTAGGAACAGGATAAAGCAAAAAGATGACATTTTTGTAAATATTTTGTGATGCGTGAGTCCCTGTCTTGCACTCCAAAATACGAGGCTGAGTTTTGATACTTTAACAAAACCAACTTTATTCAGCATGAAACAGGAGCAGCATGGTCTACCATTATCCCATACACAGACACAGCAAATGGACAGGGTCGGGGCAGGTCAGTGGCCAAGTTATAATGTTCCCTGCATTTATAATGTGTAACAGCCGACCCCCTACCCAGACAGGCCACTACATTACCAAGACTATTCCTTGGATAACCTGAGGCTTCTTGCTCTAATAACAAGCCGTACTCCTTACAAGTTGTACCTTTTTTCCTCCATGATGAAATAACCAGCAAACAGTGGATAGGAATGTAAAATCAAACACGGATATATGTATTGTAAATGAAAAAGACAAACAAATATTCAATAATGTAGATATGTGCATGCAAAATACCACTATCCCAATGATACCAGTGACTAATTACTATATAAAACACGAACATACAAATATTTACAAAAAACCCTCCTTTGCGCCTAAACAACTAATAGAAACATGGAACACAAATTAGTTAAACACAGCGATTGAAATGTGGTGAAAAATGAGTCCAAAATAAAGTCCGGCATTATTGACCTTCCTGAATACAAAACGACCTCACCGTGAAAAGTCCTGGCATTGGCTGGTATGAATCTGAACCCCAGAGTTTCTCGGCTTTAGCTGTCGTGATGATAAATCAGATGTTGAAAAAGCAAGCAGTGGAATGATGCAATAAACGACAAGTGACGAGTTTGTAAATGAACAGGTCGATTGTTTCCTTTCTCCTCTTGATTTCTCTCCTCTCTGTTTCCCCTTGCCTCTTTTTTTTTTTTTTTAAAATACAACTTGTCCCATATGTATCTGGTGAGATTAACAGGTGATTTCCATCTCAGTGCTGCAGTCTATCTCCATCATCCTTCCTCTCTTCACTTACGGGGACAACATTTACTGACGCACATATAACGGACAGTAAACGGGACGATGAAAACAAAACGCACTTAGCATAGACAAAAAGCAAATACTTACTATTATGTAACCACACTACAAATGTTCCTTACATCACCCATCGACAACAGGTACTTATAGCGTGACCACAATCGGCTTGTATTTATTTCCGCAGTGCTATAATGCTGCACTGAGAACCTACGGTTGTCTCAGCAACAGACAAGCAGCCCTCCACAGACACAGTAGTTGTGCTTCGGCATGCCGTTCCATTTGGGGGATCCCAAAACAATTTGTTGTTTGTTACTTTTGGTTTGTGTGTGTCGTTAAGACTGTGTTTTTATTAATGAAACCAGATTCATTATGTTTGGGAATATCATTATAGCACTTTTTTGTTGGAATCACTTTTTATTTTCCACTTTTATAAATCTTATCTGTGTCTCTCTGCTCTCACAGACAATGTGTTCGGTCCATGAATTACAACTGTAGCATGGTGCCAGTTCCCACTACATGGGGTTTACAAGACATAATTATTCTTCTCTCCTCTAATTTCAGGTTTCCAGACAAGTGTACCCAGTATGGACCTACTCCAATTTTGTAATCCTAGTCCCAATTTTTTTAGTGACTGACTATTTGAGATATAAACCAGTTATTGTCCTCCAAGGCCTTGGCTACATCATCACTTGGCTCCTGCTCCTGTTCGCTCCTGGGGTGCTGGCGATGCAGTTCATGCAGTTCACCTATGGGGTTGTGACCGCCTCCGAGGTCGGCTATTACTCCTACATCTACAGTGTGGTTAGTCTGGAATACTACACAAAGGTCACAAGTTACTGCCGGAGTGTCACTTTGGTGGGTTACACCATCGGTTCTGTTTTAGGGCAGCTTCTTGTGTCTCTGGCCAAAGTGTCTTATTATGATCTTAACATAATCTCACTTGTATCTGTCACCATAGCCTTTTTTATTTCATTTTGGCTCCCTATGCCTCAAAGGAGTCTGTTTTTTCATAAAAGTGTCACAAGCCTCAAGACAGCTGACTCAAAACAGACAGGTGAACTTCCAAATGACCGCAACAAAGCCAACATCACTGCAGATAGCAATCGAGGGATTGGTGACTTTCTACTCAAACGAGCCCTGCAGCTCTGGGCCGACTTTAAGATATGCTACTCTTCAGCGGTTCTGCTTTATTATTCCCTGTGGTGGGCTCTGGCCACTTGTGGCTATTATCAAGTTGCAAATTATGTGCAGGTGTTGTGGAAAGATAAAGAACCAGACAGAAATGTCACAGTGTACAATGGGGCAGTTGAAGCAGTGGCAACTTTGACAGGTGAGCAAACATCTTATTAAAGTTAATTCCAGAAATTAGCAGATTTTACCTGTGTATGTTATACTTCTAGTGAGCTGATTTTTGGGAATCACTGGGTGCAAGGTTCGACCTATTCCTAGACAGTGCATACATGTGCACCGACTCATATGATCAGGGCCTTATGGCAGACAGAATCCTCTCCTTAATAAAAGCTTGAAAGCCTACTTAGAGTTTGCAAAAAGGCACGTAAAGGACAATCAGACTGTGAGAAATAAAATTCTCTGGTCTGGTGAAAATGAGATTGAACGTTTGGGCCTCAGCTCTAAGGGTCATGTCTGGAGGAAACCTGGCACTGCTCATCACTTGCACAATACCATTCTAGTGGTGAAGCATGGTGATGGTAGCACAAGACTAGATAGAGTGGAGAGAAAACTGAATGGAACAAAGCAGAGGACAAATAACATTCTATCTATCTATCTATCTATCTATCTATCTATCTATCTATCTATCTATCTATCTATCTATCTATCTATCTATCTATCTATCTATCTATCTATCTATCTATCTATCTATCTGTCTGTCTATTTATTTGCAGTTATACCCTTAATAAAAACTTGCTCCACAATGCTCTGGACCTCAGGCTGCGATGAAGGTTCACCTTCTAACAAGACAATGACCCAAATCAAAAAGCAAAGACAAACCAGAAGTGGCTTAGGGCAACTCTAACAATGTCCTTGAGTGGCCCATCCCGAGGCTGAATTGAATCTAATTTAATATTTATGGAAAGACCTTAATATACAGTAGCTGTCCAATGAATGCCTCCATCCAGCTGGACCAAACTTAAGAGGATCTGCACAGAAGAATGGCAGAAAATCCCCAAATCAGGTGTATGAAGACTCCAGGCTGGAATCGTTGGCAAAGGGGCCTTCAGACACTAGCTGAGCAAAGGGTCTGATATTTCAGTTTTTTATTTCTAAATCCCATTTTTGCTTTGTCATTCTGGGAGATTGAATATTTCATGATGAAAAAAAATGTAAATGATTTTAACATTAGGCTGCATAGTCACAAAACTAGAAAAATGAGAAGGGGTCTGAGTACTTTTTGAATGCACAGTATATGTATATGTGTTTCAGTGGGTCAGTACCAGTCAAAGCCCAATTGGCACCCTAGGCGGGGTGGATGAATGTTGCCCCTCGTTGTCCATAGTTGGTAGACAGTATTATTAAACTTTGTTGACCTGTTGTCCCCCTTGGTGTCTGAAGCGCACGCCTCTTCAGCAGCACTAATGGTACCCCATTTTGCATATACAACAGACTTTGGAGCATGAGCCCCTTTGTTGTATGGATCATGCACACTTTTACTTTCATAAATGGCAGTAAAGTGGGTAACAGTGCCCACTCGGAGTTCAATGACTGAGGTTGTATCCCCCTAGGTGTGCAGAGCACATGCCTCTTCAGTAACACAACAGACTTTACAGAGCATGTGTGCCTTGGTATACAGAGCATACACACATTTATTTCCATGAACGGCAGACACTAGGTAACAGTGCCCACTCTGTAACATCAGTTTTCGAAGACTGGGGTTGGTTCCCACTCAGTGTCTGTAGTGCGCGCCCCTTAACTTTCATAAATGCCACCCTCAGATGACAGCGTGCCAAGCAGCTACCTGTATCACCTAATGCATTGACCGGCTCTGCAATGGGTAATCAAGCTCATCAGTTGCTTTCTCAGAAATCCATCCTATTTCTCAATGTTCCTACATCACACAACATAAACAGTATGAGGGAAGAATGTGAAGCAGCAATTTTAGAAAGCAAATCAGAATGGGATAATGGGCTAAGCCTGGCAACCATTACAGGGCCCTAGAGGTCCTGGAGGAAACGCAGCATTTCTTTGATTAGCAATTTAAACTTACCTATGAATGTCAAACCAAATATTTTCAAATTATCTTTTAAAATTAGAACATTATTCTACATCCAAAGATAATGTTCATTACACAATTATTAAAAAAAATTGCTTCTACATTTGTTTATTTATAACAGTACTAGTTTTATACTGTGTCGATCTGCAGTTAATTATTTATGTTTATAGTTATATCTTAACTTATTTATCCTTCTGAGACATATTTCTGAAGGTGTTTTAGATGTTGAAGTTTCTTTAGAATGATTATTTTATTTTTAACCCTGAAAAGATGTTTTTGTTAAATAAATTAAATCACATTTTAGGGGAAAAAAGCTTTAACCACCAGATGGCAGCATTTCACAATGCCTGGCAGTTTTTCAGTCTGATGCTCTCAAAAGCAAATCCAGCAGGGTGGAGGTTGAAAGGATAATTTTTGTAATTTTCTAACCTGCTTAATCCAGAGTAGGAATGGGGGTCAGTGCTGAAGCCTTTCCTGAGGTACACGGCTAGCAGAGGGCACAAGGCAGGAACAAACCCTGGACAGCATGCCAGGGCAAACACACCCAAACCCCAAACACACAATAGAGTCATCTTAGTGCTGCCAATCCACCTAACCTGCATGTCTTTGGATGGTGGGTGGAAACTAGAGCAGCCAGAGGAAACCCACACAGACATGGTGGGGACATGCAAACTCCACGTAGGGTAGACCCGGGACACAAACCCTTGGCCTCCTTACTGTGAGGCAACTGCACTAGCACTGTGCCACCCATGTAGGATAATACATGTGGTCATTTTAATTGTTAAATTTCCAGATTCATTTTTTTTTACAATATAAAGTGACTTTTGGTCTGTAGGAGGTCTCATTGATATTAGCAATATGGTTCTTGGGCTGAAATATGCAGTGATTAGTACAGATTTTCTGAGTTTTAGCCCATGATTCATGATAACCTCTCAGCTAACTTCAGCCAGACTGACAACACTGATGCCAACGAGGCATCACGCAGCATAGTCCACCTCAGTGGTCTCACTAAGGTTGGCCTCACCCAGTGTGGTAACCAAGGCTGGATTAAGAACCCTACAGGCTGCTTGGTGGCTTGATGAATAGAGCTCATTAACAGAGAGATGACCATACTTTAAACAACGCAGCGTGAAAACACCCTGCCATTTAATGCAGCGCAGTAATTCCTAATATTAATGCCACACAGACACTTGAATATTTCATCAAGTCAGAAGAGGAGGGGTGCCCCCCATGGTGATTTCAGCCCACAGACACTTGATTGTTTCAGCAAAGAGGGAGGTGCTGGTGCCCCTCAGTAATTTCAGCTTGCGGATATTTGATTGTTTCATCCAGTTGGGAGCGAGCTATCCCTTTTGCTGATTTCAGCCCTAAACACAACTTAAAAATTTAATACGCAGTAAACTAGGTGAAAAAGGGTGGAATATGGCAAGTGAGGAGGCACAACATCTCGACATACGACGTTTCGAGTTTACGACGCTTACTTCCATAAAAACTTACAAAAATTGAGATGTGTTTCTGCTTACGCTGTTAGCATTGCACTTATGGACTACGTGTGTGAACTAGTTTGGTTGTGCACGGCGGAAGAATACACAGTAATGCAGCGTATGAGTGAGGGAATTGGCGAACTAGTTTGGCTGTGCATGGCAGAAGTATGTGGCATATGAGTGAGAGAGTTGGCAAACTAGTTTGGTTGCGTGCAGCAGAAGTATGTGGCATATGAGTGAGGGAGTTGGCAAACTAGTTTTGTTGCGTGCAGCAGAAGTACGCGGCGTATGAGTGAGGAAGTTGGTAAACTAGTTTGGGTGCGTGCAGCACCAGTACGCGGTGTATGAGTGAAAGACTTGGTAAACTAATTTTGTTACGTGCGGTGGAAGTACACGGCATATGAGTGAAGGAGTTGATGAACTAGTTTGCTTATGTGTGGCAGAAGTTCACAGTGTATGAGTGAGGGAATTGGTGAACTAATTTGGTTGCGTGTGGCAGAAGTATGTGGTGTATGAATGAGGGAGTTGGCAAACTAGTTTGGTTGCGTGCAGCGGAAGTACGCTGGCGTATGAGTGAGGAAGTTGGTAAACTAGTTTGGGTGCGCGCGGCACAAGTACGCGGGGAGGGAGTGAGTGAGGGAATTGGCGAACTAGTTTGGCTGTGCATGGCAGAAGTATGTGGCATATGAGTGAGGGAGTTGGCGTACTAGTTTTGTTGCGTGCAGCAGAAGTACGCGGCGTATGAGTGAAGAAGTTGGTAAACTAGTTTGGGTGCGTGCAGCACCAGTATGCGGTGTATGAGTGAAAGACTTGGTAAACTAGTTTTGTTGCGTGCGGTGGAAGTACACGGCATATGAGTGAAGGAGTTGATTAACTAGTTTGGTTATGTGTGGCAGAAGTACACGGTGTATGAGTGAGGGAATTGGTGAACTAGTTTGGTTGCACGTGGCGGAAGTATGTGGAGTATGAGTGAGGGAATTGGCGAACTAATTTGGTTGCGTGTGGCAGAAGTATGTGGTGTATGAATGAGGGAGTTGGCAAACTAGTTTGGTTGCACACGGCACAAGTGTGCCGTGTCCCTTTGTGTTGCTTTGTTTGGCGACTGTTTGGCCGTTATCATGGCTTCTAAACGAAAGTCAGAGTCTTCAGATGGGATTGCTTCAAAGAAGAGGAAAGCCATCACAATGGAAGTGAAATTAGACATTGTAGAGAGATCTGAAAAAGGAGAATCAATGAAAAATATCGACCACTTGCTAGGCCTTAGGTGCTCTACTGTAGCAACAATTATCAAGGATAAGGATAAGGTTTTCCTGCCTCTCCAGCTTTCTCCTCCCAGTAGGCCACTCTCTCCCACCTTGCAATGGTGTGCAAGCCAACCACAGGAAAAAAGGTAAGGAATATTTTTTTACACTCATTTTTTGTCTTTTTTCTGTTACTACAATACAGTGTACAGTACAGTATATTTATGTCCTTTTCCTTTTTCTGTGGCTTAGTTGTGTTTTTATGCTCTAGATTATGATTTTACAACTGTATTAGGATAGGTAAGTGACTTAGGCTAGGGTGTGTTTTGACTTACACCAAAATTCGGGTTACATCACTGTCGTAGGAACGGGACTGTGTTGTAACACGAGGACCCCCGTAACAATATTAAGGTGCCAAAACGTGCATGTTTATTAATAACAACAACTGCCATTGTGCAAAGCGGACAAATTTATAAATTCATAATAAATAAATTTTCAAACCAAAGTTACCAGGGTTACAGAGCTAAAATGAAAAAATGAAACACCCTTATAATCAGTAGGAGAAATAAAAACAGTGCAGCAATCTTTCAAACAAGTCTCACTGACACTCAGTCCATGGATGGAGATCATCGCAACCATCGCCACTTACCTGATGAATAAATAAGTGACTTTCTGTTTGCTCATCCACCCCTTCCTCACACCTCATTGCTTTCACAATTTACAAGTCTGCAATGATTTCTCTCATCTCCCCTACACTCTTTAACCTCAGACTCATGAGATCTCACTCCAAGCCTCCTCCCTTGGTACCCACAAGGATCACTCCAGCTCACCATCAACACCCCCACTCCTTACTGCAGTGGAACAGGTTTGACATGGTTCTTCCAAGAAGACACCCCATTATTAATGGAGGAATGACACGTTCAGGCCCTTCATCATTTATCTCCTACACTGATCAGCTTCACCACACCTTTCTCCCTATCCTTTACAAACTCCACATTGACTGATGCTCTTTTTCCCAATGTCCCCCTGCATTACTCAGGCATTATTTTACTTAAACAGTACCCCACTTTGGTACTTGACTCATGAAGCTGTTAATGCGAATTGCCTGCTTGCATGTGTCTAGCTCTACACTCATTAAAAGCACCACTTTAACTGCACGATTCCCTGAGTAACCTGCACCTTCCACTTACAATCATCACACACCGTATCACAGGCAGATTGTCACAGCGATAGAGGAACAGAAAAACTAAATGGTAGAAAGGGTGCGCAACAGAGAACAGCCAGTGTGTGTACATTCCCACCCCAGCAAGTTACCCGTCACAATCCTACTTCTACTTCATTACCAACTAGCTGAAATACCCAGCATTGCCCGGGAAGAAAATAAAGTGTTTTTTTTAATTGTTTGAGAGAAATATAATTAAAAAAACCCACAACTTTAAAAATAAATTAACAAACAATGAAGACTCACTAATGTGCTTGACTTGCAGTCTTGTATGTATGTTATCATCCAGTTGATGCTCGTAACCGGCCAACTCTATTTAATTTCAAAAGCAACAGGGGCGCGGTTGTGCTCAAACATATGGCGCTTTTCCACTGCATAGTACGGCACGACACGGTTAAGTTCAGCTCACTTTTGGGGGGTTTTCCACTGGGAACAGTACCTGGTACCTGGTCCTTTTTTTAGTACCACCTCAGCCAAGGTTCCAAGCGTGCCGAACTGTTACCAAAACGTGACATGTAAACTCTGCTGGTCACTGATTGGCCGGAGAAAATCATCATTACTGCATCACTGAACTTGCGACACGAGACACAACAGACCCGCTAGATTTTTAGCACAGCCAGCGAAGGTTCGGACGCACCATTTTGTTTTAACCAAAAATGGCTGTTTCGTGGTCTATTGAGGAAGTACAGACGTTCCTCTCGTTGGTAGCCGAGGAGCGGATCCAGCGAGAGCTGGATGGGGCGACACGGAATGAAAAAGTTTTTCAGGAGGTCGCTTGTGGCGCGTTTACGATGATGTCACGGCAGTAGAGGCGGCGCAACTATAACGACACGTGAATAATCCCGCCCACTCTAAAGCGGTACTAAACTGCAGTCGAAACGCAAACCGAGCCGAACTGAGCCGAACCAAGGTAAGCTGTACTGAACCGTGCTGTGCCGTACTATGCAGTGGAAAAGCGCCAATAAAGAATGCTGGCAGTCACCTCCAGTCCGCCCTCTGGTGGTCGTTCCGAGTGTCAACTGGATGATAACGTGCATACAAGACCACAAGATGGGTTAGGGCTGATTTGACCTGACAGTATTGTTAGTCGGCCAATGAGAAACATGTGTACCAAGTTTCATGAAAATCGCTCCAGCCGTTTGGAAATGATGCTGAAACATACACACATACATTGACTTTTACATATATAGATAAGTCACTCAGACTAGTAAAAAAGCAAAGAAAATGTTTTACCGGAGACAGGTGTGAAAGTGACCAGACATACAGATAAACTCCGGACTGCTGAAAGAAAGGTTATTTTACATTCAAAAACTCGGGTCTAAATGCGATCTTGTTTTCATTTCAGGTGCAGCTTCCTCATTCATCATAGGCCATGTGAAGATTGATTGGTCCACCTGGGGGGAGTTTGCCTTGGGTTTGTTTTCTGTCGTGGATGCTGCGTCCTTGTATGTTATGCAAGTCACCACAAACATTTGGATCTGCTATGCCGGATATGTGGTCTTTAAATCATCATATATGCAGCTAATAACAATTTGCACGTAAGTTTTAATTGAAGCTGTGGTGACTCATTAGATTTGTAATTTGCTGATAAGATATTTGTAGCTATACTAGGGGGTTCTACCCCTGATCTCTTCGCTTGACAACCACCCCGGCCTGTGCTACGTGCCAGCCATTTTGCGTCTCTGCTGCTCGCGTTGTGAAGAGGGGGGGCTGAACGCACCTCAAGGAGACCCAGGTGCTCATCCGAAACCCCCTCTTAAATGGTGATACAATAGGAAACAAATACAGTTGTTTTTTTACCTCCTCTTTGCTTGATCAGCTGCTGCTGCTGTGCCGTGTGATCTGCATCTCGGGGCGCTTTGAACATTTAAAAGCATGTACAGCAGCTGTCCTACTCTTTATCTTTTATTTCTGGCCCCAGGTGTGGTTACGTGGGACGTGAGTTCCTGATATTTTTTAGTTTGTAATTTAAAAACGGAATAAGAATCTGAAAATCTAACAACATCACATTAAAGTTTGATAAATTCTCAGAAGAATGATACCAAACATATATATATGTAGGTTTTAAAACAAGCCCCATTAAAAAGTGTGACAAAAAAATCTGACATAAAATTGTTGCACAAAATCGTTAAAGATTTTATATATATAGAGTACACTAGCTACAGCACCCAGCATTGTCCAGGTAAGTAATTTTAACACATTGTCTGCTGGACCATATATTACCAGAACTCTAGAGTATACAGTATATCTGCATTTGAGGTAAATAGTGAACTCTGTCAAAATTTAAAGAAATGCATTAGACGGTAGTGAGACCAGCTATGTTAAATGGGTTGGAGATGGTGGCACTGACCAGAAAGCAGGAGAAAGAGCTTGAGATAGCAGAGTTAAAGACGCTAAGATTTACATTGCGTGTGATGAGGATGGATAGGATTAAAAATGAGGACATTAGAGGGTCAGCTCTTGTGGGACGGTTGGGAGACAAAGTCAGAGAGGCGAGATTGCGTTGGTTTGGACATCTGCAGAGGAGAGATGCTGGGCATATTGGGAGAAGGATGCTAAGGATAGAGCTGCCAGGCAAGAGGAGAAGAGGAAGGCCTAAGAGAAGGTTTATGGATGTGGTGAGAAAGGACATGCAGGTGATGGGTGTAACAGAACAAACAAGATACAGAGGACAGAAAGATATGGAAGAAGATGATCCACTGTGGCGACCCCTAACGGGAGCAGCCAAAAGAAGAAGAAGTATAAGTTCTATTATCAATAATAGTTGCATCAAAATGTAAAGAAACTGTTAATTACTTTATTTTCATTAGCAACATGACTAAAAGTCAGTATTTGAAGGAGAAATATGGCACAACGCAGAGTACAGGCTTAGAAGCACATGGACCACAATTATAATGAGTTTCTTTGCACTCTTTGTGTTTGTTAGTTGATGATTGTCTGCACTCAGTGAGTGGCACAATGTCCATGTAGTGATGTCCTTAAAGTCATGATGAGTCAAACCCCTCGTGATGAAGAAACACCTTTGGGACTGCTATCTGCATCTGTGTAAGAGCGTACAAAGGTCCACATCATCCAATTGACTGTCAACATCTCAGTCACCATCATTATCATCAAAATGTTCATCTTACAATAAATTTAGGTGCTTTTTTGATGGCAGCAAAAAATTCTGTGGCTATCCACTAGATGGCAGCACTATACTAAATACCTGAAACTTATCAGTAAAGCTCACCAGTAAACTGGCTGTGTCTGTAGTAACTGGATGCTGACATACAAGTTAAATCGTAGTTTGACAGGATCAATGAGATATGACATAACTCGTTCAAAGTGCTAAGCTCTGGTCCCTTTGTGTGCTAGCTTGGCTGCAGTCAGTTCTGGTGTTTCACT
This sequence comes from Polypterus senegalus, assembly GCF_016835505.1. Taxonomy (NCBI): domain Eukaryota; kingdom Metazoa; phylum Chordata; class Cladistia; order Polypteriformes; family Polypteridae; genus Polypterus; species Polypterus senegalus. Next base: position 124,342,192 of record NC_053167.1, read on the forward strand.
TGCTCTGAGCCACCAGGTGGTACTGTTCTTAAAAGGAAACTCACCCTCAAGGGTACCCCAAGGGTCAAACTTTTAGGTTCCAATGTAGTGTATTGTCTTTTCCCCACAAAGTGGGATATGTGTGCAAAATTTTGATGAGATTGGATCAAAGGTGTGGAATTGTAAAAAGGACAAACACACCCATACAGTTTTATATATTATATTTCATTTTCAATGTTTCAAATCTCCATTTTAAATGGGCAGTGTGGCTATCTAGTAGTTGAGGCATTGCACTTTACAGCTGCCAATGTGATCCATTAGTACAGAGTGAAATCATCACCAATGAAATGTCTTTTCTTCTTTTGGAAATTAGTTTAATTTATTATTACTAGAATAAGGAATTACGATTTTGGAAAAATGTAAAATGCTGCTGAAGCAACTTACACAACACTAGTTTTCAGGGTGCTGTCTATCATTTTAGGGGACTGAATAATGGAATCTAAATGTGAACACGGAGGCATCGCCCTCTGTACGAGTGTTAAGCTCTTGTATCTGTGGCACATTCAGAATTCATTAGATTGTTGAGGGCATCCAGGATTATTACAAGGCTGGCAGTCTCCACAGCATGATGCCAACTTTTCTGTGATTTGAAAACCTGTCACTATATTTAAATAATTTGCGCTAAAAAGGCATTAGTATTATTCAAAACATATTTATTGTTGTGAAGCTTTCAGATTGCGACCAACATTAGCATGGAACGCTATGCATTAATGTTTGGAATCAACAACTTTGTGGCATTGACTCTTCAGACGATACTGACGGCAGTGGTGATCGACACAAACAGCATCCATTTAAGCATCACTCAGCAAGTAAGTTTATCAAATCATATGTCAGTCCAATTTAATTGTATATAGCATCTGTCCTATTTGTTATAATGCCTTTCTATCTATCTATTATATAGTGCCTTACATTCCTATTAATCTATAATATAGTGCCTTTTCTATCTATCTATCTATCATATAGTGCCAATCTATCTATTATATAGTGCCTATCTATCTACTTATCTATTATATAGTGCCAATCTATCTATCTATCTATCATATAGTGCCAATCTATCTATCTATTATATAGTGCCAATCTATCTATCTATCTATTATATAGTCTCAATCTATCTATCTATCTATTATATAGTCTCTATCTATCTATCTATTATATAGTGCCAATCTATCTATCTATCTATCTATCTATCTATCTATCTATCTATCTATCTATCTATCTATCTATTATATAGTGCCAAACTATCTATTATATAGTGCCAATCTATCTATCTATCTATTATATAGTGCCAATCTATTTATCTATCTATTATATAGTGCCTATCTATCTATTATATAGTGCCAATCTATCAATCTATCTATCTATTATATAGTGCCAATCTATCAATCTATTATATAGTGCCAATTTATCTATCTATTATATAGTGCCAATCTATCTATCTATCTATTATATAGTCTCAATCTATCTGTCTATCTATCTATCTATCTATCTATCTATCTATTATATAGTGCCAATCTATCTATCTATCTATCTATCTATCTATCTATCTATCTATCTATCTATCTATCTATCTCAAATAGTGGTTTTCATAGTGATCTATTGTATATAATGCCTTTCATTTCTTCTGGGTCCTTTTTGAACACCTTTATAATAATACATATATATTAAAATTGACCTGGAAATTTTTAAAAATCTATTATGATGTATGCTTATCCAGGATATTTTCAATGCAGTCAATCAACAAAAATAATAAAATAAATACAATAAAATTGTGCTGACGGGGCTGGAACATAATTGCAAACCAAAACCGTATCATTAAGGACACCTGCTGCGATACACTAAATTAGCAGACAAGAGAAGCAGCAAAAACGTAACTTCATCAAGCAAATCCTAATTATTTAAAACACGTCTGCAATTATATGTCCGTGAAAATGATGTGCTGAAATTAAAAGTTAGTGTAGCTTGTAGCTGCGTTTTTCGGTGTTTCCAAAATTCTCAGCTACTAGAAAGGTCCTAGCATCAAGTATGCCACGTAAATAAAGATTCCACAGTCTAAGTGTCCTTGTTTTAGTGAAAATCAAAGCCAAACAGTTCACACAAAAATGAGGAGAAAAGTTCACAATGCACAGACAAAAAGGAAATAACTTCTTACAAATGATGTTTCTGTTTAAGACAATTTCTGTATATTTTTGTTTAAATTTATGCTCATGGTTATGCCTGTTTACTTTTCCTTTTTCAAATTCATTTACCCTTTCTATTTGTAATGTTATATCAGAAATACAGCAGGATATTAACAAAGTTCCATTAACATAACTTGGTAATACAGACTCCTCCATTATTTATGTACCTGGTGACCTGTAGAGGGCACATTTGCACCTCAAACACCCAGACACAACCAAACCAGCCAGTCATGGATTCAAGGAGAGAAGCTTGTATTGAAAACAATATACCTTCTACAGGTTTTTGTCACTGGATAAATAAGTCACAGTTCAGTTCCATTTTTCTTCTTTACTTTTCTTTTCTGTTCCTCCTCCATTATCCTCCGAGCAAGCCTTGTTCACCTCCACCCAACACTGACTTCTGGATGAAGTGGGGAAGCTGCCTTTCAACCCAAACCCTGGAGAACTCCCAGTGCAACAGGACTGCCACCTGAAAGTGTTTCGACAGTGTGGTGGGACCTCTCCATAACAGGGATTAGCAACTCCCCTTAGCAGCACCTGAAAACCCCAAAAGGGCTGCCCAGCCCTGCAGGTGTCCAAACAGGGGAGCCATACCAGAGGGGCACTGCCAACAGGTGTAAAGAGGGAACACAAAACCTTGGGAGGCAGTCGCCCTCTGGCCTTCCCTCATAATACCTTCCCAACCAGGAAGCTCGAACTAACTAGTCCATGTATGTCCTTCCTTTATTATGGCTTCCTTGCTGGGTAAGGAACCATCCACCACAACTGGGGTGCCAATCAACCTGTGTCTTCTACCTGTATGACAAGCTAGAATTTACAAAGTTAAACTTTAACAATAACTTGCTCAGACTGGCTCTTGCATAGCTGAAAGGTATTGTATGGTATAGAGTTTTTAAAAAACTAGGGGGATTTGCCCCCTGCTCGCTTTACTCGCCAATCCCCCACCTGTGCTTTGCGCTAGCTAATTTGCGTCTCTGTCGCTCGTGTATGTGGATTTCACTTTCACCAAACAACAACACTTTTAATTCTTGTGGATAGGCCACTTTATTAGGAAGAAACATTACTTTTCTTGATGGCAACACAAATTAGACAATCTGCAAATCTCTGACTTAAAGTTTAAAGCCAAACAATATCTACATACTTCTGTCATATCACCTATGTCCATATATTCAATCTCTTTTCCCTTTTACCTTTTCTTCAATATCGCATTGAATTTGGATTCCATGTTTGGAATACACTGTGACAACGCAACGTATAACTGCCCGTGAGTGAATATTGTTTCTTCCTCTCTACAAGAAATGTGTCTGACAATAGCTTTCACACAAATGAGAAATGATTGAACTGTGTGCGTGGTTATGTGGGCAGGACTTTTTCAAGTCTCTTTGCATAAGCTCTTGTCTCACGGGGCTTGAAAATTTCTTTCACATGACTTTACTTTCACCAAACAACAAATCTTTAAATTCTCGCATTGGGAAGAAACACTGCTTTTTTTCCCCTGATGGCAACACGAATTAAGACGATCTACAATTCTCCAAGTTAAAGTTTAAATCCGAACAATATATTCAATCTCTTTTCGCTATTCCGTTATTTCACAGAGTAATAATTTCTGTTTGTTTGCGCAAATGTGATCTTTACTATCCATTTTTTGAGACATTCGAATTTTCGTACTTCCATTATCTCTAACCTGCTCTGCATGTGTATCACACCAATGTTTTTGGACTCTTTTAATTATCGTGGATATGCCTTCTTCATTGGGAAGAAACACTACTTTTTTTTCCCTGATGGCAACACAAATTTGACGATCTACAAGTCTCCGACTTAAAGTTTAATCTGAACAATATATTCGATCTGTTGTCGCTGTTCCATTATTTCACTGAGTAATAATTTCCGTTTGTTTGCGCTAATGCGATTGTTATTATCCTTTTTTTGAGATTTTTGAATTTTCGTACTTCCATTATCTCTAACCTGCTCTGCATGTGTACCACGGCAACATTTTTTATTTCTTTGCGATGTTCTACTCTGTCTTATATTTTTGGCCCTGGGCGTGGTTAAACATTTTGGCACAAAGTCTCGCGGGACATGCAAATGTCTCTCTGAGAAAATCATGTCTCGTCTTCTTCAAAGATTTTTTTTTATAATACAGAGATGTATGGTTTGTTTTTTTATGTTAAATTAAGCTCCTAATTCTGTCATTTGTTTTGTAAATCAAGTCACTCGAAGCTTCTGATGGCAGCGTGCAAGGACGTTATTAAAACATATTAAATCCCAGCTAGCCGATCTGCTAATAAGATCAGTAGGCATCCATCCAAATGGGACTGATGATATTCATTTAATAAAGTAAATGAGTGGTCACTGTAATAAATAATTTTCTTTTTTTTATCTCTTTCACAGTATTTCATCTATGGCTGTTTCTTTTCCACTATTGCTGCAGTCTTCTTAATAAGAGGGATTTATATACTGATCAATAAAAAATGTGTCTGCCAAAGAACTGATATAAACAACAATATCATCGCAATTGTCACTGAGTCGACACAAATCACCAGTCTGTGAAGATCCTGAAGATGCGTATATTGCAGCGTTTCTCAACCTTTTAAGTATTTGCAACCCGAGTTTTCATAACAGTTTTAATCGCGCCCCCCTAACATTTTTTTGAAATGTAGATGCATATTTTATTATACCTACTTAACTTTTATCGACATTTATCTAATTCTATATTTATTGTTGTAGTATCAGAATGTAGTTTAAGTTAATTTGTTTTGGTTTCAACAGATTTTTTTTTCATATTTTTGATTCTTGTTTTCTTTTTTTCACATCTTCACGCCCCCCTTTTTTTATAATTCGTGCCCCCCTAGGGGGGCCCGTCCCACAGGTAGAGAACCACTGGTATACTGTATTACATTACGTGGTGTTGAAACAGCAGGGGATTTAGATGTGAAAGTGTTGGATGTCATTAATGCACTGACATTTTCAAATTGAAATTAAAGCATATATAATATAAAAAGGTAATTTCCATGCTGAAAAAAGAAGAAGGTAGACAATAAAGTTTCAGCTGTATAGCCTTGATCTCACCTGATGATGGAGATAAACCTGAAACATTGACTTTTACCTTTTTTTCAGCTTGGAAATAACCAAAATGTTACAAATACTGCATATAAAACAAATAATACATAAAATACACATAATATACCATATCATTTTCCAAGCCCAATTAATCTTGAGCAGGGTTGCAGGGGGCTGGAGTCAAACCCAGCAAGCAAAGGGCACAAGGCAGGACCAAAATACACATATACTGTATATAATAAATACAAATACACACACACCCCTAGTATGTGTATATATGCTGTGAGACACGCCAGGACACCACCAGACTGAGACCATATCTTTATCCAAAATACACGTTTGATTTTGCACACAGTCCCACTTAGTACACAGTGCTTCCCAGCACTAACCACCTTTAATCTGGGCCTCTCTTGAAATGTCCGTGGACCACCTTTCCTCTCTCCACGGGAGCTTCGTCCCACTCCTGCTCCTAGACTGTAGGAAGGTGGGCCCTTTTATTCTCACCCGGATGTGCTCCAGGTGCTCCGTCTGACGCACTTCCTGGTGTGGCGGAAGTGTCAGGAGAGCACTCAGAAGCACTCCAGGCGTCCCTGGAGGGATCACCCTCCATCTTTCCGAGTGTAGCAGAAGTAGAGGATTCCCGGGCCCTCTGAGACTCGGGGCGCCCCCTGGCGGTGGCCACAGGCCCCAATGGGCTTGAACCTTCTTGCTCTTCTCCCGTGGTCCTCCTCCGATCCAGGGTGGTTGCCCCCTCGTGCCCCGAAAGACATAAATGCCACCTCCTGGTCCTTCATGGCATCCCGGCTGGGTCTGGCCCCCAGTTGGTTGTGACAATGCAGTGGGGGAAATATGTATTTGATCCCCTGCTGAATTTGTAAGTTTGCTCACTTATGGTCATTTCATTCTAATTTAGAGAGACAGAATATCAACCAAAAATGCAGTTTATCTGGCAAACTTAAGATGGTCCTGTACTTGTGCCTTCTTGAGCAGGGGGGCATGCGGGTGCTGCAAGATGTCAATCCATAACAGTTTAGTGTGTTACCAATGGTGTTCTTGGTGACTGTGGTGATCCCAACTGCCTTCAGATCATTAACAAGCTCCTACCGTGTAGTTTTGGACTGATCCCTCACCTTTCTCCTGATGATCCCCACGAGGTAAGATATTGCAAGGAGCTCCAGACCGAGGGCGATTGATGGTCATTTTATATTTCTTCTATTTCCAAATAATCACACCAATAATTGTCACCTTCTCACCAAGCTTCTTGCTGGTGGACTTGTAGCCCATTCCAACCTTGTGCAGGTCTTGTCCCTGATGTTCTTTGACAGCTCTGTGGTGTTGCCCATGGTGGTGGAGAGATTGGAATGGAAGAAATTGATTCTGTGGACAAGTGTGCTTTATACACATAACGAGTTGAAGTCAGGAGTATCTGTAATTGATTTATTGATTGATTGATTGGGATCTGTGTGCCACGTGGGCACACAGCCAATCTGTGGGAGCCAGAATTCTGGCTGGGTTGTAGGGGATCAAATTCTTATTTCTCTGAATGACATGCAAATCAATTTATAACTTTAATGTAATGTGTTTTTTTCTGTATTTTTGGTTGATATCCCATCTCTCTCCATTAAAATGAAACTACCATAAAAATTAGAGACTGTTAATTTCTTTGTAAGTGAGCAAATATATACAGTATATATACCGGCAGTGAAATCCTCATTTTAGAATGAAAGATGGGTTGTCCCATTTAAGTTTTCCAACAAAAAAACCATACAGTCGGTAGTCTACTCTCTAGTAATGGCGTTGCTTACTTGAGCAGGTCTTTGCTTCTTGTGGAGCTCCGTCTTCTACATCAGCTCAACTGAGACACCTCCTCCCGGGGATGCTCAGTTTTGCAGGACATGGCCCAGAAGGGGCACAGTCAGTAACCCTCACAGGGTGTGTCTTCTCAGAGCTGTGGTGGCAGAAACAGGTGACAAGGTTAGCAACAGTGCCACCTCTCACTTCAGGGTGGTACTACATACCTTAGCAAAGCCTGGAAGGCAACCCCATTTGTGACTATATACGAGGGATGTTCAAAAAGTTTCTACACTTTTCTGTTTTTGTTGGAAAGGGTGAAGGTAGGAGGAGTAGCAATTGGTCTGTCTGGCAAGCGAGCAGCCCTTGCAGTTTAGTTAAAGAGTTGCCACCCTGTGGTGAATAAAGCTGCCAAACATATAAATTGCACCAAAGAGGAACAGCATTCTGTCATATACTTTTTGTGGGCAGAAGGTGTGCCGAGAGCACAAATTCATCCCCGCATGTGTGCTCAGTATGGATAAACTTCTCTCTCGTAGAGTCGTCTATGAGTGGATTGAAATGTTTGAAAATGGTCGTGCTAGTGTGACAGATGCAGAGTGCTACGGATATCCAGCTACAGCCATGTGATGCTGATGACGTGAAAGCAGCAGTACATCAGTGGCTACGTGCTCAACCAAAAACATTTTCTGCTGATGGCATTAAAAAGTGGGAACGACACTACAAATTTGCATTGCAAAGGAAGGTGACTATGTGGAAAAGTGATGTCATTTGTTTTTGAAATTCTTTATAAATAAAATTAAAAAAAGGTGCAGAAACGTTTTGAATGTCCCTCGTACATATAAAATAAACTACCAGGGTTACTCAGGTGGAATAAAAAGCAAAGTCACTAGACATTACCTTGAGAAAAAACATTGTCCTCAAACAAATCAACCCAACAAAAGTTCCAAAAGTGCCCAATAAGTCGTAGCACTTTCACTAAATCAAGTTTTCGAAAGGAAATGGTTTGTAATGAAACACAGCCAATTATCTGTCTTTATACAAAATGGGAATTTGTCAGAGGTGGGCTCAACTGATATAGATTTGCATTCCGGTACAATCACACCAACAAACAATCAGGTTTATGTATTAGACTATGCTAGATATAGATATATTTAAAATTCTCTTTATTGCCACATGCAAATTATAATAATATGAAGTGCTACCACTGTGATTCTCTCTACACTTTTCACAAATGTTTTCTGGGTTCTCCCAGAGTGACCAAACCTTGAAGACTTGAGGAGAACCAAATATTATATTTTTTCTCAGTGACACCACTAGATGGCAGTCCAACCTTTTCAGCTAGAAAATACCAAGACTGGCTTACACAGTTCTGAATGTTAGATTTCTTTATGAAAATCAGTCACATTATAGCATTGCACTTGCCTCATATTAATATTGCTGCTATTTTCAAATATAAATCCCAAACATACATAATGAATTCACATATATATGAAAACATATATTTATATTGTAAGTGTAACCCCCTTGCACCACCAATCCTTTATCGGTAGGCAAAGGCCTGAGCTCTTTATAACGGTGTTGCCACCTCTATTGTTGGCAGGTTCACTATAGCCCACTTTAAGCCTGGTAATACCCAATCCAAGCACTGTTACTCAGATATTAATAAAACAAAACTCTCTTTACTTACTTGGAACATGAAAAGTTTTCCAAAACATAAGGTATCTACAAATATATATATATATATATATATATATATATATATATATATATAGATATATACAATACATAAAACACAAACGCTAAATTATTTACAACTATACAGTACATATATTGTGTTCGAAACTACTGGTGAGCTCACCCAGGACTTATTAACCCAGTCAGTAAATATTACTCACTCCGTTGGGGGCCCCAAACGTAGCTCGGGTGCGTAGTGGCCACACAAACAAAAACAAGAGCTGGCCCCTTCACTTGAAAGTTTATTCAAGCCGCTTTAAAACAAACAAACAAAACAAACACCGACCTTGTTTTATATCTTCCTCCTTATACTCGGGTACCTCCTTTATGCTTCCATCTCCCTCTTTCTCAAACACCCTCTTTACTCGCTGATCGCCATTTCTGCACTTGTGTCCTGCCTGCCGGCTTTCCCTTTATCACCCAACTCCTTTTATGTTTTAGCCGTGTGCTAAAGTTAGTTCCTTTTTCTGTCTTTCCGTCTTGCTTCTGTCTTGTTTCAGTGTTTTGCCTCAATGGCACCTCTCTTTTCTCTTTCGTTCTTTCCGTCTTGCTTCGGCGTCTCGCCTCAACAGCGCCACTCTTTTCTCCTTCTGTCTTGTTTCCGCGTGCTGCCTCAACTATGACTCTCTCTGCAACACTTTCTTTACGTCTTGTTTCGGCGTACTGCCTCAACTACGACTCTTTCTGCCACTTTCGTTCTTGTATCGGTGTGCTGCCTCAACAGTCTCTTCTGGCAACGAACTCCCTCCCTCGCCAATCAGGCGACACATATATATACTCAACTTTACCCAACCCCCACAACTTGTATCCCAATTCCTTCAATAAACTTTATTTACACAAACAAAGTTATATTTTCCTTTTGAAACCTGACCAGGTAACATAAGAATAAGAGGACACAATAAGGAATGTTGAGGCACCTGTGGGTAAACCTGATATAATTAAGTTTTAAAAGAAAAACAAAACACTATTGCATTGAAGAAACGTCTTTTCAGACGGGAGTCTGGTTCTGACTGACAAGAAGATGACGGAGCTTCTGCTTAAGTAGACTTCAGGCAGGAAGAGGCGGGTCCAGACAGCCAGACACCAGCAGTAATGCCAGTGGTGGAAAAGCCGTCAATCTTGAGGTCTGCAGAAGGAGGTAAAGAGAATGTGGTATCATACAGCGCCAACCCCTGGAGCGGAGGAGAATTACCATCACCAGAGCACCTAAACAGTTCCCTATGCACACACAAGTGACTATATGTATGAAAAAAAATGTCTGTGATACAGTTTACATATTTAGAGCTAGAAATCAACAAAGGGAAAAAATGAATCACATATCTTAAAATAGTCTTTATTCCTGAGCTTTACCAATAAAACACATTTTACTGGGACACAGTGAAAGTAAGATTCAGGACAAATACTAAGAGTGCCAGAGAACTGGCTGAATTGTGGCTATCAGATGAAAGCGCCATTAACAGACATTTGGACATTTGGAACCCAGCATATGCAGGCTTGGAAAGAAGAACACCCAAATAATAAAAAAGACTTTAAGACCAACATCCTCTGAACCCCACCTTACTAACCCACCTAACCCCCATTCCTCATTTGCTATATTATATATTGCCATTGATTCCTATTTGTCTAGTCATTTTCCTGTGATGATGACACGTGATAGGTGTCGAAAGCTCATAAATGAAACACTATTTTAAGATATGTTATTCATTTTCTCCCTTTGTAGATTTGTAGCTATATACAGTACATTATATATGTATATGTTCTACTGGCTGTGGTGGGCTGGCGCCCTGCCTGGGATTTGTTTCCTGCCTTGCACCCGCTGTTGGCTGGGACTGGCTCCAGCGGACCCCTGTAACCCTGTAGTTGGGATATAGCGGGTTGGATAATGGATGGATGGATGCTATATGGACTGCTAGAAGTTAAAAGCCTTGAAATCTGATGCAGACAACTTCTACAAGTGCCCTGGCATTTTTTTTTTTGATTTTTTACAATCCCTGTGTCTGTAAAAAAGCAGTGATGTTGGAATAAACTGTGTCACTACATCCTCTGAAGCATTAATTGGACAATCTTGTACTGTATATTGTTATCATAATGGCAAGAAAAGGGTGATTATCACTGGAATAGCATTATAGCTCTTAACGGTGGAGAAAATTGCAATGACAACCAAGATGTCTGTGGGTACAGTGTTCTGCACCATCAAAAAGAACTTGGAAACTGACAAGTCTAACGGGAACAGGTCTGGTGGACCCAAAGCCAAGAAGATTCAAATTACAAGTGTCTGAGAATCAACAGCTTGAGTGATAGACGCCTCACAGGAACAACAGCTTCAAGCACAGCAGTGGTCCCTTCCCCAGGCCTCTTTTTTTTATTTTTGAAGTTTTAGCAACGACTTTCTTACTGTTATTTGATCTGTCAAACCTGCAGCCTGATGTCTTCTATTTACAGTTGAAAGTGATACCTGCTTAGAGAACTTCAGCCACTGTCCTGTGAGGTGCAGTGTATATGTATATGTTCTGTACATGTGCACATTCAAGTATGTGTAAGCATATTATACTGATACCTACTGATATATATATTTGTAACACTCTCTACTTTAATATATATATATATATATATATATATATATATATATATATATATATATATATATATATATTCTAGCCACAGCTACACCTGTGTATTAGTAAAACAGGACAGTGATGAGGGCCCCACCCAACTCTCTACTCCTCTACTTAGCGCAATGAGAGAAGTCGCAAAATAAACCGGAATGTTCAAGCAAATTATAGAAAACAAAAGATCTAAATCCGTTAAGTTGTTCTCTCGTTCGCTAAGCGGAGTTAAGGTTATGCCCAGAGGCAGACATGGGCACTGCCCCCATCCCCACAGCCCGATGACTCTCTCTCTGATTTGCGCAAATAAATCATTACCACAAGTGAACTATGATACTTAGTAACCCACATTCCAAATTTCAAGTCCCAAGTCCTCACTGTTCGGGAGATTTTGTGATGAGTGAATTAGTGGTATTTGGCTTATATATTTGGCTGACACCTACTGAAATATATTTGTATCAGAATAATATGCATGCACATACTTATTATATATATATATATATATATATATATATATATATATATATATATATATATATATATATATATATATATATATATATATATATATATACCTGTATAATAAGTATGTGCATGCATATTATACTGATACCTACTGAAACATACTTATAACACTCTGAACTATAACAAATATATATATTTGTAACACTCTGAACTATAACGTATATATATAAAGTATATCCATGCATATTTAACTGATACCTACTAATATATATTTGTAACACTCTACTTTAAAATGGAAACTGCAACAAATATGAACTGCTTGTTTCTTAGCATTAATGCCTTATCCCAGTCACACCAGTAGATGGCACTGTAACCTTTGCAGTTTACACAAATCAGAACTAAGCATTGCATGCAACATGACAGCAGCGCTATTCTACTTTTAAGTGGATAATGCTGACTTTTACTTTGAACTTGTTCTTTTCTTTTAATATGCCAGAGTTGTTTTCTTTAGTTTGTATTAATATAAACTATACTGTTTTTCATGTACTGAATTTGTTGAAAATTAGTAAAAACAAAATACTAAATTCTAGTCATTATGTGTGACTTTATGTTCTCATATGTCATTAAGTGTTTTGAACAATATTTTGGAAAATTATATTTATCCAGCTTCTGGTGCTGTCCATTTTAATTGGATGTTTATAGTGCCAGTTATCTGAAAGCAATTTAATGCCAAAACAAAGGCAATGGTGATTCCTACAAAATCAAAATAAAAATATGTTAGAAAATAGTTTACTTTTATTAATATTACATTTTCATTTTGACCTTTAGGGCAGGGAGGCACCTTGGTTTCTACTGCTGCTTCAAATCAGGCATTTCTGATGAGTCTCTGCCTTTGGTTGCTTGTTCTCCCTGTGCCTGAATGGATTTTTCTCTTTCATTCTTTTGTCCACTTCCACAAGTGAGATGTGTGTGCGTGTGTGTTAGGCTAACTGGTGATTTTAATATGGCCTTATTTGAATATGCTTGGGTCATTTGATGGCTCCTGCCTTGTGTCTGGTGTTGCTGGTATAGCCTTCAGCTCCCATAACCCAAAATTGAATTAAATGGGGTTGAGGAAGTTACATTATAAATTCCTAAGCAAGCCATTAAATTCTACAAAAAGCACTGTCGCCTTTTATGATTTATACAAACCATGGACATTATTACCAAACAGAAGTGCTTGCTTGTTCTTATTACGGCAGAAGTATAAGAGAAAGTATTTATTCTGTCTCCTACAAAACCAATATGAAAACATGGAACACAAAATGAAAACTCCCATTTGTTGATTGTTCTTAACCTGTTACATGGTTACACGGAGCCTGGGATTGTCTTAAGCTCAGAGAAGCTAACGGTATCATATCATTCTGTTCCCATAGCACTGAGATGATGCCCAATGAGAGCAACTGACTCCGCCCTTTTCAGGTAGAGAACTATACATTTGAGATGTTTCCAGAAGGTGGCATTTCATTTGGATGTAAGCTCAGCCCAGGATGGAGCTTTGCTCTAGACGTGACCCATTGGTTGAAAAGGCACTGCAGCCTTTTGTGCCACCAAACTCTATTTCTGTTATAGATAATTCTTTTATTAAACAGGGCCACCCGGCTGGTACCCTAAAATTTATTTTGGGTCCCATGTAGTATCTCACTTGACTACAATATATATCGTAATGGTCCTAAAACAGCTTGACCTCTGGTTTCAGAACATCTGGATCCTATGCGGTTTGCCTATCAGACACAGGATGTTCTGCTCCACAGAGTCTACTAGCACTCGAACGAAGCTGGCACCACACTCATAATCATGTTCTTTGATTTTTCTGGTGCCTTTAACACCATTCGACTGGGGAAAAAGCTCAAAACTTTGCATCTTGATGTCCCAACAATCTCCTGGATCATGGACTACCTGACCAACAGACAACAGTGTGTGAGGCTGAGGGACTGTGTGTCAGAAATGTTGGGGTGTAATACTGGAGCAATTTAGGGAACTGCCCTGTCTTCATTTCTGTTCACTGTCTACACAACAGACTTCCAGTACAATACCAGTGCTTGCCATCTACAGAAATGCTCAGATGATTCCTCGTCATTAATAATGAAGACCAGTCAGAGTGACAGAGGCTTGTGGAGGAATTTGTCTTGTGGTACAGGGAGAACAATCTGCAACTCTACATCAGCAAGACAAAAGAGCTGGTAGTGGACTTCCAGTGTGCCAAAGAGCCTCTAAGACCTGTCACCATTTAGGTGGAGGACATGGAAATGGTGTAGAGCTGCAAGTACCTGGGGGTTCATATAAACAACAAAATGGACTGGTCTGACCAGACACTGGCGTTGGACAAGAAGGCTCAGGGTCAGGGACTGGACTACCTAAGGAGACTGTGGTCTTATGATGAGTGCAGCAAGCTGCTGGAAATATTCTACCCGTTCATAGTAGCCAGCCCACAGTCTCCTGGGGAAGCACAATGTCTGAAAAAACATATCAGGAAAGTCTACTCCATCACAGGGAGAACTCTGGACACAATGGAAGATGTTGTTGAAAAGAGGATGGTGGCATAATTGGATGCCATCATGAAAAATCCCATCCATCCCCTCCAGGAGGCACACTCTTAGAGCACTTTTAGCCTCAAGCTCATTCCAACATGGTGTGCTAAGAAACACCTTTGGGGGGCTTTTTTGCCAACTACCATCAGTCTCCTCCCAACCTACTTGTTAAGTTTACTTTGAAATATCTGCACAATAAACATTTATTTAATTATATTTATTTATTTATTATGGAGCCCCTAAGGGGACATTGTGTAATTTTTTTTTCTGCGTATTTTTCTGGTGCACTCCAGAAAGTAACAAGTGAGCACCAGATAGTAACACACAGACACACACTTCCATGCGTGGACGTTTATATATAAGATAGTGTGTGTATATATATATATATATATATATATATATATATATATATATATATATATATATATATATATATATATATATATACTGCATATTAGATTAGATAAACTTTCTTTTTAAGTCTAAATCTCAATCTGATTATTAGGTGGTTACCTACCAGCTAACACTTGTGGTTGGTCGGCCAGTCAGCAGACATCCACTATGTCCTCTCAGTTGTGAGAAACAGACCATAGATATGTGATACAGTAAGTGCCAAATAATACAAAGAGTACAAAACATGAGTTCTCCTTATCGGAGAGGCCTGAGATTTGAACACCATAAGGGAATGCAAAAGTGTATACATCTGAAGAGCTTCAATAAGGGTGAAACATGTTTTGTGTATTCTTTGTATTTTTTGGCAGATACTGTATCACATATATATATTGTGACTGCTGCCACAGGGGGATGTGGCTGCTCTACAGAAACTCCCTCGTAAACATTATTTCAATGGAAAACAAACCCACTCTTACACCTCCTCTTTGCAGGATCACCTGCAGACTTGCCGCACAATGTGCTCCTTGCACCGGGCTTCAAACATTTAAAAGACCACTCCAAAACCATCCTAAGGTCTCACTCTGCTGTCCTCTCTTCCCCAAGACTCTCTCTGCTCCGGTTGCTGCTTTTGAACTGCCGTACCCCCTTGAAGAGGAAGACTTTATGTTCTTTTGACCAGGAGTTGGGGCAGAGGCGTCAAATGTGACAGCTGTACCCTGTGTGGTCGGACAGGTTCAGAAAGGGTCTAGTTTCTATCTGCTAGAACTGCAATAAAGCTTCTGCTCCTTGGAAACCCTTCTGTGCTCTCCTGTGCAACTTTGTGACCCAAGCTTGACAATACTGTACATTGTGACAGGGGGCGCTGTCGTCCCCTTGAACCCTCAGACCAGATGCCAGACACCAGATAAAAGTCAGAAATATTTTAATTTCTTTAAATAAGTGTGCACAAAGCACCTCCACCTCCACAGTATACAATTATCTAACACTCAATTCTCAATAAACAATAATCCTCCACACCTCCCAGCAGCTCAGTCACCCTTCCTCCCAATTTGGCTCAACCCACTGGACTTTCCCATAGTCCTTTTATAGTCCCTGACCCGGAAGTGTTTCTGATTCCTCAGTCCATGTGATTCTTATCACTTCCGGGTCAGATCAAAACTCCTTTTTTCTTCAACCCGGAAGTACGTCATTTCTTCTGTTCTCGTGACTGGGACGTACTGCAGCGTCCCCTGGTGGCCCCGACGTTATCCAGCAGGGCTGTACATTAAAACTCCAAAGTCCATGATGCCCTGCTGGAATTTGGGGCATCTCAATGTTGCAGGGAGGGCTCCATCTGGCGGCTTAGGGGTCTTGGCCAGGATAAACTGCCGACCATAATATACATATATATAGAGTGGAACCAGTGGTTACGACCAAAAAGGTCACCAAACTTTTGCATCTGTTCACGACCACACACTCGGGTGACTAACAAGCCAGTTTCCCTTCTGGTTCGTATGCACCGATGATTTCTGCACGTGTTCAGTCTCTCCCTGTACATTGTTCACGGTCAAACGTGTGTGCATGCAAGGTTAGTTTTTTTAGTTTTTTTATGGTTAGTTTTTGTATAAATTAAGAATTTTTCAAATTTTCATTTTTTTCCCTGTGCTTAAAACTCATTAAAAAAAGTGTTTACAGCGAGAAGTTCGTAAGGCTGTAGCGTGAACTCTTGCAATGTTAGTTTTCTCTGTTCAAGGTTTTCTCAGTGTTATTCAATATTTTTACATTTAGTTTACTATTACACTGTGCATTCTATGGTATAATTAACTATTTTTGACCTTAAAAATCTTTAAAAAAATATATTTACATACAGTTTGTACGGTCTGGAACGGATTAATTGTATTTACATACAATCCTATGGGTTTGGATTAGTTTGGGTCACAACCAAATCGGAACAAATTACGGTCGTGACCCGAGGTTCCACTGTGTATATATATATATTTTGTGGAGGACGGCCAGGATGCCTCCTCTATATATGGTCCGGGAGAACAAGTATGGACTGAACAGTACCTCCTCTGGGACACTAGATGGCAACCCCCCTGGGTGGCAGTGGTGCCTCGGATTCCTGCAAGGCTCCATGGGAGATGGAGTTCTCTACAACCCTGTTGGGATCCGGGGGTGCTGAAAGCCATGTGGGCGGTTTTTCCAAAACTCCCGAAAGTGCAGCCGGAAATAGGTTGTCAAACACCTGAAGCACTTCCCGGGTGGGCTATAAAAGGATCCGGCAGCCACCACTCCAGGAGCCAGAGTTGGGAGGAGGGAGACAAAGCTTGCCGAAGAGCAGTGGAGAAGAAAAGAGAAGAAAAATCGTGTGGTACTGTGCTTGTGGGACTGTGTTGTGTCTGTGGGGAATGGGGAAGGCGTTACCCCAGGTGAAGAAAAGAAATAAAAACATTTATTTGTTTTATCAGTGTGCCTCCTGCATCTGTCTGTGTCGGGTTTGAGTGCTGGTATAGCAGCTTTTGTCACTATATATATATATATATATATATGTGTGTGTGTGTGTGTGTGTGTGTGTGCATGCGTGTGTGTGTGTGTGTGTGTACAGTATGTATTTGCAAGAGTTTGTTCTTATGATTGACTGTTAAGAAAGTTCTAGAATTGGTGCTTGGAAACATTTATACAAGTTGGATCCCAGGATTGTGTTAAGAAACAAAAGCATGTTCGGGAGGAGTGAGATGTAGGAGGAAGCCAACTTGTAACTTTCAGAAATGCATTGCCTGTTACAGAAGAAAGAATGAGAGAGGGCTCTTGATTAGCTTATGTTGACATTTGAAATTTATAAAGCTTTGCTTCTGTTTTGGAGCAGATGGTTCTTGTTTATTAGACAATTACTTTTGTCTGATCGCTAAGTAAAACCAAACATAAAAGGCCTAAGAAAACTTAATATACATGCTCAGCCATTCATAAGGTTTGATTATAAGAGAACTCATAAAGACACAAAGTGTCGAACACATAAATTTCAAAGTGCTTTGCTATGCTGATCTGTGAACTTCCTTTCGTTAGACTTTCTTAGTCATCCTTCAATTGCACCTCTAGTACAGGGGTGGATGCCAGCAGTATTATCAAAACTTAGATTATTCATGTTTGGAGCACAATAAGGATATCCATTAAAATCTGTTTTTCATAATTCACCTCATAAATACAATTAGGAATGGCTTATTGAATCTCACTCAGAAGTTCACCACAGAAGAGCAAATCTAAAATAACATCGGCTAGAGACATGATTTTATCTTTATGAACTGTAGTCTTCTGGGGATTGAGTTCCCAAGTACAGATGACGCAACTGCTGGCAACCAAGCACTATTAATGTTATGGTTACCCTTAAGAATGCTGTTGCATGATTCTTTAACAGGCCAGCTCCAGCTTTGGCTCGTATCATCTAGATTTATTAAAAAAATGCTAATAACAAGTGTGTTCCATGTAGAGTTCCCTAGAGAAGCATGAGGCTATTTTCATTTTAAACTTTTTCGATATCTAGATTTGAAGGGGACAGTATGGTGGCACTGAGACTTCCAAGAGAGGATTTTGACATCCAGTTGTCATTAAGTTGTCTTCCCTGTTTCGGTATTGGATGATCTCTGGGTACTCTAGTGTCCTTCTCACAGCAAGATGAGGTTCATTAAAGGTGTGGGGTAGCTATAGGTTTTGTTCTCTGCCACTCTCTTCATTAATAGTCAATTGCTGCTAATAATAAACAAACTTCTTTTGTATTCATTTAAATTGACTTTTTTTTTTTTAATATATCCTCAGTTTTTCCGTCACGCTGGACAAGATATTTTTTCAAAAGGTTTACTTCCTGAAGATTTATTGATGATTATGATAGAGAGCTTATGATAGAAAGATTATGATAAATAGTTTGCATGGATGATTGTGATAGACACACATGCCATTTCTGATTATGTGCTTCTTCTTCTTCTCTCTCTTTTTCTTTTCCCACTTCTATGCAAGGTCAATGTGCTTGATCATCCTCCTTCAAAAACCACAGTCCTGCACCTCCTCTTTTCCTTCATATCTTCCTTTACTTTGTCCATCCACCTCTGATTTGGCCTCCTATGCTTCCCCCTGCCCCTGTACTTCCATTCCCATCACTCTTTTGCCCACCTATTCATTGTCTCTTCTCATCATGTGTCCGTACCACTACAACCTACTTTCCTGTTCTTTCTTAGATGTCTCTCTCACTTTTGTTGTGCAGTACGTCTGATTGTCTCATTTCTTATTCTGTCCTTTTTCATAACTCCACACATCCATCTCAACATTCTCATTGCTGCTACATCTAACTTCTTCTCCTGCACTTCTTTCACCGCCTGTGTCTCAGCTCCATATGTCATTGCTAGTCTTACCACTTTATTGTTCAATACTTCTGATGCCTTCTTCCAGTTGTTCCATCCATGCTGCACTCTATTGATTATCTCAGTATCTAATTCTTTATCTTGAGCTACCACTGATCCTAGATATTTAAATGTATCCACAATTTTCAAAAGCTTTTCCTGTAGGCTAACTTCTGACTCCTAATCCTCATTAAACCTCATATATTCTGTCTTCTTCTTCTTACTATTTAATTTCAATCCAGTATCTTCCAAAGCCGTTCTCCATTCTTGCAACTTCCTCTCCACTTCCTCTGTTCTGGTGTTACACAAAACAATGTCATCAACAAAAAGCCTGCACTGTTGGGTATTGGTCTTTTATCGCACGAGTCAACACCTCCATAACAGGATCAAAGAGGTCAGGATATAAAGAAGATCCCTGATGCAGACCTCGTCTAACTGGGATCTTGTCTGTGAGCCCAACACTGCTTTTAAATCAAATCCTCACTCCCTCATACATCTCCTGGACAAGGTTCACAAACTTCTCTGATACTCCTTTCTGCATCACATAGCAATTTGGAGAAATATGAAATTAACTTCATAATTTAGTGTTTTAATCACCTAGTGATGTTGCTACATTTTATTAGTTTAATTGACCAAAACTGCTTTGCTGCCTATTTTTATCTGGAAAGCAGCAGGAATGGACAGCTTTCCAAGATGAGTACTGACCAGCCTGCACCATTATTTACCTCTATGTTCAATGATTCCTGACTTGTTTTAAAAAAAAAGTCATTATTCCTCTCCTCAAGTCCAGCAACCCCACCTGACTGACTATCAACCTGTGGCACTGCCATCTGTAATGCTTTGAAAGGCTTGTTAAAGTCCATAATCTCTTTATCACTACCCAGCACTTTAGATCCTCAATAGTTTGCTTATCACTTGAATTGGGTGAATACTGACACCATCTCAGGGTACTGCACACCACATTAAATCACCTGTACAGTGTATGTGGGCACAATGTGACACTGCTCTTCATAGATTATATCTCAATACTATTGTGCCCCACATTCTAATTGCTAGGTTCGATGACCTGGGATATGCTACTAGGTCATGGATTTTCTAATTAAGGTCACCTCAATTGGTAAGTGCAGGCAGTATCACTTCAAACACCATGACCCTCAATAGAGGGGTACCTCAGGGATGTGTCCTTTGCTGTATTTCCTCTATACTTGTGACTGCACAGCTAACTCTGTTGTGCAGTTTTGTACGGATAACACAGTTGTGGCTGTCTGTATCTCAGGGGAGGACGACAACTACTGACCTGGATGAAGTGGTCAAACTCGTGCATTGTCAGTGGGTCATTTATTTGAACGTGAATGTGAGCAAGTTGTGAATATTTGGAGGGTTTGTGACGGTGTGTGGGTCCTGCTCCATACTTCCTCTTCCAGATTTGGTAGCCCTTGAACCCAACACCGTTGGTAATGTAACTGGATGAGCTGGTCTGATGGGGACAAATCAAACGGAGTAAAGGGATGGTGGAAAAGAGCAACAGTACTTTTATTCAATAAAAATCAAACCAAAAATCAAAATACTGTCCAAAATGCAGTGCTTCAAAGTTCAATAAATAAATAATCAAAAAAAAGGTAAACATCCTAAATGTTTAAAACAAGGCTAAAACATGAGAATAAAAACCTGCAGCAGACATTGGGGCAAATCAGCCAACCCTGTCTCTCCTGCTCACCCAAGACTTGCTCAGCTGTAGAGACTTCAGCCGCCACGGTCCTCACGCTACCGACCCCTGTCTTGGCTGCCTCCATTGGGGTCAGTTGTACTCCCATCTTCCTTCTCGCACACACAGTCATCCCTAGGATCTCTAGGAAGGATCCCACCTTGACCGAACCCACTCCTCTACATAATCCGTACCACGAGTGCCGATCATTTGCTCTAACACTGGACCCCTGACCGCGCTGAACTCTCTTTTTCAGCTGGCTGGCTTGTACACTCTCTTTCTTTCATTCTCTCTCTTTTCTGTTTTTCTTTGTTTCTTCTGTGCCAGCCTGTATTTATATGGCTCCGTGGGTGCAGCGTCTCAATCTCGCAATGCAGGAAGCCAATTAAGCAATTGAGAACGATTGTACCCTTGCGTGCAGATGCATGATCGCACCCACGGAGACTGACGCGGCCAAATTTATTATTTAAAAAACTGCCATTCATTCAGAGCTGCGGACCCACTATACCACAGGCACTTGTGGAGACAGTAAGCAGACTTCAGGGTTCATATTGCTGCGGACTTGACATAGATCACCATACAGCGTCTGTTATCAGTAAAACCATAGCAGAGACTTTGAACGCCTTAGGCAGCTGAGGAAGTTTAGACTCTCTCCTCACATTCTAAAGACTTTTTACGCTTGAGCCAGTGAGAGCAACCGCACCAAGTGGATCACTTCCTGGCATGGCAGCAGTACTTTCCAAGTACGGGAATCTTTACAGAGGGTTGTGTTCTTTGCTGAGCTCACTATTGAGATTCCACTTCCCGCTCTATATGATATCCTCATGAGATGGTGTCTGGTCAGCTCTCCAAGGATATCCAATGACTCCAGTCATCCCAGAAATAAACTCTTTAAGCCGCTGAATTTAAGCAGATGTCTCTGCAGAGTTAAAAACTCTGAAGGATTCTATACAAGCTTCTATCCATATTCCATCTGATTGTGAAATAAAGAGCAGTATTAGATTCCATTTTGATTTTACTATTGCTGTGGCATATGTTTGGTATAGGTTAGTATTAGATTTTTTCTTTTAGGCACAGTTGGAAATCTGCTAGAAATAATCATTTCACTGCATTTTATACTCCTGTATGATTTTGCACGTGACAAAT
Organism: Polypterus senegalus; assembly: GCF_016835505.1. Lineage (NCBI taxonomy): Eukaryota > Metazoa > Chordata > Cladistia > Polypteriformes > Polypteridae > Polypterus > Polypterus senegalus. Next base: position 124,364,248 of record NC_053167.1, read on the forward strand.
AAACCTCTTGAAACTTGACTTTATACATCTAAAGCTTCTCCTTTTCGTGGCCAATAGTAGCTAGCATCAAGGATTCCAGTTGTCCTGATGACACTTTTCCATTGTTGAAATGTCCTAATGAAACCCATCAGCATGTCCAACGCTGACTGCACCAAAATTAGCAGAGAAGAAGTTCCAAGTGTGAATGCAGAAGATGAACCTTTAGAGACCTGTTACGGTCCATGGTTTTGTTTCCATCCCCTGACTAGTGCTTTTCAGTCCCCTTTTAATGGAGTTCCTTAAAGGTTAGCCCACCATACTGACTCATCACAAGTTGGCCCTTCCAGATCAGGTGTATTTAGACTTCTATCAGCTGAAACTCCAGACAGGTGATCTCCATTGAACTAGAGACTGAGAGTGTTAATGATTTAGATGTGTCATAGTAAAGGGGCTGAATGCTTATGTCATCATTTATTTTGTGTTTTATGTTTGCAATTAAATTTCACTTTTACTTTAAAAAGTGTTACAAAAGGTAAATTAAATCTAATGAGATTCAAGGTTGTATAGAAGTAAATGTGAGCATTTCCAAGTGTGTTAATAGTTTTGATAGGCACTGTACCTACTGTACGTGTTTAAATCTATCACAGTAGCCTCCATGCCCTATGCTTTTCTGATGCCACTAGCTTAATTTGGCACTTTTCAATGCTTTTATTGTAAATATTTACATGTCATATTCATGTCAGTTCTCTGTATGTTTATAAAAAAAATATAGGTTTTAGAAAAAAATAAACAAATATCAATTTTTCAGCAACGTAATATTATGGTAAACCATGAGCCTATATTGTGTTTGTTTGTAACAGTCGTCATGTGTGTTTTGTGCCATTGTCTGGATGTACCTTTTCATCTTTGCTGTAAATAGAAAAATGTCTGAAGCTTGTGGGCAACCTGAGAAGCAGCACCAGACTCAATAGGCCAATGAAAGCTAAAAGGAGAGGAGCTGATCATACCTAAAAAGGGGAAAGTGGCAGTGATAATAATAGTTCTTTACATGTATATAGCACCTTTCTCACTACTCAAAGCGCTCTCCACACAGGGAAGATAGCAAAGCAGCAGTACTGCCACTGTGCCACCTAGTGAAACAAAAGATGGAAGGTCCATTTCAAGGTGAATTTCAGAGTAGGCCTGATGCGCCTGCAAGAGGAGATGGTGGGTAATAAATGTTTCCCTGGATTTAAGGTATGACTTAGTGAAACCCTTGCAATAATGGAAATGAAGAAAATAATAATTCTACTGATAGACATTTAAATGACTATTTGGTAACACTTTAGTTTAGGTAATGGAAAAAAGCATCTATTACTCATTTCCTCTTATGGAAAAAGACCTTAACAATGGCTTCTTTTAATCTTTATAACAGATATAAAACTTCAGTAGATCGGTTATTAATCTCTGTGCAGTGTGGTATATTGACATATAAATTACTTGTTAATATGGATTCACAGGTCTTGTATTAAATACTGTCACAGATGCGCATCATTGGATCCTCCGCCGGGCTTAACTAAATTATGTACTACCACCTCTGATTGAGAGGGGGTTCTGCCACTAACTTTATCTCCTTCTATTCCTTCCACACTGCTAAGACACTCAGTGCGGGCAATTGGCTCCGCCCCTTCCAGTTCTACACCCAATGGTACCTGGAAGGTGGCGTCACTCGATACGAGAGTGCACAGCAAGATGGTAGTCCTTCCTACAATAAGTAAAGCAGGCTTTGTTAGCCAAGAGAGGTTCCTGAAGTAAGTAATACGTTTTTTATATGTTTTGGCTCCTTTGAGAACATATTTTGTTTATAACATGCATTGATTAAATGGGGATGATTGGGCGGTTGCCACACCATTTCAACTTGTGGACCTGCATCATTTCCATTGACCACAATATGTAATATCAAGAGAAAAGTGTCTCAGATAAGCCACCCAAGACCACTCCAAAGTGAAGTTGTGTTAGTGGGTCACATTGCACAAATGAGTAAACACTTCACCAATGCTTTGTACATTATAAAGACCCAAATGAGTGTTTGTTAAGGTCTTGTTACATGATAGTAAAAGAGTAAGAGATGCATTTTTGTAGTACTTAAACTAAAATGTTACCCACATTTTTCATTCTCTGTTAATTCTTTACTATAATTGATATTTGTGTATTGTTAGTTTGTTAAGTGTTTTGTATTGTAATTTATGAGTGTGTGGGATGTTCTGCAGTATGGGATTCTGTAGATAGCCAAAGTATTTGTTGTGTGTATTTCTCAATGTCTACAATAATAATTTTATTTTAATGCTTACATTTGCTTTTATTGGTGTGCTGTATACTTGCTTTTGTGGTTAGTAGGAAAGTAGTGTTGGTCACTCGCGCACTGGACTATTTAATAATGTTTTTCCTTTTTGCTGCCACTTTAGGGATCGCTGCCACATATTATAATCATTTGCTCTCAGGATGGCAAAAGGTTCCTGAGGAGGGTTACATGTTACTGTACCTAAAGCTGAATTAGTTACAATATCATATCAAAATTGCCCAATTGCCATTGGGATGAATGAAGATCTATCTATCTATCTAGCAATAAAGCTATAATGGATGTCACAGATAAGTGATTTATAAAGAATTACTACTTATCAATGAAAAAGAGCAAAAAAAAAAACCCCAAAAACTAGTAGGGTGTTGAATGAGAAAGATTAAAAATGTGTAGTCAAACCTTTAACATATAAAACTAAAACAGTAAAGGTGACCAAGGCAAGTACAATAAACTGGGAAAGCTGCCAGGCTTTGATGGCCTTCTGAAAGAATTGTATACCAAAATATAAATTGCTAAAGACAGATATAGTGGATACATTTAAAGATAAACCAGAAGAAAGAAGGTAATGGCATCATGTGGAAATACATAAAGAATGGGATATTTTTAAAATTATTACTCTGAGATCATAAAATATTAGCAAGAGTTTTGACAAGTAGAATTAGAGGAGTCACTAATAAAGTAATTTACAGTAATCAAAGAAGTACACAATCTGATGCTATAAGAGTCTCTATAAAGCTAGCAAAAGAGGGGGAATAGGTTATGACTTTCTTGAGATTTAGAGAAAGCCTTCAACAAGTTGGCACATGAGTACTTTCAGTGGTTAAAAATTATGTACTGTACATCACTCTTCTTATTTATTATTGTATTGATAACTACTGAGAAATATAGTTGAAGCAGAAACCTTCCCAACCTTAAAGAAGAATCTGGATGAGATATTGGAGAAGCTTATCTAATAGCTAAACTAGTAGACTTGATGGACTCAGTGCTCTCTTCTTGTTTATCAAAATTCTTAGGTTCTAGAAGAAAACCAGTGCAGCAAATTAAAAACTATGGAACTTAAGACTGAAACTGGACGTGGATGCCTCCTATCTGCCTTATTCATTGTGTGTTGCAACTGAACCTTTAACATGCAGGATAAGAAAAGACAAAGATTGAAGCGATAACTCAAGGTGTTTGCGTATGTAGACAGCGTGTTACTAATCAGCTGTCAAGAGTAGAGCATTAATTCATTTTTGCTGTTTTCTTTTTTCTTTGTTATTCTTATTGTGTAAATTTTTGATGTTTTGCTGTTGGTCACTTTGCAGTTCCCTTTTGAGCATTTCTATTGCATGGGAGACGTTTAGAACTTAGAAAAATTTAGAGGAGAACAGGTCACTCAACCTAACAAAGCTCGCCAGTCCCAAGCACTTAATTCTTTTAAATAACATCAAGTCGAGTTTTGAAGGTCCCTAAATTCCACCTGTCTACCACACTACTTGGTAAGTTATTTCATGTGTCTGTGGTTCTCTGTGTAAAGAAAAACTTACCCTTAAAAAGTTTCCAACTGTGTCACTGTGTTCTTGATGAACTCATTTTAAAGTCTCGATTCACTGGACTAATCCTCTTCATAATTTTAAACACTTCAATTATGTGTCCTCTTAATCTCCTTTTGCTTAAACTGAAAAGCCTCAGCTCTTTTACAAGACGCTATTTTATGCATCTGGTCGATATGACGCTATGTGGCCACTAGGCGTGTGTTACATTCAACAGCATCCAAACCTGAATTCAGTTAAAGGCAAGACACTTGCAACAGACTTGTGCTCAAAGAACCACATAAAATCATTAAAGAAAGTCTGTGATTTATGTTTTGTCCTTTTAATTCTGGGTACAGATGTAACAATTTATGTGTTTCGTCCATCACTACTGACACTGATGACTCCCCTTTTCAGCCCACAAAGAAAGACTTTTCGTACTGTTTGCTGTCCTTTTGTATTATTTTGTTCTACAAAAATATTTTTTGATATGATACTCCAGCTCTCTTGTTGGTCATGACACAGAAATAAATGGGGGATAGAAAAAGTAGGTCATACACTACGGTTTTGTGAGATATTTACTGAGCCTAAATTTAGAGAAGTGTGGTGTGTATTGTGGAGAAATGGGCCAGAAACACAAAAGTCGACTGAAAATAGAGATCTGCAAAAATATTAGATTTGGAGATGAAAAGAAAAGAGGAAACTGGGAAGTTAAATAAAATGAAAGATTGACTGGTCTTTGGTAACTGAGGAAACATATGATGGGGGGAAATGTGTATTTATTCAAGCGTTATGATCTTTTAGGTAGCTGATGTCTTTTTACATCCAAAGAATATAACAATATAAAAAGGTGACAAATACAAGGAGAACCTGACAAAAAAACATGATATGGCAATCGACCTGGAACACAGAGTTCATCAGACTTGTTTAGTCATCAAATTACAAAGTTGTCCCAATATCGAGTCTACAGTGGATTCCTTAAATCTTCAGACCACCTTACTTTCTGCTCATTTTATTGTGTTACTGATATAATTTTAAAAAAGGTAAATGTGACATGCTCACTCATAATCTACACTGAATAGTCCATAATGAGAAAGAGAAAGCATGTTTTTGGAGAGGTCTGCAAATTTTTTAAAACTCACACACTGAACTCTCTCATTTCTGTAAGTGTTTCAACCCTTTGCTGTGGTACACCAGATTGTGGTCAGTGGAGCGGAAAACCTTTATATAACATTTTTAGTCTGTTAAGCTTTTCAGTTATATTGATTTTTGTCTAACTGCTCTAAGCAGGTAATGAGTTTATTCCAGTATGCAGTCCCTTAAGATTACTCCGGTATCAGGTATCTCTCCACGTAATATAATACAGGATGATCTAATGTCCTGTATATGGACATATTTACTGTATATTAGATTAATAAGTTGTCAGTCATATGCTAGATATTCTCTTGTACACTATAAAGGCTTTATCTAACAAAGGATTGATACAAGGCCCACAATTATACACAACAATAGCACATTTTGTAGGGGCGCCATGAAGTCGTCTTTATTAAACAAATGTCTTACACTTATATGTTGCTGGAGCCTGAAGAACGTTTTTTATATATAAGTGGTGAAGTGGACTGAGATGTTCAGTATCAATATTTGCATCCTGTTTGCTTTAATTATCCGTGAGATATGTCTAGAACTTGAATGGAGTCCACCCATGGCAAACTACTTTAATTTGTTATCTCCATTCTGTATGAAAGCATGAGATTAACAATTTCCCCTGACATCACTACAACCGACATGGGGCAAGTATCATATCAAAAAATATTCTTTTTACTTGGAGTATTCCTTTAATGTTACTTGAACTGTGGCAGGTTCAAATCTAAGCGACTAAAGGATGATTCAGTTTTGGCCATCACCCAATCATCCATGTGCAAGAGAACATTAATCTTTCCCAGGATTGCATTCTTCGACAAGGAGAGTGACGGCACAGGAGCAACATAAGACTAGACATGAGTGATGTCTGTTTGGCCTGTATGCCTCCAGTCATGTGATAGAAGGCAAATGAATTACAATTAAGTTTATCTTTGTTTTATTTTACATGAACATACATCTAAATTTCCCCTTGGGATTAACAATGTTTATTTAATCTGATTAAATCTCTGCACACCTCTGACTACAAGTATAACAGCAGATATTGTCACTTAAAGAAATTCTCAGATGACTCTGCACTTACGAGGTTTATTGATAAAGGGAATGAGACAGAGGAGAGGAGTCAGGTGGAGAGCTTCAAGAATAGTCTGTATCTTAATATCCGCAAAATCAAGCAACTAGTTATTGACTTGTGCCACACCAAACAGCCTCTATGTCTTTCAGGGAATGAATGTAGAGGTGGTGCTCTCCAACAAGAGCCTGGGGGTCCACATCAATGACAGGTTGGACTGTTCTCATAAAAAACAGAGGAACTGTAGAAGAAAGGGCAGAGCAGGCTATTTTCCATAGGAGACTGCATTCCTTTAATATTGGAAGTGACATCCTTCACATTTTCTATAACACTGTAATGGCCAAAGCGATTTTCTATTCTGTGGTGTGCTGGGCTGGTAACATCACTTCAAGAGAGCTCAACAAGCTACATTAATTAAAAGGTCAGGCTCAGTTATTAGACACACTGTGAACCCCCTGAAGGTCATAGCAAAGGAGAGAATGAAAATAAAACACTATCCATCCATTATCCAACCCGCTATATCCTAACTACAGGGTCACGGGGGTCTGCTTGAGCCAATCCCAGCCAACACATGGCACAAGGCAGGAAACAAATCCCGGGCAGGTCACCAGCCCACCGCATGGTACACACACACACACCAAGCACACACATGCCAATGCAACTAAATTGCATGTCTTTGGACTGTGGGAGGAAACTGGAGGAAACCCACGCAGACACGGGGAAAATGCAAACTCCATGCAGGAAGGACCTGGGAAGTGAACCTGGGTCTCCTAACTGCGAGGCAGTAGCGCTACCCACTGTGCCACCATGCCACCCGAAAACAAAACTGAGTGCCAAAATTAACTGATCACTTTTCTATAATGATGGATTTGAATATTACTGTAGATGTCCCTACTACTAATTGTGCTCTACGCTGCTCTCGCATTTTAAATTCTTCTATTATATCCGATTTTAAAACCATATTCTCTAGTCTTGATGTGCATGTCCAATATGATAGTATCGATGATTCTGTCTTATAATTTTATTCTTCTTGTAAAACGGTTTTAGACTCAATTGTTCTGCTCAAGATACTCTGTAATAAGCGAAGACCTCCTCCCTGGATAAATGAAACTACGCGATCGCTGCGCCGCTCCTGAAAAAAGATGGATTGATTGTTTCTAAACAGATTTTTAGGACTTCTCTATTCATCTTCCAGGTTACAGTTAAGAAAGACAAACATGATTTCTTCGCTGATTTAGTATCCCGTCATTCTAAGAATCTTAGGGTCTTATTTAATTCAATTAATTCGGCCATTCACCCTCATTCTGTGATTGGATTAAATAGCACTGTTCTTTCATGTGAGCAATTTCTTTCATTCTTTGTCAATAAAATTGATAAAATTCACTGTGGTATTGTTCCAACTGGCTGTGAACTTCCTATTGCTAATCATGGCATTGTCTTGGAATCTTTTGATCTTGTCTCACTTTCACAGTTAAAAAGAACCACTGACACCCTTAAACCAGCTCCCAGTCCTCTTGATATTGAACCACCACGCCTCGTAGTGGAAACCTTTGATGTTTTGGGTCCATCTTCACTAGCCATTATAAATGATTCTATAAGTACGGGGGTTGTGCCCTCATTTTTTAAACATGCTGCAGTATGTCTCCGTCTAAAAAAGGCAGAATTAGATCCTGGAGTTTTAGCCAATTTTCGCCCAATTTCCCAATTGCCATTTCTGGCTAAAATATTAGAAAGAATTATTTATAATCAATTGGTTGATCACCTTAACTCCAATAATTTATTTGAGATCTACCAATCTGGCATTAGACGTTATCGTTTTGAGATGGCCCTCCTTAAAGTATTCAATGACATCTCTATTATTACTGACTCAGGTGGCGCTGCAGTCCTTGTCCTCCTTGACCTGCCCGCTTCCTTTGACACTATTGACCATGAGCTATTGCTGTTGCAGCTTGAACATCCTGTTGGGCTTAAAGGGGATGCTCTTAACTGTTTCAGGTAATATCTAACTGGTAGACACTTTTCAGTGACTTTAAATTCCTCTTTTTCATCTACTGCTCCTCTTAAATGTGGTGTTCCTCAGGGATCCATTTTGGGTCCTGTCTTATTCTCTATATACCGTCACCCCATTGGAGCTATTTTTAGGAAATTTAACATTTCTTTTCACTGCTATGCTGAGGATACACAGGTTTATATTCCCGTCTGCAACTCTGCAATAAATCAACTGCACAACTGTCTTTCTGAACTAAGATCCTGGATGACTAATAATTTTCTTGATCTGAATCAAAATAAAACAGAGGTGCTTATAGTGGGTCCATCAGCTAAAGCCCAAATTGGTCTTGGACTTCTCGGCTCTTTCTCTGTCTTTTGCAAACCTCAAGTCCGCAATCTTGGTGTTATCTTTGACAGTAACCTCTCTTTTGAGAAACAGATTAAATCTGTAATCAAGAGTTGCTTTTTCCAGCTTTGTCTGTTAGGTAAGATCAAGCCTTTTTTTATCTTCTAGGGATCTTGAGAAAGCTACTAACACTTTTATCTTCTTTCGTCTTGAAACATAAAAAAGCCAGACTGGAGTTTGCCAAAATGCACTTGAAGAAGCCAAAATCCTTCTTGGCAAGCATCTTGTGGACAAATGAGACCAAGCTAGAGCTTTTTGGTAAAGCTCATCATTCTACTGTTTACAGAAAACAGAATGAGGCCTACAAAGAAAAGAACAACACAGTACCTACAGTCAAACATGGTGGAGGTTCTAAGATGTTTTGGGGATGTTTTGCTGCCACTGGCACTGGATGCCTTAATTGTGTGCAAGGCATCATGAAATCTGAAGACTACCAAAAGATATTGGGGCGCAATGTAGGGCCCAGTGTCAGAAAGCTGGGTCTGTGTCAGAGGTCATGGGTGTTCCAGCAGGACAATGACCCCAAACATACCTCTTAAAGCACCCAGAAATGGTTGAAGACAAAGCGCTGGAGAGTTCTGAAGTGGCCAGCAAAGAGTCCGGATCTAAATCCAATTGAACACTTATGGAGAGATCTCAAAATTGCTGTTGGGAGAAAGCGCCCTTCAAATCTGAGAGACCTTGAGCAGTTTGCGAAAGAAGAGTGGTCAGAAATTCCAGTTGAGAGGTGTAACAAGCTTGTTGATGGTTATAGGAAGCGCTTGATTTCAGTTATTTTTTCCAAAGGGCATGCAACCAACTATTAAGTTGAGGGTGCCAATAATTTTGTCCAGCCTGGTTTTTGAGTTTTGTGTGACATGATGTCAGATTTGCCTTTTTTTCTCTGTTTTTTTGTGTTGTTCCAATGCACATAAAGGAAATAAACATGTGTATACAAAACATTTGGAATTGCAACAATTTTCTGGGATAAATGGTGCATTTTCTGGGAAAATTCCAGGGGTGCTGATAATTTTGGCCATGACTGTATTTATTATTTATTTTATTTCTGTTTATGTTATTCATAATAATTGCATGTTTTTCTTTATTGTAAAGCACTTTGGCCACAGCATTCCTATGTTGTTTTAAATGTGCTATTTAAATAAATTTGATATTGACATTGACATCCTCTCTCTGACACACAAACACTGAGGACTATTAGCTAACAAATCATTCAACAGACGTGTGTCAAGAAGCAAAGTGGGAGCTCCTTCATACCAACTCTATCTATAAATTAACTCACTTCACTGGTCTTCTAGCTTTCATAGTATACAGCATTAAAAACATTTTTTAAAAAGCATTTTTTGTTTGTTTGGCTTTTGTAACAAGTTGTCAATATCTCATTGTGCATAGCAGGTGATTCTCCTTGGAAGCGCTTTAGCATTCACACACTTCCTGATATTCGGTGACATTGGTGGAACTGTGAGAGCTTTTAAGTGATGGGCTCCATTATTGTATTTATAATTGTCAGACCTGTAGCTGTCTCTTACTGTTTGCAATGAATAATGATCAATTTGAGAACATGACATAAACCCTTCATGATAAGGTCACATAATAATTAAAGAGCATCCCTGAAACTGATTACCTTAACCAGTCCTTCTTATTGTTTTACCCTCTAGTGTGTGTTTGCATCATTTGAGCCTCATTAACTTTCTTTGCTCCTTTTTCCCAGAGGTGTTAAACATGACTCATGGCGTGTTCAAACATGGATTGAAACATGGCAGCAGCCATACCACTTGCACTTGAGAACAAGTAATTCACCTGAAGCTAAGTGTGTTTGGACCCGGCAAGTACTTGGATGGGAGACCATCTAGGAAAAGGTTGGGTTGCTGCTGGAAGAGGTGTGGGTGAGGCCAGCAGGAGGTGCTTACTCTGTGGTCTGTGTGTGGATCCCAATACCCCAGTGCAGTGATGGGGACACTATGCTGTAAAAATGGCACTGTCCTACAGTTGAGATGTAAAATCAAGGTCCTGGCACTCTGTTTTTCATTACAGATACCTGGGCATTCTTCGTAAACAGTAGGGTGTATCCCGAGGTCCTGGCTAAATTGCCCTCCATGACCTAGTCATTCTTGTTCATAATCATCCCCTGTTTCTAATTAACTAACTATCTTTCACCCTTTCACCACCTAATAGCTCATGTATGCTGAGCGTACTGGGGCAAAATGGCTGCCGTCGCATCATCCATGTGGATATAACACATTAGTAGTGGTTGAAGTGGCTCCCCACTCTCTATGTAAAGCACTTTGAATAGTGAGAAAAATGCTATATACTGTAAATGTAAGAAGTTATTCTTATTTTTACAATTACAAAAATGAATTTTTGTTTAGTTCCTTTAATTCAGTGCACACTGGCCATTTTATTAAGTCTCACTGCATATTTCAGCCAATCAGCTTGCTCTTCCAAACATTCAATCATGTGGTTGCAACTGAATGAATATAGCATCCAGGTATGGCGAATAGTAATGATGGAACCCCACTCAATTCGATTTGCCTTGAGTTCAGTGAAAACACAGAAATGATCTGAAATTTTGGCAATTTCGACAAAACACTTTGAAGTCAATGGGGAAAGAGAAAGTGTCCTAACTTTGAGTAGATTATAACAGTACAAAAGTCTTTTAAATGTCTCGGGTAGAGTCCGACAAATATGCTGGACAGATTATTATAGCAAAAAAGTGACCTGAGCTGTTGTCTTCTTTGAGAGTCAAGGTGGTGGGGGCTCTCTAAAAACAAGGGCTGGTTAAGCCCATTGAGGCATATACAATGATCCCTCTCTATATCGCGCTACGACTTTCGCGGCTTCACTCCATCGCGGATTTTAAATGTAAGCATGTCTAAATATATATCACAGATTTTTCGCTGGTTCGCGGATTTCTGAGGACAATGGGTCTTTTAATTTATGGTACACGCTTCCTCAGTTTGTTTGCCCAGTTGATTTCATACAAGGGACGCTATTGGCAGATGGCTGAGAAGCTACCCAATCAGAGCACGTATTACATATTAACTAAAACTCCTCAATGATATACGATATGCTTCCTGCGCGTTGCTTTGCACATTTCAAAGCTCTAACAGCCCGTATTGATTTTTGATTGTTTGCTTTTCTCTGCCTCTCTCTGACATTCTCTGCTCCTGATGGAGGGGGTGTGAGCAGAGGGGCTGTTTGCTTAGAAGATACGGACGCTCCTCTAAAAAATGCTGAAAACACTACCTTCACATTGATCCCTTCATTGCGGCGGCTTTATCGCGGTGCTTCGTTTACTTAAAAGCCCAACAGCCCTATTGATTTTTGTTTACTTTTCTCTCTCTCTGATATTCTCTGCTCCTGACGGCGCTCCTTTGAAGAGGAAGATATGTTTGCATTCTTTTAATTGTGAGAAAGAACTGTCATCTCTGTCTTGTCATGGAGCACAGTTTAAATTTTTGACTAAAGGGTGTTATTTCATGTCTAGAGGGCTCTAATAATGTTAAAAAACATATTTAGAAAGTCGTAAACAGGATTCTATGCTCTAACTGTGAAAATATTTATGAATAAAGATTTATAAATAAAGAATCCTACTTCGTGGAAATTCATTTATCTGTCTGGAGCCGATTAACCGCAATAAACAAGGGTTTACTGTATAACTGTGCGGAGAATATTTATAAACAGTGTGGAAGAGTTTCTAAGAGCTTAAAATATATAAAAATAACCATACAAAGATATGGTTTCTACTTCGCGGATTTTCATCTATCGCGGGGGGTTCTGGAACGCAACCCCCATAATCGAGGAGGGATTACTGTACAAGAAATAAATTGATGTTCTTGTTGAAAAAAATCGGGAGTGGTCTCCCCTAGACTTTAGACCACTAGACTTTACCATACACTATGATATGGGGATGGATATTTGAGGAAGACAATGATTATATTTTTACATTATGTATATTAAAGAACCATCAACAACAAATCAAATCAAATTAATAACATATTCAACAATTATTATAAAGTAAAGTTGAATAAATTGGAATCTGCATCTGCATAAATGAAAGGTAAAGTACCACTTCCAGTTAATGGAAATAGCCCAAAGGTTGAGAGAAATCTACGTTTTGTACATAGCACTTGTATGCAAAATTTGGCTGACTCTAAAACATCGAGATTCGACAAAATCTTGAAATGGAATTTTTGGAGGATTCCAATACTTTCCCTTTATTTTGTGTATGAGAAAGTCAGGTAAGTCTAAAATGTCGAGTTTCATCAAAATCTCGACATTGAATTTTTTGACGATTACAGTACTTTCCTTTTATATGATAAAGTAACAAAGGGCTAACCATTATTGCTCCCTATATATTTCAAGGCCACAATACTTCGAGTCCCTTATCTCTATCTGCATGTCCCGAGCTCCAGTCATTATGACTAACTAACACCCACAGACTCTGTGATACAGGGGATCAGTGTTGTGTACTTGGTGGGCTGTGTCCCTGTTGCTACCTAATATGCAGTACACAGTGAGGAGCATAATGTGCTTAATCCATCAGTGAAGACACAACACACAATAAATCTATGCAGAACAACAAGGTATTTTCATAATATTCTCGTTATGATAGCTAATTTTCTTGCAGGGTGCAAATCTGGCTGAAGTACCAATTGGGGAGTGACATCATACATACTTAAGAATTCCATAAATTATTAACGCGTGCATATTGGGCAGCACAATAAAATGTGAACTGGAGTACACTTACAGTATGCATGCATAAAAATTCAACACATAAGCAATGCAAATTTGGCAGGTAGTGCGATCAAGTTGCAACATTCCCATCCAACATGGCTGCTAATGTTCTGTGATGTCATGCATCATGGAGCGCTGGGGAAAAAATATTGCCTAAGCTGGCCAGCACAGTGAATTTTTGGGGAAACATTTAGCAAACCAGGTCATTGGTGAAACCTGCAAATTTTCTGAGAAAAACACAGATCAAGAGGTTTAGTAGTTTTCAGACCAAACATCAAGAAAGATATATGGTCTAAGTGACATTGGTTGAGGTATGATTGTTGGTGCTTAAATGTACTCGCTCCAGCATCTTTGCACCAGCTGTCCTCCTGGAAGTTTCATAAACTACAAAGTTTATAGAGAATGGACTGATAAGCAAAAAACTGAGTAAGTAGCAGTCCTGTGGAGCAAAAATATCTTCTTAAGGAGAAGAGTCCAAGGTGATTGTTCAAATTAATTCATACTAATTGAAAGGCAGCACATCCTCAAAAAATAGCTCTTCACAACAATGGAGCGCTGATGAACTTTTCTCAATACACAAAACATCAAACCTTGGCAATGATGGACAAAAGGAACATGATGGGATCCACTCCTGTCAGCAAGGTCAAAGTGCTATCATCAAAACGTAAAAACCGAAGACTGGGAGATTTGAAATAAACCTCAACATTTGTTGAAATGTGCACAGTAGTGAGAAGTCAAGCAAAATGACACCTTTTACTGGTGTCGAAGCTTTTGAAGCAACTCAGGGCCCTTATTCAGGCACCCTAGTAGTATTGAAATGTGCACATAACAGATAGATAGATAGATCACAGGATCGGGGGGAGTCTCTTTTTCAAAAAGAAAGATATTACAATGGCATGTTACTCAATCAAACAAATAATAACATAACAGATACATCCATCCATCCATCCATTTTCCAACCCGCTGAATCCGAATACAGGGTCACGGGGGTCTGCTGGATACAACACAGGGCACAAGGCAGGAACCAATCCCGGGCAGGGTGCCAACCCACCGCAGATAACAGATACAACCATTGCAAAAGATCGGACAGACCACAATAAAGACTTGGGGCACCACCCTGGTGAATTTGTATAACTGAAGTGAAGTAACAAAGAAAAAACATACAATAATTGCAGAGACATCTTAATAATTGGAAAGAAAAGAGGCAGGTCTGGGTGGATGGACAGCGGAAGTGATGTCAGTGCAGAGGGGGTGCAAAGGAAGGAAGAGAAAGGGCATGAGGATACAGCACCACACACATGGAGCGGTGGGGAATTATAATCACTAGAGCGCTTAAGCTGCCCTCTTTGTGCCTGTTCGTGACACCATTTATTTCAATTTCAGTATGGAGAAAACAGAAAAAATGAAACTACAAAAGATAAAAAATAAAAACAAAATAAAATTCAACCCCCACTCAAGAGAAAGAGAAGAAGTGAGACAGGAGCCAAAAAGGCTAATATATTAATATATTAGAACAATTAATAGCATAAAAGATTCAACCAGAATGAAATAAAATGGAGTCATGTTCTTATGTCTCATGCATCTCAGATTTTTCTCCTGGAACAAAATACCCTGATAATTTCATACGTGCCTCCTCTTGAATCTCAGCACAGTCACTCAGTGGGCTCAGATTTTCAGTAATATATGATGAAATGTATGCAAAGTTGTTTTGTGGTAATGAAACACTTTAGCACGATTACAAAACTTACTTCTGATTAATAGCGATAGTTACTCTTATTTTACTTTAGATCAAAACTTATTCTGGAAAAAAAGGAAGGCAATGTGGCATTATTAAGGCATGATTAGGGCTTTGGACATCAAATTCTGAGGTTGTGGGTTCAGATCCCACTACTGACACCATGTGGTTACGAGAAAGTCACCTCAT
Source organism: Polypterus senegalus (assembly GCF_016835505.1). NCBI lineage: Eukaryota > Metazoa > Chordata > Cladistia > Polypteriformes > Polypteridae > Polypterus > Polypterus senegalus. The sequence goes on from NC_053167.1 coordinate 124,379,338, forward strand.
CTACCTGCTGTGCTGCAATTGGAAAAACAAAAGAAATGTAACCAGTCATAGCTAAAGTGTAAGACACCTTGGATAAACGCATCAGCCCAGTAATAAGTAAAACTATGGAGTCTTGAAAAAGATTCAATGGAGACTAGAAAGAGATCTAGCAAAATATAGCATGTTTTTAAAAAAAACAATTTCTCAATTTTAACTCCTTTAATTTCAGTTGGGTCTTATTTTTCTCTAAAGTTATTTCCCCTAAGGACTTTGAGGTGAAGCATCATTGACAAAGTTGATTCTTAAATGAAAGAAAGTTTGCAGTCCACTGTGTGCTGTTTGTGCAGTGCAGCTGAAGAAAGCTTAAAGAACTTGGCACATCCACATAATGACAAGGGTGAGCTTTCTTGAAGGCTTTTACTGGACACACCTTGTTGTAAACTGAAATATATACAAAGGAAACATACAGATACTTACAGGTGTACAGCCGAAGACAATAAATAATAAGTCATGATTTACAAAACATTACAGAGCCTCAGACATCATACATTAAACAACAAAGCTTTAAGAAATAACACACTTATATGGTGTGGCGGGTGGCCAGAATTCTTACCCGGCCAGGACACCCAGTGTGGAAGGACCAGGGCAAGAGAGTATTATCAGGACAGTTTCTCCCCTGGGCCGATAGAGGGCAGCCCCCTTGGTTTCCAGTGGGGCCATGGGAGCTCAACACTGTTGGAACCCGTGGCCACTGCCAGGGGCACATGGACCTTTCCAGGGCCTTATTTCGTCACGCTTCCACCACACCTGAAAGAATGGCTGGAAGAAGCTCGTTAGGCACCTAAAGTCCTTCCAGGTGCCCTATAAAAGGGGCCTAGTCCCACCATTCAGAGGCCAGAGTCGGGAGGAAGGAGACAAAGCTTGAGGAGGAGTGGAGGTGGATGGACTGGCGGCAAGATAGAACTGAGTATTGGTGTGGTGTGGTGTTGGTGATTTGGGCAGTTTTGCTGTAAATAAATATGGGTGTTGAGTTGAACCTGTGTCCTGCCTGTCCGTGTCCAGGTTAAGGTGGCTGTATGCCCCCTGGTGGTGCCATAATGGCGAATGATTTCCAGAATTGGATTGTGACAAGAGATGCGTGTTCATATTGCTACGTAAAACTACTGACCAGACCGAGGGGTTTATATACCTTAATGATATGCTTTGGACGTCACCGAAGCAAGAGATAGAGGGGTGCCTACATGATACACAAGGGATGCATTGTATTTAAATGTTCATTATGGGAGCTACTCTGCTTTACCTGAGCTTCATGGAGATTCCTAACACCGCTGTGAGTGTGGTACGTGACTAACAGGTGTGTTATTAAACGACAAGACAAAGGGGAGCACAGATCAACAAATAACAGTAACAGCAGGTGGGGCACAACGATAAGTGAGGATCTCTTTTAAGTCTCATGAACTTTCAAAGATCAACCTTTGAGCAGTAAGATTTCCGTTGGAATTTTCTGAGATGTTAATTCCTGTTATCGGCTAACTTAAAAGATTACAATATGGAAGCTTTCAAGGCAACTCACGCTTCTTCTTCAGGCAGTTTTTTAGGCTTGCATATTGTAATCTTTTTAGTTAGCCAATAATAGACGTCATTTTGCTTGACCTCTCATTGCTTCCAGAATGGCTGACATGGTACAACACCCTGCTACTACCGAGATGTTAATTGAAATGTCTCTTTCTCACCATTTCCAAGGATTATTGAAGGGTAGTTTCTTTGAAAATGTTTTATATATTGTTGAAATGCTGTCTAATTCTTCAAGACAGACCAGCATAGCCTCTGAGATACAGTTGATACAGGTGTAAGTTGTGGAAAGTGGGTTCTGTATGTTTCTTTTAACAAAATATCTGATTTGTATATAGGAAAAAAAGTAAAAGTTTGGAGCGTAATTATCCATAAGATGCCCATAAGCTTATGTTGTCTGACTGCTAATTGTCTTAATCCGTAACATTTTCATTGATCCATTATCCTACAGGGTCACGGGGGTCTGCTGGAGCCAATCCCAGCCAACACAGGGCACAAGGCAAGAAACAAACCCCGGGCAGTGCGCCAGCCCACCGCAGATCCGTAGCATTTTGCACATGTTAAAAACTGAGTTTGAGAAGGTTGTAAAAGGCCTAGTTTTAGTCTCTTACTAGTAATAATATGACCAAAATGGAATATTTATAGTTTCTAAGTGACTTTGAGGGTCAAATAGTGAGTCATTGAATTGGCCAGCTTATGGTCCAGTGACCTTGCCCTTCACTCACTCACATTGAACAGGCAGAAAAAGTAGAAGTTATCCAATTTGTTTCTCACTATGTTGCTTCTTAGTAAAAGGCTCACTATGTCTGATACTATGGCTCACCTTCCTCCTCTTCATCCCATCTGAACAGCAGCCCTGGTGAGACTCACACACAATACAAGCCCTGAGATCCAACGATGACTCGCACCCTTTCAAAAGACAAAAAAAAAAAAACGAAAACAAAAGAAAAAGCATTATTGTAAATCAATACAAGTAGCAAGCAGTACTTGAAATGTTCTGTATACCTACAGCTCAGTGGACGTGCACTTTAATTTGATTTGCTCGTGTTAGTCACTCCTTTGCCTGGGCTTTCTTCCTTGGCCTTTTGGAATGCCAGTGACGTCAGTGAGTTGTTTTCAGAAATGCGGCTCACTTGTTCTCCAGTTTGTCCTCTATAATTAATTGGGAGATGTCAGGCGGATGGTTGTAGGCACTTCTGACAAGTACATGCCTGAGTGATCTGCTGCATGGTGTGAAAGAGCCAGTCAGTTGCATCACCCTCTGTAAAAGACCCAACCTGAGGCAAACACCCACACAACTACAGAAACAATGATGAAGCACTGGCATTACCTAATGTTCTAATAGAGGCAAGGACGCGATTTTCAGTCAAGATGACCCATTAATCAGTTACCATCAAGACCTCAAGAAGGGCTTTTTAAAAACAAAAAATATTAGGACTAACAAAGCACAAGTGACACTCAAAACAGGGTCTTACTTATATGCACTGTAGAAGGAGTTTAACAAAGGCCTTTTTTGGTCTTAATCTGCTATATAATAAAATGCTACAGTCTGTGTGCATATGTGTGTGTGATGTGTGGTGTGTTTGGTCCTTCCGAGCAATCTGATTGGTCAGTTTGGATTTTTTTTTTTTTGAAGAAAATAACATTGCATATAATCAAGTCTCGCAGTTAGGTGACCCGTATTCGCTTCCTGGGTCCTCCTTACTTGGAGTTTGCATGTTCTCTGCGTGGGTTTTCTCCGGGTACTTCGGTTTCCTCCCACAGTCCAAACACATGCAGGTTAGGTGGATTAGTGATCCTAAATTGTCCCTAGTGTGTGCTGTGTGTGTGCGCGCCCTGCGGTGGGCTGGCTCCCTGCCTGGGGTTTGTTTCCTGCCTTGCGCCCTGCGTTGGCTGGGATTGGCTCCAGCAGACCCCGTGACCCTGTAGTTAGATAGCGGGTTAGATAATGGATGGATGGATAATCAAGTCAAACTTATACAACAAATGAGTTCATAGTAACACCACAAAAACAAAAATGAAAGGAAAAAAATATCAGAAAGTTAAGTAAGAAAAGCACCAAAACAGAATCAAACTCCCATCCATAGCAAAAGAATGGAGACCCAACAGCTTGAACAAAAATCATTAATAAAATGTCCTTTACCCCAGGATAAATACTTGTTCTAAAGTTTTAGTAATTAAAATTTCCATCCATCCATTTTCTAACCCGCTGAATCTGAATACAGGGTCACGGGGGTCTGCTGGAGCCAATCCCAGCCAACACAGGGCACAAGGCAGGAACCAATCCTGGGCAGGGTGCCAACCCACCGCAGTAATTAAAATTTGCCATATTTAAAAAAAAAAAAAGTTTTGAACAGGCGATCTGAGTGCTTTATTTTTTTTATTGAATTTATTAAAGGAAAGTAACATTCTATACAATCAAGTCAATCTTAACAAAAACTAAATTCAATTCAACCCCCACCCATGAGAAACAGAGCAAGGCCAACAGCCAGAGTAAAACTTTAAGAGTAGAAAAAAGGAAAGAGTATCATTTTCTCTGATATAAAAGCTTATTCTAAAATATTATTGGTTAGATCCTGCCAGGCCTTTTAAAATGTTTTGACCAGATCCCCTAAGTAAGAATTAGATTTTTTCCAAATTCAGATAGTATATAACATCAGTTACCCACTGGCTTAAAAGAGGTGGGTTAGTAGTCTTCCAGTTGAACAAGACAAGTCTACGTGCCAATAGTGAAGTAAAGGAAATTATATTTCATTTGTCCTTCACCACTTTAAGCCCATCTGTGAGCCTACCAAACAGAGCTGTCAGTGGATTAGGAGGGATTGGGACACCAAGGTTGTCTGATTGCACTTAAAGATTTTGGTGCAGAATGATGTTAACTTGGTGCAGGTCCAAAACATGTGGCCCAGTGAGGCTGGAGCTCGATTGTAACATTCGCAGCTTGGATCTTAGCCCTGAAAACATTTTGGACAATTTTAAATGAGATGCTCAATAAAAGATTTTAAGTTGAATAATTGAATGCTTTGCACATACGGGACTAGAATGAATTCTGTGCATGGCTGCCTTCCACTTCTTTTCTGAAGTGTTGAGTAAGAGATCCTTTTCCTACTGCACTCTAGGATTTTTGAAAGTAAGGGACTTTAAAATGTTTTTATATATTATAGTAATACTGTCTGAGAACTCAAGACTGATCAGTATTTCTTCCAGAATAGAAATTTGTTTGCGGAGAGAGTATTGACCTTGTTGAAAGGTTTACTTACCTTGGCAGTGACATTCATGTGAAGTCAGTAGATGGATTGGGAGAGCATGGGGGGGGGTCATCAGGTCAATGGAAAGGTGTGTGTGGCACTCCCGATATCTATGCAAAAGGACGAAAGTCCAAATCTTTAGAGTCCTGGTGCTTCCTGTCTTGCTATGTGGTTGTGAGACATGGACACTATCCAGTGACCTGAGACGAAGACTGGAGTCCTTTGGTACCATGTCTCTTCGGAAAATCCTTGGGTACCGTTGGTTTGACTTCATGTCGAATGAGCAGTTGCTCATGGAGTCCCGAATGAGGAACATTACCTGCATTGTGAGGGAGCATCAGTCACGGCACTAAGGCAATGTGGCGCGTTTCCTCGAGGGTGATCTGGCTCGTAAGATCCTCATTGATGGGAACCCAAGTGGCTTGACCAGGCCAAGGGGTCACCCACGTAACACCTGGCTGCAGCAGATGGAGGGTCATTTCCGGAAGGTAGGACTGGACCGCTGCCAACCGGGATCCCGAGTTGTTTCGCCATGTAGTGGGTGCAGCAACGCACTGTACCAGTGCATGCTCCCCAACTTAAATTGAATAGAAATAGGTGGGAGGTGAGGAAAATTGGGCAAGTTCTGTTTAGCAAAGTTTCTAATTTGGAGATAGTGGAAAAATTGTGTTGATGGGAAGCTAAATTTGGAATGTAATTGTTTGTAGGATGCAAAGACATTATCTATGTACAAATCTCTAAGTGATTTAATTCAGTACGTTTTCCAAATATTAAACACTGTTTAAGTTCGAGAGAGTGGATAAAGGTGGTTATCATGCAGAGCTGCCACAGATAAAAGCTTCTCTATCTTGAAGTGCTTCCTACATTGAAGGACAGTTGGGTTGTTAGTATATTGACAATAACTTGTATTTACTGGGGCACAAAGTAAGGAATATAAAGAAGTACTGCAGGATTTTATTTCAAAGTCAAAGTGAACTTTATTGTCATCTCAACCATATACAAGTATACAGATACACAAAATTGCGAAGCTCAGGGTCCACAGTGTAACAACATAATGTGTAAATAATAATTTAAAAATAGAATTAAAATTTAATAATTAAAACACAAACAAAACTAGACATTGTGCAAAGATAGGACAAAGAAGTAGCAGCAATATTGATGTGTAAGATATGTAATATAATAAAGACATAATAGATATAGATAATACAGAAATGATCAGTGTATGATAATAGTTGTTTAAGACGTGTGTAAACAATGACAGGTCAGAATGTTTCACAGCAGAAGGATATCAAGAGTGTCCAAATACTTAAGGGTCAGTATGAGATTTTCAGTTCTTTTATCCCAGCACACTCGTCTTTGCAGGACAGTGGTTTTCATGTATAAAATTTCTATTGTGGACCAAGCCTGTGCATGTTCATCTATTTCTGTCCATGTCCATGTTTTTATAGCTTGTATATTTGCCTCCAAGTAATAAAATTGAAAGGTAGGTAAAGCCATCCCACCTTCTGCCTTAGGTCTTTGTAGGGTTGCCCTTTGGATGCATGGATGTTTTGAATTCCACATAAAAGAGGTCATGACTGAATATAATTATTAAAAATGATTTGTTAATAAATACGGGGATGCTTTGAAATAGAAGAAGGGGCTTAGTAAGGATATTCATCTTGACAATGTTAATTCTCCCTGCTAAAGTGAGATGGAGGGGTGAGTACTTTAACGGCATGAGCTAAATGAAGAACTCCATTCATCAGTCTGTCTATGACCACTGTGAGTGGTGTGGCTCCCTGGTGACATCAGCTGACCTCCTTCTGTTTCAGTCAGTTGAAGATAAATAGGAAGAGGACAGAATATCTGAGATTTGACGATGATCAGGATTCTGAAGTTAGTCTACAGGGAGAGCTATTGAAAAGGTGGATAAGTTTACATATCTAGGATCAGTGGTAGCCCAAGATGGAAAATTAGAGGTAGAGATAAACCCACAGAGTGCAGTGTGGATTGAACCATTGGCAGATGGTGCCAGAAGTATTGTGTAATTGAAGAATTAAGGTGAATAGGTTAAAGGTAAGGATTGTGGTAAGAGCAGCACTGAGGTAGGGAGCTGAGGCATGGACAGTAAAGGAATTGCAGGAGAAGAAGTTAGATGTGGCAGACATGAGAATGTTGAGATGGATGTGTGGAGTTATGAAAAAGGGCAGAATAAGAAACGAGACAATCAGAGGTACAACAAAGTGGGAGAGACATACTGTATATGTAAGGACAGGAGAGTAGGGTTATAGATGTATGAACATGTAATGAGGAGAGACAACCAACATGTGAGCAAAAGAGTGATGGAAATGGAAGTAAAGGGGAAAAAAATTGAGGAAGGCTAAAGTGGAGGTGAATGGAAAAAGTGAAAGAAGATATAAAGGAAAGGGAGTGACTGGTGAGGATGTGCAGGGCCAATCTGTATGGAGAAGGTTAATCAAGCACATTGGCCCCACATAGCAGTTGGAAAAGAAGAAGTAGAAGAAGAAGAAGGAAAAGTATCAGTGGGAAAAACAAATAGTCCGAGAAAGTGCTAGGGATGAGACGCTGACTCCATTCTTACAGCTATGATAATGACTGAAGTTGCGACGCTTGTCACACAGATCAGTCATGGTAAATGAGAGCTTTGGTTAATACCCACATTGTATGACTGTATGTACAGTATTGCTCACATACTGTATGTATTATATAATGAATGAATTAAATGACCGACACTGTTGTATAGCTGCATTTATTTACTGGCTGATAAGCCATACACAGAGTTGTACCTTTGTAGAAGCAAACTTTGTGACCATTAATGCATTTACGCTTTTATTAGTTCTTCCCACTGAGTAATGAATCAAAAGCAAGTTTTAATCTCGAATCAAAGGCAAGTCATTTTTAAACACACTGAACAATCCTTTAACTACTGCGTTGCTTCTGTTACATTATTATATTATTAAACAGTGATGTAAGAAGCTCAGGAAAGCATGTATTAGAAGTGTATTATGTTACAAGGTCAGTGTTGCAAAGACAAACAAGGGAATATGCCCACGTTAATGCCGTGGAGGCTTTCAGTGGATCCGAGGAACTTCTGCTTTTACATTTATCTTTATAAATGAAGGCTGAGTGGGAAATCTGTCAACTCCTCATTAGTCTTTGATACAAACAAACCAATCAGTCAGGGGAGAGGCAAAGGCCTACAAGTGGCCTCCTGTAAGAAGTGACTTTATGCATTGCCGTTTGACGTCATTAATAACTTCACCTTGTAAGTTAACAAACACAGGAATGTGCATCATCCCAGTAAAAGCATTAAAGAAATGGGAAAGATCGACTAAGCCCTTCAAGTAAGACAATTAAAAGATTAGAAACTGCCTAATAATAATAATCATTATCATCATAATGTAGAATTTTAAGCCCCTCACTAAACCTACAGTCGTGTGAAATAGTAAGTACACACATGAAAATTGTTGACTTTTTCAACATATTAGAACTGGCGAGTATTAGATCAGTGGTTCCCAATCTTGTCTATGCCCCGTACCCCATAAAAATGTTTGATTTATGTTTGGACCCCCTACAAAAGTAATTTCGCATTCGAAGATGAAGGCATCAACTATCCAATTTTTGAACTACATATTGAGCCACATACAGGTGAAAAAACTGATCTCAAAATAAGCTTTTAACTCAGTACATTAAATTTAAATATAAATTGAACAACTTACCTTTATAAATCTCAATAGTCTTGTTAAAGTGTCCCCCGTAAAGCTTAAACACTGAATTAATGATATGGGGTTTGGTGTACCCCGTGAAGCAACAAGTGGTGCAAGGAAATGACACACGATCAATGACTGAGGAGGTTGGAGACCCCCGTGAAGCAACAGGTGCCACTAAGCAAAGAAACACAGTCGACGAGCTTTGTGCCCCGATAAATACCTGCACTGCAGTTCAAAAACAGATGCGCCACACAGTGAACATTGCTGCGCTACTGCCGGGGCCGCAAGCAGTACAGAGGGGCTGAGTATAAGCATCATGTGTTGCATTCAATTCCATCCCACTTGTCTGCCACTGACAAAAATGTCAATCAAACCTCAAAATCAGTGACATTTCACAATCAGGGCTTGCACAGAAATCAATACTTGACCATTGCCTTCAGGCACCCAGGTTGGAAATCCCTGCATTAGATTTTCAAGCAAACAGTGCCTAACAATAAAAGTGATAACTGTAATTGAACAAAAGCACATACAATTGACATACCGTGTTTATTCTCATACTCTAAATGAACAAAAATACAGATTTGTTACACAGAAAAAGTAAGTACACCTCTACACTTATCACCAATGCAAATACATTAAATGAGAATCAGGGGCCTCATGTATAACGCCGTGCGTAGAACTCGCACTATAACATGGCGTGAGCACAAAAGCCGAAATGTGCTTACGCACAGAAAAATCCAGATGCAGGAATCTGTGCGTACTCCAACTTCCACATTCTTCCGCTACATAAATCCCGATCAGCGTGAAAACTAACGCTCGTGCACGCGCATTATGTAACGCCCCAACTCCTCCCAGAATTATGCCTATTTGAATATGCAAATCAATATAAATCGCCCTTAAGCGCAGCCTTCTGTGAAAAGACAATGGCAAAAGCACGGGGGGAAACATAAGATTTTCAGCGAATACCAAGTGGAGGCAAAGGAAAAACATACTATTTGTTCAAATAAGCCGTGGTATAATCAACAAAAGGAAGTTGATCGAGTGGCATAGCATGTTTCAGAAACTTGAAAGCTCACATCCACAAAATCGCACAGTGCCGGAAATAAAAAAGAAGTCACATATCAAAGTCGCCGTGGAAAGCCGAGTTGTAAGCCCACTGTCTGAGTGTCATATGAAAGCTTATTAGGGTACAGAGAAAAAAGCCACACGGTGGGGAAAAAGCACGAAATGTCCACTTCAATCTCGACATTTCCACTTTAATCACGTAGTTTATTTTGTCATTAAAGTAGAACATCATAAAATTCATCTTAAAATTGTTTAATTAACCAGTTTCTAAAATCACATCGTAATTAAAGTAGCACGTTAAATGCTTTGTTTTGTATTTGATCTTCTATGTATGTGTTCTATGTGTGTGAATCACTACTTGTTTCTTAAACCGGCTCTCTTCCTCCAACTGGACACAGAGTCCATTACATTCGTGATATTACAGCTCTCTGAATAACTAAAATACTGAGATGTATACGTGATGTCATTTTCATGATGATAGGAGTTAAAGCACGTTATTAAACATGTTTCACTTCGATGAAATAATTTATTGCAGCAGTACTCAGGGGCGGCTCTAGGCTTGTGGTGGCACTGGGCAGAGGAAGAATCGGTGGCTCCTTCGCCGCCAATGTCATGCACGGTGGATGGCCACGTATGTTGCAGACACTAGCCACCTCGTGCTCATGACACAAGCATTTAACTTTTGCCGAAATTTGTAGCTGCGTTTTTAGCTGTGTTGTTATTTTATCTTTCTGTTTTATATTCAATATATATTGGCGTAGCCATCACTGCAGTCAGTGCTTTTCTTTCCCCAAGTAACCGATCGCCATACAATCAGCTCTGTAATAGACGTTAAGCCATCTGTAAGCTTAGCCCGATTCTTCAAAACGCTTAAAGAACATTGAAATATCTTCGTAGTACATGTTTAATTATTCTATCCTTCACGACACTCCCAGTGAAGAATATAGATTATTTAAATGAAGTTAAAGTTTTATCTGTATAATTTAACAAACATATTTTGCTGCATTTCACCTTAAAAATGATATCGTCATCATATGTAAATACGCGCTTTACAAAGTGGCTCAGGTTGTGCGATATTATAAATGTAGTGCAAGTTTACAGTGGGGTGATTGTACTTATAAGTACAAACAGTTCTACAAGGAGCAATTGATTGGCTGCATTTAAAGTTCTTGGGATTAAACTGTTTTGAACCGCGAGGTCCGTACAGGAAAGGCTTTGAAACGTTTTGCCGTGGCAGAGACAGCGTGTGCTTAATGCCGTATACCGATAATTCTCTTTCCGATCAGCTGCTGCTGTGATTCACACTCAGATACAGTGATATAAATACTCCGAGTGGTGCAGTGAGAGAAATATGGAAAAAGATGATCCGCTGTGGCAACTCCTAAAGGGAGGAGCTGAAAGAAGAAGAAGAAGAAGAAGAAGAAGTGAGAGTAACAACGCTAAAGCAGTTATGGCATTTGGAATACTATGGCTGTTCCCTGGACCATTATATTGTTACGAGTTAATTACAATCAGATGCATTACACTAATAAACAATATGCGGTTAGTTTCTGTGTATTTATAAAGCCGCGTCATGAAAATAATGAGTAATCACACAAGAACAGTACCATTGCTTTGACGCTGGGTGCCGCCAGTTTTCAAAACTGAGCAGAGAACTTGCGTACGACAAGCCATGAGGTACCGTGGAAAAGTGCGTGGCTTTACGCCAAGTGTAGGTTTTATACATCGTGATTTGAACATGGAAAACTTCTTACGCAACATTTCTGTGCGTACGCACTGTTTATACATGAGGCCCCAGGTGTTCCAGATGACTAGAACCTCCTTAAGAAGTTTGGAGGTGAACTCTTTCTTATTTAAACCACAGATATTGAGGGTCTGGTGTTCTCTTTGCTATTGATGTGTCTGGTGTCATCATACCCAGGATTAAAAGAGCTCTCTAAGACCCTCAGAAATACGGTTGTGGATGCCTAGAATGTCCTGGTGAAGGATTTAAAAAGTCTGCTAAATTATTTGACATAAATCATTCCACCATAAGGAAAATCATCTGCAAGTGGCATAGATCTCATACAACTGTTAATTTCTCCAAGAATGGATGGCCCAGATAATTTAGCCTAATAGCTGACCACCTAATACTAAAAGAAGTCTCCAAGAATCCCACCATTTCATCATGAGATCTGCCAATAAATTTTGTAAAAGATGGTGCCAAAGTGCATGCTTCTACAGTCAGAAAGACAAATGTGACTGGCATGTGCGTTGTGCCAGGAAAATACCATTAGTGTCCAAAATGAACATTAGAGCAAGACTACAGTTTGCCATTGAACATCTAGGAAAAGACCAGGGACCTGCATAACGCCCTGTGTAGAATTCACACTAAAACATGGCGTATGGACAAAAGCGGAAAAAAAATCCAGGTGCATAAATCTGTGCATTCATCAACTTCCACATTCTTCCGCTTCATAAATCCCGGTCAGTGTGAAAAGTAACGTACGTGCATGCGCCTGCTGTCCTGCCCCATCTCCTCCCAGAAATACGCCTCTTTGAATACGCAAATCTAAATAAATAGCGCTTAAGCTTAACGTTCTGTGAAAAGGCAATGGCAAAAGCACGGGGGAAGTAGAAGAATTTCAGTGAATACCAAGTGGAGGCAAGGAAAAACGTACTGTTTCTTGGTTTAAACAGTTGTATAAACAACAAAAGGAAGTTGATTAAGTGACCTAGCATGTCGGAGAAACTCGAAAGTTCAAGTTCACAAAGTCACACAGTGCATGAAATAAAATAGAAGTTGTCACATATCAAAGTTGCTGTGAAAAGGCGAGTTGTAGCCCACCGTCTGAGTGTCATATGAAAGCTTATTAGGGTACAGAGAAAAGAAAAAAAAAATAGGCACACAATGGGGAAAAAAGCTTCAAAATGTCAACTTTAATCTCGAAATTTCCACTTTAATCACGTAGTTTATTTTGTCATTAAAGTAGAACATCATAAACTTAATCTTTAAATCGTTTAATTTACTAGTTTCTCAAATCCCATCGTAACTAAAGTAGTACGTTAAATGCTTTGTTTAGTATTTGATCTTCTATGTGCTCTATGTGTGTGAATCACTATGTGCTTCTTAAACGGACTTTCTCTTCCTCCGACTAGACACAGAATCCATTACATTCGTGATATTACAGCTTTCTGAATAATTCAAATACTGAGATGTATACTTGATATCATTTTCATGATGATGATAAAGCATGTTATTAAACATGGAAACATGGTGGCACCGTGATAGTGACGAGCAGGCGCCCTGTCCAGAGATTGTTCCTGCCTCCTGCAAGATGCTTGCTGCACGACCTTCGATGAAATAATTTATTGCAGCAGTACAGTCTCTTTCAAACGTACTAACCCCCAAATGCCGTCCTTCCTTTTCTTTCTCCAAGTAACCAATCGTCACACAATCAGCTCTGTAATAGATGTTAAGCCATCTGTAAGCTTAGAACTCAGATTCTTCAAAACTTTTAAGGAACATTGAAATATCTTCATAGTAAATGTTTAATTATTCTATCCATCTATCCATCCAGGGTCACGCCAGTCCCAGCAAGAATACAGTGTGAGGCAGGAACAATCCGTGAACGGGGTGCCAGATCATTACTAGTGCTGCAACACCGTGTCCTCACATATTTAATTATTAACAATATAAACTATTTAAATGATGTTAACATTTTATCTGTATAATATAATAAAAATGATATTGTCATCATATGTAAATACATGCTTTATAAAGTGGCTGAGGTTGTCCAATATTATAACTGTATCGCAAGTTTACAGTGAGGTAATTGTACTAATAAATACAAAGTTCTACAAGGAGCACATGATGGACTGATTGAGTGCATTTATAGTTCTTGGGATGAAACTGTTTCTGAACCGCGAGGTCCGTACAGGAAAGGCTCTGAAGCATTTGTCGTATGAGACCAGTTCAATAGACAGCATGGTTGAGGCAGCGTGTGCTTGATGCTGTATACCAATAATTCTCTTTTTGATCAGCTGCTGTAGAGCTGTGATTCCACACTCAGATACAGTGATATAAATAATTGAGTGTAACAACGCTAAAGCAGCTATGGTATTTGGAATATTTTGACCAATCCGTGAACTATTATATTGTTACAGGTTAATTACAATCAGATGCCTTAAGTTAATAAACAATATGTGGTTAATTTCAGTGTATTTATAAAGCCGAGTCAGGGATGTGGATCTAAAAAAGAAAGGGAAACCACACTGGAACAGTAGCACTGCTTTGATGCTTTGTGCCTCCAGTTTGCAAAACCGAGCGGAGAACTTGCTTATGCCAAGCATTTAGCTGGCATGAAAATGTGCATGGCTTTATACCAAGTTTAGGTTTTATACATCGAGATGTGAGCATGAAAACAGGAGTATGCAACATTTTTGCGCGTACACCCATTTATACATGAGGTCCCAGGCCTTTTGGAACAATGTGTGCCTGACAAATGAATTCCAGACAGAGTTGTTTGGCCACAGTAACAGTAGACACGTCCTGTGCAAACTGAAGACAGCATTTCAGTAGAGGAACCTCATACTAACTATGAAGCCTGGTGGTGGAAATAATCTGGTTTGGGTTTGTATTTCTACCTCAGGGCCTGGGCTGGTTGCAGTCATCAAATCAAGTATGAATTCTGCATCATATTAGTTTGTGCTTGAAGAGAATGTGAGGCCATCTGTCCAAAATTTGGACTGAAAACAGACCTCTCAACTCATTAATAATCAAAGCACACTAGTAAATTAACGGAACTGGCTGGTTATGTACAGTATGGGCCTAGTCAAAGCCCTGATTTGAATCCCATTGAAATGTTGTAGGGGGGTTTGAAATGGACAAAGCATGCAAGGAAAGCCACAAACATCTTGCACCTGACAGAATCTTGCATAGAGGAGCGGTTCAAAATTTTACAATGTTAGAATCAATGTCAGAGACTGGCGATTTCTGCTAAACAGGGCAACACAAGCTTCTGAGGCCAAAGGTGGACTTAATTTTAATTCATTAGATCAATCCATCCATTGATAATTATTGTTGAGTAAATGATTAAAAACACAGATTCAACTTGTGTTTTTATTCAAGTATAACACCTTTATCTATAGGCACTGTTTGCGTGAAAATCTACGGTTTGCATGTTCACATATCTTGAAAAAGTCCATAATTTCCATGGGTGTACTTACTTTTCCACAGGATTGTATATTGGAATAAGAAGGTTGAGAGAGGAAACATTATTCAGAAAATGATAATGCACAAGATAATAATTAACATAGTTATCAATGTCAAGCCCATTTAATCCAGTTTAGGTGGGCAGAGCTGCTGCTGGATGATGCGATGATGATGATGATGATGATTATTTCTAGCTGCTATGAGTTATGTTCATTTAAAATTAATTATTAATTACTCTTGGACCTCTGCTTATTAAATTATGTACCTTATGTCACGCATGTGAGCATCACAGGTGTTGCGTTGTCTAGGAATATAGGAAAGGTTTAGGGTGTGACACACAGACAGTAACTCTTTCAAATGGAGGAGAACATCCCAGAAGACTAACAATGCCACTTCCAGGTCTGAAGTCAGTAGTCTTGTCTTTTCCGCTTCCTTGACTTTAAAGACTCTTGCCAAACATGAAGTCTTCATGAAGTCTTCATTTATTTGAGCATGAGAAAGGTGCTATATAAATAAAATGTATTATTATTGTTATTATTATCACTCTCTTCTTGGCACACTAACATATGCTGGGGCATTTGCCAGAGTTCAACCAGACCTCTCTTGTTAACACTTAAAATGTTTAGCTCAATGTTCATTTGAGAGAGGTTTGATTATAAGCAGGCCACAGCAATCAGAGTGCATCTTGTACCAAACAGCATTTGTAAAACTAGCTCAGTAGAAAAAACAAATACATAAACACATGCGTACACACACGTGTGTGTGTGTGTATAACTTTACATTATTGCATTGTGCTTTCGTGTCTCTCACTGTCCTGTAATATTGTGAGCTCAAATGTATTCTTTACCTCATTCTCCATGTTAAGCACCTTCTTAGTAATTCTATTACAAAATGCACTCCTCCTTACCGAACAGATCAAGTTTAAGTAATAATGAGAGGCTGCCAGCTGAGTTAGTTACATTCTGATTTTTACAGGGCTATGATTTTTTTACTAAGACAGTAATGCCACCGGCCATGGGATTTACTTCAAAACTGTAGCAGCCATTAAATAATTTCCTTTTTATGCATGTAAGCAGCATTCAAACTTTAGAAAACATATTTAGATGCATGCAGGTGAGCAGTACCAGCACAATGGGAAGTAGCTTTTCTATACCTGCTGCATTGGAGAATTCTATGTATGGTGACCAGTCAGTGGTCTTTTATTGAATTTATTAAAAGCATGTAACGTTCCATGCAATTAAGTCAAATTAACAAAACTAAATTCAATTCAACCCCCACCTATGAGAATGTCATTAAGGCCAACAACCAGAGTAAAATGTTTGAGAGTAGTGAAGAGAGAAAGGAGTCTTTTCCCCAATGTAAATGCTTATTCTAAAATGTTATTGATTAGGTCCTGCCAGGTTTTAAAAAAAAGATTTGCACAGATCCTCTAAGTGAGTTTTTCCATTTTCAAATAGTATTTAAGATCAGTTACCCACTGACTTAAAAGGGGTGAGTTACGATTCTTCCAATTGAGCAAAATAAGTCTACGTGCCAATAGTGTAGTAAAGGCAATCACAGTTTGTTTGTCCTTCTCCACTTTAAGCCCCTCTGTGAGCCCACCAAACACAGCCGTTAGTGGATTAGGAGGGATTGTGACACCAAGGCTTTCTGATAGGCATACAAAGATTTTGGTCCAGAATGATGTTAATTTGGTGCATGCTGAAAAACATGTGGCCCAGTGAGGCTGGAGCCTGATTGCAACTCAGGTTGGATCTTTCCCTGGAAACATTTTGGACAATTTTAAACATGATAGATGTGCATGATAAAAGATTTTAAGCTGAATAATTGAATGCTTTTCACGTATGGAGCTTGAGTGTATTCTGCGTGTGGCCTCCTTCCACTCCTTATCTGAAATGTTGAGTGGGAGATCCTTTCCCCACTGTTCTCTGGGATCTTTAAAAGGAAGGAACTTTAAAATGGTTTTATATATTTATAGAAATGATGTCTGAGTATTTGAGACTGATCAGTGTTTCTTCTGGAATAGAAATAGGTGGGAGGTGAGGGAAATTGGGCAGATTTTGTTTATCAAAGTTTCTAATTGGAGATAGTGGAAACATTGTGTTGATAGTGTCAAAGATGAGACAATAGAGTCGCACAAAGGTTTGAGGCAGCCACCCGTATATTTTTTCCTGGCTGCGAAAGAGTTAAATTGGGAGTACATTGTGTACAGATACAACTACAAAATAGAACTGACATAACGAGGCATAGATGGCGGTTTTAAGGGAGAGGCGAGGAAATGAGGTCATCAGGGCCGGAACCAGAAGTGAGGTCATCAGGCCGAGAACCAGAAATGAGGATATCAGGACGGAAGTGATGTCATCAGGCGGAATTTCCCATAATCGGTCTGCAGTGGAAAGAGAGAAAGGGTCAGTACACTCCACCACACCCTGGTCTGTCATGGAATTACCCTCATTCAAGCCCTTTAGCTGCTTTCCATGTGCATGTGTATGACAATGGGAAGCTAAATTTGGAGTGTATTTGTTCGTAGGATGCAAAGACATTATTTATATACAAATCTTTTAATGATTTTATCCTATACGTCTTTCATATATTAAGTTTGAGTGGGTGATTGGAGTGTCTTTTTGGAAAACTCTGTTTCCACACATCCACATCACAACTCTGATACTGCATTCGCAACAGTACGCGGCTCTGGAGGGCATCTTTAAGAGTCTTCATTTTCAGGGGTAAAAAACGATGGGGTATTGTAAACAAAAAAGTGAAAATGTAGACGAATGGATGTGTTTTTAAATGAAAACCTGGTAGTGTGGATGGGGCCTGAATCATAATTTGTATTCTGTATTGGAAAAATTGTCCTGAGAATTCCATACCATCCATCTAACCTGAAGTTACAGCCGAGTCAAGCAATCCAAAGTATTCAAAACACCCAAGCATGTAGATTATCTGTGCTTTAAACGTTAGGAAAAATGAAAAAAAATAAATTTGAATTTCAGTTGATTTATCACCCTCCACTGCCAGACTGTCCTTTTTATTATCAACAGTCAAAGAAAAATGGAATTGTACTCACTTTGCATGTTGCTAAACTCAACTTGAAGCCATTAACTTGAGGGCTGAATATTACTCCCAAAAAAGAGGAGTTTTCTGAAAAGCACATGGTTTCACAAAGAGATCAGCATCAAAACATATGTTGCTGTGTGCTGTGGCCGCCAGTTCGCTGTCTCTTTTGGCTCAGGCTGCTCACAGGTGGCACAACTGCTGGCAGGAATGTGCAGCAGGTTGGCTGCCAGACTGTCTTTATATGGCAGGGGTGGCAGCGATGGTCACGGTCACAGTGCAACGCAATCTGGTTTGTCCCTCCTGTCATCGTAAGTGGTGATGCACCATAGGCACGTCAACTACACAAAAGTGTGTTCACCACCACAAACAAATGGAGAGCGATACCTCTTTTTTGATTTTGCCTGTGCATTTGCATCGATCTCTTGTCAGATGTCGATGCCATTTTTGCCAGCTGTTTCCCTTTCACTACTCATGCGAGTGGAGGGAATCTCGGTCAATCCAACCAAGCTAACTTCCTTTCTAGCAAAGTGAGTCAAACTAAAATATAAACAGTTCATTATTGCCCTCAATCCCTCCTGTTGACAAAAGTCGACATCCGCCCTGAAAGAGTTAAAAAGCCTAATGAGTGCATCTCTGTGCAGCACTCTGTGTGGCCTGACAGTCAAGGGAAGTTACGTTTAACCTAATAAAGCACTTATGAGGTCAAAGTTCAGATTGAAAATCCTCTACAATATGGTTTATGCTGAATGAGCCACATGCATTGATAAACAGAAGCAGTGTTACAAGGTGAAGTGGCCCTAAGTGTGCCGTGAGAGACTAGCTAGCAGACTGTGTTGTATTTTGCTGGCTTTAGCTTTGTTTTCTTTGTGTTATGTGTCTCGTGACCATGAAGAGTTCTTGGCTGTGGCCAGCCTATTAAAAGAGCATTTTCTTTCTATTGGTTATAGTGGCACTTTCTGATAGGTCAGAATCCTCTACTCCAAACCAAGCATCAATCCAATTACCTCCGGGTGAAAATATGGCCATGTTGCTGATACCCAGCATCATTCGGTAGATAATTCCAATCAAAAGTTAACTTCTCTTCGTGTAATAGTAAGTGGCGAAAATCAGGCAGTTGGGTTACACTTTGGGTTTTTGATTTTGTTCCTTTCATTTCCGTTTTTTTGTGCTGTCAGTGTGTTAGCAGTTATTATGACTGAATGTGATTCATTTAAGCAGGAATTAATTATTCCCACAAGGTATTAGGTTATGCATAGCATTCTTTAACGTGGACATGGAATACAAGACGCAATTTTATATATTTTTGCCCACTCAGAAGCCCTTTTATTAAATGCTGCATTAAGTGTGTCACACACGTCAGCATTGCAGGCAACTGAAGGGCTCAAAAAGGGATAATACCATGACGGGCTAGGGGGTGGCATATTCCACTGATCCTTCCTCTTTTTCATCTATAGACCAACCACGGGAAATTCTGCTTGGATTTGAGGAGAACTTCCGGTTCCAGGTCCAATGACGTCACTTCCATCCATGAGCCCGATGACATCACTACCGTTATTCCTGGCCTGATGACATCACTTCTGGCTCAGGACCCGATGACGTCACTTCTGGCTTTCTGATGCAATGACATCACTTGTGATTCCTGGCCTCTGATGACATCACTTCCGGTTCCTGCGAGAATGACATCATTTCCCCTGCCCGACTTTAAAACCTCCATGTTTGTCTGTCTGAACTGTTCTGTTTTGGATTGAAGTCTCTCCTTTTCATTTTTGAACCAAACCATCATATTTGGCAGCCTGTTTCAAGTATACGGACGACCCCTCCTAAAACTTTTCCTGTGTTGCTTGAATCATTTCCCAGGTGCCAGACATATATAAAATGCAAAATATAAAAACATTTCACTCTTTTACTATATGGAGGGGCAAATACTTTTTAACAGCACTTACGTACTTAGCCTTTCATCTTCACAACACACTGGAGACAATTTCCTCATTTGCTTATTCTATTAGCATCATGCTATTCTCTTTCATTTCATTTACAGATAAATCCCTTTTCTAATGAAAAAGCCCAGCCGGTGTTAGGAGTGACAAATGCTCCTGTTGTGACAATCAGCAGATTTTAAATAGAAATCTAAAGTATTTGTGAGTAACCAAGTGACAATGCAATTGCAAGCATAGCTAGTAAACATAACACTCTTTATTAGTAAGAATATTTTGTCCTCGGAGACTGACAGGAAAACAACACGGCCCCGGCTGAACTACTTATTTATATATTTGGCTTGTAGTGACGGTGGTGGCTACAAACTATTTTTAATGAATCGGAGGTAAGATAAGAGGCTGACTCTGTTTTGTTTCCCTTGAATTCTTTATCAACACTTACTGGAACGTCAGTAACTTCCTGTGCACATATGTGGTTGTTGTGATGACCTGGTGTTCAAGGACTACCTTGATCTTTTACAAATTTATGGTCCCTGCTACATAACACAGTGCCACACCCGGTAATTTTAGAAGGTTTTTCAAAAAAAGAAAATAATGGCTCAGCTGCAGAAATGCTTACATGTCTATGCCTACAAAGTTTAAAATAAATTAAATAAATACAATTTTTACATTGCAGATATTTCCAAGAATAAAGGGGAAAGCAAGTCCATGTATCCAAAGGTGAAACAAATTAAAAAAAAAATACTACAAAAACCAAATGACAGATGATGATAACACCTGTACCACAAGCTCTTGAAATGCCTCCTTCCTCTTCATCCCACAACAAGTTCTATGACATGGTTTGACATTACTACTAGGTTTTGCCACCAACCCTACCTATTTAATGAGGGCCAGGGTTGGGAGCTGGCATTTATTGATAAATCCAGTTCTAACAAAAATGGGAAATAACACAGGCTTAGGAAGGGCCGGCTAAGTATTGGCAACGTAGGACCAAAGGTGCACGATTAGTTTCTTTGGACTTTTATGTTTGCTACTGTCTCAGACAGATTGAAGTCTAAGTAGACTAGAAAGACCTCAGTGTTAAATTTTGCAGTGTATCATGCATGTTATATGGCATTTGGTATGGGATTTGAAAAAAGCAGTGTTAATGTCTGTGATGTGCCATGTATTGAAATGACAAATTCAATGCATTTTATTACTAAAAATGTGTGTGATGCACCATCTTTTAGAATGACAGAGATATAGCAATCACACAGACAAACCTTTGATTAAGGTGGATTTTCCTTTTTGTTTATATCGAACAGGCTGCCTGGATGGACCCCAACCCTTTCACATTCTCCCTCTCACGTCTTATTTTACATAGTACAAATAACAAAAAACAAATATACTGTGGTCGGGTGGTGAAAGAACAATCTCGAACATAAAGAATTGTTGGGATGCCTGTTATTGCAAAACTAAAAGTGTGAAAAACTGAAAAGAAAAGGCACAGATTTGTGATGCTCCCCAAAGTGGGGTTTTTTAATAAACAACAAAAGGGTTACTTTATTTTATTTGCGTAAGACAGTGCTCCATATCCCGCAGCTAGCTCTGGACTTCTCAAAAGACCTTCTTCTGGGACGGCAGTCAAGCTGGAATACTGCTACACCCACTCATCCTGTGAACAGTCACTTTTTAAAGTTTTAACTCTTCCCATCATTTGTAAATTACCATTATTCCTATCTTACATTAACATTCATATTAGAACATTAGGGTTATAATGTGGTTTCATTTCTAATCCTTTTGGCTTTCTTGTGGTACTTCAGTGGACTTTGTCAGATTCATCTTAGGTTTTGGAACATATAGATTCTAAGACTGACAGATAGATAGATAGATAGATAGATAGATAGATAGATAGATAGATAGATAGATATGAAAGATGTTAGTTTATTTGGCCCAAATGTAAAATTTTGCTTTTAACAGAGGTTCTTTAAATAAATTAATAAATAAATAAATATAGACATGCACACACACACCAGAATGACTATTAAGCAAGAAAATTAAAAAGAAAGAAAACCTGTGTTGCTTCACACGCTAAAGGAACACAGTATCCTAATCAAAAAAGAACCAGCTCTAAATTTCTTATATAGTTCCTCTGTGTTCCGAGAGCAGCCCAATCTGTCATCGATATGGACTCCAAAGTATTTGAAGTGGATAACCACTGCATCCACTCCTTGAATAGTGACCAGTTTGGAGTAGTGAAAGTTAATAACTAGTTCCTTGGTTTTGCTGATATTAAGAAGCAGACAATTCTCAGAGTGCACCCAGCAGCTTTTCTTGGCCATTCTTTTTGACATTTTCAAAACCCTTTGAGATTTTTTGTCTGGGATGGACAGCTTCCGGCACCCTTACCCAGATGGGATGCCTTATTAATGAAGGACCAATGGAGAAAGCTTGCTCAGGGCATTATTTCCCCTGGATTGTTAGATGGCAGCCATCCTGTGTTTTTAGAGAGCCATGGATTTCCACAGGACACACATGGAGTTGGAGTTTGTTAGCTCAGGCCTGTTGTATTCCAGGGGTATCACCAGGGGGTGCTGTAGGCACTGTACAGCTCTACTTTGTCGGGTTCCCACCTCACCCAGAAGTGCTTTCTTACCATGCTTATGGGACACCAGAAGTACTCCTGGGTGCAGCATAAAAGAAGCTGTAGTTGGGAGGAAGAGCGACAAAGTTTGCTGGAGGAAGGAGAAGGTGGTGAGAGAGAGATAGAAGAGAAAGAAAACAGCTTTGCTGTGTCCTGCTTTATTGCTGTATTATATTGGTACTGTGGGAAATGCTTGCTGAGAAAGCATTTCACACAAATAAAAGGTTTTGTTTGCAAAAACTTGTGTCTGTGTTGGGTTTGGAGAGCTGGTGCTCCTCCTATAGGACATACTACATATATTTTCAATTAAAGATTCATAGCTTGCTCTTTTTAATACAACCCAAGAGTTTACAGTCATCCTTTCTCTTGTGGGACTTTTCAATTGTTTTGCCAACAATTAAGATGTGCTTCTGCTGTGCAGGGTAGTGAACATCCTGCCCTGCCTTCATAGAACTTTTGGAGGCCGTACAAGTATTTTGCCTTTGTGGATGACTCTGTACCACAATAAAATTGGCAATAAAATAACATGGAATAAGATGTTCTATAAAAGCTCCATGTTCTATTACTGTCTCGATTCAACTCATTCTGAGCTAACTGACACAGAGTCTCTAGAAGGAGGCGTAGTGATCAATATTATTTTAGTTAAGACTGTTGATCATTTAGTTTTCATGTATCTAAGTACCTTTCACTGTGTTGTATATGTTTTTGTGTGTGGTTCTCCAAGTGGCAGGGTCACCTGCCCATCACCGTCAAGGGACTGCCCTTAGCCCTATAAAGGCTGAGGAAAACTTACAGTCCCTTGCGGTTCATTGAATGCACTTGTGATATTGGTGAGTTCTGGTGACTATTGCTTTGCTTGTGAATTATTGTTCTGGATTTTAACCTTTTCCTCTGTTTCCCTCTGTGGCTCTTCTTTTGGATTTGTGTATTGGAACATTTTACACTGTGGGACTGTCTATTTTAGGCAACTCCTGCTATGACCTTTTGCTCTGTGGAGTTTTGTTTGTTAAGAATGTCTTTCATTTGTGCAATAAATCTTTTATTTAGAAAGATTCTTTGATTGCCCTTTCTTGATTAGCCAGAGTTTGGTGTCTTTTACATCCCCATTGGGTATTTTTGAGGCATTTTGAGACTCCTTTTGCTTTCGTTAAAGGCCTAACACCATATTGGTGCATCTGGAGCACAATAGCATTTGTTAAGGACAGGTATGTAGTATCCAATCTTCTGGGCTCATTTAATATATTATATCACCTAGAGAATATGAATCTTCAGATGTCTTTCTATCCTTGGATGTAGTTGAATGATGATATGTAATGTTGTTCCTGGTGTATCCATATGGATTAAATTACTTTTTACTAGTGCAGACACCTCAGATGATATTAATAATTTGAACTGGGATTGCTTCAAATTTGGATGCAGAGCCAGATAAGGGTATCACCAATGCTGTTTGCAATGAAATATTACTGTCCAAATTAAAAACAAGAGGATCTTTTCAGAAGAAAACTCATTAATGTAATCTTACAGTAAACATACTGAGCCTGAGCTTGGCTTTTTTATTTTATTACTTGATTTTCTCCTTTATCCTCTACAAAGAAGAATCACAGACACGGCGGTCTAGTCTCTTTTTGACAGTGAGTTGAAGGCTGAGTTTCATGGATTGCTTTCAAAGCATACCATTGTACTTGTTATGTTATTTTCATTTGTTTGACTGAGGTTTGTTCTTTTGCAATATTTTGCTTGCAAATAAAATACATAAAAAGAATTCAGGCCAAACACATCCTACATTTACACTGTAAGGAGGATTCACTGCTGACAGCTCTGCAAGATGCCTCTCAAGAGGTAGGATAATGGCAACTTCTCACAGTGGAGTTTAAGTTCAAGTTTATTTATATTGTGTGTATAATTCGGATTTAATTCTTTCTTTCATTTCTTCTCAGAATAGCAAGAGTGATGCGATACCAACAAAAACAAAAAATATATGATTGGCTGTTCATTAAGAAGAAGTTGATTTAAAATGAGAACTTCCTTTTCCTTTCAATTATTTTGCTTTAGTCAAAAATTAGATTTTTGCTAATATTTTGAATGAAAGGTCAGGGGGACTAATATTAGTTAATGGCATTAATGAGGTGGTGTGGCTTTCGTTTGCTGATTGCATATAATAATAATAATAATAATAATTGCATTTATACAGCACTTTTCTTGATACTCAAAGAGCTTTTACATAGTGAATAGGGAGCCACTTCATCCACAACTAATGTGCAGCATCCATCTAAATCAAGAGTTCCCAAAGTGGTCGATATCGACCCCCTGGGGTCCTTTTGAACTTTCTAGGGATCAATAGATTTAATAAAAAAATTGGGGGTCGACCACAGCAAAAATAGACCCCCTTACTACTGCTATTTGTTTGTTACTTCAAAATATCTATTATTTCAATATGTACCTAATTAAGAAGTAAAATAATTCAAAAAAACACTTTTTTGAATTAAACACATTACATACCAAACTCGCAAATGAAAAGGTAAAATGTGTCATTAAAAGGGTCACACGTAAGAATGCATGAAAATACAAGTAGCACAAACATGTCTGTGCATTGTCTTATCGAATGTATCAAAGCAAGTGTGGACATGGAAAACCATTGCATGTAACTAGGGGGTCGACGGTTTTAAAAGTTTTGGGTAAAGGGGTCTGCGGCCGAAAAAAGTTTGGGAACTCTTGATCTAAATGATGTAACGGCAGCCATTTTTGCAGCAGTACACTCACCACACATTAGCTGTTAGGTGATGAAGGGGCTGAGAAATAGTTAGCCATTCAGAGGCAGGGGATGATTAAGGGGTCAGAATAACTAGGCTAAGGTGGGGAATTTAGCCGGGACATCAGGATACACCTTAGTTTTTACGAAGGATACTCTCTCTAATGACAGCAGAGAGCCAGGACAACGATTTTACATCTCATCTGAAGGACAGCAACATTTTTACTGCATAGTGTCCTCATCAGTGCACGTGGGTATTCTGATACACACACAGACCACAGATTAAGTGTCCCCTGCTGACCTCACCAACACCTCTTGCCAGCAGCTACCCAAGCTTTTCCAAGATGGTCTCCCAACCAAGTATTTGCTGGGTCCGAACACACTTAGCTTCAAGTGAGTTACTTGTTCTCAAGCGCAAGTGGTATGGCTGCTGCCATATTTCAAACCATGTTTGCACAAGCCATGAGTCATGTTTCAAACCTCTGGTGAAAAGGAGCAAAGAAAGTTAATGAAGCTCAAACGATTATCTACTTAAAATATGAATCACCTAACTCACGGGTGTCAAACTCCAAACCTGGAGGGCCGCAGTGGCTGCAGGTTTTCATTCTAACTCTTTTCCTAATCAGTGACCAGTTTTCACTGCTAATTAACTCCTTTTCCCTTCATTTTACTAGCCCTGTTTCTACAGATTCAGCCCTCTGAATTAATTATTTTCTTCATTAAATGACAGCCAAACAGAAATGAGATGTGAAACGAGCCAACAGTTGACCAGCTAAATTGGGGCTTCAAATGCCAACCAATTTCACTCCAACCAATTTCTTAATTAGAAGCAAATTCTTGCTTCATTATTTAATTTGATGGCTTGTTGCTGCTCTCATTCTGCCACAGCAGACATTTTCAAAACTGTTGATATTCTGTTTTTTCTATTTGGTGACCTGAGAAATTAACCTTACTGAGACCATCACTTTTCTTTATTTTCAGATATTGTGTGATGGGCACAAGTGAGCTGGTCATGTGGTGGCTCATTTTGGGTCTCATTATTGTTTGGCTGCTAATTAAAGAAAAAGAAACAACTAAGGGGCCCGAGTGAAGTCAGTTAAGACAAAGACAAATGAAGTTAATTAGCAGCAGAAACAGGTCACTAATGAAGAAGATGGTTAGAATGAAAACCTGCACCCACTGCGGCCCTCCAGGACCGGAGTTTGACACCCCTGACCTAACTGGTAGCATTCTTTATACCATCAGGTTAAGATTTCAATGTCTAGCTGAAAATAAAGCTCCTAATGATTACCATTGAGTATTCTGTGCCCTAGCTGTAACCTTAAACTTGTTTATGGCCACTGATTTGTACTTCTTCTGCTACCCAAAACATACTCTATTGATTCATTGAGATAGGGATAGTTGGCAATGCTGTGGATGGTGTTCCTGCAGCTAGCGTGGTTTGTAGGTTGTCTTCTTTCCCATCCAGTGGCTTTCTGAATCCTTTTAAACTGCCACTAGTGAGTGTGGCTTCTTTCTTTGTACCTGATGGTCTAACTCTCCCTGCCAGTGTCCAATGTGTCACAATATTAGTCCATTACTTCAATAAGATCTTCCATGTTTTACCAAGCATGTTGCTAGAGGTACCTGGCAAGAATTTCAGATAAAATTTCCAACTGCCACTAACTCACCATTCTATTGATGTTTTTATTTAGGTGGAGCAATTTCACCACTCTTCTCCAAAAATGAGAGACTTGTACCAGTATAGGTTTAGATTCTTCTTCTTTCCAGTCTCTAAATTTGTGAGTATGCACACTCCAGGTCAACCCGAACCTCACAGCTGTCTCCCTTTTAACAATGCTATGATCTGTAATGAACCTCCTGCCCAAGTCATAATAGGCTTGAAATGCCTCATAAGTAAGGAATGACGTGATCATGTGAGTCCAGTCTTGTAGTGACCGTCAACACTGGATGGCAGACCTTCCAAATATGAGGAGGTAAGACATATGTAATTTTTGTGATGTAGAGAAGCAAGTACCTTTGCCACAGCCACTTCCCTTATCTTTCGGGTGGTTCTTCTGATATTCCACTACACTCCAGTGTGACTTGTATCTGGCAGTAACTCATCTGCTCCCCCATCCATTGTAGAATTTGTAAAGCTTTTGGGTTTGCCTGGCCAAACATCAGAGGAAATCGTGCCGACTACACTAAACAATTAAGACATAAGTCATAATATGGGTTGGAGTATCAGAGGTCACCCCAATTAATTTTCATTGGTCAGATAAAATAGTTAGCAATGAAAACAGAGTATGGCATTACAGCCGGGCCTCATCTTCTGTAGGTCATTATAATGATGAGGACATCCGTTTACTGAATTCTTTTGTGGTTAAAATCTGAAAGAGGAGGAGCTGGATGGAAAATAAAGAGTTATCTGTTCTAAGGGAAGAAGATGACATGCCTGTGTCAAACACAAATCTTTGCCCTGTGCACCTTCAAAATTTCTTTACATAAAAACCACTTGATATTCAAACTTTTGACAATATGTCAGCCAACATATGCTATCTTCTAGGTCAAAAGAATCATAGCATAACGCACACAAAATTCCAATATCAAGAAATCATAAATTACAAAATAAAACTAAAAAGTATGACAAGATGAATACATGAAAAGAAAGCACAAATTAGCCAGAAATCCATAGAAGTATTTTGGCACAATATGGAGGCAGTGTTTTATCACAGAAGAGTGTTTACACATGGATTGAGAAGTTCAAAAGTGGTGGAATAAGTGTTAAGCATGAAGAAGATGCTTGTCCACATCCACTACAGACAAAATTGAGCAAGTCTGTACCATAATTCTGATGAACTGGCAAGGGTTTTGACCTCTGGTACATCTTTAGCCCATAAAAAGCGAATCACTGCTCTCTGCTGTTCTTTGCCGCAAAACGAGAGTGGAGCAGCAATGTTCACTGCTAGCAAACCAACAAGTATTACAACCTTGAATGATCAGGGCTGAAACTTTAACACTGTGCCCAAAGACACACCATGTTTCCACATGAAAGCCATACAGATAGCCCAAACAAAATTACCACAAAAGGGCAGATAACTATCGACTTAGCTCGTACAGTTACAGGGATAGACAGACAGACAGACAGACAAACAAACAGGGTATTATGTACTGTAGATAGGGTTCTTAAAACTCAAAAATAGGTGACATGCTTCATAAAGAGAATCACACCAGTTCTACACATTGGACTAAACTAAAATTGTAGGCCTCATCTAATCAAATCAGCCTGGCCGCAAACTGTAGGAACAGGATTTCTGCCTACACATTTCACACAAAAAAGAGATAACAGGCTTTAATTTCAAAAACTCATAAAAGGTGAAGAGGGACAGTGAAACGATAATTACAAAAACAAATGTAAATGTATGCACTTTATTAAAAAAATAAATTAGAAAAAATAGCAAAAACAAAATTGCATCAAAAGGAAAATGCCCAGAAAGTAAACCCTCAAAAGCAAATAAAGTCTTACAGTCCGAGAAGTGAAAGTCTGAAAAACATAACATCTGAAAGATCCACTTACAATTTTCAATAAAAATAAAAACCTAAATAAGAGAATATTTCATTACCATTTCAAAGTTCTGCAGAACCTACAGATATACAAAAGTCTGGGCTGGTCCAACAATTGCATGGTCGGGGGCCCCCGCCCCCTTGGACTCAACACAAAGGGTACATAACATAAAAAACAAATAAATACATTATTAACATAATACAGGAAAATGGAAAGATCATTAAACAAAAATTATTCTCTAACAAATAAAATTGAAATAGCGGGAAATTGTAATTTACAAAATAAAACTCAGAAGATGGCAAAATTAATGCATAAAAAGAAAAGAGAAATGAGCCAAAGATAAATCCCTGCCCATTCCTGTGACCCAACATTTGCGCGATAGACATATGCACGCAGACAAAATAGCGCCGATTAAAACGCGCCGTCAAAATCGCGCTGACAAAATCGCGAAAGTTTCATTAAATATGAATTACTAGTTTAAAGCATATATAATAATGTTTATTTTAGAAGTCAATATTATGAGACGCGGCACGCAGACGGTCCTTAAGATCATGCCCTGCATATGTAGGAAGAATTGCAGCAAGGGCGTCCCACTCTCTTGGCCTCTCTCGCAATTTTGTCGAAAACCAGTTAGCGGGTTTGTCGGCGCTCATTTGTCCGTCGCGGTTTTGTCGGGGCGCATATGTCTATCGCGCTTTTGTCGGTGAACTGCCCATTCCACAACAGATACATAAGAAAGGCTCTATTAAACAGATTATTACTTGTCCTGCAAGTCTGCATCTTTGTTTTTTTTTGTGTTTCTGCTAGTGTATGCATCCACATTTCTCCCTTGGGATTAATACAGTCTGTCTAATATAATGTAATCTACATAGATAGATGAATAAAGTATAAAGGTCTATTCAAAACATACTCCATATTACTGGAAGAGTTGTCTTTTTATTAACATAATTATAGCATACGTAAATGGACAAATGTATTAAAACACGCTTTCTCGTAGTTTGCTCTCAAGCATGTTTTGTATTTTTCATCCTATACAAAGTGTGGGAACCTGCAACATTAGGACATCCTGCCTGCCAGTAAACCCTAATGAAATCCCCCATTGATAAGAAAAAAAAAATGTGCAAGTCACGCTTTTGAATAAGCTGTTATTGTTTTATGAGCCTTAAATAAATCGAAAGGATATTTTTAAGGTTTAATGACAACTTCAAACAATGAGAGTAAATTTTCCTTATGAGCAGCTTTGTGATGCAGTAGTCAGCGCTGCTGCCTTCCTGCATGATGGTCCGGAGTTTGTTTACCTGTCCATTCACCACCTGTGTGGAGTTTGTACCTTCTTCTCTTGCCATGTGGGGAATGCCCTGGACTTTTTGTTGCAGACATGGCTGGCAGTTTCAGGAAATGGCTAAGTGACGCCACTCTGATGCAGCTCCTCATATCTTCAGAGTTTTCACAGAAAGCCCAGTACATCCAGATTTGCTTTTTTATGTTTATTTGCCTGTTTTTTCCAATCCACTTTCCAGTATTTTCATCATCTCTTTTGTCCAACTGTAAAGGCACACTAGTACACTGGTAAGATTACCAGCGCTTCTGACCATTTTTACAATTTTTGTCAAGCTAGATGGTCATGTTTATCTTTTGCTATTCATTAAGGTTTACAACAAAATCTTAATTCCTTTATATTGTGAGCCTGTTAGCCTTTATTTTGGTATTAAGGGTGGCTTACAAGGTCAGGATACATTGCAACTGTTTACTGGTCTGAAACATTAGGAGCCCATTCAGGTTAATTGACTTGTTCAGGGTGACACAGCAAGACAAAATCAATCATGATCTGATCCAGCAACATAGGAGTTTAAACTTCAGTGCTTTATGAACTTCACTACACTGTTAGGATTTACTTATCCTAAGATTTAGAAGTAGGAGAGATGCAAACAACTTTAAATGGTGGATCCTGAGAACAGCCAGATGCAGAGAGGGTCAGTATATGGAAAATGTTTAAACCAGTAGGCCAAAGTCACTACAAAACTCTAGAATAGTACGCCAGCATCAAAATGACCAAAGTAAGCCCTCCAAATCATATATTAAAACACGAAACCAGGACATCATGAGTCAGGTGCCGCCGCAAGTGGCAGCCTTTCCAGCAGCAACTCCGTGTATGACTTTATCTTTCTACCTTTTTCTCTATTTCACTGATCACCACCACTATCTATCTATCTATCTATCTATCTATCTATCTATCTATCTATCTATCTATCTATCTATACCACTTTCTTTTATTTTTTCTTTTCGTTACCTGGACACTTTTTACTACTTTTTACTACTTGGACATGGATTTTTACATGCCGAGACTTGTCTATTCAGGTAGACAAGTGTCATTCAGAATTGACTTTAAAATACTGCTTATGGTTTATAAAGCCTTAAATAATCTCGCCCCATCTTATATATCAGAATGTCTGACACCTTATATTCCAAATCGTAACCTCAGATCCTCAAATGAGTGTCTCCTTAGAATTCCAAGAACAAAACTTAAAAGAAGTGGTGAGGCGGCCTTCTGCTGTTATGCACCTAAAATCTGGAATAGCCTGCCAATAGGAATTCGCCAGGCTGATACAGTAGAGCAGTTTAAAACACTGCTGAAAACACGTTACTTTAACATGGCCTTTTTATAACTTCATTTTAACTTAATCCTGATACTCTGTATGTTCAATTCATCATAACAACTATTCATGGTGGCTCTAAAATTCGTACTGACCCCTACTCTCTTTTCTGTTTCTTTTTCCGGTTTCTTTGTGGTGGTGGCCTGCGCCACCTCCACCTACTCAAAGCTTCATGATGCTCCAACAATGATGGACGGATTAAAAGGAAGAAGTCTGCGTGACCATCATCATCATCAAGCCCTTCCGTGAGAATCCTAAATCCAAAGAGGACTGTTTCATTTATGTTAGGTAGAATGCCCAGAGGGGACTGGGCGGTATCATGGTCTGGAATCCCTACAGATTTTATTTTTTCTCCAGCCGTCTGGAGTTTTTTTGTTTTTTCTGTCCCCCCTGGCCATTGAACCTTAGTCTTATTCGATGTTAATGTTGATTTATTTTTTATAATTATGTCTTTCATTTTTCTATTCTTTAATATGTAAAGCACTTTGAGCTACTGTTTGTATGAAAATGTGCTATATAAATAAATGTTGTTGTTGTTGTTGTTGTTGTTGTTGTTGTAGGTAGTCAACTTCAAGTGCTGAGAACAAAGGCCCATGCTGGTGTGGTTCCCTATTTACCCGATGAGGTAAGAGGGTCGTATCGTGGCAGCAGAGCTGGCGCTAAGTTAAAGGCTAAACGGTTAGCGAGAAAGTGGCGATGCAAGTCTTCGGTGCCTTCTGTGATCCTGGGAAATGTAAACTCACTACCAAATAAGATCGAGGAACTGGCCACGCTGGTGAAAAATGTCAGTACCTACAGAGAATGCAGTTTATTGTGTTTTTGTGAAACATGGATAACATCTACCATCCCAGATGCTGACGTGGAGCTACCTGGGTTTAGCTCAGTTAGAGTGGACAGAGACGCAAATACCTGCGGGAAGCAGAAAAGAGGAGAACTCATTCTCTATGTGAATACTTTGTGGTGCAACCCTGGATATGTAAATGTCAAAATCTCCACTTGCTGCAGGAACATCGAACTGTTGGACGTAAGTCTGCATCCCTATTATTTGCCCAGAGAGTTTGGATTATGTGATTGTTGTTATTGTTTACATCCCTCCTCAGGCGGACGTGGAGATAGCGGTTGACATCATCCATTCCGCTGGTGCTAACCTACAAACACAGCAACCTGAGGCGCTTGTGCTAATCGCTGGAGATTTTAACTATGTGACGCTGTACAAAACATTACCTGCCTTCTCCCAGTATGTAACACCTGGGGAAATAGGACTATTGACCTACTGTATGCAAATGTTAAAGACGCATACAACGCCACCCCGCTGCCTGCGCTTGGGAAAGCAGATCATAACCTGGTTCTGCTTCAGCCTCACTACAAACCAAGAGTGAGGTGCTACCTACAACTACACGCTCATTCAGGAAATGGTCCCCTAAGGCAAAGCAGGCCCTGAGAGACTGCTTTGGAACTACGGACTGGGATATACTGCTGGGGTCATATAGTGAGGACATTGAGGAGGTTGTTGATTACACAACTGATTACATCAACTTCTGTATGGATATTGTAGTTCCAGTAAGAACAGTACGCTGCTATGCTAACAACAAGCCATGGATTACAAGTGACATCAAAGGTCTTTTGAACCAGAAGAAAAGGGCTTTTAAAGGTGGTGATTAGCATGAGCTCAAGCGCATGCAGAAGAAACTCCGAGTCCAGCTCAGGGTGGCAAAGGAGCAGTACAGGAGAAAGCTAGAGCAGAAGTTGCAGAATAACAGCATGAAGGTAGTGTGGGATGGGATAAAGATCATCACTGGCTGCAGCGCAAAGCGGGGTGCCACCATCGAGGGAGATGTGGTGAGAGCAAACCAGATGAACAACTTCTTTAGCAGGTTTGACCACACTAACCCACTCTTATCTCAGAGTACTGCATCCTTCACCCATCCTTCTGCTGATACCAGCATAGGAGAGAGTTTCCCCCACCCACAATTACAGCAGCCCAGGTAAGCAGAGAGCTGAGGAGACTTCATGCCAGTAAAGCTGTAGGTCCAGATGGAGTATCGCCACAACTGCTGAAGGCTGGAGCTGGGGAGTCCTCTACAGTGCATTTTCAACCTGAGCCTGGAACAGGGGAGAGTCCCAAGGCTTTGGAAAACATCTTGCATCACACCAGTCCCAAAGGTATCATGTCCTAGTGAGCTGAATGACTTCCGGCCTGTTGCTCTGACGTCACATGTAATGAAGACCATGGAGCGGCTTCTGCTTCACCACCTGAGGCCACAGGTCCGCCACGCCCTCGACCCTCTGCATTTCGCATACCAGGAGAATGTGGGAGCGGAGGATGCCATCTTCTATATGCTACACCGATCCCTCTCCCATTTGGATAGAGGCAGTGGTGGTGTAAGAATTATGTTTCTGGACTTCTCTAGTGCCTTGAACACCATCCAACCTCTGCTTCTTAGGGACAAGCTAACAGAGATGGGAGTAGATTCATACCTGGTGGCATGGATCGTGGACTATCTTACGCACAGACGTCAGTATGTACGTCTCAGGAACTGCAGGTCTGACATTGTGGTCAGCAACACAGGAGCGCCGCAGGGGACTGTAATTTCTTCTGGTCCTGTTCAGCCTATATACATCAGACTTCCAATACAACTCGGAGTCCTGCCACGTGCAAAAGTTTGCAGACAACACTGCTATCATGGGCTGCATCAGGAGAGGGCAGGAGGAGGAGTATAGGAACCTAATCAAGGACTTTATTAAATGGTGTGACTCAAACCACCTACAACTGAACACCAGTAAAACCAAGGAGCTGGTGGTGGATTTTAGGAGGCCCAGGCCCCTCATGGACTCCGTGATCATCAGAGGTGACTGTGTGCAGAGGGTTCAGACCTATAAATACCTGGGAGTACAGCTGGATGATAAATTGGACTGGACTGCTAATACTGATTCTCTGTGCAAGAGAGGACAGGGCCAACTATACTTCCTTAGAAGGCAGGCGTCCTTCAACATCTGCAATAAGATGCTGCAGCTGTTCTATCAGACGGTTGTGGTGAGCACCCTTTTCTACGCGGTGGTGTGCTGGGAGGCAGCATAAAGAAGAGGGACGCCTCACGACTGGATAGACTCATGAAGAAAGCAGGCTCTATTGTAGGCACGGAGCTGGACATTTTGACATCCGTGGCAAAGCGACGGGCACTGAGCAGACTCCTGTCAATCATGGAGAATCCACTGCATCCACTGAACAGGATCATCTCCAGACAGAGGAGCAGCTTCAGCGACAGACAGACTGCTGTCACCGTCCTGCTCCAATGACAGACTGAGGAGATTGTTCCTCCCCCAAACTATGCAACTCTTCAATTCCGCCCAGGGGGTAAATGTTAACATTACAAAGTTAATGTCTGTTATACCTGTATTTTTATCACTCTAATTTAATATTGGTTTATTTTTATCATCAGTATGCTGCTTCTATCTATCTATCTATCTATCTATCTATCTATCTATCTATCTATCTATCTATCTATCTATCTATCTATCTATCTATCAAATTCAAAAATAATTGTTACAAAAAAGTCCTAGCACTAGCTTGATTACTTCAACCTTATAATTGTGGGAAGAAGATAAGCTGGTAGAGAAAGTAGGATCATTTTGCAGTTTTCTGTTGGGAGACCCTAAGTGCATACTTTCATGTGGATGCTAATTTAACTTTAACCAGCTACCTAAGGATAGTTGCAGACCAGTTACACTCCTTCATGGTGATGGTATTTCCCTGGTGGAAGTGGCATTTTACAGCATGATAATGCTCCCTGCCACACTGCATGGAATATTGGGGAATGATCTGCGGAAGAACATGAAAAGTTAAAAGTGTTGTCCTGGCCTCCACATTTCCTAGATCTCCATCCAGTGGAGCATCTGTGGGATGTGTTGGAATAACAAGTCTAATCCATCATGGCTTCACCTCACAATTTACAGGAGTAAGAGGATCTGCTGCAAACATCATGATGCCTGATACCACAGGGCACCTTCAGGGGTCTTGTAGAGTCAAGAGGCTGCTTTGGTGACACAAGTGGGACCTACACAATATAAGGAAGGAGTTTTTGGTGATGTGGCTGTTTGGTGTGTAAACTGTGTATAGAAAGTATATATAGGAATAAAAGGTAAGAGGTTATTTCCATGCTGAAAAGAAAAGATGGTAAAAGACACAAGTTTGGCTGTATAGCCTTTATTAGGTTTGCCTAATGAATAAATATACTCATTGGCCACTTTATTAGGTACACATGTTCATTACCTACATTGTGAGGGACCATCAGTGGCAGCACTATGGCAATGTGGTGCCGCTCCCTGAGTGTGATCAGGCTTTCAGGATTCTCATTGTTGTGGACCCGAGTGGCTGGATCAGGGCAAGATCTGGACCTCATGTCTGACTGGGGGTTTGCTAACCAGGATTCTGAGCTATTTGATCGTGTGGTGGGTGTGACAACATGCAATACCAGTGCATGCTCCCTAACCTGACCTGACCTGTTTAATTACATGTTAATGCAAATATCTAATCAGCCAATCACACGGTAGCTACTCAATGTATTTAGACTTTTAGATATTGTCAAGACCACCTGCTGAAGTTCAAACTGAGCATCAGAATAGGAAACAAAGGTGATTTAAGCAACTTTAATATAATAATAATAATGATACTAATAATAATAATGATAATAATAATAATAATGATGATGATAATAATAATTATGATACATTTTGTTTATATAGTACCATTCCCATGCTTAAAGCGCTTTTGAATGTTGCATGGTTGTTGGTACCAGACGGGCTGGTCTGATGATATTTCAGAAGCTGCTGATCTACTGGGATTTTCATGCACAACCATCTCTGGGGTTTACAGTGAATGGTCAGAAAAAGGGAAAATATCAGTGAGCGACAGTTCTCTTTGCACAAGTGCCTTGTTGATGTCAGAGGAGAATGGCCAGACTGGTTTGAGCTGATAGAAAAGCAACAGTAACTCAAATAAGCACTAGTTACAACTAAAGTATACAGAAGAGCAGCTCTGAACACAAAACACGTCAAACCTTGATGCAGGTAGATTACAGCAGCAGGAGACCACACCGGGTGCCACTCCTGTCAGCTAAAAACAGGTAACTGAGGCAAAAATTTGCATGGGCTCATCGAAACTGGACAATAGAAGACTGAAAAAATGTTTCCTGGTCTGATGACTCTCGATTTCTGCTGCGACATTCAGATAGTAGGATCAGAATTTGGCGTCAACAACATGAAACCATAGATCCATCCTGCCTAGTATTAATGGTTCAGATGGGTGGTGTAATAGTGTGGGAGATATTTTCTTGGCACTCTTTGGGCCCCTTAGTACCAACTGGCCATTGTTTAAATTCCACAGCCTACCTAAGTATTGTTGCTGACCATGTCCATCTCTTTATGACCACCATCTTCTGAAGGCTTCTTCCAGCAGGATAACACGCCATGTCACAAAGCTCAGATCATCTCAGACTGGTCTCTTGAACATGAACTTGAGTGGATGGAGATTATGAGCCAGACCTTCTTGTCTAACATCAGTGCCTGACCTCATAAATAGTCTACAGAATGAATGGACACAAATTCATCCTATCTATCTATCTATCTATCTATCTATCTATCTATCTATCTATCTATCTATCTATCTATCTATCTATCTATCTATCTATCAATTGTGGTCTGCAGGAGGCATCTTTCAGCCCCAAACCTCAGTCACAATTTTACCCATGTAAATCCTGGGTTCAAATTATGGCCTTTTTTAAACAAAATACCTTAATATAGATTTCTCCATGATAAACACAGGGCCTTTTCTCTTTCTTTTCTATTCCACCTTTCAACTGAGCCTTATTTTTCTCCTCTCCCGATTCCATCTCCTTTAAATGAGGTGTAGGCTCCTTTCAACTGAATCCATCATTATTGTAGACAGGACGCACTTCTGGATCAGGAGAGATTCCTCCAATCCCACGCCAAAAAGTCCAGAAGGGCTGGCTTCCAGAACTACAACTGTCATGCAGCCCTGTGGGTAACTTCTGTGGGAGCTACTTGAGAGGGATGCTGCATTCATTTTACAGGGGAAACGCAGGACCCTGGGAGGCAGTCACCCCCGGTCCTTTCCCACTAAAGTTCCTTTTTCTTTTCTCACACTCCTCCATGGTGAGCTTTGTCTCTCTACCACACCCGACTCTAATTCTCCATGCTGAGTGAAGGGCTTCCTTTTCAATCCAACCTGGGGTTTCTTTCGGTGCCCAAACCATAGTCTGCAAGAAACACTTCTACAGCAGATGGAACCACTCTGGAACAGAGCACCTGACAGAACCCCTTACCGAAACCCACAGAACAATTTCCAAGCTGTCCTGTTGGGCATCCAAACAGGGGCTCCTCACAAGCGATAGTGTCAACCTGTGTACAGGGGTGTGACCTGAGCATGGGAGGCTATCTCCCACTGTTCCTCATTTCTTCTGGTCTGTCTGCTGGGAATGGTCATCTTGATCAGGATGCTTCTCCATCCAGATTGTGTATCCAGTACATTGCACTTCCAGCTGAGCAAAATTTCCCATTAATTGGTTCTGGGATGCCAGTACCAGTGTACCAGCTGCTACAGTGCATTATGATAAGGAATGTCACAGTCCCCCCTACTATCCTTTATGCTGGTCCTCCTGGGGTCCATCCAGGCTGGAATCCCATGGCAATACCAAAACATTTTTAAGCGTATGTGCGTGTGCTTATCCAAGATTCAGTGCTTACAACATACTTGTTTTTGTCACAATGTGCCAGTGTCTGCAGCCTGAATGGTGTTTACTTCACCTTGTTACGCCAGGGAATGTTCTCAGCAAATTACAGGAAGTGTTCTCATTTAAATAAAAGCCCACTTGTACGAGGCAGCAGCACTTGATGGAGTTTCTGTTATTCAATAAAAGCCAACAGCCGGTAAAAACAAATAAACAAATAGAATTACAGGAAGTCATAGAATGATCCCGCTAATTGACGAACGCTTCATTGTTGGCAGCCGTTATCTCTGCCACCGCATTGCACCTTTCAGCGAGCTTCAGTTCCAGCTTGCTGTCGTAAAGGCTGAAAAAAAAAAAGCCAAATAACAGGTGAACGTCCTTGCTTTTCTTCGTGGGCGGATTGTTCACATCATTTCTCCTTTGTGGAATTCCCTTCCGGAGAGAGACGAGAGAGAGAGAGAGAGAGAGAGCTGCGTGGGCTCTCCTAATATGTCATTCATTGCTGGCTCTATAGCAGAGGGCACCCATTTGCTTTGTCGATATCATGACCTTTGGTAGAATTTTACCTTGATTTTCTACTTCTTTTTAGAAAATTACCTAGACAATTCACTATTCATATAATTTCTCATCTTACCTGAAAATTGAAATGTCCTTTGTTGTTTAGAGGAATTCCCATGTATGGCCAACAGGATCTAAAGCACTCGGCCACCTGAGATAAGACCTTTGAAAAAGCAAAGGAACAAAAATCTCAGGGTTGCTACAGTGGAGGTTGCACAATGTAGTGTCTGCCACGTAAATTATATACTGTGTGAACGCTCCATTGGCCAGCTAAATATGTCTTTGGCCTTGTTCCCAATTTATCCTTCCCATAGGAGATTATTTTCTGTTAAAGTTTGAAGTTGTATTCTTTGGTGATTTCTAGAATTCAAGGCATGCTCTGCTGACCCTTGAGTTCAGCCTAAGCCATCGACTTCTTTCCTTCATGTATCTGAACGCAGTACACCACAGCACAGCAGGTATCTTTGACAACCCATTGTGGCAAGGACCCTGGCCGGGACACCCCTGTGATGACTGGACCGGAGGAGAGGACACATTCATGGCAATACCTCCCCTGGAACACCAGAGGGCAACCACTCTGGATTACATTAGGGCCACAGGTTTGGAACTTAGAAGCTCAACCACTAGGGGGCACCGGCACAGTTCCAGAGCCTTGGACTGCAGCACTTCTGCCACAACCGGAAGAAGATTAGAGTGCACCTGGA
Source organism: Polypterus senegalus (assembly GCF_016835505.1). Taxonomy (NCBI): domain Eukaryota; kingdom Metazoa; phylum Chordata; class Cladistia; order Polypteriformes; family Polypteridae; genus Polypterus; species Polypterus senegalus. The sequence continues at coordinate 124,418,681 of NC_053167.1, forward strand.
GCACTTCCGAGTGCACTATAAAAGAGCCAGAGTCGGGAGGTGGAGGACAGGGCTTGCTAGGAAAGGAGTGAAGGCGGCAGAGAAGAGAAAAAGAGGGAGAGAAAGAAGGATGAAAGAGAGAGGGGACTGAGCGGTGTTGTGCTGGATATCTGTGTACTGTGCTAGGAGGTGGGGAGCAGGAAAATAGAGCTGCCCAGTAGGAAATAAACTGTGTGGTGTTTTGTACTTGTGTGTCTCTGAGCCTGTCTGTGACCGGGTTTGAGGAGCTCTACATCCCCGTGGCCATATACAGTTTAAACATGCTCATCATAAAATCTGCAAGGTTCTCCTTGAGCTCATTTGGATTTTCTGATATAGCATTGGATTATCAAGCTTGTTTCCTCCAATTCAGGGTCACAGAGGTGTAATAAGAGGGGTCAGTGCATGGTTTAAAAGTAAAGACAGTGCACTTGGGATCAGTGGTAGGATGGAGTGGAGTGGAGTGGATGCAGAGGTTGAAGGGGAGATCAACTAACTGTGCATCCATATGCAGATGCCTGCTTTTCAACCAATTGCTTCATTAGCACTCTGGGGTCAGTAAAGCCAGGTTTATACTTCACACTCAGAACACTTACACACATGCATCATGGCTGCCACTCCCAGTGCTCTTTTGGCGCATCCTCTGAGCACGTCGTCAGAATTTAACATGACATGTGCACGAGTTGCAGTACCAGCAAGAATTAGGGGGAGGCAGTGTGTTCGAGTTGGTAACTGACGTCAGCCAGAGCCGGACTGATGTTTACAATCAGTAGGAGCTTTCCCAGTGGCCTGCTGCCTGGCATTCAGAGCAACCAGTGAAATAAACTAATGGTGAAATTATATAATGTCGTTATACTGGAAAACGAGCAGGCATTATTGCTCTGTAGTGGACACAGATTCTTTTGGTTTAACATTGGAGGGATTCTTTTCTGGTTTCTGGTTGGATGGATTCTTCTTATTGTTCAAGTCAAGTTTTGACTTCGCGTGTGTCTCGCGCTCTGACAGTTAAACAGGAGCGCAATGATGAGAGGTGCGTACGTCTGGTGCTTTTGAGATTAAAGTTATATATGAAGATTGTTTAAAAGTTTAGAATATACTTTGAATTATATTTGGATGTTGTATGAGTTTTGCTATTTGTTACTGTGTATTTATTTTGCTTTATTTTTACTTCAAATTTGAATGAAGTGTGGCGTATGGTCACATTAACATTGTTTTTTTTTTCCTTTTTACCCTCAGAGTTACTGAACAGGCTACACAAAATGTTTGATTTTATTTTTTTTATTAATGAAGCACGTATGTGAGTGGAATGATTTGTGTTTTAAATGTTCCTGTTGTTTTTTATTTCATGATAAGTGTGTTAATTAATGTGCCTAGTTTTTAGTTTATTTTAATATTTTTAAAATGCGTCTCTCACTCTCTGACAGGTAAACCTGGAGCACTTCTGGGTGCTTTATAAAAGAAGCTAGCAGCCACTACTCCGATATGTTAAATTTGGGTTGTTTGATATTTAGGCTTTGGTTTTTACACACTGACAGCAACATGAATTTTCTTTGGTTATATTCTTGAATAAAAGTGCACTTGTTTTGTTATCCCTTTTGTGAAAGTGTTTATTTGATATTTGGACCACAGTCTTCACACATTATACACTTTACTACAGCATTTTGTCATCTATACTAATAAAAGGCAAAGCCCACACTGACTGACTGACTGACTCACTGACAGACTGACTGACTTACTGACTGACTCACTCATCACTAATTCTCCAACTTCCCGTGTAGGTAGAAGGCTGAAATTTGGCAGGCTTATTCCTTACAGCTTACTTACAAAAGTTAAGCAGGTTTCATTTTGAAATTCTACGCGTAACGGTCATAACTGGAACCTACTTACGTACATATATACGGCCATAGCCTGCAGCTCGGTCACCATGAGAGGCAGAGTTGCATCCCTCATCATCACGCCTCCCACGTAGTTAAATGCTTGCCCATATAATGAGAAGGCAGCAAAAGAATATGAAGCGATTGACGCATACAAGCATAATCATAAGTGCATCTACTGCGGAAACAAAGCACGGTGTAAACCTTAAGTTTAAATTAAGTTCATAGACACGCTGCCGCTGGCGTTTGCCATGCCTACGACGAATACGATATTCGCGAGACTATTGATCACTTTGTAACGGAGTTAAAATTGCTGGTGAAGGACTGTGCTTATTCAAACGAATCGGAAAGCAAGGTGTAAAGCTTAACTTTAAATTAGGTTCATAGACACGTGGCCGCTGGCATTTGTCATGCCTAAGACGAATACGATATTCGCAATATGCAAGTTTATTGAGAGGACGCAGGGTATAAACGAGACTTTTGATCACTTTGTAATGGAGTTAAAATTGCTGGTGAGGGACTGTGCTTAAACAAACAAAGATGAGATGGTCAAGGATAGACTAGTGTTTGGCACAAACTCAGCAAAAGTGCGAGAGAAACTTTTAAGTGCCGGGTCTGAGCTAACATTAAATAAAGCCGTGGACATTGCAGGATTGCACGAGATAGCACAAGCACAGCTGAGAACCTTTGATGCATGTACTCCGAGCGGCTCATGTGAACTGACTTTGCAGGACTGGCAAAGGTAAACCCTGGCATGCAGTGTGTGATGTCTCCGATAAAGAGGAAGACGAGCTGCTTATTGATGCAGTAGGAAAGGAACAACCCTCTGACACTGAACAAACCTTTGTAGACATATCAATAGAAAAGCAAGGTGTAAAGCTTAAGTTTAAATTACATTCATAGACATGCTAAATATTCGCAGGCAAATCCACAACTTAATACCGGGAATGCCTGTTAAACAACTTAGATTCACAAGTACCAATTTGGGTAGTGATCACTTCGATGAATGAAACCTGTTATCTTTACAATGGTTGACAAGATGAGATGGTCAGGGATAGACTAGACAAACACGGAATGTAACTTGAATACAACACATCCTCCAAATACGAACCTGATTGAAACAAATAATGATAATCAAATCCTTGATGACAGCAACACTCATAACAGTCACAAAACAATTACATTGACAATCATGTTACGTTATTTTTAAAATGTTTCCTTTTCTTTTTCATAACTTCTTCAACACACTACTTCTCTGCGCGGGTATTTTGCTAGTTATTACTATAACATGAAAAAAGTTTCTGTTTTAGTTATGTGTTCAACATTTTTTGCCTCACATTTCCTGTCATCCTACACTTACCCAGATCGTTGTAAACACGGAACACACATGAAATGTATGTATTCCAAATAACCATATCTTATTGACCCTATACAACTCCAGGCACCTCATTCCCAGATAAAGAGATTTCAGCTCTGAGAATTTTGCGTCTGACTTCAGTTGCCTTGATGGGGGGGATGAATGAGCAGGCTGCTTGCTGCTTTTGCTGATCGACACATTTGCAAAACAAAGAGGGAATTTAAGGTGACCCGGCATTACGAATATTTTCGTAGGCTCCAGGGATTCTGGTGTTAAATGAACTTCCCCTTAATTTCCACTGATGTCCTCAAGTTTGTTAATAACCTTTAAGTTCAAAGAATGTATTTGGATCTACTGTATCAATGCCTTTGAGGATTTTGAAGAGCTGGATTAGGTACCCAGGTCTCCTCTGCTCAAGACTAAACAGCTTTAATTTCCTGCATCGCTTCAAGTGCTGATGTGTGCTTCTTGAAGCATTGTTACTGGACCAGCACACAATACTCCACATGTAGTCTTACTAGGGCAGTATATAGTTTGAGCATACTGTTCCTTGACTTAAATTCAGTTTTTGTGATATAATCTACAATTTTATTAGCCTTTTTAATTGCATTTGTACATTGCTTAGTCAATATAAATGTTGTGTCAGCATATACCTCTAAATCCTGGGCTTCCATGTAGCCATCCTACCAAAAATGTCTAACTGTGCTACTCAGAGGGTTGTTCTTTTGACAGGTTCTCCCATCTCAGCAGAGGACTCCTGAAGCTCTGTTCGAGTGACAGTTTGGTTCTTGGTCACTTCCCTGATCTAGGCCCTTCTTGCCTACCATATATATGACGCGGATAAGTTCTTTCGCGGATAAGTAAGGACTTGATTTTATCGTATAAGTTCTGGTATTTTATAATGTCAGTCGTATAAGTCAAATGCGGAAAACTCACGCTATTGGTCCAAGATTATGATATGCTAACGTCCACCTGAGAGAGTAACCATGGAGCACACGGCATTTTTATTTATATGTATTGTGCTTACGTGACCACACAGTAATACCCGAAATATTACGAAACAATGTTTGCACTGTTTTCTGTTTTTTTGAATCTCACACACTCATACACCTTATCTGCGATGAAGTGTTCGATCAGAAGAAAATATGAAGCTGGTTAGAAATTAAACATCGTTGAAGTAGCAAAAAAATTGGTAACTGTGCTGCTGCGAGATTGGAGGAGGCAAGAAGATGTAAAAGAAAAAAATTTAAGTGTCCTATTTTTGAATGGGTATTTCAAGTCAGGGTCTGATTTTATGATTGATTTTTTGGGTTTCAAGACTCGACTTATAAGCGAGTATATAAGGTAGTTACTCTGTTTGGCCCGACAGCCAGCTCTAGGAAGAGTCCTAGTGGTTCCAAAACTCTTCTGTTTCCTAATTTTTGAGGCCACTGTGCTTCTGGGAACACTTACAGTACATTTTTACAAAATATTTTATACCCTTGCTCTCATGCCTCACCACAATTTGAGTGTAGATGTCTACAGAATGCCCCTTGGTCTTCATGGCTTGGTTTTTGTCCAGACATGCATTGTGAATTGTGGACTTCATATACAGATGTGCATGTGTGTCTTTTTAAATGATGTCCAATCATTTCAATTTGCCACAGGTGGACTCCAACCAGGTTTCAGACACAGGAGAATTAAAGGAAGCAGGATATACCTGAGTATAATCTGGAGTGACACAGCAAAGGGCCTGCATACTTATAGAAATGAGAGATTTTGTTTTTTGATTTTTTTTTTTTAAATTTGCAAACCTTTCTGAAAACATCTTTTCACTTTGCAGAATGTCGATTGAAGGGTTAAAAATGGCAAATTTATCATTTGAAAATTAAATCTACAACAAAATAAAGTGTGCAGTAAGTGAAGGGTTCTGAAAATTGTATGCATCCACTGTAACTTGGGCTTCAAAATCGAGAGCAGGGAAGAAGCCATGAAGACTTTCAAGGACGTTCCTGACCTCAGCAGTGCTTTCAGGTAGGGTTTTGAAGGTTTGGGTGTGTTAGTTCCTCATTGAATATAGAGATCAGCTTATTAGAAAAAAATATTAAAGAGGCACTGTAATTTTACCCCTGCCTTCTTCCAAGTATGAAGAGGGTCACTCATTGGTGGCACCTGGTGGGTTGCCTACTCCCTAGTAACCCTGGTGGACCATTGTTCATTTTCTCTCTTACTCTACGGCGGACTGGTGGCTTGGAGCCTAGGGATGTGCACCAGGAATCGGAAGGTTACTGGTTTGAATCCTGTAAATGCCAGAAGTGATTCCACTCTGTTGGGCCCTTGAGCAAGGCCCTTAACCTGCAATTGCTCCATTCTGGGTATGATGTTAATCTGCAAGTAGGTCCTCCAACTTGCAGGGAATACTCAGTGGTTAGTGGCCATTGCAAAAAAAAGTCACACTGTTCCATTCCATTTGAACTAGTGTGGCACAGAGATGTCACCCAATGGGTGTGCTTGGGTTCAAATCTGAGACCCTGTGGTGGTTTGATGTGTGGTCGGTGTGGCAATGCTCTGTATCAGTACAGGCTCCAAACCTCTCTCTTTTCCTCTATGACTCTATGTCTGTGTGCTTTTCTAGCATACCGAGTGCACACACAGAGCCTTCCAACTCCATCCGTCCCCTTTCTTCTAATATGGCATGAAGACATAAACTGTATCTGCTAGTGCAGTTTATCCTAACTTTGGTTGGGCTCTGCCGCAGCTCGGTGCTACCCTTTTCTGCCAGCCATGATAAACCTTTCAAACACACAGATGGAGTTGTCAATCAGCTCCATCTCGAAAAGTAGCATAGACACCTAAGAGCAGCAAAACCCAGAAGAGAACTGTGAAACAACTGGGGAGCTAGTGCAGTGAAGCCAGCACTGTGGTAATGTGGGCTTATATTTGTCAGTCTTGACTTCTGGACCAATCAGAGTCAGTCAGTACCTGTTGAATGAAGATCACTTAAGAGAAAAAAGCCCCACGATAGAGTAGCTGAAATGTTATAATGGCCTAATGGGCCACTGCAGCCCCTGACACGTAATGCTTTCACATCTTTAATGCTTTCCACAGACAAAGACATCTTAGGTCAGATTATCTTGGGGCATAATGTGAACTACCACAGCTATGCTGATGACACGCAACTGTAGTTATCAATAGCACTTGATGACACTGACTCTGTTCTTTCACAAACACAATGTCTTACTTGTGTTTCTAAATGGATGAAAAGTAATTTTCTCAAGCTAAATAAAGAGAAAACTGAAATTTTAGTGATTGGCAATAATGGAGACAATGAGATTATTAGGAATAAACTTCCTTTTGCATTTGGATTAAAAGTTAAGACGGAGGTAAAGAATTTAGGGGTAATTGTTGGCTGTGACCTGAATTTTACGAGGTGTGGCAGAAAAGTAATGAGTCTGGCAACACTGCAAGCGATCTGGCAACGCTGCGCTGTTGTCCTTGATAGAGCACGTGTATCAGTTACCCTCCCATAGCTCAGTGCGAGTTTCAACTCCTTCCGTTAACTACGTGATTTTTGTGACTGCTATTAGCGAAGTTGTGTTTTTGGTTGTGCGTCACACAAAATGGAACAGCGGAATTTGGAGCAACGTTGTGCCATTAAACGGCAAGTGTGACGTTTGAAAAGTTAAAACAGGCCTATGGGGAACATTCTTTATCCCGAGCTCAAGTTTTTCGCTGGCACAAATCATTTTTGGAAGGCAGAAAACACGTTGAAGATGAACACTGTTCAGGGAGGCCTTCAACTTCGAAAACCAATGAAAACATCGAACGTGTGAACACTCTTGTGAGATCAGACCGTCGTTTAACATTAAGAATGTTGAGTGAACAATTAAATTTGAACAGATTTACCGTTCATCAAATTTTGACTGAACATTTGCACATGCGAAAGGTCTGTGCCAAAATGGTGCCGAAAAACTGCCCTCTCCATAACAGAATTTTTGACCTCAAAAGGCATTCCTGTGGTTCCCCAGCCCCCTTATTCACCTGACCTCAGTCTGTGTGACTTTTTCCTTTTTCCTGAACTGAAAAATGTCCTCAAAGGACGTCATTTCGGGACTTTAGAAAACATCCAAAAGAGTGTAACGGACATGCTGAAGACCATACCGGTTGAAGACTTCCAGCGCTGCTACCAACAGTGGGAACAACATCTCCATCAGTGTGTAGCTGCCCAAGGGAACTACTTTGAAGGGGATAACATTGATGTTTGAAAAAAATAAAAACTTTGGTAAATAAAAAATCAGTCTCATTACTTTTCTGCCACACCTCGTAAATCTCAAATTAATCAGATCACTAGGACAGCATTTTTTCACTTAAGAAATATAGCAAAACTTAGACCTCTTATATCACTGAAAGATGCTGAGAAATTAGTTCACACTTTTGTTTTCAGTTGACTAGATTACTGTAACGCACTCCTCTCAGGACCACCCAAAAAAGACATAAATCGACTGCAACTAGTGCAGAATGCAGCGGCTAGAATACTAACTAGGAAAAGAAAATCCGAACATATTTCTCTAGTTTTAATGTCACTACACTGGTTACCTGTGTCATTCAGAATTGACTTTAAAATACTGCTTATGGTTTATAAAGCCTTAAATAATCTCGCCCCATCTTATATATCGGAATGCCTGACACTTTACATTCCAAATTGTTACCTCAGATCTTCAAATGAGTGTCTGCTTAGAATTCCAAGAGCAAAACTTGAAGTGGTGAGGCGGCCTTCTGCTGTTATGCACTGTCACACACGTGCGTATGGGAGGCAGCTAAAGGGCTTAAATGAAGGCAGTTCGGAGGCATGCCGGGATGTGGCAGAGTGCACTGACTCTTTTTCTCACTTCCCTGTAGACCATTCCTGGGAGACTCCCCCTGGCTCTCTTGACATCACTTCCGGGACCGAACCAATGGAAACAGACCTTACCAGCTCCAGCCCCCCTGATGTCACGCCCGGGCCTGATCCAATGAATGATGAACATGTACCCGATCCTTATGACCTCACTTCCTGTCTTCCCCTTTAAAAGCCTGCCCTTTTTCCCTTTTCCCTCAGTCTTGTCTTGGACTCGTTGTATGCACTTCAGTGCTGTATCTTTATAGAAAGAACGACTTTGCAGCCGGGATACGAGAATATATGGGTGGCTGCCCCAAACCTTTTCTTGAGTATGTCTCAATAGGAATTCACCAGGCTAATACAGTGGAGCACTTTAAAACACTGCTGAAAACACATTACTTTAACATGTCTTTCTCATAAGTTCATTTTAATTTAATTGTGATGCTCTGCATATTCAATTAATTATCATTACTATTCATGATGGCTCTAAAATCCATACTCTCTCTTCTGTTCTTTTTACGGTTGTCTGTGGTGGCAACCTGTGCCACCACCACCTTATCAAAGCACCGTGATGTCCTTACATTGATGGATCCAAAGGCCAGAAGTCCATGTGACTGTCATCATCAAGTCCTTTCATGAGAACCCTGAACACAATGAGGACTGAACATTTATGTTAGGTAGAATGGTGGCTGGGTGGTCTCATGGCCTGGAACCCCTGCAGATTTAATTTTTTCTCCAGCTGTCTGCAGTTTTATTTGTTTTTTCTGTCCTCCCTGGCCATCAGACCTTACTTTTATTCTATGTTAATTAGTGTTCTCTAATTTTAATTCTTACTTTGTCTTTTTTCTCTTTTTTCATCATGTAAAGCACTTTGAGCTACACTATTTGTATGAAAATGTGCTATAAAAATAAAGGTTGTTGTTGATGAATTCAGTTCATCCACTCTTACTCTTTGTAATCAATTTGTCAAAATCTGAATTCTGGTGAAGGATCACCTGGTATTTCAGACTTAATTTTCCATGTCGAGAACATTGCAACTTTTTCTACTATACTGGTTTGGGGCAGGGGTGGCTCCACCATTAAGGCGAAGTAGGCATTTGCCTAGGATGCAGATCATAAGGGTGGGAAAAACCCAACTGCACAGGTTAGCTACTAAGCAGTCAGTTGGTGTACTAATAAGCTTGCCCTAGGCACTTTGCACTGGCACTGGGCTGGCATAAATCTGTATGGACAAGCACAAAATAATTAACATGTCCTGGGCAGTCAACTGTAGACCTGTAGTGTGTGGACCACCAGGGTGCGTACAGCCGCCCTAACCCTGGCACAGACAGGCAGGACATAGATTTGCCACACAGCACAGGGTTTATTTACAGCTGGGGAGCGCCAATTCCCTGCTCCCCACAGCATAACAATAGCTACAGCACAGTACAGCAAAGTAAGCACAGCCCCTTCTCTTTGCCAGTCTGTTCCTTTTTCCATTCCTTCCTCTTCCAGACTTCTGCAGCAAGCACCATCTACCTCTTCCCAACTCTGGCTCCTCGAATGGAATGAGGTGGATCTTTTTATTCTACTCCTGTGAGTGTGCCAGGTGGCTCATTAGTATTACCTGGAATCATTCCCAGGTGTGTTGGAATTCCATTATAGGGCTCTGCAGCTCCCCCTGGAGGCTCACACGTGACTCATCAGGGCTGCACTAAACTCCAAGTCTCGGCATGCACTGCGGGAATCCGTGGTGCCACAGTTGCCCAGTAGGGCTGCCCTCTAGCACCCCAGGGGAGGTAGTGCCTCAGAGATGCTCTCTCCCCAGGTCCTTCCATCCCAAGTAAGTGACGCAGTGCTCATTGTAGCCAATGGAGGCACATTCCTTGATTTTGGTAGACTGCTTTTCCTGACCTTTGACCTATCATTCAGTCCCCTGAACCAGCAACATTTAAATGAGGGCCGTGGAGCGCTGGATTCCTGTATATCTATCCATCCATTATCCAACCTGCTATATCCCAAGTACAGGGTCACGGGGGTCTGCTGGATCCAATCCCAGCCAGCACAGGGCACAAGACAGGAAACAAACCACGGTCAGGGCGCCAGCCGACCACAGGGAACACACACACACAACAAGCACACATTAGGGACAATTTAGGATCGCCAATGCACCTAACCTGCACGTCTTTGGACTGTGGTAGGAAACCGGAGCACCCGGAGGAAACCCACGCAGACACCATGCAAACTCTGCGCAGGGATCTCCTAACTGAGAGGCAGCAGCGCTACCCACTGTGCGACCATGCCACCTGATTCCTGTATATGTTAAACTTTTTTACTCAGTTTATTGAAATGTTAAACGAAAGGTGGGAAATGTTAAACTATTTGTGAAATCATTTTGAAAATGTATCGTTAATGGTGAAGCTCGTTTGAAAAATGTTATTATTATTTTTTTAAATAATGTTGTGTAAGAATGACAAAAAAAACAGATAAAGTGTTGCGGCAATGTGATGATCCCTGCATAATCTGGAGTTCAAAATAAAAACAAAAACAAAGCATTGCGTCTTTTCAGACATACACTCACCTAAAGGATTATTAGGAACATCTGTTCAATTTCTCATTAATGCAATTATCTAATCAACCAATTACATGGCAGTTGCTTCAATGCATTTAGGGGTGTGGTCCTGGTCAAGACAATCTCCTGAACTCCAAACTGAATGTCAGAATAGGAAAGAAAGGTGATTTAAGCAATTTTTTAGCGTGGCGTGGTTGTTGGTGCCAGACGGGCCGGTCTGAGTATTTCACAATCTGCTCAGTTACTGGGATTTTCACGCACAACCATTTCTAGGGTTTACAAAGAATGGTGTGAAAAGGGAAAACATCCAGTATACGGCAGTCCTGTGGGCGAAAATGCCTTGTTGATGCTAGAGGTCAGAGGAGAATGGGCCGACTGATTCAAGTTGATAGAAGAGCAACTTTGACTGAAATAACCACTCGTTACAACCGACGTATGCAGCAAAGCATTAGTGAAGCCACAACACGCACAACCTTGAGGCGGATGGGCTACAACAGCAGAAGACCCCACCGGGTACCACTCATCTCCACTACAAATAGGAAAAAGAGGCTACAATTTGCACGAGCTCACCAAAATTGGACAGTTGAAGACTGGAAAAATGTTGCCTGGTCTGATGAGTCTCGATTTCTGTTGAGACATTCAAATGGTAGAGTCAGAATTTGGCATAAACAGAATGAGAACATGGATCCATCATGCCTTGTTACCACTGTGCAGGCTGGTGGTGGTGGTGTAATGTTGTGGGGGATGTTTTCTTGGCACACTTTAGGCCCCTTAGTGCCAATTGGGCATCGTTTAAATGACACGGGCTACCTGAGCATTGTTTCTGACCATGTCCATCCCTTCATGACCACCATGTACCCATCCTCTGATGGCTACTTCCAGCAGAATAATGCACCATGTCACAAAGCTCGAATCCTTTCAAATTGGTTTCTTGGACATGACAAGGAGTTCACTGTACTAAAATGGCCCCCACAGTCACCAGACCTCAACCCAATAGAGCATCTTTGGGATGTGGTGGAACGGGAGCTTCGTGCCCTGGATGTGCATCCCACAAATCTCCATCAACTGCAAGATGCTATCCTATCAATATGGGCCAACATTTCTAAAGAATGCTTTCAGCACCTTGTTGAATCAATGCCACGTAGAATTAAGGCAGTTCTGAAGGCGAAAGGGGGTCAAACACTACATTAGTATGGTGTTCCTAATAATCCTTTAGGTGAGTGTAAGTCTAGAGCTGACTACTCCATGATTGTGGCAAAGCCATTTTTCAGTCTGGAGGATAGGAAGAGGCAGGCTCAGGAGGTTGGGAACTTTAAGTGTCAATAACTGCTTCTGCTAAAGGAAGAAGAGAAAAGGCATTAGGCTACAGCGCCAACTGCTGGCTTGGAACAAAATTACCTTTAGATGAGCCCATACGTTTATTCTCCCAAGATCACGTGCGTGACAGTCATTTAAGATGAGGTAAATAAACTGCCTTTGATTAATTTTTAGTAAAACACAACCTCTGTTGTCTAAACCCATACTGGGTATTCTCGTAATGTGCTGCGCAGTCCTAATTCTTTACATTAATTTACGTGTGACACACATTAAACTTACTGGTCTATAGTTCCTTGGATCTGACGAAACACCTTTTATACAACAGGATAATATTTGTTATTTTCTAAGTTCTTCAGAATTTAGCCAGTGCAGAGTAACTTCGTAAAAATATGCGTCAAGTGTTTATATCTGTACTTACCAGCCTCCTTAATGACTCTCTGATAAAAGTTATCTAGGCCTGGTGATTTCATAGATTTCAGCCTATTTAATCTAATCAACACTTCTCTCTCTACAATCTCTAAATCACTCAGTACCTACTTAGTAGACCCTTTTGCTCACGGGAAGTTATCCACTTGCTCACATATGAAAACTTCAGAGCTGGAAAGTCAGAAGCAAGAAATTTTAAACTGGTCCCATGATTGTGTATGTACAAGGGACGTTCAAAAAGTTTCCACACTTTTATGTTTTCGTTGGAAATGGTGAAGGCAGGAGGAGCAGTAATTGGGCATCAAAGAGATGGCGCGACGCTGCGAAAATTTCAGCGCAAATGAAGGTGACTATGTAGAAAAGTGATGTCATTTGTTTTTGAATTTCTTAAGAAACAGAGTTAAAAAAAAAGTGCGGAAACTTTTTGAACGTCTCTTTTATGTTGAGTTGCTCCTAACAATGGGTTTGATTTTCACCCTTCTTCCAAAGTAGCTTGGCCGTAAAAACCCTGAACTGGATTAGGCAAGTTTGAAAATGTATTATATTGTCACACATGTGCATCAGAGGTTCATCCTCGGGGCTCTTCTGTGATTGAGATTGAGAGGGGTGCTGGTGGTAACCTTATCTTCTTTAATTCCCTTCACAGTACCCGGAAGTTGCCTATTGAGGGTAATGGACCTCTTCTGGTCACTCGGGAACATATCCCATGGTTCTCAGAACCGCGGTGTCACTTGTTATGAGAACGTATCACAAGACAGAGCTCCTTCCCGCTTGAGAATTTACTCAAGAAAGGTCCCTGAATTAAGGACCCTGATTTTCACCTGTTTAGGTGCCATCAAGTGCACCTTTAGTTTGCTCATTTGTATCGATTTAAATGGGGACAACCAGGTTGGCACCCCAACATTTCAACTTGTGGACCTGCAGTTCCTTCCATTGACCTCAGATATTATGTTATGTTAATTGATTGATTTCACTGAAATCCTGTCACCACAAGGCACTCCAGAGCTGATGTGCCAGCCCCTGCTCTGTCTGTTTATAGTACTGAAGATTCCAGTCATTCCCCAGCTATTGAATGTGAGCTTTGTTAACTGGTCGTTGAGCTTGGGTTAATTATTATTCAGGTTTTATTACAGAAGTCACTGCAGCGAATAATGAGCTTGGCCTAAAACTGCAGTGGATTTAGTAACCTTAGAGCAAGGAATGATCGTAGAAAGCATGCATTACTGTGCAAGGAATCCCATTTAGATTTGGTTCCTGCCCAATATGGCAAGGTAAGGCTTAGGGTCTCAATGACCCTGAAAAAGTGAGCCACAGAAAAAGGCTGGATGGACAGGTTCTGGATTCCATTTAGGCAAAGTGTTCTTATTTTTACAGTTTTTTTTTTTTTTTTTAATGAATACTGTTATTAGCTGACATTTGCACCCAGGGTTGGTTACTGTCCTTTTGCACAGTATTGCTGAGTTAGGCTGCAGCTCCCATGAACTCAAAAGTGAGGCAGGTTTGCTCCATCAAAACAAAAACATTCTGCAATAAGGCTTTAAAAATCAATTTATATATACATTTACCAAAAAAAAGGCTTTGTACTAAAATATAAGCTGTCCTCAATCTGCTTTGCAATAATAATACAAATGAATTCAATTTAATAACCACTCTTGCATTTTTTCCAGCTTTATGCAGAATGCAGAAATAATTAGGGTGCCTCAGAGGGAAAGCATTTTTATGAATATTAAAAAAAAATATGCATGAATAAATACGCGGCACGGGCGAAGAATGTGATACGCTAATGTAAGCCCCCTCTGCTGTGTACAGTACGCCTGAGAGCCTGTGCCATTTCACTTGAGTCTCTCTCCCCTTCTCTCTGCAAACACAAATAGCTGTTGCTATTCTTAGAGTACTGAAGATATCTAGAGGAGACAGGCTACCATCACAGCCTCAGATGTATCAACAGATTACAGAAGATCACCCTCAAAGGCTTGAAGTGCTGTGCCAGGTCTCCAGCCACACAGACGACCATTCAAAGGCTCCCATCTTCTCACTTGGAGGTGCTCACAAGGTAAGTTTTAAACATATTAACTGTATGAAGCCTTACGTAAGAGCCGCTGTGGGGATGGCGGGGCTGTTGCTAATACAGTTACAAGGTTTCTCTATAATTTAGGAATCAGAGTTCATGCTGAGCATCTCCTGCACTTTTAACAAATGGGCTGCTTTAGTGAAGTTTATAGAAGCGGTGCATGAAATGCACTTAAGGCTGCCACGGGTCGCAAGAACACACAGCTCGGCTAGTTTATCTGTCAGTTAGCTGCAAGTTTATGAGGTGGACAGGGGATCAAGTGGTCAAGAAATGCTTAGAAATCTTGAAAAAATAAATAAATGACAGCAACAATAATAATACTTTCAGCATCACGAGGAGCGCAACCTGATTGAACTCTTTCACTAAAGGAATGAGAGGAGAAAAAGAAAGGATTAATAATAACACTGTCTCTACAGTCACTGGAAGGTGGACCCCAATAAACGGGCACAGTTGATGAATGGATTGAAGAGTTGGTAGAAAGCATTATTACTATTCTTATTGTTATTTTATGGATAATGAGGGTCATGGGGAGCAAGAACTATTAGAACAAGATCAGTAAAGACTGAAAGGATGAATGGAGGAATGAACAGCATTTTTCATACTAACACAAATAATTATTTCAGGGTCTTAGAGAGCTGGAACCTATTAATCAGGTACTGTAATAATAATAAATGTATTCATTCTTTGAAACTGTATTTTGTTTCTTTAAAGCACTTTGAGCTACGTGTTTTGTGTGAAAATGTGGTATAGAAATAAATGTGTTGTTTTCGCTGTTGTTGGAGTCATTGAAGATTTCCCAGTGACACTGAGACAGGATTCTGCCCCGGCCAGGGTGTGAGTCCATTGCAGGGCATTCTCACTTCTACGCCCACACTAATCCTCTCATGGGGACGATGGAAAGCCAAATTCCTACTTTTAAACTCCATATAGTACTTCTGGTTTTCCAGCTTTGCTTTTAGCCTACGTAATTAAAAGAATCTTTAGGCTACAAAATGAATGAAGGGAAGAATGGAAGGACGGGTAGGTGGAAAACAATAATAATAGCAGCTGTAGCCTATCAAACACATACTGTAAATTAAAAAATGGAAAGATGAATAATAAAAATAATCTGACACAGATGACCTAATAACATATGCAAATTTCTAAGGGACATAAACTGACCTGGCCATCCCAGCATTGCATGTTTCTACCATGACCTTCATCAGGGAAAGCAGGGTGACAATAAAAAAAAATAAAAAATAATAATTTACAGGTCTTGAGGTTTGGTGCATTGAAAATGTTCATTAAGTGAGTGAATGAATAGATGGATACATAATAATAATAATAATAATAATAATAATAATAATAATAATAATAATAATAATAATAATAATATTATTATTATTTCTCCAATGGTTGGAGAGATTTTCCCATGGACATTGGCAGAGGCTGCTGACTGGATGAGTATAGGCTGACCTGCTCACCTCAGCTTTACATGTTACTAGAGTGAAAATTAAAATAAATAAAAATCAATAAATAAATAAAAATAATAATCACCATCATCATCCTTCGGGCAGTGGTCTATTGAAAATGTTCTTTAACTGAATGAACAAAGAGATGGATGAATGAATGAATGAATGAATGAATGAATGAATGAAAGAATGGATGGATAATAATAATAATAATAATAATAATAATAATAATAATAATCTTTCTCCAAAGGTTGGAGAGATTTTACCATGGACACGGGCAGAAGCTGCTGACTGGTTGAGTATAGGCTGACCTGCTCACCTCAGCTTTACATGTTACTAGAGTGAAAATTAAAATAAATAAATAAATCCATCATCATCATCATCATCATCATCATCATCATCATCATCATCATCATCCTTGGGGCAGGGGTCCATTGATTATTAACTGAATGAACAAAGAAATGGATGGATGGATACTAATAATCATTATCATCATCATTATCATCCTCATCATCATCGTTATCTTTCTCAAACAGCCTCAAAGCTTAGGAGATTTTCTCAGGGATGCTGGCAAAATCTGCTGACTGTAGGGTGACCTGCTCACCCCAGCTTTGCTTGTTTCTGTCATGACCTTTTTTGAGATAAGCAGAGTGTAAATAATAATAATAATAATAAATGGGCGGCACAGTGGCGCAGTGGGTAGCTCTAATGCCTCTCAGTTAGGAGACCCGGGTTTGCTTCCCGCATCCCCCCTGCATGGAGTTTGCATGTTCTCCCTGTGTCTGTGTGGGTTTCCTCCCACAGTCCAAAGACATGCAGATTAGGTGCATTGGCGATACTAAATTGTCCCTATTGTGTGCGTGTGTGTGTGTGCCCTGCGGTGGGCTGGCGCCCTGCCTAGGGTTTGTTTCCTGCCTTAGGCTCTGTGTTGGCTCTGATTAGCTCCAGCAGACCCCTGTGACCCTGTAGTTAGGATATAGCGGGTTGGACAATGGATGGATGGATAATAATAATAATTTACAGGTCATTGGACAGATATATTAGCTGAATGAATGATAATATGCCAATAATAAAAGTAATTTTAATAATAGTACTAATAGAGCATAAGAAGCTTCAACCCATAGTTTGAGAGGGTTCTTTAATTTATTGGCCAGATGGATAATAATAATAATGATGATGATAATAATATTTATAATAATAGAATAATAAAAGTTACATTTCCAGCGGTATCAGTCTGGTGTCCTTCCCCTTGTCCTTCTCCTTGGCCTGATTAAAGCACATTCAGACAGCACTCACAATGAAAGGCACTCCTTAATAAACTCCTTGATGGACTAATTGTTTGATTGATCTAATGAGTGCCTGTCGATTGATGGGTATTAAAGTTCCTCTTATAAGTACCAGGCATGCTGTGCCATCATTTCAGCAGAGTGTCATTCTATTTTTAATCTGTTAGCAGTTCAGTGATTATGCCCGTCCAGGATTTGCTGAATTTTGTAAATGATTTATGTTTTGAGCAGCTTTATGGGAGCACATTTTAATCTGACTGCTGTGCATTTCCTATTACAGTTGCATAATCCCAGTTGACAGTGGGTGATTCAGATTTAATGGTTTCACTACATTTTTCTTGTGAATAACATGCCTTCTTTCTCCCAAATTTTAAATGCCGATGTGTGCTGTAATTAGGAATTACAATTCTCTATTAAAATGCCTCAGTGATTATTCTTTGAATAAAATTATGGCTGACTATGGTAGAATGACCTAAGCTCCTGTGAGAAGTGTGCGTGTGTGTGTTTTTGTTATTCTTCGTGACATTCCTTCCATTTGAATTGCAGTTGAGTGCAGCAGGGAAATGGAGTCTCTAAAGAGATTTGGCCAGATGTTGAGCTTACAGCTGTTACAAGGCTTCCATGTAGTAAAGATTTGCATTTAAGTGTGTTTAAATTGTACTTAACAGAAACTTTTATCTAAAGGAATTTATAACTAACAAGATCACAGCTGAGCTCAGTAAGTCGCTCGAGATGACACTGGCAGCCACTGGTTGGATCTGAAACAGCAAACATGTGCTCTCCAGTCCCTTTCCTTGGTCGGTAAACTACCCTGCGGCACTGCTGGCCAGTTCTATGAGTCCAAACAGAATTGATTTGGGGTGGAAAAAAAAGAGAATGATGGCTCTGTTAAGGTGTTGTCGCATTTGAGAGTTCCTCACATGACGCTACAAGGCGCTCCGTGACAGGCGCAGCAAAGCAGCCCCAAAACATAAGCGAGCCTTCTCCATGTTTCACAGTAGCTATGCTGTTCTTTTCTTTGAAAGCTTCATTTTTTTTCACGTGTGGACACAGAGCTGATGTAACTGGCCAAAAAGCTCCAGTTTGGTCTCATTTGTCCATAGGACATTCTCCCAGAAGCATTGTGGCTCATCAACAGGCATTTAGTGAACTCCAGTCTGGCTTTTTAGTTGTAGTTCTCCAAGGACTTCTTCCATTGAGTCCCTCAAAAAGCAACAGATGGTGCAATCAGACACCGATGGAGTTCATCTTGTATCACTTTTGGAAGTTATCTTTGAATTTTTGTCTCCATTCTCACTCTCCATCTCCCCATTCTGGGGTTGATTTTTCTCTTCTGGCCGCATCCAGGGAGGTTGGCTACACTCCCATGGACCTTAAACTTCTTCATAATATTTGCAACTGTCTTCACAGGAACATCAAGCTGCTTGGAGATGATGGCCTTCTAGCCGTTGCCTTTCACATGCTTGTCTATTATTTCTTTCTGAATCCCCTCAGACAGCCCTTTCCTTTATTCAGTTTGGGGCACACGATGACACCAAACAGCAGAGTGATGACTTTTCTGCATTTAAATCGGCTGAATGACTGATTAAACGATTGGAGTCATTCGTGATACGAATTCAAATGAATAGTTTGGAAAATCATTTCAATCCAAGTATTTAGGATCTTTTCTAGGGGTCCCAACAAATGTGCCCAGGCCATTTTAGAATATCTTTATAGAACAATCTCTTTTCATACTTGGATTGTTTTTACACGAGGACATGTCAAAGGCAGGCAGGGCTACAGGGGACAATGCCGTTTCATGTCATCACTTTTCAGGAGCTGTAAGGAGAGCGACAAATGTGTTCATGTCTGCACACAAATATTTTACTGGACTGTCATGTTTGTCATTGTTAGTTCAATTTCCAGTTTGTAGGAAAAAAGGGACCCTATTCACTGATCAAGTCAAGTCAAGTTGGGGAGCCTGCACTGGTACAGTGCGTTGCCACACCCACCACACAACGAAACAACTCGGGATGTCGGTTTGCAACCCCCCAGGCAGACATGTGGTCCAGTTCCACCCTCCAGAAATGACTCTCTATCTGCCGCAACCCTTTGGCCTTGTCCAGCCACTCGAGTCTCCAACAATGAGGATCTTACGAGCTGGATCACCCTCGGGGAAACGCGCCACATGGCCGTAGTGCCGTAACTGACGCTCCCTCACAATGCAGGTCATGTGCTTCATTCGGGACTCCATGAGCAACACGAAGTCAAACCAACGGTACCCAAGGATTTTCTGGAGAGACACAGTACCAAAGGAGTAGTGATGGGAAGTTCGGATCATTTTACTGACTCGGACATTTGAGTCTCGTTCAGAAAAATGAACAAATCTTTTTTCGAGTCATTTCGTTCAATTCTGTTTCCGGCTCAGACTGAGTTGGTTAAGCTTATGGGGCTGTCACGTGATGAACGAATGACTCGAAAAACCTGAAGACTCGAAACAGGTGAATCAATTCCAATAAAGAAACTATAGGAAGTTGCGCAAATGCGCATGTGCGACTGAATGCATCACTCCCACGAGACGACTTGTTCTTCCAGAGTCACATTAAAGATTCGTTCAAAATGAATGAATCGTTCAAGAATGACCCATCACTACAAAGGAGTCCAGTCTTCGTATCAGGTCACTGGATAGCGTCCATGTCTCAAAACCATATAGCAAGACAGGAATCACCAGGACTCTAAAGACTTGGACCTTCGTCCTTTTGAAGTGATATCGGGAGTGACACACACCCCTTTCCAGTGACCTCAGACCCCCCCCCTATGCTCTCCCAATCCATCTACTGACTTCATAGGAAGAGTCATCAGAGACATGAATGTCACTGCCAAGGTAAGTAAACCTCTCGACGAGGTTGACACTCTCTCCGCAAACAGACACACTGCTGATGGCTGTGCCCAAGAGGTCATTAAAGGCCTGGATCTTGGTTTTTATCCAGGACACTCGCAATCCCAGATACTCAGACTACTCACTCAGTCTCTCAAGTGCCCTGATCAGAGCCTCCATTGACTCTGCGAAGATCACAGCATCGTCAGCAAAATCAAGATTTGTGAATCTTTCTTCACCAACAGATGCCCCACAGCCGCTGGACCCCACGACCTTGCCCAACACCCAGTCCATACAAGCATTGAGCAGAGTAGGAGCAGAACACACCCATGACGAACACCAGAATCAAGTAGGAAATATGCAGAGGTCCTGCCTCAACTCTGCACAGCAGTCATAGTACAAGTGTACAGGTCGGCCATGATATCCAGCAACCTCGAGGGGATCCTGAGAATACTCAGGATGTCCCATAGGGCAGCTCGATCAACTGAGTTGAACGCTTTGCGAAAATCAACAAAGGCTGCAAAGAAACTGCTGATTTTCGCAATTGCGCTCCATTAGAACCCTCAGTGCCAGGATGCACTCGATTGTCCCCTTTCCAGATAGGGACAACAAGTCCCCTTTTCCAGTCAGTTGGGATGATGCCAGTCTCCCAAATGGAAGCAAAGATTGCTTGCAATGCCAGGAGGACAGCCTTACCACCAGCCTGAAGTTCACCCCGCATACCACAGATCCCTGCAGCCTTTCCCTCCCCTCAGCTGGTTCACCACCTGTGCAATCTCAGTGAGACTGGTGGTTCACAGCTAATTGGCGGATCATCCTCAAGAACCGTTGAGTTGCTCAAAGCTGATCCTCCAGCTATTTACTGATGCCATATCAAATAGTTTATGGTCCGCAATCTGCTGTCTGAGTGAGTGCATTGAATTGATAAAAACACAACGTGTTCCTCAGTACTAACATGCTGATCCTCAGATAGCCAGTTATCCTTCCGGTGCTCTAAAGGCAGAAATGATAACACCAGACCATTAAAAAATAAAAAACCCTGATGACAATGCTGACAGTAAAGACTACGGTAAGAGCCATTTGCTACTTATTTAGGTTATGTTAAGTTGATAGAAGTATTTTCTTAGTTACAGTATGTTAAATGTTTGCCTATAAATTAGTGCAGGTTCTTACAACCCCCACAAGATGAATTGAAATGGTATCTTCTAACTGTTTCTTGTCTCTCTGACTACAAAGAGAGTGACCAGCCTTGCTGTAAGCAAGGCATGGAGGGCACACGGTTTCAAACCGGGCTTTAATGTGCCCACTCGTATGTAACTTGACGTGCTCTATTGAACATGCATCGCCATACATTTACAACATACTGAAGGTGAAGTAAAGCGTAGAAAAAGAACTCATCTTTAGGTATAGAATTCAACTGAAATTTAACAAGAAAAAGTTACTTTTAAAGAAGAAACATTTTTTCCTTTTAAGCCTTTTCTTCTGCGTGTGTAACAACATTTCTCTTCTCTTGTGTTGACTGTTGGCTTTTTAAAATGCACTTTTATGGACCGAGGGATTTCTTTTGGTGCACATTTGGCTCATGCTTGATCCTGCCTTGCCTACCAGCAGCTACAACTACAACAATAAAATCCCCATGGTTGCCAGTCCAATCTCCACCATGGACTTGTTTAGTCCTGCTAAGTGTCTCACTTGAACTGGAAGTATTACATCAAAAAAAAAATATGGAAACAATGGACACAATGGGAAGGTGCGCTGGTTTATTTTATCAACTAAACCCCCTTCTTATGTTTGTGTTTTTTAAAATGTGAAGCTGCCAGGTCTGCCAGGGGATTTATGAAGCTCACCAGAGCACTGACTGTAGCACCAGCTCTGTGAGGCAAAATGTTATCGACTATCAAGAAAACTGTGTGCTTGTGATACTTTGGAAAAGTGAAACTGTATTGGAAAGTTGTCATGGAGTCTTGTAATTTGTCATCCCCTGTGGTTTCTGGTTATCTAATCTGAAATTTTCAGGCAACAAAATCAACAACCAAAGTCGTTAAGTTTGTCATCCCCTCTAGTTAGAAATCATGCAATGTGACACCAGTATTAGTCACCATCTAGTGTAACTGACCATCCACAGCCTAAAATGTGACTTTCAGCACTGCAATTGTAAAAATAATTATAAACAAGAAAGTGATAACTGTCAGGTGATACCAAAATGTTTAACTAATGAAACATTGTGTTGGTACTTGCTTATAAAATTGAGATAGGAGCTTATCTCTTGCTCAAGATTTTTATTGTTTCAATAACTAGCTGTGCTATTCTAAGATATAAAAGTAATTGAACACCAAGGTTAATGTCTGCACTGCACCATCTATTGGAATATATTTGATAATATTGTAACTAAATATAGTGTATTTAAAACACATTGCTTTATTCATTCCCTCAAATGGATCACAAATATTTGTAGTATTAAAATTACAAACGTTTGTGATGCGCCATCTGTTGGAATGACAAACACAATGCATATGTGTCTGTTGTATGCCATTTGGTATGGGATTCGTAAAAGCGGTGTTAATGTTTGTGATTCGGCATCTGCTGGAATGAGAAATGCAATGCATATGTCTCGGTCATAAGCCATGTTGTATGGGATTCATTAAAGCAGTGTTAATGCTTGTATACACCTTCGGTTGGAATGACAAATGGAATGTATATGTCTTTGTTATATGCCATTTGGTCTGGGATTTATGAAAGCAGTGTGGATGCTTGTATGCACCTTCTGTTGGAGTGACAAATACAATGCATATGTCTCTGTTGTATGCCATTTGGTATGGGATTCGTAAAAAAGTGTTAATGTTTGTGATGCGCCATCTGTTTGGAATAACAAATGCAATACATACAGTATGTCTCTCTTAATGATGTACCAACTGTTGGAATGACAAATGCAATGCATATGTCTCTGTAATATGCCATTTGGTTTGGGATTTATAAAAGTAGTGTTAATGTTTGTGATGCACCATCTGCTGGAATGACAGAGATATAGCAACTGGCCAGACACACAGACATATCCTTTTATTAAGGTGGATATGAATGTATGTAAGGCTCTTCATTGGGCTTTAATTACTAAGACTTTAGTATAAACAAGACTTTATCTGGTGACATCAAAACAGAGGCTTTGATTTCTTATTCAAAAGCATAAAAAAGACCCACATTTTCCATTTCTCTTTATTTAAAAATGTATTGCTTGGTGGGTAAGGTTAATGAATCAATGCTTTTTTAAAATGTTTGCAGGATTTTCCTTGTCATTCTTTGTGTTTTATTGTGTTTTCAGTTCCACGTTTGTTCTCTCTGCCTGCTTGTATGCTAAAGCATTAGCCAATGGGGTGCCATTTTTAAAACACTGCTGGTTTTTTTTCTTTTTTTGTATCATTTTTCTACATTACGTGGATGTAGCATGTAAAACTGCTCTTCTTTGATGTGCAAGTTTGCAGATTTTAAAAGTATGTGAAATGTCATAGTTATGTGGCGTACATGTAGAATAAATGACAAATGTCCAGGTTACATAACATATGCCAAGTGTATATCTCAAATGTCCAGAGTATATAGGAAATAACTATCTTTAATTTCATATATGACCAAATATCGAGTGCAAATGGTAAATCTCTTATTTATATGTCAGTCAGTCAGATTAAATAGTTAGCATGTTCCTTTTATGTCATATATCTGGTTTATATGGTCAATGTCTCACTTAAAGGTCAAAAATCCAACTCATGCAACAAATGTCTCAGCAACAAGGCACAATTTATAAGTCAAATATCCACTTTAAATAATCATCATTTCTGTTGTATATGGTGTAAACAGAGTAAAAAAAGTCAGTTAAAGAAGGTGGGGTATTTTATAGTGAATGCTGTTTAATGATTGGCTGGCCAGGCCAAAAGAAAACAGGAGAAAAGGTCATTGTGACTTCTACAGTCGGAGTTTCTGGTTGCAGTGATGTCACTTACATAGATGCAGATCCAAGAATGAATGTCGATGTCCGGCTTTGTGGCATCTTATGTAGAGGAGGCGGGACTTCTGGGTTGGAGATCAAGTCATTCATCGTGATGGACAGGTGATTTGTGAGGGTAACAGAGGAGAAGGCATTACCTCCATACATCCAGTTGCAGCCCTGGTGCTCTCCAGTCCCATTCTTTGGTCACTCGGTCACAGTGCTGCACCTCTGGCCAGTTCCATGAGTCTAAATAAGATTGGTTTTAGGTGAAAAAGAAGAGAAGAATGCTTCTGTTAAGATGTTATCTCCTATGGAAATCCCTTTATTATTTGGCTGACATCTGTATCCAAGGCAACTTACAACATTTGAGATATAATTGGTTCCATTTATTTTGTTTTTCCAATAGGAATACGGGCAGTGACTTGCTCAGGGTCACCATGTATCAGTAGTGGCATTTGAACCCACAATCTCAGGGCTTAAGGTGCAAAACGTAAACACTACACCACACAAATAACCAGCTTTAATAATAATAATAATAATAATTCTTTACATTTATATAGCACTTTTCTCAATACTAAACGCACTTCAGTGATGTCAGATTTGCAACGTATATGGAAAAATTCTGTCTTCTTATTGCACCTGTCCACCTTAAATGCTTTCACTTTATATGTCAAATATTCAGCTTAAATATTCAGCTTGACTGTAAACATTTTGGCTTATAATACCCATGTCCAATTTAAATGATAAAAGTCCAACTTAAGTGTCAATTAAATATCTGTCTTAAATGTTAACTATTCAACTGATTATTGCTGAATATTGCTTATATGGTAAATACCCAGCTTAATTATTAATGTCACAATTGTACAGTATGTAAAATACACTGCTTTTATAGCAAATGTCTCACTTATCTGCCAAATATCCAGCTTATATGGGAAATGTCTTCCTTATATACAGTGGTGGAGCTACATTTTGGGGCCCTGAGGCTTGAACCGTTATGGTGGCCACCTTGCAACCAGCAACGAGGTCTGGATAACCGTTGTTATCTTCTGTAATGGGGTTTTCCCCCCGACAATTTTTTTTTAAATGTAAGTACTGCATCTCAGATTTTGATTAAAATTGCTGTACCGATTACACTGTATAACCAATATTATTATTTTTTAAAAACTCTTCTAATATAGTAGACACCCAAAATTTTTAAGCAATGTGGACTAAACTCACTTCTGGAGCCCCTCTGGAATTAGGAGCCCTGAAGCTTAAGCTTCATTAGTTTCATAGTAGATCCACCCCTACTTATATAAAGCCCTCCATAATGTATCGGACAAAGACACATTTTTTCATTGATTTACCCCTCTACTCAACAGTTACAATGACAAATCAGAAGTGATTAAAGTGCACATTGCAGGCTTTCATTTAAGGAAATTTGCATACATTTCATTCAAACCATGTAGAAATGATATGTGGCATGACAATGAGTGTTGCATGAGTTCTGTACAAATTACATTCTAAATGTGATACTTAAAGGTTATTGATAATTTATAGGTGTAAATAGTCAGATCTAAAAAGCAAATATAAGATGTAAATCAGAAAGGTCAAATATAAATGACAACCTTAAAATGTAAAATGTAAGAAAGGTCAAATGTAAAATCTAAAAATTCAGTAGTAAATGATATGATGTATTTATAGTCCATTCATATTAGTCATTCCCTACTTTCTGCAGTATCAGTTTTCTTCTTATACAAAAAGCACTCGGCAAGTGGATGTGCACATAGAGGATGAGCTGATGGCACTCTGTGCGCAGTCGAAGCTGGGGTAAGAGCAGGCCTTGAGTTCTTAGTGAGGAGTCGTGTTTCATGCTGACATCCACTTCAGTTCTGGGGCCAGGGGTTAAGTTATGACAGGTTTGACATAATTGGAAGTGGGAATAGCATGGCATTGTGGAGCTGTCTGATTTGCTGATTTTTTTTTTAGATAGATAGAAAGATAGATAGATAGATAGATAGATAGATAGATAGATAGATAGATAGATAGATAGATAGATAGATAGATAGAGTTTGGAGCCAGGGCCACAGTGAGAAATGGTGTAGCAAATACAAAGTCCTTGAGATTGAGATTTCATCCATGTGGAATCCAAAGATTTGTGTGATTCTCGTTGTAGTCAGAGCACTTGGAACTGCCCGACTAGTTCAGCAAAAATATCTTCATGAAGTGCTAGGTAAGGCGAGTGCCACCCAGGTAGACTGACCATTGGACAATAAGATCTGATAGATCCCCAGTTAAAAGCAACCAGCACAAGCTAAAAAAAGAAGATAGATAGATAGATAGATAGATAGATAGATAGATAGATAGATAGATAGATAGATAGATAGATAGTTTGGAGCCAGGGCCACAGTGAGAAATGGTGTGAGGCCTTCTAAAGGCTCCAGAAGCCAGGCCAGGCCTCTGCTTTACCCCTAAAAGGCTTAACCCCAGCTGTTATGGTCTGTCCTGGCCTATACAAACCTGAAAGGGCTAAATCTTAAAAATATATATAAAATATCTCAAAATATCAAAGTGCCTTTCAAGGAAAAAGAAAATGTAAAATCTGTAAAGAAAAAACATTTTCTGGCTGCGTCAGAGCCTACTACTACTACTGTACTACTATTGATAATAGCAACAACAGGATTCAATAAGAATCTGCCAAAACTGCTAGGACACAGTACAGCTTAAGATGAGCAGAAGATTCCTCTGATTTCAACTTCTCACATTCTCTCCAAAGTACTGGGTTACAACATGGACACCTCAGCAGCCATGAACTGATGTTATAAGCAAATATATAATAATAATAATAATAATAATAATAATAATAATAAAAATAATAATAATAATACAATCCAAGATGACAAGGAGGCAGAGAAGATTGTTAGATATAAAGATCTAGAGATTGAAGTCAGACTCATGTGGAACAGAAGGACAAGAGTGGCTCCAGTAGTCATAGACGCACTGGAAACCATTAAGATCGGTTTCCAAGAGCAGCTGGACAAACTCCAGTGCAGTGTCAGTGAGAAAGAGATCTAGAAGATGGCACTCCTCGGCACAGCCCGCATTCTTCGACGAGTCCTCAGCTGAACAACAAGCTGAATTCAAAGCCTTAGGGGCCTGGTTGACCTCTGGCAAATGCACCAGCATACCACAGAGCGATAAGAGGAAGGTATTATAATAATAATAATAATAATAATAATAATAATAATAATAATAATAATAATAATAATAATAATGCATTATATTTTACAAGGGGTATCATGCTGCTGCATCATTGATCCAGTGTCCTTGACTCAAGTCCTGCCCCCAGTTACTGTCTATGAGGAGTCTGGTTGTTCTCTCTGGGTAAACTCTAGAGTTTTCTCTGGGTACTCCAGTTTTTCTTACATTCCCAAAGGCATGCATGTGAGTGATGGACTGGTATATCCCACCCACGGGTGTTTCTTGCTCCTGGAAACAGCTCTGACTGCCTGTGAACTGAGTATTGGATTAAGAAGGTTTGTAACTGTATGTGCACAAACTTTGTTACTGTTATACTCTGGAATAGACTGGCGCCATGTTCAGGAATATTTACTGCCTTGTGTCCAGTGTTGCTTGTTTAGACTCTGGAGTCTATTTGTTCCAATGCATGTATGTATAGTATTGTAATTCAGGTTTAAAACCAGTAGGAACATGCTACTATACTGTAACTATGAGTACTGCTGCAATTAATAATAAAAATAAAAGCAATAATTACAGACTTCATTCAATTAATGAACTTCTATTTCAATACATTACCTTAGGGATTTGAGGCCTCATTTATAAAACTTTGCATTAATTTGAGTGTGAAAAATTGCACAGTCCAAAAAACAGGAAAATGCGTAAGGCAAAAAAAAATCAGATTTATAAAACCTGGTGTACGCACATTTCTACTCTATTTACCCTTTATAAATCACAATTGCCTTGTAAATATGCATGCTGTAAAAGAGGGACAAAGACAAGATAAAATTTCGGGGAGTCCACCCGTTATAGTGGAACGTTGCTGCAAAGTAAAGATTTCCAGCCAGTAATCATTAAGGACAGAGTCCTGACAGAGACATCTAAAGAAAGAAATGATCGGGTTATATAGTTAGAGGGCAGGAAGAGGTGGATCTTCGGGGCGAAATAATGTCTGTAGGAGGGTGTTTTCTTGTGCCGGAAGTGGGAGGAGTTCTAGGTGGGTTTTCCTTCTGGAGGAGGCAGAAAAGGCATTAGTGCAAGAAATCAACCCCTGAATCTTTGTCTTAGCCTCTCTTTTTTTTGGTCCATTTTATTGATTTATTAAAATCAAATAACACTCCATACAAATAAGTCAAGTTTTACAAAGCTAGGTTCAAAACAAATCAATCCCCGACTCTGCGTCTTAGTCTCAACTAAGCCCTTAGACTGTCTCTCATGCGCACGTGTGTGACAATACATATATGAATGCGTATTGAGAACAGCCTTGAAACATCCATATATGGAGCATGCTAATCAGCCTCATACATATGCAATCACAATGCTGTGAAACTTCGCTAACTGATAGGGCAGCCTCACTCCTCACACGTCAAGATCCCACCATCTGCATTCAAGAGTATCTGGCTGTGCTCCACAACTGAAAACACAAGCTCATGGGCGGCATTAAAACACCTCTCCTCTGCGTTCTGGGGGTCAGGGAAAGGATTAGGGTGCCACTCTCCCAGCAGATTGTCGCCACCATCTTGCTGTTACAATGTGTAGTACAGCGTTAGGATTAGGGTTATCAACAAGCCAGCCGAATGTCTGTCAAAACTGCTTAGCCTCAAAATAAATGAATCACAATTTGACCTGGGTGACTGAGACATGTTTTCTTTCTAGTAACATCTTGAATTATATGTGCATTAACAGAATATAACAGTTTATAGTTAACAAAAGCAGCTTCAATCTCACTATGTGCTCTTATTTCAATATGAGTGCAGTGAATTGCTCCGTTTATGTTATTAGAACCGGACACTGCTGTAAATTGCCATTTTACATTGGCAATAACATCTTATGCACTGACACCTACGAAAACTGAAAGTAGTGACTGCCGGTCGGTTAATGGCTTCCAGCACAGCGGGCACGACAGACTGAAGCTTGGCTGAGGTATTCCTGGCCTGTTGGCCAGTTCTCTTAGACATGAAAACAGGTAGCCGATATAAAGTGACAAATAACCAAAAAAAGTTCTTCGGTGCAAATACGTAGCACTGGCCGTCTAAAACAGATATCAAAAAACATTCTCTGCATCATTTGTTATTTCTGAAGTGTGTGACAGATAGGGGGCACTATCACTCCCTTGAACCCTTGTCCAAGTTGCCAGACACCATATAAAAGTCCAAAAGTAGACTTTATTAATACAGCACAGTGCACAAAGCACCCTCTCCTCCACAATACTCATTAAATAAACCAATAATCACAATAATACACAATCCTCCACTCCCAGACATGTTGCCGCCCTTCCACCCAGCTCAGCTCGCCATCTGGGAGCTGCCACAGTCCTTTTATATTCCCTGACCCAGAAGTGTTCCCAATCCCCAGTCCATGTGATTCTTTATCACTTCTGGGTCAGTTAAAACGTCCTTTTCTTCACCCTGGAAGCACGTCATTCCCCTTGTCCATGTGACTCGGATGTACTTCCGGGGCGTAAGGCAAATAACCATTGTTCCTCCCTGCAGCATCTCCTAGTGGTCCCCATGGTATCCAGCAGGGCTGTGTATAAAAACTTCAATGTCCATGATGCCCTGCTGGTCTTCGGGGGATCTCCATACTGCAGGGAGGGCTCCACCTGGCAACTTGGGGGTATTGCCTGGGATGAACAGCTGGCCATACTCCACAAGTGTAATATGTTTGTTACATCAACACGCATTATGGCTCAGTGATATGAATTATTATACATATGATTCGTCATTTAGCTGGTTTGGCTACATTTACCTTCGTGATCATTGGTCTAAAATATTGCATACACATGAGTCAGAGACTGTAAATATATACACATTCAACAGTTAAGCTTTCTTTTATAAATCATGACGTTTCTGTGGGAAATTGCGTAAGCACATTTTCAGCCTCTTTTTGTGCGTACGCAAGCTTTTTAAATGACTCCCCAGGTTTCTACTCCAGCAGCATTGATCACTATAAGAACCAATTAAATTAAATGCGATAAACAACAACAACAATAATAATACTAGTAATAATTACACAGTACTGTATTAACTGGCTGTGGTGGGTTGGCACCCTGCCCATGATTGGTTCCTGCCTTGTGCCCTGTGTTGGCTGGGATTGGCTCCAGCAGACCCCCGTGACCCTGTGTTCGGATTCAGCGGGTTGGATAATGGATGGATGGATATATTAACTGGAGAGAGTTGAAAATGCAGGAGATGTATGGGAAGATCAAAAAGCTACTAAGTAAGGTGTCCTGTTCCCAAAAGCTGACGTATGCCCAATGTGCATCACCAGAAGAGGTGGTGGCCTTGGACTCATTGAGCTGGAGAGAACATACAAGAAAGTGCTTGTCAGCAAATACGTCAAGCTTGGAACCAATAAATATATCAGACTCATAATTAGGCACAAAAAACAGAAGAGGAAATGTTTTCTTGCCGTAATTGCTGAAGAAATCAAGTGGTGATACTTCAAGCCCGAAACTTGTCACCAAACAATGGAATCTAGTTTCAAGGCCATCAAGAGTATTTCACATTTATTGATTTAGCTGACACCTTTGTCCATGATGACTTGCTACATCTAAGATACAATTGGTTCCAATTGGTTCTAATTGGAGCAGAGGCAGGAGAAGTGACTTATTCATGGTCACACAATGTCAGTTGCAGAATTCAAACCCACAACCTCAGGATTTGAGGTCCAAAGCCTTAATCACTATTTAATTAATAATAACATAAAGACAATGATGAATACTTCACTAATTAAAGAAAAAAATAAGGTTGAAACCATTCCATGGTGAGTTCTACATATAGACATCAAACAACTGTGTTGGCATTAAACTGACCTTTGGATGATTGCGAGGCTATGGGCTGAAGGGCCAAACAGAGAATCTCCTCATGTCCAACCAAGGATCAAGCACTTAACTTAACATTATCACTAGAAGAATATTCTCAAAGTGGATGTTGTTAGCAATTGCAGGATATGCCAGCAACAAGAACAGCCATCATTCATAATGTTGGTGGATACTCAGAGTTAGCAGAAAAAGAACAAACTCATAAACATAATCAGATAGCTAGTTACCTGCACCTGTTAATCCTTGTGAACTTGGCCCTTGCAGTGCCTCATATTGGTATAATTACCTTCTGAAAGGGTCATCAAAACCGAGAACACCGTCATTATGTCTGGTATGACTGTGAACACCAATTGTACCATTGGAGCCAACCAACTGGACATCATTCCCCAACACAGAAGCAAGAGGTGATGTCTGCTCCTTGACATAACCATTCCAGATGATGCAAATGTCTCAGTCAAAGACATAGAAAAACGTAGCAAATACAAAGTCCTTGAGATTGAGATTTCATCCACGTGGAATGCAAAGATTTGTGTGATTCTCGTTGTAGTCAGAGCACTTGGAACTGCCCGACTAGTTCAGCAAAAATATCTTGATGAAGTGCTAGGTAAGGCGAGTGCCACCCAGGTACATTGACCATTGGACAGTAAGACCTGATAGATCCCCAGTTAAAAAGCAACCAGCACAAGCTAAAAAAAGAAAGGAAATTAATGTTAGGGAAGGTCTAGAAAACGATACTGAGACATAGATAGATAGATAGATAGATAGATAGATAGATAGATATGAAAGGCGCTACATAATAGATAGATAGATAGATAGATAGATAGATAGATAGATAGATAGATAGATAGATAGATAGATAGATACTTTATTAACCCCAAGGGGAAATTCACATACTCCAGCAGCAGCATACTGATATTGTTACATTAAAGAGTGATAAAAATACAGGAATATCAGACAATAACTTTGTATAATGTTAACGTTTACCTCCATTGGGGTGGAAATGAACAGTTGCATAGTTTGGGAGAGGAATGATCTCCTCAGTCTGTCAATGGAGCAGGACGGTGACAGCAGTCTGTCTGTCGCTGAAGCTACTCCTCTGCCTGGAGATGATCCTGTTCAGTGGATGCAGTGGATTCTTCATGATTGTCAGGAGCCGGCTCAGCGCCCATCGCTGTGCCACGGATGTCAAATCTGTCCAACTTCGTTCCTACAATAGAGCCTGCCTTCTTAACCAGTTTGTCCAGGCGTGAGGTGTCCCTCTTCTTTATGCTGCCTCCCCAGCACACCACCACGTAGAAGAGGGCGCTCACCACAACCGTCTGGTAGAACATCTGCAGCATCTTATTGCAGATGTTGAAGGATGCCAGCCTTCTGAAGAAGTATAGTCGGCTCTGTCCTTTCTTACACAGAGCATCGGTATTGGCAGTCCAGTCCAATTTATCATCCAGCTGCACTCCCAGGTATTTATAGGTCTGTACCCTCTGCACAGTCACCTCTGATGATCACGGGGTGCATGAGGGGCCTGGGCCCCTAAAATCCACCACCAGCTCCTTGGTTTTGCTGGCGTTCAGTTGTTAGTGGTTTGAGTCGCACCATTTAACAAAGTCCTTGATTAAATCCCTAACAAAGAGACCAGCTGTGTTGTATGATTTGGAGACAATGGCCTTGACGAAAAGACAGGTGGCAGAGCTTGAAGTGGTGGAGTTGAAGATGCTACAAGTAACGAGGGCAGATGGGGTTAGAAATGCGAGTATTAGAGGGACAACACAGTTTGGTGGCCAAGTGAGAGGGTCGAGATTGAGATGATCTGGGGACGTGAAAAGGAGAGATGAGGGGAACATGGGGAATAGAGTGTTGAGAATGGAACTGCCAGGCAAGAGGGAACGAGGAAGGAGGTTTATGGATATGGTGATGGATTACCTGAAGGCGGGTGGTGTGGCAGAAAATGATGTAAAAGACAGGGGTAGATGGAGATGGATGATCAGCCATGGAGACCCCTAAATGGGAGCAGACAAAAGAAGAAGTTAGTGGCTTTCATTTCCACGGTACTTTTCATGTCATTTGCAATAATTTGATATACAAAATGAAGTCATATTTTTTCTCAAAATGTAGTCTTTTAACATTTTTTTCATACTTCTTTGCATCATTACATACACTTTAATAGTTAAAATTGAATTCAACTCCCCCAGCCGTTGTCGCATCTCTCAAGTCTAACGTAATCCAACGCAGCTTTCTCAGGAGGAGCGCGCTAGTGTTTCTGCCTCACGTGGAGGCGCACATGGAGGCAGGTGAAGCAGCTGGGTGTAGAGAAGTCTATCAGAAGTAATTTCTGAAAAGCAGAAGTAAAAGGAAAATGTCAGCCTGTACTTCACACAAATGCACTAGGGATTAGTTTGTATCTGTGACTGCCAAATGAGCCCATTTAGCAGACAGCCCGTCTAAAACGAAGACTTGACTCATGAAATCGTCAGATGATTTCAGGAGGAAGCCGAGCTGTCATTTGCTTTTAGAGAGGATTCGCCAAAAAAATGACATGTTTATATACATTTTCCAAATTTAATTTTGGCAGGCAGTTCATCAGTAAGAAAAGCTTTAGTTCATTTCATGTTAAAAGTTGGCCAATATGCAAAAATTGACCCTGTGGAATGTTTTGTTAATTTCCTGAAAATGGAGAGTGATGTCAAAGTAGTTGCACTTTTAAAAATGAGAGTAGTGTGTCGTCAGATCCGCCCCTGCTCTTTGAATGCAAGCATTGAGGAGACCTCAAGAATTCTCAGGGCTGAGATATGGCAGGGACCTTAGTGTCTTTTAAAAATAATTCAGAAATCATATTCGGTTGACTGTGACTTTTCAAAGCAATACAATTACACTGTCCACACTATTAAAATCACCACTTACTACCACTCGTGGCCCTTCCCAATCAACAGTTATCAAAACAGTTTAGAAACTATTCAATATTATAAGTGTAGAGGTAAGGCTTAGTATCCATCCCAGCGACCAGGTGCCACAGACGGCCTACTTTCTATGGGAACAAAAAATCAAAAAAGAGATCTACTTAATATCTTTTTGGTTTTTCCTAGACAACAATGAGATCTGAAAGAAATAAAATGCAGACTTTTTCTTTTGTTTCATACTTCTCACAATTTCCTCTTAAGGAAAAATTACCGCAAAGATACCCTTGCATTCTCACAAGTGTCTCCCCCTGAATTTCAGCAAAGTCACACAATGAGCTCAGATTTTCCAAGTAGTGTCTTGACATGTTTTTTACAAGTTGAAAGTATTTGTATTGTGTGCTAAGTAATAATATGGTGAAGCGTAATCAGCCTTGACACACAAAAAAGGTTTGGGGCAGCCACCCGTATACTTGGCCTTAAAAGATCAAAATAGGATGCACAGTTGTGTACAGACTGAGTCAGAACTGATTAACTGAAGGTAGTTGGCGGGATTTTAAGGTCGGTCAGGGGAAGTAACATCACCTGGACGGGAACCGGAAGTTATGTCATCTAGACGGGAAACGGAAGCGACGTCATCACACCCAGCCGGGATTCCCCATATTGGGTATGCAGAGATAATAGAGAGAGGATTAATGCACTGTGCCACCCCTGGACTGGCATGAAATTACCTTCTTTCGAGCCCTTTAGCTGCTTCCTATGTGCACGTGTATGACAATGGACAGTTGTTTGTGGTAATAAACAATTTATTATGATTACAAAAGTATAGTTCTTCCATCTGGATAATACTCTTAGTATCTCTAATTTATATTGTTGTGCTCCAATTAGATCACACTCATTCTACTGTACAACAACAACAACATTTATTTATATAGCACATTTTCATACAAACAAAATGTAGCTCAAAGTGCTTTACAAAATGAAGAATAGAAAAATAGAAGACACAATAAAAATTAAAAATAAGTCAACATTAATTAACATAGAATAAGTAAGGTCCAATGGCCAGGGTGGACAGATAAAACAAAAAAAAAAAACTCCAGAGGCTGGAGAAAAAAAATAAAATCTGTAGGGATTCCAGACCACGAGACCACCCAGTCCCCTCTGGGCAATCTACCTAACATAAATGAAACAGTCCTCTTTGGATTTAGGATTCTCATGGAAGGACTTGATGATGATGATGGTCATGTAGACTTCTGGCTTTCAGTCCATCAATGTTGGAGCATCATGAAGCTTTGAGTAGGTGGAGGTGGCGCAGGCCGGAAAAAGAAACAGAAGAGAGAGTTGGGGTCAGTACGGTTTTTACAGCCACTATGAATAGTTATTATGATGAATTGAACATACAGAGTATCAGTATTAAGTTAAAGTGAAGTTATAAAAAGGCCATGTTAAAGTAATGTGTTTTCAGCAGTGTTTTAAAGTGCTCTACTATATTTGCCTGCCAAATTCCTATTGGCAGGCTATTCCAGATTTTAGGTGCATAACAGCAGAAGGCCGCCTCACCACTTCTTTTAGGTTTAGCTTTTGGAATTCTAAGGAGACACTCATTTGAGGATCTGCGGTTACGATTTGGAATATAAGGTGTCAGACATTCCGATATATAAGATGGAGCAGATTATTTAAGGCTTTATAAACCATAAGCAGTATTTTAAAATCAATCCTGAATGACACAGTCAACCAGTGTAGTGACATCAAAACTGGAGAAATGTGTTCGGATTTTCTTTTCCTAGTTAGGATTCTAGCAGCTGCATTCTGCACTCGTTGCAAGTGATTTATGTCTTTTTTGGGTAGTCCTGAGAGGAGTGCGTTACAGTAATCTAGTCGACTGAAAACAAAAGCGTGAATTAATTTCTCTGCATCTTTCAATGATATAAGAGGTCTAACTTTAGCTATGTTTCTTAAGTGAAAAAATGCTGTCCTCGTGGTCTGATGAATATGCGCTTTAAAATTCAGATTACAGTCAACGGTTACCCCTAACTTTTTTACTTCCATCTTAACTTTTAATCCTAGTGCATCAAGTTTATTTCTGATAACCTCATTGAATCCATTATTGCCAATTACTAAAATTTCAGTTTTCTCTTTATTTAGTTTGAGAAAATTACTATTCATCCATTCAGAAATACCAGTAAGACATTGTGTTAGTGAATTCGAGAGAGTCGGAGTCATCAGGTGATATTGATAAGTACAACTGTGTGTCATCAGCGTAGCTGTGGTAACTCACGTTGTAACCTGAGATAATCTGACCTAACGGAAGCATGTAGATTGAGAAGAGCAGCGGACCCAGGATAGAGCCTTGTGGAACACCATATCGGATATCATGTGTCTTTGAGATGTGACTAACACAACTCACAAAGAATTTTCTACCTGCCAGGTAGGATTCAAACCAATTTAAGACACTGCCAGAGAGGCCCACCCATTGACTAAGGCGATTTCTAAGAATGTTGTGATCAATGGTGTCAAATGCAGCACTCAGATCTAAGAGGATGAGAACAGATAAATGGCCTCTGTCTGCATTTATCCGCAAGTCATTTACTACTTTAACGAGTGCAGTTTCTGTGCTGTGATTTGTTCTAAAACCCGACTGAAATTTA
Source organism: Polypterus senegalus (assembly GCF_016835505.1). Taxonomy (NCBI): domain Eukaryota; kingdom Metazoa; phylum Chordata; class Cladistia; order Polypteriformes; family Polypteridae; genus Polypterus; species Polypterus senegalus. The sequence goes on from NC_053167.1 coordinate 124,455,301, forward strand.
TCAAGAATAGCATGTTTATTGAGGTGGTCATTTAACTGCATAATGACTGTCTTCTCTAGAATTTTACTTAAGAAGGGCAGGTTAGAGATGGGTCTAAAATTTTCAAAAGCAGAGGGGTCAAGATTATTTTTCTTGAGCAGGGGTTTCACTACAGCAGTCTTAAGACAGTCTGGAAAGACCCCCGTATCTAATGACGAGTTTACTATGTCAAGAATATTGTCAATTAGTACGCTTGATACTTCTTTGAAAAACTTTGTTGGTATCGGGTCAAGGACGCAGGTGGAGGGTTTCAGTTGAGAGATTATTCTATGTAATTCAGGTAAATCTATCCTAGTGAAAGAATTTAATTTGTTTTAATTAATTCATTCTAGAGGAAAAGGCAGTCAGTGAGGCATAGTGGTAAAGACATTGAACTTCAAACTCCGAGGATGTGCATTGAAATCCCACTACTGACACCACGTGGCCACGAGAAAGTCACTTCATGTGATCTGATCTAACTGATCATATCTTAAATGTTGTAATTCACCTTGGATAAAGGCATCAGTTTAATAATAAGTAAAAGATGCAGAGTCCTGAAAGAGGTTAAAACAAGACTAAAAAGACATCTAACAAAATATCACATGCTTTTCCATTTTTGATTCCTTTTCCCTCATTTGTATCTCGTGTCTCATTTTTGTCTAAAGCTATCATCCATCCATCGATTATCCAACCCGCTATATCCTAACTACAGGGTCATGGGGGTCTGCAGGAAACAAACTCCGTGCAGGGCACCAGCCCACTGCAGGGCACACACACGCACCAAGCACAATTCAGAAACGCAAAGGCACCTAGCATGCATGCCTTTGGGAGGAAACCCACGCAGACACGGGGAGAACATGCAAACTCCACGCAGGGAGGACCCGGGAAGTGAACCCAGGTCTCCTAACTGCGAGGCAGCAGCGCTACCCACTGAGCCACCGTGCCGCCCTAAAGCTATTATTCCTAATGAATTTTTAGGGGAAACATCAGTGACAAAGTCAATTCTTAAATGAAATGTAAAAGAGAAGCATCAAAGATCAACCTTTGAGCAGTAGATTTTTCCTATGGGTTAAAGACAATGTTTTCACCAGCAGTGCCTCGCATTAATTGAGAATGCATTTAGATGACTGAAGTCGGTCCTACAAAACATTCAAAAAATATTCAGATACAATCCTATTGTGGCATTGAGTGCTCATATTGTTGGTCACCAAAATGGAACAGGCTAACATCTGTATTGTCACTCTAGGCCAGAATAAGATTTTTAATCTATTTTAGTGGTTTTTGTATCTCACTAGTCACTTTTTCTATCTTTTTCTCCTACTTTTTCTATCTATCTATCTGTTGGTGTTACATAAAACTAAACTAGCTCACGTTCAAGTTCTTCATTTGCAAATACGTTACGTTAAGTCCACTGTTCTTAGAAAAATGAGCTTGTTCAACGAACGCGCTCTTCTGAACTAGTTCATGCACAGCACTGGTTATTCACATATTTTAGTGTACAGAGACCACCTACAAAGCACTAATATGGAAAATGCCTATCAGCTTCAGGCTCTATATCTTTTCATCTTCCCTCATATATTTCACAAATTTTGTTGACAAGGTGTTATAACATACAAAGAGCTGTCTTATCGATTTAGTGTCTTTTCTAATGTCATTATTTATTGTAAGAAGGTCTTCAACATGAAAGACTCATCTTATTGTCTGTTATTGCTTTGCCCAATTCAGGATCAGGGGGTGGCAGAAGCCTATCAAAGCAGAAATACATTTAGGGCAGGAGCCAACCATGAACAGCACACCAAGCCACTGCAGGAAATGATACCAAATAACTAACTTATAAAGTACTGGGACGCTTGACTGGATTATCCAGACAAAGGCAGACACAAACTCCACACAGTTAGTCCACAGGCAGAAATTCCAATGCTGTCTTCTGAAGCTGCAAGGCATTAGTGCCACCCCTGCACCATTATTGGTGGCTAACTGGTGGCTCGAAATCTGAGAGTAATTTCCCCGGGGTAGACTGGCAAATATTCAAAGGTTACTTTCTGCCTTTGTGCTGGGTGTAGCCATGATAGCCCTTGAGACACCAGCATTGGATTCAGTGGGTTAAATAACAGATGAATAGATGGATGGACAGATCAAAAGTTTGGCATGAAATGATACAGATTAAGGAGAAGATAGTGGTGGTAAAAAAAATATTCCTCTCAGGCTCAGCCTATAAATTTAACAGGCAGAAGTGGAGAAAATAGTTTGAGTGCTTGACTTTTATTAGGTACAAGCTGTCAGTTCCACTCTCCTGAACTTTCCAGTCTACTGCTCTTCATGCTGGCAAATAATGCTTGGTGCTTTCCCTTCAGGACATGGCACATTGTGTTGCTGCAAGAATGAGCAGAATTTCAAATAGGGGACGACATTCACTTTCGGCTATTTCTCAGAAGATGGACGTATAAATAAACCAGCCTGTGAGTTGACCAGCGACGCTATCTTGCTGGAGCATTCTGCTTGAAGGACTCGAGGAATAATAAATGACTCAGAAATGTCACTCATTTGGCCTGATGTGCCGGCAGTGGACTGCTGAGCGGTAGCAGGATGTTAGAGATCATTAAATGTTTGGACTGTTTCTGCGAGTGGCTTCCTTATAGTAATTGGTCAGATGATCAATCCCTTTTATGCAGGGTCAATTATATAATATCTGGCTAAGATTGTATGTATTTATAACCCTTTGACTGAAATGTGCTGATCATAAAATAGCATTATGTTCTAAAACTTCAGTTTTCACATAGTCATAATTTGACCTGCTTTCACAGGAGATGAGGTTATTATAGAGGATGTCGTATATTTTACTGAACATCGTCTCATCGAGCGGATATTTTTATCCAAGTCAATGTCATTTATTTACTCATTTACTGATTTCAATTTGTGGCTGAGGCAGCAAAGCCCATTTCAGCAGCTTTTGGTACAAGAGAGGAAACACAGGTTCCACATTTCTACAATCAACCTGACCATTCCCATCTTTGGACTCATACAAGACAACCACGGGGAACAGGCTACCTCCATAGAGACAGTGACCAAACTTTGAGAGACTGTGAGCATAAAAATATACTCAGGGCAAAAAAAGGGCAAATGTGAACCCTCACCCCCCCCCAAAAAAAAAATCAGATTTATACACACATTTAATGCAATTTACATTTCTAACAATGTGCGTACATGAACGTGCCTTGAAAGCCACCCCAAAACATCCATATATGGAGCATGCTAATCAACTTCATACATATGCAAGTTTGATGCTGCAGAACCTTATTGGCTAGTACAGCAGCCTCCCTCCTGACACAATGAGAACCCGCTACTTGATCATGTGAAGCATTATAGTGCCTTTACTCTACATTCTGGGGTCCTGGAATGGCATAAGGCTACAGCGTCTGAGTGGGTAATTATTCAACTTTATTACATTGTACAGGTACAATGAAATGCAGTTATCGCATACCCCTGGGGATCTGGGCACAGGGTCAACTATTGTACAGCAACACCTGGAGCAGATACAGGTTAAGAGCCTTGTATCCCTTCTGGCAGTAATGGGACTACTGTAACTCTCTGATGGCAGGTATGAGGTGGGCACCTGTCACTCTTATTTTCAGATCACTACACTGGCTCCTTATAGCAGCATATGTTATGTTCAGATCCTTGATGCTTGCCTACAGAGTAGTCAATGGGTAAGCAGCTGTTGTGGACACTAGAAGGCACTCCAGTTTCCCCCAAACCCAACACAACAGACACAGGGCACAAGTTAAAAGCACACAAGAGACTTTTTATTGCATGGGAAACTCTTCCCAAAGCTTTTCCCACCACCACAGCCACAAGTACAGAATAATACAGATACACAATGACTCTTTCTCTTTCTCTTCTCTTCTGGCCTTTGCCTCCTCTGCTCCTTTTACCTTCCACCAGACTCTGACTCGTCCCTGTGAGGCCAGCAAGTCCTCTTATATTGGTTAACCCAGATCTATAAACATTTCTGGGTAAAGCGGAAACAGCATGCCAAACAGCTCCTCAGTGTTTGCAACACCCTCTGGAGGCACCCACGGTATACAACAGGACTAAGGTAAAGACCTCCAAGTACCATGATACCCTGTGAGAATCACTGCTGCAACCCTGGGGAGCTGCACTCTAATGTTCTGGGGAAGGCAGTGTCCTAAAGAAGCTGCCTTTCCCCGTCCTTCTTGGGCATCCTGGACGGGTTGGGCGACCCGGCATCCCTTACACTGTATGGAGGCACTTGTAAATTTCTAAGCTCTTTTACACCCACTCAGGTTTGCTAATCCACTTGGTGATATAACCTCTGTGTTGCATCTAATCTCAATCTAGACTCTTTTCTTTTTTAGCTCCTAGCCGGTGAAAAATGCTGGCCACCTCCTTTGAAACTTCTGACACCCTCAATGTGTTTAAGAAGAGTTTGAATACTCTTCTTCTTGTGAATTTCTGTCTACTTGAGAAAAGCTTTGCTAGGTTCTTACAACAAAGGAAGTGTAACTCACTTGCATTTTGTTCTAAGATCTTCACATTTTGATGATCATTTTCACAAACCTTGTCCCATAACACTTGTTCCTAAACAGTCCCCCAGACTGATATTTATACGATTATGTTTGTAAGTCACTTTGGATGAAAGCATCTGTTAAGCAAGTAAATGTAATTGTCACATAATGCTGGTATTGTGGTATAATGACATTGGACTTTAAACCATATGGCTACAGGTTCAAGCCTCACCTGTGCTGTGCTGCACAACTTTAAGCAAGCCACTTAAACTTCCTTCTTGTCAAGCTTGGGTCATAGAGCTGCACAAGTGATTGGAAAATGGATCAGGTTTCCAAGAAATAAAATCTTTACTGCTGAACTGGCAGGTATACAAGGTGCGACACAAAAATAACCAGGCTGGGCTTGGGGCTTTCCTGGAAGTCGGCCGGATGTGAATCATAGAACTATATCCCCTGCTACATGCCCTCTCAAACCGCAGACCGGCTAGGTATATCCTGTGAATAACCAAGTCAGTATTTGCACAACAATCGCTACACGAGTTACCGCAATAATTTTGGGTGATAAAAGCGAACAGCGAGACAAGACAAGACACACAATGCTTTTTCTGTAAAGCAGTTTTTGAACAACAAAAACATTCATGTCTTTGGTTATTCTCCCTACGTACGGAGCTGTGTAGAGATCGGGAGGGGGAGTTTATAAAAGGGGGTTTAGAATGCTGTAATTCATCAAAATATATATATTTTTTATCAATCCGGTTACTTTTGTGTCTCACCTCGTAAACACAAGACCTTTTTTAGAAGGGGTCTATCAGCAGCAGAAAAGCACACAGGTTACATCTGTCAAACGTGGTGGTCCAGAACATAAGAGCACAAAGTCCTCCTCATCAAGTGGGTTCAATGGCTCGGAAGCAGCGGCTGGAGCAGATGCAGTCTGAGGGAGAAAGGGCAGGAGAGTTTACTGTTAGGTTAGCTGGGGCTCTGTCTTTTAGATGTTCTACACCTTGTGCGAGAAGCATGTTGTGTGGTAAGCCTGTCTAGCCTGCAGCTCATCCTGCCAAGGGGTTTACTGTTTAAGAAAGATACAGCTCAGAGTTAAGAGCATAAGAGTGTGTAGCTGGCTGCGGTAGGCGGGAGGAAAAATGAAGCAGGGGAACTACAGAACTGTACATGAGTGACATTCACCACCTTTAAGAGGCTGTTAACTGGTGGTGACACCGGTCACACTGTGTAAAGAACTGCAATTTATCCTAATTTTCTTGTTAGGTATTCTGGCTAAAGAAATATATGTAAAAATAGCCACTATCTGGTCATTTTCCTTGCAGAATTTTAATTTCTCCCTGTGTCAGATAAGAGGAGAATGCTCTACATGGAGCAGGGGTCTGTCCTAGGACCATTACTTTTTCTGACTTATATTAATGACATTGATTCTGGTACAGTTAATTATAGATTACACTAAAATTAGATGGCGGACACTGAGGAGGCAGCAAAATTAATTCAAAATGACCTGGACAATCTTCAGAACTGGGCGAACACCTGGAAAATGGAGTTTAAAATGGAATAGTGCAAAGTGCTACACATGGGCAACGGGAACATCTCTCTATATATTGTGGTTCCCAGCCGGGGATGGAGCCCTGCCGGGACGCCCAGGAGGACCAGAGGAGGGCTTGTGCCTTTTCCAGACCGCTAGGGGGTGATAGCCTGGTTGTATTGGGGGCCTGAGGAACCCTGGAGCCCAGCACTTCCGCCACACCAGGAAGTGGTGGGGGGAAGAGAACAGGAGACACCCGGACGGCTTCCGGGTGCACATCCGGCACTTCCGCCACACAGGGGTGTGTCCAAAGGAGAGTGCCGGGAAGCAGCTGGAGCCCATCCGGGTTCCCATTTAAGGGGCCGTCTCCCTCCAGTCATTAGTGGATGTTGGGTGGAAGAGGACAAAGCTGGAGAGAGGACGGGAGGCGGTCAAGAGAAAAGCACAGAGACTGTGAGGCCTGGACATTTGGGGGAACGGTGCTGGAGGCACTGGGAAGTGCACTGATTTAAAACTGTAAATACTGTAAATAAAAGTGTGTTGGGTGAACTATGTTGTCCGTCTGCCTGTGTCCGGGTCCCAGTTCACAATATATAAAATCCAACGTCTGCCTGTCTGTATGTCTGTCTGCTTTTCACGAGAGAACTACTTAACAGATTTAGATTTAAATTATTAATTTCTATAATAACTCACGTGCCAGCCTCTGTTCGAGTTGGTCTACCTCTCATCACATGTACCTTGCCTCCACTTATCTAGCATTACCTGTTTGTTCAGCAGATATTATCATCTACAGATTGTTAAGGAGCATCGTTTAACGTTTTTTGGAGACAGATCACAGCTACGTGTGTTTTAGAGGGTAGCTGCTCATTGGTAGAGATATCACGGCCATGTGCTCATCTCCCCACATGGGAGAGCTGAACACGATCAGATACAGTGACAACGTTTGACGTTGGAGCATACCTAACTTTCACTTGGCTAGATTTTTTACATTTTCGGCAAAGACATCACAGCTACATTCTCGTCCCTGATAGCCAAACCAAAAATTGTGTATATCAAGATGGTCTCGGATACGAAAGCTGTCAATATAAATTCTCAACACAAATTATTGCATCTTTTTTTTATTGATTGATTTTTAAAATTTGTCCCGTTTCACTACTAGGTGGGTAGAGCTGTGAGGGACAGCTTAGTCAGTTATAAATACGATGGGAGACAATGAGCTACAGGAAGCAGAATCTGAAAAGGATTTAGAGGTTTATTTTGACTCAACATTTTCATCGACTAAGCAATGCACAAAAGCAATGAAAAAGGCAAGTAAAATGTTAGGTCAAATCATAAAATCTGTTTAATTTAAGTCAAGGAATGTTAAACTCAAACTACATAATTTACTGGTAAGATCACTTCTGGAGTATTGTGTGCAGTTCTGGTCACCACAGTACAAGAAAGACATAGCAGCACTTGAAGTGGTGCTGAGGAGAGCAACCAAGGGCATCATGGGACTGAACTCTGACAGACTTGGAAAATTAAATCTGTTTAGTCTCGAGCAGAGGAGGCTGCATGAAGACCGAATCCGGGTGGTCGAAATCTTCAAAGGCCTTAATAAAGAAGGCCCAAGGGTGAATCTCATACTCAAGAACATCAGTGGAAATTAAGGGCAAGTGCATTTAAGACTGAAGCCAGGCAGCACTTTTTGACACGAAACGTTGTGGGACTCTGGAACAACCTAGCAAGACATGGAGCTGAAGCAGAAAAAGAGAGAAAGGTTATTATGACGCACTGACACAGCGCATTGCCGCACCCACCAAATGACAAATCAACTCAGGACCCGAGTGCAGCCATGCAATGCATGACATCTCAGTACCACACTAGTTCAGATGGAGTGGAACAGTGTGAGGTTTTTAATGGGGGCTGGAGTGCCAATTCTGTAACCAGCCCCAAGGTTTTTTTCCTGCAGGTTGGAAGTCCTACATGCAGGGCTGGATGCAGACAGAGGCGTAGCAAGGGTTTTCAGAGCCTGGGGACAACTGAAGATTTCGCACCCCCTCCTGTTTGCCAAAATGCAATGGGGAAGGGAAAAAAAATTGTAAAAAATGTATTTAAAATAATAGCATTTTAAGAAAAAATGTAATATTTTTTATTTTAAATAGTTTAAAATTTTTAAATATTTACATTTTTTAAAGCACTTTTATGCGTATATTTTCAAGGTTTTGCTAAATTTATAAAGATAGAATGAAGTAAAATAATTAAGACAGCAATGGTAGTTCGAAAATATAATTATTCTAAAATATTATTCAAATATAACATTGCAAAAACTTAAACATTACATTGAATATAATAATATAATAACCTGAAAATGAAGTTAGTATAAAGTAAAAAAAAATAGTTTAATGTATAATGCTTTAAATGTAATTATTAACTTCAAAGAGAAATTTTCCTAGCCTTTGCTGCTGCAAATTTATCGATTAGTTCATCAAAGAAAGTATATGGCAAATTATAAAGCAACATAATTATATATTTATAAAAGCTGCATTATTTACAATTTATTCGTACGAAAATATAATGGGGAAACGTCTAGACTTTTGCAGCCATCTACTAGAATACTTCACCACAGCCCAATCAATTTTCTATCAAACACCTAAACACAAATTCACTTGGCACACAGAAATGGCGTTTGCAACAACTTAGGCAGACAATGATACACTAATGCCTCATGTCAGTCGCGCGACCTGTTTAATAACGTCAAAAATGTTTCTGGGTGGGAGTCAAGCATGTTATTAGAGTAGTGGAGGGGATAAATTATTGTCTGTTGGGTATATAGAACTAATACGTGCATCGAAATCAGAAAGAGACAAGAAAAAGATATCCTCATACTGATGGAGTGATGGACTGAGTATGCAAATGTGTTTTATTTACTTTTTAGTGCATTTAAGAATGGAAAACATTTCATTCTAAAATTTCGTAACATCAATTTGGTGCCCCCTGGATGCTGTGTCCGGGGACCCTAACCCTAACCCTAACCCTTACAGCTACACCACTGGATGCAGATTAATGTCATACCCAGGACGGAGCAATTGTAGGTTAAGGGCCTTGCCTAAGGAAGTAGAGTCACTTTTGGTGTTTACGGGATTCAAACTGGCAACCTTCCAATTGCAGGTGCAGATCCCTAAAATCAGAGCCACCGGTAGCGGAAACAGAAACCCTGACAACTTTTAAAAGAAGTCTGGATGAGTTATTGGAACAGCTTAGCTATCAGCTCAACAAAGCAGCTTGATGGAGTAAATGGTCTCCTCTCATTTGTCAGATTTCTTATGTTCTTATGTGTCTGTGTGTGTTTGGTTAACTGATAATTTGAAACTGACCTGGTGTGACTGTTCAGTCCTCAACAGACTCCAGTTTTCCTCAAACACAAGAAGTGCCGATTAAGTCAATCGGCTCCTTTTGGATGTGTGTGTGTGTGTGTGTGAGCTGGCCCTCCCATGGACGGGCTCCTTCTCAAAGGGTAAGTTTCTACCCATTGTTGCTGAGGTAAGCTCCAGCTCTCCATGACCTTGAACTGGTTTAAGCAAGTTTGAGAAAGTTATGTTAGTAGATCCATTGAATTTGAATCCTGCTGATGCTGAATCTAAGTGTTCAAGGAACCAGTCCTCTCCGTTATTAAGACTATTTCTTTAGTAAAATGTTTCAGAAACTATAGACAAAAACACGTGTAGCAGATACTCATGTGGCATTTCAAGGTCTACGTGTCAAAGATGCTACCTGGAGACTGGGCTCTTCAAGCATCATTTACAATTTGGAAGTATGCGAATTATATAACATTAGGCCTTCAAGTACTTGGAATAAACAATTTAGTTTTGGCATTTTGTCTACTACAGTAAGGTTTCCATCAGCTTCTGCTGACAGCATTTGGCAAGGTGATGTGCTGCATGCTTAATTTGTCTTTTCCTTTTGCTCGAAACTCGAGGGGTGGTTTATTTATAGTCAGATTTCTGTCCATTTTAAGGCATCTGATGTTATTTAGGGTGGCACATTAGTTCACACTCACAGATTCCGGGTTCAAAATCCAGCTTGGGAACTGCGGATGAAGGGTCTGCACTGTTTCCCCAAAGGGTTTTCTTCCTATATTCCAATAAAATATACAAGTAAGGTGTGATGGACAGCCACACCCACTACCTGGCCAGGACGCCAGCAGGGCATAAGGACCAAGGGAAAGGGCATTGATAAGGCAATACGTCCCCTGGGACACTAGAGGGCAGCCCTCCTGGGCAGCTGAGGCACCACGGATTCCTGCAGGGCATGTCGGGAACTGGAGTTCGTGTAGCCCTGTTGGGTTCCGTGGGGGCCGCCAGGGGGACCTGCAGAGCCCTATAGTGGACCTCCAGCGCACCTTGAAGTGATTCAAGGTAATAGTGATGAGCCACCTGGAACACTCCTGAGACCTGAATAAGAGGAGCCGCCTCACTCCACTGAGGGGCCAGAGTCTGGAGGAAGGAGTGGAGAAAGCCTGAGAAAAAGTGGAGGTGGATGGACTGGCAGCAAGGAAGGGAATGGACTGTATATTGTGGTGTTGGTAATGCGTATAAACTGTAAATAAAGATGGGTGCTGAGTGAACCTGTGTCCTGCCTGTCTGTGTCTGGGGGTTAGGGTGGCAGTATGCCCCCTAGTGGATTATAAAGGTTAATGGATGACTCTTTTCATGACAACAAACTTTCAAAGTTTTCGGGTGTGTGTATAAGTTGTAATGGACACCCAGGTCCCATGCCCGGTCGGGACGACCCTGCTGTATATGGTCCAGGGGAGCAGCCATGGACTTCTCACTACCTCCCCCAGGACGCTTGGTGGCAGCTTCCCTGGTTGATGATGCCTCAGTTTCCCGCAGGGTTTCATGGGAGATGGAGTTCTCCCCAACCCTGTGGGGACCTGGGATGGCCGCCAGGGGATGAGGCAGATATAGCTCAGCCCAGCTGGTTTAATCATCGGCCCCACACGGGACTGCAATTGGGAACAGGTGAGCAAGCACCAGGAGCACTCCCGGGAGGGCCATAAAAGGAGCCAGCAGCCACCACTCTGGGCCAGAATCGGGAGGAAGAGGACGAGGTTGCCGGAGAGGATTTGTGGTGCCAGCGGAAGGATTGCTGTGTTTACAGTAAGGTGCTTTGGGACTGTCTTATACCTGTGGGGTTCACGGGGAAGACATGCCCCACAGAGGGAAAAGTGTTTGGACTGTGTTGGGCCTGTGGGAGACGGGGAAGACGTGCCCCATGGCTGAAGAGAAAATAAAAAGATTTCTGTTCAATTTATACGTGCCTCAGTGTGAATCTGTGCCGGGTCTGGCGCTTATATAGCGCCTTATTCACAAAGTATATCCAGTGATGGACTGGCATCCCCTCCTTTTAAGGATGCAAGCATGCTTTGAATTCAGTACAACAACAACAACATTTATTTCTATAGCACATTTTCATTCAAATAATGCAGCTCAAATTGCTTTACATGATGTAGAAAGAGAATAAAGACAAAATAAATACAAAGTAGAATAAGGGAACAGTAATTAACATGGAAAAAAAAGTAAGGTGTGATGGCCAGGGAGGACCGAAAAAAAAAAAAACCAAACAAAACGGCTGGAGAAAAAAATAAAATCTGCAGGGGGTCCAGGCTACGAGACCACCCAGCCCCCTCTAGGCATTCTACCTAACATAAATGACCTCAATTAGTCCTAATGGTATTCATTCATACATACAAAAAAAATATTAAACATACTCAATCAGAATATTTAAATGTGCATAATTCAAGCTTTTTGGCTGCACATAGAAGAATCACAAGAACAACAATAGTGTATTGTTTTTTTCTCTTTTTCTAAATTCACATTAATGATTTTCTATATATACAGTATGATCTCTTACAGACAAAGCCATGAGAATGAACCAAATCTAACTTAATAAACTTACTTAAGCAGTAAGTAGCAGACAGGATGAAGCAAGTTCTGAAGGTAGATGGATGGATTTACTCCATAGGCATCTCTAAATATAGTTTTTATAAAGGTATCAAGAGAGAGAAAATGAATAAATAATCCACAATTTTAAATTACATAAAAATATATCAACAGACATCTTTGAATTTTGGGTTTTATCTTACAATAATTTAGCCTGATTGATAGATTAAAGGTGGACTTGTCCTTCCTGATTCATTGAGAACTGGATTCTGATTACAAAGGTAGAAGGAAAGATTCATAAGATAACATCTGCCTACAAACTCCACTCATTCAGAGCAGGCTGTAGGAAAATATGGAGCCTATCCCAGTAAGCATCAGGTGCAAGGCACCAAAAATCCCTGGACATTGCAGGATGAACCCACACAGGCCAGTTTAACTTCACCAACCCTCCAGACCTGCATGTCTTTGGATCGTGGGAAGACACTGGAGCACCCAGAGGAAAATCCACACCAACATGGAGAGAACATAAAGCTCCACCCAAAGGGAGCACTAACATCAAAAGACAACTTTCTTTCCATAAAACACAAACATTTATAACATAATTAGTATTCACTATTATTAATGAAAAATCTTTTTACTTTACTTTGAAACCGGCACTTAACAGAGCAGCATGGTGGCACTGTAGTCACTTCTGCTATCTCAAGGATCCAGAGTCCTAGGTTCTGCTCTCAGTCTGGTTTATCTTCACTGGAGTTTGGATGTTCTGTCCTTGTCTTTTGGTGGTTCACCCCTCAGTATTATAGTTTATCCTCTAACATCTTAACTGGTTGTTGACTCTGACTGGATAAGTAAGTTAAAAATTGGATGTATCTGCAATAAATCAATACAAATAACCATATATTAGTTTAATTAATATTTTGGCCAGCTGTGGTGTGCTGGGCAGATAACATCAGTTCAAGAGAGACCCATTGAGTTAACAAGTTAATTAAAAGGGTAGGGTGGGTTATAGGAAACACTCTGGACCCCGTGATGCTTGTAACAAAGGACAGAATTAAAACAAAGTGCCATTATGATTAATGCGGCACATACTTTCTGTGACTGAGGACTTTCAGTCAACAAATTACTGTATATGCTCACGTATAAGTCAGGTCTTGAAACCTGAAAAATCGATCATAAAATCAGATCCTGACTTATACGTCTGTTCAAAAATGTGTCATTTTTTTTTTACATCTTTTTGCCTCCTCCGCTCTCACATCAGTTTCTCAGACACATTGAATTTTGTTACAACAGCGCAGTTACCAATTTTTTTCACTACTCCAAAAACGTCTAATTTAAAACCAGCTTCATATTTTCTTCTGATTGAACGCTCCATCGTAGATAAGGGATGCTCTTACTAGATAGATAGATAGATAGATAGATAGATAGATAGATAGATACTTTATTAATCCCAAGGGGAAATTCACATAATCCAGCAGCAGTATACTGATACAAAGAAACAATATTAAATTAAATATTAATAAAAATGAAAAAATGAAAAAAATAAAAATAAAAAAAGCAGACAATAACTGAGTGATGCTAGCATTTACTCCCCCTGGTGGAACTGAAGAGTCGCATAGTGTGGGGGAGGAACGATCTCCTCAGTCTCTCAGTGGAGCAAGACAGTGACAAAAGTCTGTCACTGAAGCTACTTCTCTGTCTGGAGATAACACTGTTCAGTGGATGCAGTGGATTATTCATAATTAACAGGAGTTTGCTTAATGCCCGTCGCTCTGCCACAGATGTTAGACTGTCCAACTTTACTCCTACAATAGAGCCTGCCTTCTTAACAAGTTTGTTCAGACGTGAGGCGTCTTTCATCTTTATGCTGCCTCCCCAGCACACCACCGCGTAGAAGAGGGCACTCGCCACAACCGTCTGGTAGAACATCTGCAGCATCTTACTGCAGATTTTGAAGGATGCCAACCTTCTCAGAAAGTATAGTCTGCTCAGACCTTTCTTATATAGAGAATCAGTATTGGCAGTCCAGTCCAATTTATCATCCACCTGCACTCCCAGGTATTTAGTGGTCTGCACCCTCTGCACACAGTCTCCTCTGATGCTCACAGGGTCCATGAGGGGCCTGGGCCTCCTAAAATCCACCACCAGCTCCTTGGTCTTGCTGGTGTTAAGGTGTAAGTGTTTGAGTCGCACCATTTAACAAAGTCCTTGATTAGGTTCCTATACTCCTCCTCCTGCCCACACCTGATGCAGCCCACAATAGCAGTGTCATCAGCGAACTTTTGCACGTGGCAGGACTCCGAGTCATATTGGAAGTCTGATGTATATAGATTGAACAGGACCGGAGAAAGTACAGTCCCCTGCGGCGCTCCTGTGTTGCTGAACACAATGTCAGACCTGCAGTTCCCAAGACGCACATATTGAGGTCTGTCTGTAAGATAGTCCACAATCCATGCCACCAGGTGTGAGTCTACTCCCATCTCAGTCAGCTTGTCTCTAAGGAGCAGAGGTTGGATGGTGTTGAAGGCGCTAGAGAAGTCCAAAAACATAATTCTTACAGCACCACTGCCTCTGTCCTATAAAGGTGTTATGAGGGTGTGAGATACAAAAAACACAAATCAGTGCAAACGTTGTTTCGGAATAGTTCGGGTATTACCGTGTGGTCACGTAGGCACAATAGAGAAAGAGAGAGATGTTAGGAGCACATGCTGATACAGCACATTGCCACTCTCACATAGAGAAAAAGGCAGTGAGCTCCGTGGTTACTCTCTCAGGTGGGCGTTAGCATATTATAATCTTTTGAACCAATATCGTGAGTTTTCCCAATTTGACTTATGCGACCGACATTATAAAATACCAGAAAATGATACTGTAAAGTCAAATCCTGACTTATCCACGGGAGAACGTATCCACGAGTATATACGGTATTCAGCAGAGGTTTGTCAAGAAACTCTACGGGGGCTCCTTTATACCCATAGCATTATGCCTATATAGTGCTTCACAGACATATATAAATGAAAGGCCTGTGTGTGTATGGAGCAGTACGCTCTGCTCATGCTCAAGAGCAGCCACTAGATGGCGCATGATGCACTTGTAAATTTTTTCGGCACCTGCATGCACCTCACTTCTCACTAGGAGAGACCTGATGTGCAGCAAACGCGGTCATGTAACAATGAAATTGTGCTAATGACACAGATGAAGAGACACAATGTTGAAAGAAAGCAAATGTCGCAGTTCAACAACGTGCAAGAGAAACACCGCAGCAATGGAGGGCAATGCTTGGAGTTTTCGCTAAAAAATATTGTCTATCTGGAGGTATTTTCACGAGACAAAGATTAATAGGACTCATATGCTAGTGATACGGCTAAGATATGGTATTGGCAGTGTCTTCTTATGAAAGCCAGGGGCGCGGCAAGCACAGGTGGGTCCACGTTCTCTGCCCTAAGTAATCCTTAAGAGTCTGCTGACTCCTCTCCAAGGTCACAAATACAGTAAAACGGCTAGGGAGTCTATGGGTTATTTTTTGTCCTGAAGGCCACATGCAGCTGGTATATATTTATGTCATACTTACCTGGCTGGAAGGCCCAGTTGGCTAATGGGCAAAAAGAGTGGTGGGGTGTTCTCAAACTTAGCCAGGATTGTGGCTGAAGACTCCAGTGCAGAGGTGGGCACACTTGGCAAGAAGTCCAGTGTAATGGAAGGATAAGGGGACATAACCTGTCAGGGCTACAGGCTCTCCCAATATGCTACATGACAGCATCCCTGGATCAGGGTCCCCACACGGACATCCGCAGGACATGCTGGGAGCTGTAGTCCCATGGAGCAGCCAGCTCCTGTAAGGGACAAATCATCTATCTATCTATCTATCTATCTATCTATCTATCTATCTATCTATCTATCTATCTATCTATTATATAGTGCCTATCTATCTATCTATCTATCTATCTATCTATCTATCTATCTATCTATCTATCTATCTATCATTCTATCTATTATATAGTGCCTATCTATCTATCTATCTATCTATCTAGGCTGAGGCATACAGATGGTCAGAATTTGGTTCCAATAACATGAATTTATACAACCCACCTTTTTTGTTTGAAGAGTCTAGGCTGCTGTTTGTCGTATAATGGTGTGGGGGACATTTTCATGGCACAATTTGGGTCCCTTCATACCAATCATTCATCGCTTGAATATCAAGGCCTGTGTGGGTATTGTTGCTGACCATGTGGATCCCTTCAGGGCCACAATTTACTTGTCCTCTAATTGCCAGCATGAATGTGCAGCTGACAGAAGTTGTGCGATGCAATCATGTGAACATGGAGGAGAATCTCAAGGGAATTTTTGTGGAATCCATGCCATGAAGAACTGAGGCAGTTTTGAGGGGAAGAGGAAGCCTTGCCCAGAATGAACAGAGTGTTCCTAATATCTCTCATATTTTATAGTGCCTTTCATATCCAAATGTTTAAATCTTTTTTACAAGGTGTACTGTCTGTGTTTAATGCATGTTCATGAATGTACTGAAGACAACACAGTGTGTTCTCATCTCAACAAACTATTTCATGTCGAAGTATTTACATATTGAGTGGTAGTTGTGAGTATCAAATGTATTCACTACATTAAGTCTCTATTATTTCACAGTTTGTTTCACTTATACTTGCTGGACTGATGGCTGCAATTTGCTTTGAGGTCATAAAAGATGGCAGTTCCTTTGTTTTATTTGTTATCGCTAGTGGCAGCGGTTTAATTTCCTGTGTAATATGCAAATGAAAGGCATTTTTAATATGAATCTATCTATTAGACAATATGTTTTTCTAAAACCTTTGACACTTCAGATATATTAAAAATGCAGCTCTGCACACGTTTGATTTTAGAACATTTATTAGATTACAAAAAAAGCCATCTTCAAAAATGATGCCAAGTTTGAAGTAGCCCGCCCGAGTGCAGGATTTGTACTCTGCTAGCCGCGTCCTGAGGTGTCCCGCATCGACGGCTAATGAATTTTCTCAGATCAAAGTCAGCGCCCCATGCAGGCAGAACGCTTTGCATTTTCTGTTCTTGCCGTGCTGCTGCCGAGCACAGGATGTTTTCTTCGGTGGCTCTCATTGCCTCAATTGTTCACACAGCGGTGGGGTGGAGGCCCCTATTGAAATGAAATTAATGAGAAGCCTGTTTCTTGAGGGGCCACAGGGTGTTAATTTCTTTAAAACAGTTTGTACCTTCCTGCTCTTTTTTATGCGGAGAAAAGTGACAATCAGTAATCAGCCTGTGCGGCTCACCTCCCGCTATCTACCTACGTGTAACATTTTGTTCTGTTTGCATACCGACTTCCTCTATGAGCTTCTCTACCACAGGGAAAAAAAAAATGAAAAGAAAAAAAGAAATTCAGAGAGGTATCATCTTTGCTAATGTTCTCACCAGAAATGAGATACAAAAAAAATATAATCACGCTGCTACTTTATTTATTAAGATGTTCCTTCTAGCCAGCTGTTTTTTTGAAGAGCAAACACATATTGCCTTGCAAGTCATCAACTTTTTTTCAGAGAAGTATGGAAAGCTGCCAAAAAGAGCTGAAAAAGTCTGGGACTACTCAATTAAACTTTATGTATGGTCGGCAGCACAAAAGAGTGGCTCATTCACCGAGGTGGTGGACTATAAATTGCAAGGACGCAAATTCAGCTCCCACTATGGTGGTCTTATAAGTCCATCTTTAATACACCGATCTGGACAGAGGCTGAGATTTAGCATTGGCCGTGGAAGGTTCAGTGGTCAAATGTGAAATTTAATGGCAGCAATGAAACCAAGGAAGTGATCATCCCATCACATAGCACGTCAACGTCCACCCAATTAATGTTCAAAGCCTTTGACTGTCAAAAGAAACGAGACATCGAGGAGTAAATCCCTGCAAAACACAAGGTGAACTTTCAGACTTCATTAACCTCCAATGAGAAAAATTGGGCCCCAGATACTGCTGGATGGTAACACCACTCACTGTGCCACCTGTCTCCAGGCATGAAAGATGCTATATAAGATGTGATCAAGTCACTGATGCTGTCTAGGCTCTGATTGAGCCAATAAAAAGATACTTACTATAATAATGTTTGATATCTCTTGTGAAAATGAACAGACTCGACACACTTAAAAAGCTTTGGGGCAGCCACCCGTATAATATTCCTGGCTGAAAAAGAGTTTCAATAATCACAGAGATGTTCACAATACTGAGTCCAAAACAGAACTGCAGGGGGTTTGCAAAGATGGCAGCTTTAAGGGATCCGACCGGAAGTGATGTAAGGGAACCGGAAGTGACATTCTTCTGGGCACCGGAGCTCTGAATCAGACAGGTTTTCCCGCGGCTGGTCTGTAAAGATAACAGGAGAAGGTTTAGTGCACCCCGCCACCCCCTGGCCTGGCATGGAATTACCTTTGCTTGGTCGTGTGCAACACTCTCTATTATAATTAAAAAAAATTATGGGATGAGACAAGACTTTTTAGCCTGGGACAAGATGAGAATTTTTCAGAGAGATACTTTCACGTCCCGCAAAATGAGACTTTGTGCCAAATTTAACCACGCCTGGGGCTGGAAATAAAAGACAAAGAGTAGATGACAAAGTAGAATGTTGTAAAGAATTCAAAAACATCAGTGTGATACATGTGCAGAGCAGGTTAAAGATAATGAAAGTACTAAAATTCGAAAGTCTCAAAAAAATGATAGTAAAGATTGCATTAGCGCAAACAAATGGAAATTATTACTCAGTGAAATAACAGAACAGCGAAAAGATATATATATATATATATATATATATATATATATATATATATATATATATATATATATGTGTGTGGTTTGGATTTAAACTTTAAGTAAGAGACTTGTAGATCATCTAATTCGTGTTGCCGTCAGGGAAAAATAGTGTTTCTTCCCAATGAAGAGGCGTAGCCGCGAAAATTAAAAGATATGTTGTTTGGTGAAAGCAAAATCCATATACGCGAGTGGCATAGATGTGAAGTGGCTGCTGCATAGCGAGTAGAAGCGAACAGGTGGTGAAGCCCCCAACTTCTAATATAACATAACATTGACCAATTGATTGATTCATTTAATTCTATTTTTAAAACTTCAAGTGATCTCAGTTAAGTGGCAGCGTTTCTCTAGTGTAACATATTTCAAATTTCGGGATCCAAATTAGCAGGAGATTCATAAACAGTTTCGACTTTTTTGAATGACTCTTTTCAGTGAGTCATAACAATCAATTTACGAATACAAATGAATTAATTTGGCTGAGTGCAACAGGAGTGCAGAGCACAAGCATGATGTTGGCAATGTCTTTGGTATAACAGGTACAGTGCCCTTCGTAATGTTTGAGACAAAGAAACATATTTCCTTGATTTACCCCTGTGCTCCACAATTTAAAATTACAAATCAAACAATTCAGAGCTGACTAAAGTGCACATAGCAGACTTTAATTTAAGGGTGTTTGCATACATTTGCATACAAATGACAACACTTTTTCTACACTGTGTCTCTATTTCAGGGCATCATAATGTTTGGCACACAGCAATGGCAGGTCTATTAAAACATTCATAGTTAGTACTTTGTCAAATATCCCGTGCATGTAGTGACTACTTGAAGTCTATGATTTATAGACATCACCAGATGCTGAGGATCGTCTCTGGTGATACCCTGCTAAGCCTCTAAGCCAGACATCTTCATCTACTGCTTGTACTGGGGACTTGTCCCCTTAAGATTTCTGTTCAGCATATGGAAGGCCTCCTCAACTGAATTGAAAATGGGTGACTGGTTTGGACATTCAAGCATTTTCCATTTTTCAGCTTTGAAAAACTCCCTTGTTCCCTTACAGTATGTTTGGACCATTGACTTGTTATAGGATGAAGCACTGTCCAATGAGTTTGGAGGCCTTTACTGGAACTGCAGCAGGTCAGATGTTTCTACACACCTCAGAATTCATCGTGTGACTGCCATCAACAGTTCTGTCATCCATGAAGAGACATGTACCAGGACCAGTGGCAGCCATACATGCCCAACACATAACTCCCCAACACCCTGTTTAACAGATGAGGTGGTCTGCTTTAGATCTTGGGCACTTCTTTTTCCTCGCATCACTCTGATCAGGTTCATCTTTGTGTCTTCTGTCCACAAGACCTTTTTCCAGAATTCTGCAGGCTTTTTTAAATTCTTTTTCGCAAACTGTAATCTGACCATCATGTTTTTGTAACTAACTAGTGGTCTGCAACTTGCAGTGTGGCCTCTCTGTTTCTGCTCATAAAGTCTTCTGTAGACAGTCGTCTATTACACACCCACATCGGCCTCCTGAAGACTGTTTTCTGGTTTGTCAGACAGGTGTTTAGGGCTTTTTCTTTACCATAGTGAGGATTCTTCTGTCATCAGCAGTGGAGGTCCTCCCTGGCCCACCCGTCTCTTTGCAACGACTGAGCTCACCACTGGATTCTTTCTTCTTAATGATATTCCAGATAGTTGATTTAGGTCATCCTAATGTCTTACCAAAATCTTAAATTGTTTTATTCTCGTTTATCAGTCTCCTAATGACTTATTTGACTTTCATTGGCACAGCTCTAGTCTTCACTTTGAACAATGGCAACTACAGACTCCAAAGGGTAGAAGTAAGCCAAGGTATTTTATAGCTGCAATAATAAAGCAATGAAACCCACCTGAGGTATCACACACACTTCAAACACCAACTGTCCCAAACATTATGCTGCCCTGAAATGGGGGCACCATGTACAAAAAGTGCTGTGCATGCTGTGGCAGAAATGTATCCAAATCCAAATCCAAAATGCAAACCAACACTTTCATGTCAGAATTGTTTGATTTGTAGTTTTAAGCTGTGGAGCAGAGGGGTAAATTAAAGAAAGACATGTCTTTGTTCTAAACATTATGAAAACGTTTAATACGCATGAGCAAGCACTGTCTTCCTGATTCAAGATTCTTATTCACTTCACTTCTGATTCTTTTGAGTTCAGACCGAATAATTACTGGCGAAGAAGAACTCTGACACTGACGGTTCTCTCGTTTACCACACTAATACAATAGCACATAACAGCACATTTATATTAGAATGTATCAATTGTTTCCTTTGCACAATTGGTTACTGGAACTGTTTTAAACCAAATATGTAAACATAAAATCGTGGACCAGGAGTACCAAAGCACATAAACTTCCATAAATGCCTACTAGTGGGGATTTCACTCTCAAACCCTGGCTGGTAATAAGAACAATGACTGAATCTTTTAAAAAACAAAAGATTTAGATAGATAGATAGATAGATAGATAGATAGATAGATAGATAGATAGATAGATAGATAGATAGATACTTTATTAATCCCAAGGGGAAATTCACATACTCCAGCAGCAGCATACTGATGCAAAAAACAATATTAAATTAAAGAGTAATAAAAATGCAGTTAAAAAAAGACAATAACTTTGAATAATGTTAACGTTTATTCCCCTGGGTGGAATTGAAGAGTCGCATAGTGTGGCAGAGGAACAATCTCCTCAGTCTGTCAGTGGAGCAGGACGGTGACAAAAGTCTGTCACTGAAGCTACTCCTCTGCCTGGAGATGACACTGTTCAGAGGATGCAGTGGATTCTCCATGACTGACAGGAGCCTGCTTAGCGCCTGTCTCTCTACCAAAGATGTTAAGCTGTCCAGCTTCATTCCTACAGTAGAGCCTGCCTTCCTAACAAGTTTGTCCAGGTATGAGACGTCCTTCATCTTTTTGCTGCTTCCCCAGCACACCATCGCGTAGAAGATGGCACTCACCACAACCGTCTGGTAGAACATCTGCAGCATCTTATTGCAGATGTTGAAGGACGCCAACCGTCTAAGGAAGTATAGTTGGCTCTGACCTTTCTTACACAGAGCATCAGTATTGACAGACCAGTCCAATTTATCAACCAGCTGCACTCCCAAGTATTTATAGGTCTGCACAATGTGCACACAGTCACCTCTGATAATCACGGGGTTGACGAGGGGCCGGGGCCTGGGCCTCCTAAAATCCACCACCAGCTCCTTGGTCTTGCTGGTGTTCAGTTGTAAGTGGTTTGAGTCGCACCATTTAACAAAGTCCTTGATTAGATTCCTATACTCCTCCTCCTGCCCACTCCTGATGTAGCCCACAATAGCAGTGTAATCAGAGAACCTTTGCACGTGGCAGGACTCCGAGTCGCATTGGAAGTCTGATGTATATAGATTGAACAGGACCGGAGAAAGTACAGTCCCCTGCAGTGCTCCTGTGTTGCTGACCACAATGTCAGACCTGCAGTTCCTGAGACGCACATACTGAGGTCTGTCTGCAAGATAGTCCACGATCCATGCCACCAGGTGTGAATCTACTCCCATCTCTGTCAACTTGTCCCTAAGGAGCAGAGGTTGGATGGTGTTGAAGGCGCTAGAGAAGATCAAAAACATAATTCTTACAGCACCACTGCCTCTGTCCAAATGGGAGAGGGATCGGTGTAGCATATAGATGATGGCATCCTCCGCTCCCACCTTCTCCTGGTATGCGAACTGCAGAGGATCAAGGGCGTGGAGAACCTGTGGCCTCAGGTGGTGAAGCAGCAGCCGCGCCATGGTCTTCATCACATGTGACGTCAGAGCGACAGGCCGGAAGTCATTCAGCTCAGTAGGACATGATACCTTTGGGACTGGGGTGATACAAGATGTTTTCCAAAGCCTCGGGACTCTCCCCTGTTCCAGGCTCAGGTTGAAGATGCGCTGTAGAGGGCTCCCCAGTTTCAACGCACAAAAAGTATTCTTCACAAAAAGTATTACAATCACTATAAAGCTCTGTGGAGCACAAAGACAAAATTGAACTGTCCAAAACACAAGGCAATCCAAGAGAATATAGTCCCAATACACAAGCCAAAGACATAATCGAAAGGAACAGAGAAGCAGGTCAAATAATCAATAAATCACCAAATATACAATAAAGTCAAATACTAAAAAACACCCTGACACATTTGAAATGAACTACAAAGAACTGTGGAATATCCTTCAGATTTATAGGACAGAGGGCAGTTCCTGGTGTTGATTTGTAGGTGACCTGCCTCTTGGGGGACCACCCACAAAACACATGAAACATAACACAGGCATATTATAGTCAAGATCATAAACATAGAATAATGCAGATAATCAACAAAAATCAACATTAACATAAATAAATGGAATACAGATACACAAAAAAGACATAAAACACACCTTTGAACCCTAGCCAATGGAGGAACCCTGGCTGAAACATGACACATACTATGAAACTAATACATTTATGTCCCTTTGCACCTTCAAGGAATGTGTCAAACAAAATCTTTAAAAAATTGTTTTGCTTTCAACATTACCTTTAGCATGCACTTTTATTACAACTCATTGGCGGCATGGGGCTTGTATCATTCAGATTCTTTCAGGTTCTTTGGCTTGGTGCTTTAAAACACGACAATGTTATATGCTATAAATTATCAACTGGAAGTACAATGCATATAATGTGGCTATGAGAAATAAAGAATGTGAGTGTTTTAGAAGAGAGTATAGAAGAGAGCTGTTTATTTGTGACATCAGCTGAATTGTCACCACACCACACCACCCTCCACACCTCCAAAGTGCAAATCCTGCCGACTACGCCAATTGCATTATCATGGACACTACACAAGCCATATCACTGCCAGTGATGAGCCATGAACCAATGATATTTGGATTACAGCAGCCCTTAGAAGCAGGTTCACAGCTTGTCACTTCCAGATACCACAGTGCTAATCTGTGAAGTGAGATAGGTTGTGTAGTGAGTCCATGATAATACACTTGGCATAGTCGTCAAGATTTGCCTAAGCTAATGGAAGACTCCTGGCCTTGGCCTAATAGACACTGCAATTGCAGAGCTTCTTGGTGACATTAGCTGACCTGTCTACTCAGATCTCACAGTTCTACACCTCACAGGAATTTCTTACATAAGTGGAAAATCATCCCACAATTGTAGATCCTTGTAGCTAAGGATTTGGCCTGTCGCTGCCTTTCTATTTAGCCTTGGATTGTTTAGAAGAATAGCACCTTCAGCTCCTGTATGCTCCAATACATATACATTGATTAGCTCTGTTAAGTAAGTAGACTTTAATTCATTTAAAGCTTCACATGTTAGAGGGTTAAAAGGGTTTTGAGACTGGTCTGAACTTAGCAGAAACCCAATGTAAAACTTCTGTAATCACAAAGTGAGGTGAAAGTAAGTCTCAAAAGTGTAGGAGGAAGCTGAAGTCCCTGGGAGAAAATCCAAACACAAGGTACCCCGGCCAGGAATGAAAGTAGCCAATGTGGTATCCATAGCACCACCCGGAGGTAAAAACTCCTAATTTCATTTTTAATTTTTTGTTTGTTTTGTTTTGCTTGCAGCTACTACTGGCATTCTTGCAGTGAAAAAAAACATTTTAGTTTCTACAGAGGATCACAACCCAGCAGTGAAGACGACAAGCCGAAAACGGTATGTTTCCTAGGTGATTTGTCCTTAAGATGTTTTCCTTTTAAGATAAGCCCTGCTTTTTTTTCTTTACAATTAGCTAAACAAGAAAAGAGCTTTTTCAGAGCTTATTATTTTTTTATTCTTTTTTTTTATGTTGTTGGAAATGCAGATGTGACATGAAATCCCCTGTTTCTGTCCTGTTCAGGCAGTTGTATTACCTGATGTGAGGTGACATATGCATTATTTCCAATTCTGCTCTGCATGAATTCACTGAAGCTGATGTATAAGCTTGGCCGCTCTGCAGGCGTTCATTAAGCCGTAACAGCTGTGTTTTTAGATAATGCCAACATGCTCGGTATAAGAAACACATACCATTATCTTCTCGTTAATCTGGATATACTTATATTCGCAGTTTCAAGTTCAGTTGTTAGCATTTCCATCTTTAGCCTGACCAAAGCTCATAATTTAACAGTATCACACAGCATTTGCCTTGGCAGTTAATGCCATCCTCTGATGCTGCTCTGTATGTGGGATAAAAAGGCCGTTAGTCTGATCAGGCCCTTTAGGACTTGGGCTTCAAATGCAAGCCTCCAGAAATAGAAAGAAACATCTAGAAAGGCAGCACGATTCCTTCATGCATTATATAATAATCATTGCTTACTTTCAGATCCAAAATATTTTTGAAAATATTCAGGGGATTGATTTTTTTAACTCTTTTTTAACAAGCACACAAACCATGTCTTATTATCACTAATTTTAAACAAATAAGAAAATGTTTATTTGGTCATGCATTTGGACACTTGGTTAGCTGCTTTAATTATTAGGGCATTTTTAAATATTCAATTCACTACATCAAAGTGTTTTTGTAAGAGTGAGTGATTATGATTTTGATTATTGTTTTGTCACATGAGGCACTTGAAATATTGAGGGGTTAATGGTAGATAAAGTCCCAAAAATTCCAGTAAGTCACAGTACACTGGACATCGGGTGTTGACTTAGACCAACTAAATGAGCCCCTGGAGCTAGGCCTGCATGTACTAGTAGGAGATTTTAAAAGTTACATTTTTGTCTATTTTGTTCATTTTTATATTTACTGTGATGGTTGTTTAGTTTCTATATGTCAAAGTGTATTCTGCTATGTCCCTTGTGTTTTATAGTTGATTCCCCAAGAGGTGGGGCCACTTGCCTATCACCACAAGGGGCTGCCCTCAGTCCTACAAAAGGCTGAGGAAATCTTACAGTCCCTTGCGGTTCATTAAATGCAGTGGGGTTGGTGAGTGTCTTTTGCGATTATTCTGATGTGTACTGGATATTTTGACCCAATGCTCTGCTTTTGATTTCACTTTCTGGATTGGTTATGAGACTTGTTTTTTTTTGGATTAGGCAGAGTGGTGGCTCTGAGACTAGGGATCTGCACTGGCAATCGGAAGGTTACCGGTTCAAATCCAGTAAATGCCAATAGGGACTCTGCTCTGTTGGGCCCTTGAGCAAGGCCCTTAACCTGCAATTGCTGAGCGCTTTGAGTAGTGAGAAAAGCGCTATAAAATGCAAAGAATTCCATCCATCCATTTTCCAACCCATTGAATCCGAACACAGGGTCACGGGGGTCTGATGGAGCCAATCCCAGCCAACACAGGGTGCAAGGCAGGAACCAATCCCGGGCAGGGCGCCAACCCACTACAGATGCAAATAATTAATTAATTAATTGGATTGTCTTTGTCCTTTCAGGCATTCACTGCTGTGCCATTTGTTCTTTTCAAAGCATCACTGTCTTCAGAGCATTTTTTGCATTAGTAAATCCTTTTCCTATATAAATAACAGGTAAAGGAAGATATATCTAAGTAGTTTTATATAGTGCCTTTTGTATCTATCTATCTGTAGCAGCTTTTACTCTAAATTACCAAAGTTCAGCAGCTCCAGCTTGTAAATGGGATTCAGCAATAGCCTGATGCGTCAAAGTGATTCCACAGACAAAATATCTTCATTTTAAAAAGCTTTAGTAAAAATGCAAGGTAAAACAGATCACACAAAAAAGAGAAAGTTGACATAGCAAAAAAAAGGAAAAATTCTTCTTAAGAAAAGTTCTGTTCAAAGCTTTAAATCTTGTTTCATTTCTAATCAATATAAATCACTTCTAAATGTTTCTGAACCATTTAAAAATGGTCATAAAACTGTATGCCTACCCCATTTCTATGCTGAGATGGGTCTTTTAAGTCCCTGAGCACTGGGACCCTATTCTAAACAACAACTGACTCAATTAATACACTGTATTCTTAGTGATAGCAAGAAAGGGGGAAAAAGGCTATACCATTGTCTATAACTATAACTAAGCAAACACTAGTATGAATTTAACTTCACCTAAACCATTAACTTTCTAAGATTGGCTCTTACACTGTCTGTCTATCTATCTATCTTACAGTGACACCATACCTAGACACTTAACTGGTAAAAGGATCCTACAATTGTAGATTTACCATTTATTGTGACCAGCTGCCTTGTAAATTGACTTGCTCAGGTTAGAAACTGAGCCTTATGTTTTTTATACACTGCTTCTTAATATTTAAGTCATTTCAGGACAACTTTTCGCGTCTTGCAACTGTTTCCATGGCTCTACTGTATAATTTGACCACTTGCAGATAAAATGACTCATTTTGCTCACATAGTGAGATGATCTTAGAAAACTGACCCTCATGACTTTATGTGATGCTAGTGCCTTATTAAATATAAGTGTGTCCACGTATCTACTGTACAAACTGACAACTGGCAGAAAACAAAAGCACTTACTTAGGTCACCTTATGAGCTGGAATTAGAAATCCAGCGTACAAAGTCAGATTGTATAGTGTCTCTGAAGGGCAAAATACAAAAATAAAGCGTAAAAAAAAAAAAAAAAAATATTCTAACAATAGCAGTACAAGTAGTAGTAGTGCCATTAAATGCTAAAGCATTCTGTATTTTGTAAGTAAAAATATTATTGCCATGTTTTTTATTCCTTTTCTTATCCACCTTAATAAAAGGATAATTGTCTGTTTGCCTACCTGGTTAAGTCTCTTTCATTCCAACAGATGGCACATGACAAACAACACTGCTTTTACAAATCCCAAGGCATTTTATTAGTACAACTATTTGTGATGTGCTGTTTAAATGACAAATGCAGCCATCCAGCCATCCATCCATTTTCTAACCCGCTGAATCCGAATACAGGGTCACGGGGGTCTGCTGGAGCCAATCCAAGCCAACACAGGGCACAAGGCAGGAACCAATCCTGGGCAATTAATTTCAAAACTACATACATAACAAAATATATCCCAATGGGTGGTGCACTGTAAATGTTAGGTGTACGTTAATTATTTTTAGATTTTAATCCATCTTAGAACGGCAATACAGTTAGATAATTAATCAATTAGAAATCTTGTAATTTATGGCTACGTTACTGATGGTGTTGGGTTTGAGAGGCTCCCAGAAGAGAAGAGGGAGCATGGAGCAGGACCCGCACCGTCACACGGATACCAAAACAAACCTCTTTTGATTGTTGGCTTTTTTTTTCAACCTCAGATTTTGTCTTGCTGTTTGGCTTTGGTGGGGTTGACTTCTTGGTTCTTGATCCTTTTTCTGGTCTTGACTGTGTCTTCTCTGTACTGCCAGGTTAGACTTTGACCACCTATTGATGCCACGTCAGATTGGATTTTGGTGTATTTAGTGCTTTTTATGTGTTTTTTGTTGTGTTTGAGCTCATTTTTGTACTAATTTTTATGCACTGTTTCTTTAAAAGTTATTGCATTCTATGTTCTTTATGGCTGCAGCCACAGGTGGCGGGGCCACCCTGACATCACTGCTACTGGATCCTGCCTCTGGCTGTGAAAGCGTGAGATGCAGTAACGGTTCATTGGAGTGTGTTGCAGTCTTCTTTAAGTACTATTTCACTGATGATCGGTGTTTTATTCACTTCTTTGCTATTGTATTCTGTTTACTTTTTGGATTAGTGCTTTTTGTAATTTTTTTACCTAAGATTATTGTTTAGGCAACTATTTTTTCTGCTTTGAGCATTTATGTTTCTTCTCTTTATTGTTCTAACATTTTTATAAAGGTTCCTTGTTGCCTTTTTGAATACATGCCAGAGTTTTTATGGTTTCTCTTCCTTGTTGAGTATTCTTGATAATTCTTGGGATTCTTTGGTTATTTTTAAACAATCAAAGCCAATTACCCATTTTTGGGAACTGCTAGGCCAAAGTTTGGATGTAGCATTTGGGGACTGGTTGTATCTAGGCTAGGTCTCTTCAGGCAAAAAAGAGAAAGTCCTGGCCAGGTTGTATGGCAGTGTTAGAGACTGCAACGCTTTTCGCAATATCACAGCAGCTGTGACCTTAAATTGAATGAAGTGGTTTTGAACGTTGTAAATAATAAGACAACTGTCAAACAGAAAAAGGCTGGGGGACCAAATTAGGAGAGCCCCGTTTAATGCATATTCATGCAAAAAATATGGCAACTTATACAAAAATGGTATTTTAAAAATTGAATCCCTGAAGCCTGTGAAAATATTTATAAGGCCGGGCCACCTTAAATTCCCTCGTACCTCCTCTCACCATCTTTGTTTTGCAAATGTGCCAATCTGCACAAGCAGCAAGCAGCCTGCTCACTCATCCCCTACTGAGGCAGCTGAAGTCAAGTAAGACGCTGAAGTCTCTTTATCTGGGAGTTAGGTGCCTGGAGTTGAACAGGGTAAATAATATATTGTTATTTGGAATACATACATTTCACTTGTGTTCTGTGTCTACAACAGTCTCTGTAAATGTAGGATGAAAGGAAATGTGAGGCAAGAAATGTTGAACACATAACTAAAACTGAAACATTTTTCAGGTTATAATAATAATGACAAAATGTTGATGTGAAGTGCATAATGTGTGAAGACTGAAGACCAAATATCAAATAAACACTTTCACAAAAGGTGTAACTAAACAAGTGCACTTTTATTTAAGAATATAACCAAAAAAATAAAGAAATTGTTCAATTGACATGTTGCTGTCAATGAGTAAAAACTGAAGCCTAAATATGAACGAATAGGAAGTAGCAACATCTCCTTGGCTGGTGCAGAGGTAAGAACTGCTGTTACATAGTCAAGAGGTTGCTGGTTTGAACACGAGTTATTCTTGTAGTAGTGTGAGCTGCTATCATTATTGCTATATACATATATATACAATATATATATATATATATATATATATATATATATATATATATATATATATTGTGACAGATTAAGGGTTTTCCTCGCACCCTTGTACCCTCAGACCACACGTCAGACACCAGATAAAAAGTCCAATAATTATTTATTATAATAATAATTGTGCACAAAGCACCACCACTCCACTATTCTTCAATAAACAATAATACTCAAATAACCAATAACCAAATCCTCCACTCCCAGACGCTTAGCCACCCTGCCTCCCAACTCAGCTCGCCGTCTGGGAGCTCCCACAGTCCTTTTATATTCCACGACCCGGAAGTGTTCCCAATCCAACAGTCCACAAGTCCTTATTCCTTCCGGGTCAGGGTAAACAATACTTTTTCTCACCCCGGAAGCCCGTCGCTCTTCCTATGACGAACTTCCGGGTCATAGGACACGAAGAACTCTTCGGTCCTCCCTGCAGCTCCCTCTTGTGGCCCCCATGGCATCCAGCAGGGCGGTGCATAAAAATTTCATTGTCCATGATGCCCTTCTGGTCTTCTGGGGATCTCCATGCTGCAAGGAGGGCTCCACCTGGCGGCTTGGGGGTATTGGCCGGGGTACATGGCCGGCCATATCTTACAATATAAATATATATAGTGGACTATGGCCGGATATTCATCCCGGCCAATACCGCCAGGCCGTCAGAGGGAGCCATCCCTGCGACATGGAGATGCCCTGAATTCCAGCAGGGCATCATGGACATTGGAGTTTTCCTATACAGCCCTGAGGGATAACGTCGGGGCTACCAGGGGACGCTGCAGGGAGGCTCAGAGACCTCTATGTTACCTCTAACCCAAGAGTATGTCTTAATTAAAGTGACAGAAGAAATTACGTACTTCCGGGATGAAAAGAAGAATTTTGATCTGACTCAGAAGTGCTAGGATGTCAGAAGGGGTTTAGAAGCACTTCCGGGTCACAAACTATATAAAGGACTGTGGGAGATCCCAGAGTTAAGATGAGTCTGGAGAAAGGATGACAACGCATCTGGGAGTGGAGGATTAATGGTTATTGTATTGATTATTGATTGTGTTTATGAATATAGTGGAGTGGAGGGTGCTTTGTGCACTGTTGAGTTTAAATAAATTAAAAATTTGGACTTTTATCTGGTGTCTGAGGGTTCCACACACAACCCCAAAACTCCCCCCAAGTCCAGGCCTCTATCAAAATTCCCCTCTCTTCAGGCTGCCTCCTTTCCTCTCATCCCAAGCTCTGTCCTTCTCCACTCCTGACTCAAGCCAACAAATGTAGGGAGGTGGCCCCTTTTATCCCTACCCAGATGTGCTGCAGGTGCCTCCAATTAACCTTCCACCGGCACTCCCCAGTGTGGCGGTAGTACCAGCTGCGCACCGGGAATACACTCCGGGTGTCCCTGGTCTTCTTTCCCCCAGCACTTCCAGGTGTGGCGTAAGTGCTGAGGGCCAGGGCTCCTCAGGCATTCGAGCACCTCCTGGTGGTGACCACGGGCCCCTATATGGTTGAGCTTCCAAGCTCAGTTCCCATGGTCCCCAAAGCTACCAGGGCAGTCGGCGTCCCATTGTCTGAAGGAGACGTAAGCCCTCCTCCTATCCTCCAGGGAGTCCTGGCTGGGTACCACCCCTAGCCATTCGCCTCTATATATATATAAACATATATTTGATTTGAGTCTATAACAGCCAGTGTAAATGTATCGTACTTTTAAAAGTTAGATTTTATTATTATTATTATTATTATTATTATTCAGTTTTATTCTCTCAATCATGTTCACGCTTCCCCCAATCTGACAGTGTTAGTTTTCAAAAAAAGACGTGGTATAAAGAAACAAGTGGGCTTTTACTGTATGTGAGATTTTTTTATTCTGTTCTGTCTTGAATAAAAGCACACTTGTTTTGTTGATTTGTTGAAGACTCAAATCAAGCGTATGTTTTTATTATATAATGGTATAATAGTACCAATATAAGCAGTCCACCACTCAAAGTGCTAAATGCAGGGTGGACCCGCGATCAAACCAGCAACGTCTCGTTTTTGCAGCAGCAGTTCTTACCCCTGCACCAGACAAGCAAATATCTGTCAGCCAGCCGCATTTCCACTGTGAATCGCTCAAACACACACATGCATGCAACCGCTTTTACTTCGTATCGATTGATATTTGGGCTTCAGTTTTCACACATTGATATCAACATGTAAATTGAACAGTTTTCTTTGGTTTTATTCTTGAATTTGCTTTTGTGAAAGCATTCATTTGATATTTGGACTTCAGTCACATCAACATTTTGTCGTTATTACTATAACATATGAAAAAAAAATCTGTTTTAGTTATGTGTTCACTATTTCTTGCCTCGCAACAAATCTCATCCTATATTTACACAGAGTGTTGTAGACACAGAACACCCATGAAAAGTATGTATTTTAAATAGCAATATATTATTTTTCTATACAATTCCAGACACCTCACTCCGAGATACACAGACTTAAGAATTGTGTGTTCGACTTCTGCTGCCTCAGTGGATAATGGGATAGCAGGCTGCTTGTGCTCATTGACCCATTTACAAAACAAAGGCACAGATGAAGAGGTGTGAAGGAATTTAAGGTGGCCCCACATTGCAAATATTTTTGCAGGCTTCAGGGTTTCTAAGGGATTAATGGCCCTCTAGTGGTGCCAGAGATGGAATTGCAGGAGCGTCCCTTTAGTTTGTGCTTCTTTGATCAAATGATACATCTTGCTTAGTGTTTATTGTTTTTTTTCTGGCTGGTCAGAAGGGACTTGGCTTGAGTAGAAAGTAATTTCAAGTTTCTTCTGTCCCATCAGGATCCAATGTGACATCACGGTAAGCAAAAAATAAACAATCAGCTTTCAAGCAAAGCGTTAAATTAAAACACGGAAGGAATTTTCAGAATCCTTCAACTGAAAAATCCCCAAAGCGATGTAACAGATTGTGGGTAGAGGTGTTAAAAAGCCAGAGAAAACTAAACAAAAATAACCAACATAACATCTTCTGGTTGTCGCTCCTCCACTGTAAAGAGAGAAATGTTCCACAGCTTTCTACACCCTTAAAATAGACCATATGAGAAGCTCATCAATCAGACTTGTTAGGCAGAGTTTGATGTTTTCTGTTCAGGTTTTCTGATTTTCTTCCCATATCCCCAAAGGTAAATGTTTTTGGATAACTTGTGATTCTGAATTGACCCTGTGTGACAGATAAGACCAGTTGCCTATTATTGGGGCCTGCTAGGCCAAAGCCCAGAGGTAATAGTTGGGGACTGGCTGTACCTAGAGTAAGCCTCTTTGGGCAGACCAGAGAAGGTCCTGTCCTGTTATAATGGTGAGTTTTGGAGACCTCAAGACTTTTTACCATGTCACTGATATCACAATATGTGCAACCTTGAATTGGTTAATGCAGGTTTTAAAGTTGTAATTAAGAAGACATCAGACATAAAACAAAGGTTTGGGGCATTAACTGCTGTGGTAACTGGCCCGGACGCAGACAGGCGGACACTGTAGGTACAAAACCCAACACATGTTTATTCATATACCAATTACAGGGCACACACAACCCAAAAAGTCTCCCAAAGTTCAGGACTCACAATGAGTCTCTATCCTCTTCAGGCCGCCACCACTCCTCTCCTCCAAGACTTTGTCTACTCCGCTCCCGACTCCAGCCAACGAATGGAGGGAGGTGGCCCCTTTTATATCCAGGTGCCTCCCAATGAGTGACTGCCGGCACTCCCAAGTGTGGCGGAAGTACCGGCTGTGCGCCCGGAAGCACTCCGGGTGTCCCTGGTCTTCTACCCCCCCAGCACTTCAGGGTGTGGCTGAAGTGCTGAGGGCCAGGGCTCCTCAAGCATTGGGGCATCCCCTGGCAGTGACCCCGGGCCCCTATAGGGTTGAGCTTCTAAGCTGTGTTCCCTTGGTCCCCAAAGCCACCAGGGTGGTTGCCCCCTCATGGTCTGGAGAAGCGAAATCCCTCCTCCAGTCCTTCCGGGCATCCCAGCTGGGTGCCACCCCCAGCCGCTTGCCACACTGCATGTTCACGCAAAAAACATAGATATGGTATTTTAAGTGCCCTCTAGTTGTGCCATGAGAGCAATTGCAGAGGTGTTCCATTAGCTTAGACTTCTTTGTCAAATAACGCATTCCGCTGGACAAAAGAAGTGGAGCTTGAGTAGAAAGTGATGACAGATGTCTTTATGTCACGGCAGATACACCGAAATAGCACTGGGCTAAAGAAAGCTAGCAGACTCCCAAAATACCTCAAAAATGCCCACTAGAGAGGGTAAAACCATCAAACCCTGGCTAGTCACAAAATGATAAACACAACATCTTTAAAGGTAATAGATAAATTATCACAAAATGCTCCATGGCACAAAAGCACAGGACAGGTAAGGGAGCATGCACTGGTACATTGTGTTGCCACACCCAACACATAAAAAAACAGCTTGGGAATTTGGTTGGCAACCCCCCAGGCAGACACACAGTCCAGTCCCACCCCCAGAAATGACCCTGCATCTGCCACAGCCAGGTGCTACATGAGCCTTCCCTTGGCCTGGTCCAGCCGCTCAGGTCCTCAACAATGAGGACCCTGCCAGCTGGATCTCCCTCCGGGAATAGTGCCACATGGCCATAAGTGCTGTAACTGACGCTCCCTCACAATGCAGGTAATGTGCCTCATTTGGGACTCCATGAGCAACAAAGTCAAACCAGCGGTACCCAAGAATTCTCTGAAGAGACACAGTACCAAAGGAGTCCAGTCTTTATCTCAGGTCACTGGATAACGTCCATGTCTTGCAACCATAGCACGACAGGGAGCACCAGGACTCTAAAGACTTGGACCTTCGTCCTTTTGCAAAGATTTCGGGAGCGCCACACCCCCCTTT
This sequence comes from Polypterus senegalus, assembly GCF_016835505.1. Taxonomy (NCBI): domain Eukaryota; kingdom Metazoa; phylum Chordata; class Cladistia; order Polypteriformes; family Polypteridae; genus Polypterus; species Polypterus senegalus. The sequence continues at coordinate 124,489,847 of NC_053167.1, forward strand.
CCAGCGACCTCATGAATCCCCCCCATGCTTTCCCAATCCATCTACTGACTTCATAGGAACAGTCACCAGAGACATGAATATCACTGTCGAGGTAAACTCCATGGAGCATAAAAAGGCACAGAAGGACTTGTCTTCAAAAATTTTACAATCCAGAGGCAAATGCTCAAAAATCAGGGCAAAGAGGTCAAAATCCCATAAATTAATAATCAAAAAGAAGTAATGAATCACCAGAGATCTCATCAATGCCAGCACATTCAGTGAACTTCAAGAGTCTAGTTGTTTTCCTCAGCCTTTATGGTGCTGAGGGCAATCCCTTGATGTTGATGGACAGGTGGCTCTGCCTCTTATGGAACCTCCCACAAAACACAAGGAACATAACAGGAAATACACAAACACAAATAAACAATCAATAATACTGATAAAGAACATAATTATGCAAATAATACCCATGAACAACAATATTAACATAAACAAAAGAGAGAGAGGTTGGGAGCATGCGCTGATTTCAACACGTTGCCACAACGCGACTCATTGAGATCCAAGTACAGCCGTGCGACACCTCAGCACCACACAGAACAGTATGAGGTTTTTTTACAGTGGCTGAAGTGCCAATTCTGCCACTGACCCCCAAGTTTTCCCTGAGGGTTGGAGGACCTGCTTGCAGGGCTGGATGCAGTTTAACGTCATACCCAGGACAGAGCAAATGCAGGTTAAGAGCCTTGCACAAGGACCCAACAGAGTAGAGTCACTTCTGGTGTTTATGGGATTTGAACCAGCAACATTCCGATTACCGGCACAGATCCTCACCCTCAGAGCCACCACTCTGTCATTAGCATTAAAAAGAATCATAAATAAAGAAAAAGGGCACAAGAAAGAAATTTGAACCCCAGCAAGGCGGGGAACCCTGGCTGAAAAATAACACCGAGACTGTACAAAGAAGCTTCCCACCCCCTTGCTACACCCTTAAAACAGACCATGTGAGAGACTTGTCAGTTCAGCGTGTAAGACAGAGTGCTGTGTTGTGTTCAGGATCTCAGATTTCCCTCCCATAACCCCCCAAAGATGTGTGTGTTTGGCTAATTTTCGATTCTGAATTGGCATTATGAAACTGTCATTATGGATGTGTCCCATCATCGACTGGACCCAGTTATGGGTTTATCCCTGCCTTAGGCCTGATGCTGCTCAGATAAGATCTGGATTTCCATGACTGAGAGTTGGATGAACAGTTTAGAAATAACTAAATGGACAGATAAATGTTTTAAGGGCTAAGTGACATAAATTCACGTTTTCTTACGGAATTTCTGAGATATATTTCTTTATCACTGTTTAATGTTTTAAAGGATGTGTTTTTAAAAAAAATGACAAGTAAATGGTTAAAAATCTGAATTTTTCTATAAAAACAGAAATATTTTACCCTTCTCTCTGTTGGAGGGCACGGCATGCCTTCCGTGTGTCAGACAGATCTGGATAGTTGCCATGGCATCAGAAGACCACACAGACTGTGGAGCACAAGCGCTCTGGTTTCTCATTTAAACAAGTCGACTCCTGGAGAGACTGGGAACACGCCAGATAGGAGAGCACTGGTCTCACAGAATTACTGGACAGTTTGTCCTCAGATGACACTGCGTAAGAGTGTGCTCTTCATGGTCTCTTTTATTTTTTTTTTCTTTTTAGAACAAGAACAATGAAGACTAGGCTGGGATGTTTATCCAACAAATCAGATTCATATAGCGATTTTACAGCTTTTCTTCCACAAGTGCCGGAGAAAGCAGGCCGATGTTTGAAGTAAGTCCACCATGTTCTGCTCAATTCAACAACACCCCTTAAGGTGTTTTGAGAAACGTGAGATGGATGTGATCAGACCATTTTTGAACACCTCCTTTTAACGTGTTGCAAACCAGGAGATAGCATTGGACATGGCTTTTATAGCTCAACTGTAGAATGAGAGCCATGAAAATAATCAAGAAGGCAGAAGTCAGCCTCTCAGTACTCTGACTCGGAGTTGGCATGGCTTCTTATACTGAGGAATGTGTCTTGGTGTTATAGACAAACATGTATGGTGCCTATGAAAAGTTTCCCCCTTTTAGAGGTTTTCACATTTTATTGTTATACAACATTGAATCACAAAGGATTTAGTTTGATTTTTCTGATAGAAAATGACTTTTTAATGTCAAAGTGAGAACAGGATTCCCGGCCAAGTGGCCTAAAATAATGGCAAATATAAAACACAAACTAATGGATCACGTAAGTACATATGAGGCCCCTTAATCAATCATTAATGGAGCAACCCACTGGCTTTAGAAGTCACAGAGTTAGTTCAATGGAGATCACCTATTGGGGGTTTCACTTGATTGCTCTATTAATGCACATGTAGGCATCTGGAAGGTCCAATCTGTATACCATTAAAATGTGAAAACTTCCGAGGGAGGAATACTTTTTATAGGAATTGTAACAATATAAAACAAATACCAAAATTGATAAACATCACAATCAGCAGCATAAAAATACATAATGAAACTGTAAATAGTATGGCCACTTCACAACTATTCAACATGCAAGCTGATTTCAGAACAGGCAGAAAAAACAAAGGCTAAACTGCCAAAGTCCACTGAATAATGGAGAGAGCAAGGGAGTTCCAGAAAACATTTACTTCTTCCTCATTGGCTACTCTAAAACCTTTGACTGAGCGGACGATAATAAACCATGGTCGGCTCTTAAAGTACAAAGTCACTGCATTTTTCTCCAAAGGACTGTGAAGCAACACTTAAGACTGAATATGGAAAATGTGATTGGATCAAAACTGGGCCAGGGCCGTGTATTGTCACCATGTTATTTCATTTGTATGGGGAGCACCTTATTTGAGCGGGTGGGCCAGTTAAATTAAAAGCTGGGAGTAGATGTGCCTGATCAAATATCAATGCCCTTACTAAAATGAAATATATTGCAACATACCCAAAAATATGTGAACATAACTTTCAATATAATGTAACATATTGCGGTAGCTCAGCCTGGACACAGACAGGCAGACACCGATAGTCGAAAACACACACATTTATTTACAATTAAAAGTGTCCATAAAGTCCCGCACAGCACACAGTGCCCCTGCATCAACCACCCTTAGAGTCCGGGCCTTCCAATGCACCTTCTTCCTTTCACCACCTCTCTTCCTCTCACCCAAGCTTCGTCCTCTTCCTCCCGACTCCTGCTCCTGACTAGAGGGAGGTGGCCTCTTTTATCCCCACCCGGACATACGCCAGGTGCCTTCTGATGAACTTCCTGCGGCACTTCCTGATGTGGCAGAAATGCTACATGGGCATCCGGAAGCACTTCGGGTGTCCCTGATATTCCTGACGTCCAAGGCTCCAGAATCGCCAGGGTGCCCCCTGGTGGTGGCTACGGGCCCCTATAGGGTTCAGCTTCCATGCTCAATTCCCGTTGCCCCAGTACAAACCAGGGAGGCTGCCCTCTCATGGTCCAGGGGAGGCATAGTCCATCTCCTGGTCCTTCCAGGCATCCCGGCTGGGCACAGCCCCCAGCCGCCCACCACAATATGTTTAGTTGTAATATATATTTTTAAGATTATATCTGAAGTATAATGAAATGTATATTTTCCTTAACCTCTTTAACGTTAGACATGAGCTTCACTTGGGTTGTGAAAACAGTGTTAAAAGCATTAGTCCCAAGTGTCACTTGGGCAACTGTATAGATGTGCCTCACGTAAGGATTAGACTTAATGATTACACGGATTGTAAAAGCGGCAACAGTGTTAGCCCCAAGTGTTTTTCGGGCAACAGTATAGGCGTATTTTACGGTCTGAACATTACCCATCTATAAACTCAGCTTCTCCAAGCCTCAAAATGGCATCTTGTAAAAAACGTTTTTTAACAGTCCAGGTGTTGCCTGATCTTGACAGTGATACGAGCAGTGATGACAAAGTGAATGTGTTTTCAGACAGTCAAATTGAAATGGACATTGAAATCAAAAGTGATTCTGATGACGCTCGCATTTGGGTTTCTGTTGACCCTCCTCATAATAAACCAGCACCACCTCGTTTTGATTTTGTGGGGCAGCCAGGAATAAAAGTGAATGTTGACAGCCAAGATCCTCTTATGATTTACTTGAAGTTATTTCTTGGTGATGATGTGATTGAAAGAATTGTTGAGATGAACCGTTATGCTGAACAGCGTTGGGTAAATGACTGTACACCTAAGCAGTTATTATACTTTTTACACTTCTGAATTTGTACTTTTAGCGTTTTGCATTCTGCAGATTTAATAAGAATATAATTTTTCAAGCCAAAAATGTATTTTTGAATACAAATGCAATGCTATAGAAGTTAATATATTATAACAAATACAATTTGAAATGTATTATATAAAAGACAAGAAATATGCTGTGTGCCCAGAACCGTGGCAGATCATCCATGACTTATCTTTCGTAATGAAACCACAAAGAGATAATAAAGAGTTGGAGCACCCCAGGTGACCCCCCATGTACAGTATTAACATGAAAATAGCAAACAGTAAAGGCACTATATGATAGATAGATAGATAGAAATTAAATGCACTACATAATAGATAGATAGATAGATAGATAGATAGATAGATAGATAGATAGATAGATAGATAGATAGATAGATAGATAGACAGATAGAAAGTAAATGCACTATATGCTAGATAGATAGATGCTGGATGGATAAATAGATAGGAAAGGCAGTTTATGATAGATATAAAGAAAGAAAGTAAATGCACTATATGATAGATAGATAGATAGATAGATAGATAGATAGATAGATAGATAGATAGATAGATAGATAGATAGATAGATAGATAGATAGATAGATAGATAGATGGATGGATGGATGGATGGATGGATGGATGGATGGATGGATGGATAGATAGATAGGAAAGGCACTATATGATAGATAGATAGAAAGTAAATGCACTATATAATAGATAGATAGATAGATAGATAGATAGATAGATAGATAGATAGATAGATAGATAGATAGATAGATAGGAAAGGCACTATATGATAGATAGATAGATAGATAGATAGATAGATAGATATATTTAAGCAGATTTTTATGTAAGTGCTAAAACTAGATAAAGAGAAGCCAATTAAACACATGACACAAAAACATTATACATGTTCATTTAATTATACAGTAGATGAAACTGATTCATGTTAAAAAAGTATGTGAAAATGTAGGATTATCAGATCAGTGTAGGACGCTCTGGCCTATTTAAAGAACGTAAATCATGGTCTTCACTATCAAAGTTGAATCTTCACCACACAGGTTTGTAAAAGTCTGTCATGCCTTGAAGATAGGAGATTTCTGGGGGACCGCTGAAGAAAAAAGTGAAGAATGAAAGAGGCAAAACAGCCACATCGCCCACTCTCATCCTGGAGTTGTATAGCGTACTTTAACTGAGCCATGAATGTGATCCTTTTTTGTCCATGCCTGACTTGAAAAGCACAATAGAACATGTTCGAGTCCACAGTAGAACTGCCTAGATGAGACAAAGATGGCAACTTTAAGGGATGGCAGAGGAAATTATATCATTCGGGCCAGAACCGGAAGTTGTGTCATCAGGACTGGAAGTGCGTCATCAGGATCATGACCGGAAGTGACGTCTTCGGGGCCGAAAGTAGCATCCTTGGGGTCATTACCGTAAGTGATGTCCTCAAGCTCAGGTGGGATTTCCCGTAGCTGGTTTGCAGTGGAAAGAGAGAAAGGATTATTGCGCCTCACCAACCCCTCGTCTGACGTGGAATTACCCTCATTTGAGCTCTTGAGCTGCCTCCTATGCACATGTGTGACAATATAAATACAGCATATTATTTCCAGATAGCTGGTTTCAAATATGTGAAACAGAAATATCCTTTGCCCTTGTGGCAGCACTGTTCAAGAATAGGATGGGTCCAATGTGTTTCATTCTCCAGGGTTGTATATAAAAATTTCTAAAGGAGAAAAGTAAAGAAAGGTTTGAATGCTAGAAAATGCAGAAAAAGAAATAGAGAAAAGTGAAAAGTGAGACTAAATATTTTTTGTACAAAGGAAAGATATCATAGAAAGGTTATTCCAGTGATAGGAACTCAATTGAAGAGGAATAATGAACTAAATCACAAAAACATCAGTGTAACGAGTGATGAGAATAATGGAATTAGAAAAGGACTTGAATATACAGCTAGGTTAAATCTCAGCATAAATGGATAAAATGCCTTATTGAATTGTCAACTACAGGCTCAAATATAATAAAACTATGGCTATAAACTATGAAATAAAATTGAGAAATGAATAATAATGGATTAAAGTGAAATGCTAAATTGAAAATAAATGTAACAAGAAGGTAAAAACTGAAAAATGGATAGAAAAACACAATGTCCTTACCAAAGTGTAGGACTCTAAAGGAGATTTCTGTCAATGATATACATTAATGGATGTTCACAGAGCGTGACAGGGAACAGAACTACAAAGAAAACAGGTGTCATCATGGGCCTCATTATGACCAATCGGGTATTGAGAGTTCAACTTTATGTCAAAGGAGGGAACTGTTGCAATCTCCTTGTTCACAGTGTGGTTTGAGTACCTCTAGTCCTGTGTACTTCAACAAAATGTCAAGGAACTGAATGTTTAAGAGATCGAGTGCTCAATGTTCTGCGATATGGTGTCTTCTGCTGCTGCTTATGTTTCTTTCCTTTGAAATCTATACGAGTTGGACTACTCATTGGTAGATATTAACTAATACAGATTCATTGTTGCCATTTTTGATTCGTTTATGTCTGTATCCCTGTATTTTTTTGAATATATAATTGCATGTTTATTTATTCCTTTAAATATATAACTATGATTTAAACATCCCGCTTATATCCATCTTTACTATCCAGTTAAATTAAAACTAGCCCGTTACAAATGTTTGTGTTTGAGTGCTATGTGATCAGGTGAGCCATCTTGTGCTGTTTTCTGCCCAGTGTGTTTGGGCACTCAGACAGTCTTTTGCTCCCTGCCACCTTAATCAGGCAAAGTGGATATTTAAAATTGACATACTGTCTGGATTATTGAGAAGCAGACCTCAATATACTGTATCTTTATTAAAGTTATGTGATGCACTTTGTTTGTTGAATTATTAGAAGGTGGATGTTAAGAGAAAAGGTAAAAAAAAGTTTAAAAACTCTCTGAAGGAGAATTCTGAACATACAACAACCAACATGCTACTGTATCCACATTAGATTGGCCATTAGGGGGACTGTAGATCTGGGAATGAAAGAGTAGAAGTTGCATATCCTTATATATAATTTGATACTATCTGTATGTATGGTGTTCGCGTCAATACTTCGACTCAATACAAGTTAGAACCATGCAATGGGACTCTGCCTCTGCAGTTAGAACACAACGTGGCAAACACGGACGCAGTATTGCATGATTGGCTAAGAATGTTTGAATGCTACAGTAAGTTTGGGTGGTTTTTGGAACGTTGGTTTGGTGGGGCGTACTTTCCAGGACTAACATCGTCGACTGACTGAAACCCTTCAACAGCTCCAGAACCGCAAGTAATTTAGAACGTATCGCCATTTGCTTGGTACGCCGAAATCCAGCTTTGGGCAGTTCGGTTTTGGCATCTGTCCTTCTGACATCTATTGGCAAACAGAGTAATGATGGCTGGGTATTAACAACGGTCATTATTTAAATTTTAGCCGATCTCAGATCTAAAATGATCACGCCAACATAATTATTATTACATCGACTCTGATTAGAGTCGTAAAATATGGTTTATTTTGAAAATTTGTTTGCTGGAAAAAATCAAATGAGGTGCGCCGAGGAGCTGAGTTCACATCTCGCAGCCCCATTTAAACAGGAAGCTCTTCATTACATCGGCCAAAAAGGTCTATTTTAAGCACAAATCAGTGCCATGATAACAAAATCATTTCAAGCACTTAACAAAACAAACAATTCTTTGCAAAGAAAGTATGGATTTCACAAACGTAGAATTTGTAGCCCAATTCAATCGGGCTCCAGTCGCTAGTTAATAAGTAATTCATTCTATATTTTTTAGCAGAACGCTGCGTACTTTACAAGACATATAATGCTGTCTTCATTTTGCCAGGTTATCCACAGAAGAAGCATTGAGGTGGACAGAATCTTTTGATGTCCTTCTGTCTCATAAATGTGAGTATACTAGAACTTGAATACAAGTTATCATGCACTTAAATAATTTGTAGAATTCCAAAAATGGCATAGGAGCATCACAGTCAGCGCTACGGCTGCACATTTCCAATGACCTGGGTTTGATTCCCGACTATCTGGAACTTGAGGTGGCTTCCTTTATTTCCATCCTGTGTTGAGTTAACTGATGTTTTTTTTGTTACTGTGGCCTGCAATCAGAAGGCATTTCCGTGCATTGGTTTGTCCTTGCCATGTGCCTAGTGTTGCCCAGATAAGCTCCCCATCACCAATTCCTGGTATATGAAGAATAAATATATTTGTAATCTTGTAATCTTAGAAAGTTAATGCTTTAAGTTAAATTCATATTAGTGTTTGCTTAGTCATAGAAAATAGTACAGTATTTTACCTCCTGTAAAGTTAGTAAGAGATAGAACTTTCTTGCTATAACTAAGAATACAGTGTTTTAATTGAGTTAGTTTTTGTTGTTTAGAATAGGTCCCAGTGCTAGCAGGGACTGAAAGACTCTAGCAGCCATACCAAATGCAGTTCAGATTAGGTCATCTATCTAAAGCTAAGCATCCTTAGACCTGGCCAGTACTTGGATGGAAGACCAACCGGGAAAAGCAGTGGTTACTGCTAGAACAGTTGTTGGCCAGGCCAGTAGGGGGCACTTATTCTGTGGTCTGTGTGTGGATCCCAAAGTCCCAGCGCAGAAGCAGGGACACTGTGCTGCTATCTATCTATCTATCTATCTATCTATCTATCTATCTATCTATCTATCAACTCTTGATGCATATTTTAGGAGGTCACTGTGCACTAGAAAAATTCTGAATGACTTGAAAATGGCAAATATAATCTCATTATATAAAAAGGGTAATAGGTCAGATACAAGTAACACATGGCAAGAACAGGGGTTTTACTGAACAGTCAGCATGGGTTCAGATGAGGGAGGTTGTGTTTTACTAACATGCTGAAATTCTATGAGGAAGTAACCAAAGGATATGATCAAAGTGGAGCAAATGATATTATTTATCCGGACTTTCAAAGTGTATTTGATAAGGTGCCACTTGAGAGGTTGGGCATCAAACTGAAAGAAGTGGGAGTTCAGGGTGATGTTTTTAGATGAGTGCAGAATTGGCTCAGACACAGGACGCAGAGCGTGATGGTGAATTGGGTGAAATTAAGTGTGGTGTCCAGCAGGGGGCCGCTGCTATTTTAAATATCTTCTTATATAATATGCTACCATGGCTGTTCGTTTGTCTGCCCAGTATTTTAAATCACCTGTGGCTCACAAACCGTTTCAACAACAACAACAACAACATTTATTTATATAGCACATTTTCATACAAACAGTAGCTCAAAGTGCTTTACATATTAAAGAATAGAAAAATGAAAGACACAATTATAAAACAAAATAAATCAACATTAACATCGAATAAGAGTAAGGTTCAATGGCCAGGGGGGACAGAAACAGAATAGTTTCACCTATTGACTTGAAATTTGGTACACATACTACTTGATGTCTATTATCTGCTTTCGGGGTGATGATTTTTATTCCATCCATCCATCCATTTTCTAACCCGCTGAATCCGAACACAGGGTCACGGGGGTCTGCTGGAGCCAATCCCAGCCAACACAGGGCACAAGGCAGGAACCAATCCAGGGCAGGGTGCCAACCCACCGCAGGACACCCACAAACACACCCACACACCAAGCACATACTAGGGCCAATCCACCTAACCTGCATGTCTTTGGATTGTGGGAGGAAACCGGAGTGCCCGGAGGAAACCCACGCAGACACGGGGAGAACACGCAAACTCCACGCAGGGAGGACCCGGAAAGTGAACCCGGGTCTCCTAACTGCGAGGCAGCTTACTCTTTTTATTTTTATTTTGTTTTATTGTAGAATCAACTCTCGGCAGCGCACAGCAGGGCTGCCATGCGGCGCATGCGTATGGGCGCAGTTCTCATTCCCTACCACCTTTGCTAATCATCCTTGAGTCAGATTGAAGATTTAAGTGCCAGCTTAAGTGAAAAATGAAAGAAAACGTACTAAGTAATTGCAACAAAAAAACTAACTTAATCAGTTTTAATGCAAAAAGATGCCAACGAAAGAAGAGAAGCAGCAGGCTGCTAGGGTGGAGAAAAGAAGAGCTGCTCAGGAAGGAGCAAGCACATCAATCTCTGAGCAAATGAATACTAAACAGAGACAGAGAAAGAGGATGAAAACTAGGAATGCTCATGTCAAGTGTATTCACTGCACGTTATCGTGCGGTACGCCATTACTCGTATATAAATGATATGGACAGGAATATAAGTAACAAGCTGGTTAAGTTTGCAGATGATACCAAGATGGGTTAATTGGCAGATAATCTGGAATCCGTTACAGTATATCTTTACAGAAGGACTTGAACAGCACACAGGCTCGGGCAGATTTGTGGCAGATGAAATTTAATGTCAGTAAATGTAAAGTATTACACATACGAAGTAAAAATGTAAGGTTTGAATACACAATGGGAGGTCTGAAAATCAAAGTACAACTTATAAGAAGGACTTAGGAGTCGTAGTGGACTCAGCACTATCAATTGGGAGGCAGTGTTCAGAAGCCATTATGAAGGCTTCTGAACGCGAATGTGAAGCTATATAACGCCCTTTGTGTGAAGAGGTTCTGCTCAGGCTTTAACCTCTGGTTAGGCCTCATCAATTTGGTCAATGGGCTACAAAAAACACATAGCAGTGATAGAAAAAGTCCAGAGAAGAGCAACTAGGATGATTCCAGTACTACAGGAGATGAGTTATGAGGAAGAGCTGACACTTTTGAGTTGAAGCTATAGGACATTAAGAAGTAATATAATAATTGTGTTTAAAATTATGACAGTGAATTTGGTCAGTGGATCGAGACCGTGACTTTAAATTGAGTTCAGCAAGAACACAGGGACACAGTGGGAAACTTTCTAAGGGTGATTTTTGCACAAGCATTAGGCATTTTTTCTTCATGCAGGGAACCCCAGACACATGGAATAAGTGACAAGGTAGTGAGGTAGACAGGAGAGCTTTAGTGCCCTTCAAAACTCAACATAATTAAGTGGATAGGACTGGTGAGGTTTGTTGGGCTGAATGTCCTAATGTAGATGTCAGTATGAGTGGCTATTGTATAACCTTACACTCAACACTATATTTAAGTTTGCTGTCTGTTCAAGGTCAAATCTTTCCATCTAAAACCCACTGTGTCAGTGATGAGGACTGAATTTCCATCAGGGAAAATAAATATTGAACACGTCAACATTTTTCTCAGTAAATATGTTATGCTAATGCGGCTATTGACATGAAATTTTCAGCAGATGTTGGCAATGACCCAAGTACATCCACACATACAAAGATATTAAAACAAATAAGTCCATAAATTAAGTTATGTGTTATAAAGTGGAATGACACAGGGAATAAGGATTGAACACGCTTAGTGAAGTTTATTTCATGCTTAGTAGAAAAGCCTTTGTTGGTAATGACAACTTCAAGACGCCACCTGTATGGAGAAACGAATCCCATGCATTGCTCAGGTAGGATTTTGGCCCATTCTTCCACACAAATTGTCTTCAAATCTTGAAGGGGGCTTTTCTATTAACTCTGATCTTCAGTTCTTTCCATAGATACGTATTTTCCCCGCTGTATATTAAGCGACCTAATAGCTTATTGACAGCACAGTTTCATCATTTCCACAGTTGGATTGCTGGCGAGTGAAGTAACCCGGTCAGGGTCACGGTGTGAGTCAGCGGTGCTTTATCCACTTTCCATTTCCCCCTTATTCTTGCACTTGTCTTCCAGTATGCGTTTCTGCATATCTGTTGCGCAATCGTGTGGTCCAAATGTCACAGAGCAGACGACAAAGGAGTTTCCCTGTTAAAGAGTTTCTAGTGCTTGACAGAAGCGAACTTTGGCACTCTGGGAAATTCCAGACTGATGGATGCAAACGTGCACTCCATGAAACCGCAGCAGACTTTCCACTGACCAGACTCATATTTTTTGGGTCGTATCCAATGGTCTTGCAGATTAAGCAATTCTTCCTGTGTCTAAGAAATGCAGTCTACTAGGAATAATCCTCAATTGTTATTTCCTTCCCTTGTAACATTAGCATGGCCATATTACAAAATGATCTTAGGTTGAGCGTTGTCCACTCATAATGCGCTGTGCACAGGTGCTGTTTCCCTACAATCTGAAGATAAGAATTTGTGTTGTAGGGACAAAACACACCTGACATAGCCCAGGAGTTAATACTGCCTTCGCCTCTAGGGCTGCCATGTTTCTCTAGGTGACCTGAATAGATTACGCTCTGGATGTCAGAATGGTTAGTATACTGTATATGGTGCCATGGGTTCAAATCCTTCACCCATTTATGGTCTTTGTGGAGTTTGCCCAGTTTTCTTGTTTTATATGTTGGATAAACTTCATCTTCTGCTTTTGGCTGAACCCATTAGGGGTCGCCACAGCCGATCATCTTTTTCCATCTCTTCCTGCCCTCTCCATCTTGCTCTGTCACACCCATCACCTGCATGTTCCCTCATAAACCTTCTCTTAGGCCTTCCTCTTCTCCTCTTGCCTGGCAGCTCTATCTTTAACATCCTTCTCCCAATATACTCAGCACTTCTCCTCTGCACATGTCCAAACCAACACAATCTCGCCTCTCTGACTTTGTCTCCCAACCTTCCAACCTGAGCTGACCCTCTAATGTCTTTATTTCTAATCCTGCCCATCCTCGTCACACCCAATGCAAATCGTAGCATCTTTAACTCTGCCACCTCCAGCTCTATCTCCTGTCTTTTGGTCAGTGTCACCTTCTCCAGCCCATATAACATAGCTAGTCTCATTACCGTTCTGTAGACCTTCCCTTTCACTCTTCTCCACCCATTCTATTCTCTTTTTCACCTCTCTTCCACAATCCCCATTACTCTGTACTGTTGACCCTAAGTATTTAAACTCATCCACCTTTGCCAGCTCTACTCCCCGCATCCTCATCACTCCACTGATCTCCCTCTCAGTCACACACATGTATTATGTCTTGGTGTTCCTGCTGACCTTCATTCCTCTCCTCTCTAGAGCAGATCTCCATCTCTGCAGGATCTCCTCAACCTGCTCCATACTCTCACTACAGATCATGTGTTAGATAAACTAGTGACTCTAATTTTGCTGTGAAGGACTGGTGCCCAGTCCAGGGATGTTTCCTGCCTTGATCCCAGACCAGCTAGGTTTTATCCATGAATTGGATATAGCAAATTTGAGAATGTCCATATGTTTCTGTTTTCACATCCTTTTCCTACATTACAGTAGCTGCATTCCCTAATGATAATGATTCTCAGTTGAGCTTATTATAACTCATCTGTTTTGTTTATATGAGACTGTCTGAGACAGAGACTGCTGGCATTCATTACTGATTCTCCAGCAAACAGAACAATACATCTGTGTGCTCAGGGCTCAGTTCTAATGGTGATGACTGACAGTCCAGGAGTGAAAGCCATCCAGTTTTCATGGGGCTGCCACTTTGTTCCAGTTGACTTGAACATGATACTCACTGGGCAGCACTGTGGTACACCGCTTGACACTTTTGTTCTCACTGATCTGTTCGCATTTACTTATTTGGCTGACACCTTTAGATAGATAGATAGATAGATAGATAGATAGATAGATAGATAGATAGATAGATAGATAGATAGATAGATAGATAGATATGAATGGCACTAAATAAAAGATAGATAGATAGATAGATAGATAGATAGATAGATAGATAGATAGATTTATCTGAGGAGACTTACAACATCTTTTTTCCAATTGGATCACAGGCAGGTGAAGTGACTTGTTGATAGTAACATAATTTCAGTAATGGAATTTGACTCCACCAGAGGCGGCTTTAGGGGTTTGCGGGGCCTAGGGCTGACCAACCCCAAGCTGGGCCAGTTACATCAAATGCTGTTACCGGTATGTGTGGACTCTATAAACTTGCATGTGAATTTAATAAAAATAATGATAACATACACCAGATTTTCTCATTAAAGTATTCAGCTAAATTTTTGAAAGATAACACGCAGACTTTATCAAAATATAACTGGAGAATATAACTTGACAAATCCACTCGAACGGGACATGCGGACCTCAAAAGTGGGGCCTTCGGGCAGTCACCCCCCTTGTCACCCCCGAAATGGTGCTCTTGGACTGCACAGCCTCAGAGGTTAAAGTCCAAAGTCTTCACCACTATGCCACATTTCCTGCCAGCCAAAATCTTGGGAAAGGCAATTCAGAGAGAGACCCCTTTCTAGGCAGATTGGGCATGGAATGGTGTCAATAAAAAATTCTCTATTCTCTTCACAACTCTAGATGGCCAGTCTATAACGGCCACCTCAAAAATACAATACAATACAGGGGTAAGCTTTGGCCTTTCGTAAACCTGAGCTATCTAAGCATGTCAGAGAAATGTTAACATATTCTTTGTTCAGATTTACCAATAATAACTAAATTAATTAATTGGCTTTGATCCACAGTCCTCCTTGGCTACGGTGATCCCCAGCAATGCTCGAATCCAGGTCCAGTTCTCTATACAGTGCCTATCAAAAGTAATCACACCCTTGGAAGCTTTAAAATATTATTGATCAACTGTATAATAAAACTCTAAGGTCTGTGTGTGCAGTCCCTCAGAACAATTTGATTGATCAGTTTGGCTTTAGTGTGATTGGTTAGTTTGGCTTTGGTGGAACAATGAAAAAGGAAGTTTGAGTGTGAGACACATAAGGAGGAGAGAAGGCACATATGAGGCATGCTGAGACAGTCACCCTCAGAGACGGAAAGTATAAAACCAGACAGGAGGTGAGAAGGATGCCTTGAAGATGATGACACAGTGCCAGAGAAGAGACGTTCACACAACTCAAGCATGTGCAAACATGGCGGAACAGTGCAGGACAGATAGTGGTACAAATGAAAACAGTGCAGCGCTGACCAGTACACATTTATGATATCTAAAGGTACAAGAAAAGTATCAGGTTGTGTCAAAATGTGACAATATCATAAATAGAAGGAATAGATGTAAACATGACATGGATGTAGGAAGAAAGTAACTGTATAATAATAAGTATGATAATGAATATAAAGATACACACAAATACAGAGGAGAGGCACTGAAGGTACACATAGCATAAGTGATAGATAGCAAATATTTTTAAATTATTCTATTACTAATCTTTGAAAGGTACCATGGCTAGAATACAAAAATGAATCACAGTGGATTTAATTTATCTTTCTCAACATTGATCAGATAAAAAACACTTTGATGTCAAAATAAAATAGTTCTCTGCAAAGAGCTCAGAATTAACTACAAATGTAAAACACCCTGTACATTTATTGATTTGGCTGATGCCTTTATCCAAAGTGACTTACAACATTTGAGGTAATAATAATACACTTTATTTATATTGCATCTTTCCCATGCTTCAGTTAGTCTTCAGTTAAAACTCATCTTTTTAAACTTGCCTTCTCTATGTAAACATTGTACTGTATTGTGTGTTGGGTGTTGTGTAAAGTGTACGGTGTCCTTGAGTGTTTGAAAGGCGCCTATAAATAAAATGTATTATTATTATTATTATGCTCAAGGTGCCTAACTGGTTAAATTTCTTTTCTTTTTCCAACTGGAGTACAGGCAGGTGAAGTGACTTGCACACTGTGTCAGGATCTGAACACACAACATGAGGGTTTTAGGTGAAAAAAGTCTTAACCACTGCACCACACTGCCTGTAACTGACTATCTATCTATCTATCTATCTATCTATCTATCTATCTATCTATCTATCTATCTATCTATCTATCTATCTTTTATATAGTGCCTTTTCTATCTATCTATCTATCTATCTATCTATCTATCTATCTATCTATCTATCTATCTATCTATCTCATTACACATATTTTTTGGAGATCACTGTGCACTGGGGAAATTCCAAATAACTTAAAATGGCAAATATGACCGCATTATATATAATGGGTAAGAGGACAGATACAAGTAACACATGGCAAGAAAAGGAGTTTTACTGAAAAGACAGCATGGATTCAGAAGAGGAAGGTCGTGTTTTACCAAAATACTGGAATTCTATGAGGAAAGGGTATGATCAAAGTGGAGCATATGATATTATTTATCTTGACTTTCAGAAATCATTTTATAAGGTGCCTCATGAGAGTAGAGCATTAAACCGAAAGAAGTGGGAGTTCGGGATGTTATGTGTAGATGGATGTACAATTGGCTCAAACTCAGGAAGCAGAGGGTGATGGTGCGAGGATCCTTATCTGAATTGGCTGATGTTAAGAGTGGTGTCCAGGAGGGGTCAGGGCTAGGGCCGCTGCCGTTGTTAATATATATATATAAATGATTTGGAAGGGGATATAAATAACACACTGGTTAAGTTTGCAGATGATACTAAGGTTGGTGGATTAATCAGAATCAATTGAATCATTAAAGAGACAACAACAACAACAACAACAACAACAACATTTATTTATATAGCACATTTTCATACAAACAGTAGCTCAAAGTGCTTTACATATTAAAGAATAGAAAAATGAAAGACATAATTATAAAAAATAAATCAACATTAACATCGAATAAGACTAAGGTTCAATGGCCAGGGGGGACAGAAAAAACAAAAAAACTCCAGACGGCTGGAGAAAAATAAAATCTGTAGGGATTCCAGACCATGAGACCGCCCAGTCCCCTCTGGGCATTCTACCTAACATAAATGAAACAGTCCTCTTTGGATTTAGGATTCTCACGGAAGGGCTTGATGATGATGGTCACGTAGACTTCTGCCTTTTAATCCGTCCATCATTGTTTGAGCATCATGGAGCTCCACAAAGAAACCGGAAAAAGAAACAGAAAAGAGAGTAGGGGTCAGTACCGATTTTAGAGCCACCATGAATAGTTGTTATGATGAATTGAACATACAGAGTATCAGGATTAAGTTAAATTACGATTAAAATGAAGTTATAAAAAGGCCATGTTAAAGTAATGTGTTTTCAGCAGTGTTTTAAAGTGCTCTACTGTATCAGCCTGGCGAATTCCTATTGGCAGGCTATTCCAGATTTTAGGTGCATAACAGCAGAAGGCCGCCTCACCACTTCTTTTAAGTTTTGTTCTTGGAATTCTAAGGAGACACTCATTTGAGGATCTGAGGTTACGATTTGGAATATAAGGTGTCAGACATTCCGATATATAAGATGGGGCGAGATTATTTAAGGCTTTATAAACCATAAGCAGAATTTTAAAGTCAATCCTGAATGACACAGGTAACCAGTGTAGTGACATCAAAACTGGAGTAATACGTTCTGATTTTCTTTTCCTAGTTAGGATTCTAGCAGCTGCATTCTGCACTAGTTGCAAATGATTTATATCTTTTTTGGGTAGTCCTGAGAGGAGTGCGTTACAGTAATCTAGTCGACTGAAAACAAACGCGTGAACTAATTTCTCAGCATCTTTCAGTGATAAAAGAGGTCTAACTTTACTTATGTTTCTTAAGTGAAAAAATGCTGTCCTAATGATCTGATTAATATGTGATTTAAAATTCAGATTACAGTCAACAATCACCCCTAAGCTTTTTACCTCCGTCTTGACTTTTAATCCTAATGTATCCAGTTTATTTCTAATAGCCTCATTGTATCCATTATTGCTGATCACTAAAATTTCAGTTTTCTCTTTATTTAACTTGAGAAAATTACTATTCATCCATTCTGAGATACAAAGAGGGGCTATCACCTTCCAGACAGTTTTCAAAAGTCATTACGAAGGGAAACAGAATCTATCTATCTATCTATTATATAGTGCCTTTCACATCTATCTATCTATTGTGGTAGCCGGCCCGGACACAGACAGGCGGACACGTTGACCTCACCCACAACACGTTTATTACACATATTTACAGTTCATAAAGTGCTCACAAACCCCAAGGTCCAGGCCAAACTCGAATCCCTTACTCTTCTTCAGGCCGCCTCTTTTCCTTCTCCTGAGCTCTGTCATACTCCACTCCCAACTCTCACCGCTCAATGCAGGAAGGCGGCCCCTTTTATCATCACCCGGATGTGCTCCATGGCAATCTTCCTCCGGCAATCCCTAGTGTGGCGTAAGTGCCGGCTGCGCACCCGGAAGCATTCCGGGTGTCCCCTCTTCTCTTCCCCCCAGCACTTCCGGGTGTGGTGGAAGTGCTGAGGTCCAGGGCTCCCAAGGCAGCGGTCACCCCCACGTGGTCTGGGTCAGGCGTAAGCCCTCTTCCGGTCTTCTGGGGCGTCCTGGCCGGGTCGACCCCCCAACCACCTGCGACAGTTTCTATCTATCTATTATATAGTGTCTTTCATATCTATTTATCTATTATTTAGTTCCTCTTAGATCTATCTATCAATCTATTATGTAGTGCCTTTCATATCTATTTATCTATTATATAGTTCATTTCATATGCATCTATCTGTCTGTTTATCTATTATATAGTTCCTTTATTATCTATATATAAGAGCATGGGTTTGTCCTCTGATGAAATGGCATCCTTCACTCTTAATACATCTAGAATCGGCTCCAGCCTCCCTTGACGTAACAAATGGATTCTACAAAGTGAGTAAATGGATGGATAAATCTTCAAGCAGTAAAAGAATTCTGTCTCCCTAGCATCCTGCCAGTGTTCTTGTGAAACACATGTTGCTTAATGTCACTGAACCAAATAAGACTGTGGGAATGACTTTCGTTAGCAGCACTGGTCCGCTGATTTTAATTCAAACCATATAAGAAAGCTCCTGACAAAAATTCCCAACTCCCTGTATACTTGGAGAAGTCTGAAATATAGCATTTTCAGACTATAAATGTCTTGTGTCCCCAGGGAGCATTTCTACTAGTGTTTTCCAGAACACGGCCAGCTTATCTGATGTGAACAGAAGAGAATACAAATAAATAAATCAGCGACCTGCTGGCAATGGAAATTAAGGAAGTGGCATGTCGGCATTTCCCTCTGAGCCAAGAAAAACCCTGGCTTT
The DNA here is from genome assembly GCF_016835505.1 of Polypterus senegalus. Classification (NCBI taxonomy): domain Eukaryota; kingdom Metazoa; phylum Chordata; class Cladistia; order Polypteriformes; family Polypteridae; genus Polypterus; species Polypterus senegalus. Next base: position 124,509,051 of record NC_053167.1, read on the forward strand.
AGCAATTCATCGTGGGATTAGAAAGTGGTCAAGCAGTGCATCACTGCAGCACGTGACTGCTTACCACAGCGAATAATGAGTCAGACAAAGTCAATAAGGATGAATGTAGAGTACTGTCAACCAGACAATAATAGTTAGGCCACACAGAATCATTGAACTTGCCTCCTTGACTGCATCCTGCCACATTAGATAAGCTAATTCAGCTTTTTGCGATTACATAAGTGCACAATTGTGATCTCATATTAGAGATTTATTGAACAATACAACATCAAAGCATTACCCAAAGTGACATAGTGACCCTAGAGATGTCAGCCATTGAAGAGGAGCTCTTTAGATGAGCTGGTCTGTGCCTTATCTGCTGAAGTGAGACCAAGCCTCATCTCCTTTACAATGGGTTCAGAAGCAGGGATGCCCTAAAAATGTACAAGGGGGAACCCAAAAATAATTTTTTTTTTTTTTTCTGGAGGCTGGAGGGACATTAGTTCTGTTGTTTGCCAGCTAGGTGCATGTATTAGACTGCCCTCTGAATCATTTGGTCAAGTGGTGTTCTTGGGGAAAGGTCTATAAGGTCAGTGTAATTTTTTTCTTGAGCCTCTGTTACCATCTTTGTCAATTTTGTGATGGCAGATTTGAAAGAATAACGTGTTTGCATCAAGTTCTGTTTCCTTTTGGGGAAACAGCAACAGAAGCTATCACAATGCTTCGAGAGGCTTTCAAAGAAGAAGCTTTGAGCCAGGCAAGGGTTTTTACCTTAAAGTGCTCAAGTGATTGGGTGATGTAGTGCGAAGAAAACAACCCAAATTGTGGCGAAACCGACTGGCTTCTGCATCACGACAACGCTTCTGCACACACAGCACTAAGTTTCTCATAAAAAACAGGATGACAATGGTCCCACCCACCCCACCCCACCCCACTCCCCAAACCTTGTACCCTGCGATTTTTTCTTATTTCCAAGAATGAAGAGGGACCTTAAAGGAAAGCATTTTCAGGAGGTAGAGGACGTTGCCAGAGTTTCAGAACAGTTTTGAACAATGGAAAAAGTGGCGGGACAAATGAATTGTGTCTCTGGGAGAGTATTTTGAGGGTGATTACATTTTAGAAATGTTCAGAGGAATATAACAATCTCATTATTTTTGGGTCACGCCTCGTATAACATGGCCAGACAGAAGTTTGAGAATGCTATGTAATGATATGACTTTATGGGAGACTGTGGCGTAGTGTTGTGACTCTGTTAGGTATTTAATTCGGCTTGGGACATCTCAACCCTTTGAACAATTATGTTTGGATTTTGACGTATAAGTCAGGTCTTGAAACCAAAAAAATCGATCATAAAAATCAGACCACAACTTATACGCCCATTTAAAAATGCGACACTTAATTCTCTTCTTGCCTCCTCCAATCTTGCACCAGTTTCTCAGATGCATCAAAATGAGTTGCAGCAGTGCAGATACCAATTTCTTTCACTACATCAACAACGTTTAATTCAAAACCCGCTGTAAATTCTCTTCTGATCGAACGCTCTGTCGTAGATAATGGATGCTCTTACAAAAAAAGTATGAGGGTGTGAGATACAAAAAACACAAATCAGGGCAAACGTTGCTTCAGAATAGTTTGGCTATTACCGTTTGGTAACATAGGCACAATACAAAGAAAAAAAAAGCCAGTGTGCTCAGTGGTTACTCTCTCAGGTGGGCGTTAGCATATCATAATCTCTTGGACCAATAACATGAATTTTTTGCATTCGACTTATATGACCGACATTATAAATTACCAGACAATTTACGGTAAAATCAAGTCCCAACTTATCCGTAGGGGAACTTATCTGTGAGTATATACGGTATTTATTTTATAATTCAAAGTGTAATTTTGAAAGTAAAAATGAGTCAGAGCCGTTCCTGATGCCATTTTCTTGAATCTGTGCAAGATGTTACTTTGGCATCCCCGTTGTCATGATCGAGGCTGGGTTGCTATGGGTGTGGCATATTCACCATAACCTCAGCCTTAAGTACAAAAATTGGGTTACAAGGTCACTTTCTTCTCTCTGAGTGTGGTAGATAAATCCTTACAAGACTTTCTTGTGATTCTTTATTATTTACTCCTTTTTTCTGCTTCAGCTTTGACATTGAGTCCTACTTTTGTGTTATATTTAAGAATTTGAGTGGCTTGATTTTATTGCTTTTGATCCCAGCACATCTTGTTTTCTGGTCACATCTTTAAAATAATATCTCCAGTCATTGAAGCAAAAGATTTTAAATCCCAAGACTATTAACCTTCCTGTGGGCTAGCATAAAAAAACACCTGTGTTCAGGATATTAGGTATACTAAACCAAGTTAGAAAATGTCTAACAGCCAGTTGCATTCGAGAACTGTGCAGGCACAGTGGCCTTCCATGGACTGAGATCATTAGCTCCTGAAGGTTGTAGAATCTTCTCAGTTCATTTAAGTTTTGTTGGGCCAGAGGTTATCTCACATGGACCGGGCAAAATGCTGAAAACAGGTTCTCCTCCATTCTAAATGGGAGCGGAAATTATGTTCATGGCCATGTAACACCAAAACATTCCCCTATTACTACGCAGTTCCCGCAAGACACTCCCAATGTTCACATGTGTAACACAGTGACGGGTGGCCTCGGCCAGAACGCAAGCTGGATGGAATAACCGGGGGAGAGAGCATCTCCAAGCACTACCTCCCTTGGGATGCTAGAGGGCAGCCCTCCTGGGTGGCTGTCATACCACAGATTTCCGTAGGGCACGCTGGGAGCTGGAGTTTGGTACAGCCCTGTTGGGTTCTGTAGAGGGCTGCCAGGGGGCGCTGCAGAACCCTACAATGGACTTTCACCACACCTGGGAGTGATTCCAGGTAATATTGATGAGCCACCTGGAGCTCTCCCAAGAGCTGAATAAAAGGAGCCGCCTCACTCCATTTAGGGAGACAGAGTCGGGAGGAGGTGGACGAAGTTTGCTGGGAGAGGAGTGGTGGGAGAAAGGAGAGAAGAAGGAAAAAGACTATGTACTTTATGTACTGTGCTGTGGGGAGCAGAGAAAAGCACTCTCCAGCTGTAAATGAACATGTGTGCTGGACTGGAACTTGTGTCTGCCTGTTTGTTTCGGGTTAGGGAGGCTGTACACGCCCTGGTGGTCCACAACACATACTGTATATATTTGCGTATAAGTTGGGTCTTGAAACCCAAAAAATCGATCATAAAATCAGACTGCGACTTATACACCCATTCAAAAATATGACACTTCATTTTTTTTCTACTTCTTCTTGCCTCCTCCAATCTCACATCAGTTTCTCAGACACATCGAACTTTGTTGCAGCAGCGCAGTTACCAATTTCTTTTGCTACTTCAATGGCTTTTAATTTAAAACCAGCTTCATATTTTCTTCTGATCGAACACTCCATCGTAGATAAGGGATGCTCTTACGATAAAGGAGTATGAGAGTGTGAGATACAAAAAACACAAATCGGTGCAAATGTTGCTTTGGAATAGTTCAGGTATTACCCTGTGGTCACATAGGCACAATACATTTGGTGGTTACTCTCTCAGGTGGGCATTAGCATATCATAATTTCTTGGACCAATAGCGTGAGTTTTACACATTCGATTTATATGAGTGACAATATAAAATACTAGAAATTATACAGTAAAATCAAGACCCAAGTTATCGACCGGAGAACTTGAATGTGAGTATACTGTAAATGGTAAATTACAGCCAACAGTACATGCCGTGTGATATCCTAACCACAATGGTATAAAGTTCAGTTCTGTGCACTTCCTGATTATCCAATATTGCAGACGCAATTAAGAAAAAATTTTTAGTGTTTCTGATTTCAAATCTTTCCTGTGAATTTTTGACAATTTAGTTTTGTCTTCCTTCTTTGGCAGAAAATGCTTGTGGCAGATTATAAGATTACGATGGTCAAGAACAATTAGTGACGAGGATTTGAGAGTAAAAACTGGTCACATGGAGCAGAGTGGAACAGGCGTAGTGAGAATGATAAGATGGTCAGGACATGTAAGGCGCATGGACCAGTCAAGGACAGTGTGGAAAGATGATTTCCAGTATGAATGAGAAAAGCAGGAAGGCCAAGAAACAGGTGGTGATAGACGAAGCAAGAGACAGAGGAGCCATGGGAAGAAACTTGGAGGAAGTCGCACAGTATAGAGAGAAGTCTAGGAAGCTTTATAACAGGAGGGGCCGCAGCAATAAAGACAACAGAAATGTGGCAAACTAGACGAGGTTTTATTTTCTGGCTGTTGTGATCTTGTCACTCACAAAGCTCAATAATGGGTTTGTGCTTCTATAACAAAAGCAGGATCTGATAAAATCACAGGCAGGCATGAAAAGAGTCAGCCTCACCACCTCAGAGAGCATGGCCAAAAACTCAAAAGGCAGGCTTATGACCTGCACAGGCATAAAAATGTGGCAAAGATTTTCAAAGCCACAAATTATCAAAAGGAGGAAAAGAATACAAAAAATGTAAAAAAAAAAAAAACATTCTGAAAGAAGCAAAGGAGCACAAAAAGGTAAGGCAGAAAAAGGGTGAAAAATAGGTTTTGCTTAAAAGATGAAGATGTAAACAAATAAATTAAAATACAGAACTAAATAAATAGATCATTAAACAAAGGAGAAATTGAAGCCAGTAAATTCAGAAATAAAAAATAATAAGAAACACAAATAGGAATCAAAATCAAATAAAAAAGCTCCAGTGTAACAGGAGCATCCCTTTTAATGCAATGTCTACAAAATGTCCACTACACAGAGATCTTTTTAACTTTGGCATTAAAAAATCTTCTTTTCTGTTAATCAGTATTGAAAAGGCCAAATTAAATCCAATTCGAGGTTTAACAACAATAAAATGTAAAATCATCCAAGATAGTGAATACTTTTTTATAGGCACCTTACTAACTGGCGTCAGCACTTCAGCTAATTGATTAGTGCCTCGCCTACTTTGGCTCAACATAAAGGAGACAGGGCAGACAACTAAATAAGCTATCTATATTAACAGAACACAAACATGACAATACGGTAGGTAAACATCACAACATTATATCAATACAATAAAGGACAAGGTGAATTTAATACTGTATTAGTAAGAAAATATACAAAATTATATTAAAAAAAAATGACAAAACCTAAAAAAAAAGAAAACATACTTAAGCCAGGGATGATACACTGACTGAAACACAACAAGGGCTCTTTACACTCTAAGCCTGCCTCAACACTTCTCTAGGCAAAAAAAACAAGATTAACAACAAGCAAACCAAGTTCTTTATCTGTAAACATGCAAAGTCCTGACTATGAAAGAAGAGTTACTGCTAATGAAACGCTTAGAAAGGTTTTATTCACTAATCCAAAAACCTAGGGCCTCATGCATAACGCCGTGTGTACAATTTGCACTATAACATGACATAAGCACAAAAGCCGAAATGTGCTTACGCACAGAAAAATCCAGATGCAGGAATCTGTGTGTACTCCAACTTTCGCAAGTAACGCATGTGCACGCACCTGTTGTCCCGCCCAATTCCTCCCAGAATTACGCCTCTTTGAATATGCAAATCAATATAAATACCCCTTAAGCTCAGTGTTCTATGAAAAGACAATGGAAAAAGCACAGGGGAACATATAAGAATTTCAGCTAATACCAAGTGGAGGCAAAGGAAAAACATACTATTTGTTGATTTAAATGGTGGTATAATCAACAAAAGGAAGTTGATCGAGTGACATAGCGTGTTGGAGAAACTCGAAAGCTCGAGTTCACAAATTCACACAGTGCCTGAAATAAAAAAGAAGTCACATATCAAAGTCGCCGTGAAAAGGTGAGATGTAGCCCACTGTCTGAGTGTCATATGAAAGCTTATTAGGGTACAGAGAAAAAAAAGGCACACAGTGAGGAAAAAGCACGAAATGTCAATTTCAATCTCGACATTTCCACTTTAATCACGTAGTTTATTTTGTCATTAAAGCAGAACATCATAAACTTCATCTTAAAATCATTTAATTTACTAGTTTCTCAAATCCCATCTTAACTAAATTAGCATGTTAAATGCTTTGTTTTGTATTTGATCTTCAATGTGCTCTATGTGTGTGAATCACTGCATGCTTCTGTTCTTTCTCTTTCTCCGACAGGAAACAGAATCCATTACATTCGTAATTACAGCTCTCTGAATAATTAAAATACTGAGATGCATACGTGATATAATTTTCATGATGATTGGAATGAAAGCATGTTATTAAATTGGGAACACGGTGGCGCAGTGATTGTCCATGTCTCACACAAGATGCTGCTGCGACCTTCAATGAAATAATTTATTGCAGCAGTACTGTCTCTTTCAAACGTACTAACCCCCAATTCCTGTCCTTACTTTTCTTTTTCCAAATACCCAATCGCCACACAATCAGCTCTGTAATAGACGTTAAGACATCTGTAAGCTTACAACGACGATTCTTCAAAACTTTTAAGGAACATTGAAATATCTTCATAGTACACATTTAATTATTCTGTCCTTCTAGTGTTGCGCCAGCCGCAGCAAAATATACTGCGCAAGGCAGGAACAATACGTGAACTTGCTAGCGCTGCAGCAACCGTGTCCTCACATGTTTAATTATTAACAATACAGATTATTTAAATGAAGTTAAAGTTCTATCTGTATAATATAATCAACATATTTTGCTGCATTTCATCTTAAAAATGATATTGTCATCATATGTAAATACACGCTTTATAAAGTCGAACAGGTTGTGCAATATTATAGCTGTAGTGCAAGTTTACATTGAGGTGATTGTACTTATAAGTACAAACTGTTCTACAAGGAGTAATTGATTGAGTGCGTTTATAGTTCTTGGGATGAAACTGTTTCTGAACCACAATGTCCGTACAGAAAAGGCTTTGAAACGTTTTGCCGTGGCTGAGGCAGCGTGTGCTTGATGCTGTATAACGATAATTCTCTTTCCGATCAGCTGCTGCTGTGATTCCCCACTCAGATACAGTGATATAAATACTCCGAGTGGTGCAGTGAGAGTAATATGGAAAAAGATGATCCGCTGTGGCAACCCTTAACAGGAGCAGATGAAAGAAGAAGGTGCAGTAAGAGTAACAATGTTAAAGCAGTTATGGTATTTGGAATACTATGGCTATTCCCTGGGTCATTATATTGTTACAGGCTACTTAAAATCAGATGCATTACACTAATAAAAATTATATGGTTAATTTCAGTGTATTTATTAAGCCGCATCAGGAAAAGAAAGGATAACCACACAGGAACAGTAGCACTGCTTTGACGCTGGGTGCCGCCAGTCTGCAAAACTGAGCGGAGAACTTGCGTACGACGGGGTATGAGGTACCAAAGAAATGTGTGTGGCTTTACGCCAAGTTTAGGTTTTATACATCGTGATTTGAACGTGGAAATGTTTTTACGCAACATTTCTGTGCATATGCACCGTTTATACATGAGGCCCCTGGACCGTATAACCTGCACTGCCATCTTTTAGAGTGTCAGCAACTAACGTTATGATGGCATGTTGTCTCTGATCAGTTCACTAACCACCTGTAAAATCAAGAGCTTTGCCTTACAGGTCAGTACAAAATGTACAAGTTGTATATTTTTATTAGGTGATAATTTTCAAATGAGTGTTTTAGAGATATGTTTCACTCATGTTTTCTCACAGCCTGTCTTATCTGCATGGATTTTATTATTATCTTCTAGTTACACATCATGAGCATTTTTGTTGGTGACTGACAACCTCAATCACATTAAAAGTTTAGAAATGTATTTATTTCCCTGGGGGAATTTGCCTTTTTTGAGAAGCTCAATAAATAAGTAAATAAATAAATGCATATATATTATGACAAATACCAATACGCATTGATAAAATGAAAGAAAACCCCTGAATCTCCTAAAGATAAAAAGAGCAGACACAGTCACAGGGAGGCACTATAAAAGTATGCTGCTGTAGAGTGAAGGACCCTCAGTCACGTTTCCCCTCTGCTGAATCATTCATTGGCTCAAAGTGTTAATGTGTCAGAGAGAAGAAGTGAATGTTTGTTCATAATGGCCATCGGTATTGTCTTCATTCTGTCCTTTTAAATTCTCAATTACCTCCGGCAGGTCCAGAGGACATCCCATAACTGAGTTTGCTCTTTTAATCGGCTAGTTGATTCAGTGGGCCTCTCTTGAAGTTATGTTATGTTATGTTATGTTATGTTAAGGATGTCAATACCCATATCAAAGGAATGCTGTCTCCTCTAAGAAAAAATACAAGTACAGCTTTAAGAAAAGTAAAAAAGAAAATAATGATGTTTTAAAAAAGTGTATTATCCAAAGTAACAGACCTCCTCACTACAATTTCTTTTCCAGATGGTCTGGCTGCTTTTAGAGCATTCCTCAAAACGGAGTTCAGCGAGGAGAACATTGAGTTCTGGCTGGCATGTGAAGACTACAAAAAGACCAAGTCCCCAGCAAAGTTGGCCTCTAAGGCAAAGAAAATTTATGAAGAGTTCATCGATGTCCAGTCTCCTAGAGAGGTAACAGTGTCTTTCATCATATACAAGATGGTCTATGATTAAATCAAAATGTATTGTATATAAGGTATACCATTAGGGATTAGAAAAACCTTTGATTCCACTAGGCAAACTAACTTCTCATGATAAACAGGACAGCTAACATCAAGACCTAATGCTATTTAGCACTTTCATTCATTGAATCAAAGTTTCTGGTTAATCTGCAAGTAAACACACAGAATAATGGCTAAGCATAAACTGCTTATTATTAGACAATTACTGTATAAGGTAGGAAATTGTCACATTTTACTTAATGCTTTGAAGTAGATGCAGAACCAGTTAATGTATCAGTGTGTTATGCGGGTGCAGAGTGAGGTCGCACCAATGTTTGGGTCCAGGGCCACATGGCACTCGTTTGGAAGAATGATTCGCGAGCATGTTTCCAAATTCAAATCATCCCACTGTTCAAGCACCATTCCGATGCTCCTGCAGGAGAAAAAGTTAAAGAGGGCTAAGTTTTAAAAGAAAACTAGCAGAAACACACATGTACAGAAATTCAGGATGGAATTCAGAGCAGAAACAAAGTGAAACTTACCTTCAAGGTAAATGAGCAGCCAGTGCCTTGCAGTTACCAATAGTGATGTGCGAGTCACAAACAATTTATTTCTTTTTAAGCGACTCTTTACAGTGAATATTTAGTACCAATTTGTGAGCATGAACAAGTCTATTCAGTGGATAATCTTACCTTACAGATTGGAAGTTTAAGTGCATGCACAAGAACTGTATGAAATATGAGTCGACTCGCTTGATTTGTGAACGAGTCACTACACTCTTAAAAACACTGGTTCTTTAATGGCATTTTATGGTTCTTTACTGGGTTGATTGGTCTTCGGGATGGTGTGAACTTCAGAGCTGTTGAGTTTGAGGAGCAGTGAGAAGAGAGTGTGATTTTGTACATAGTAACACTGACAGATTTTACTTGTTTATATTAGTTTTTTTATAGTTTTGGTGGAGGTTATTCTTTTGTAACAGGTGCTAATTTTTCATTATTATCTTCATGCTTAATTTTTCCACATTTTGAGTTTGATTATTTCCTCCCTGAGAGGAAGGAGGAAGAAGAACCCTTTTGCTTTATTTTGTTCATGAATTTTTGCTTTGTAGCTGCTGTAATTATTGTGTATAGCACCTACACATTTTTCTTGTTTTTGTTAATATTCTTAGAGCAGACTATATACATTTCCAAGATTAGGTTAGATCAGGTCAGCATGCACTGGTACAGCATATTGCCTCACCCACCACATGACAAAACAGTTCAGGATCATGGTTGGCAACCCCCCCATCTGGCGTTACGTGGGCGTCCCCTTGGCCTGATCCAGCTGCTCTGTTTCTCAACAGTGAGGGTCCTTGTTATGTATATGTAACCCCCTTGCACCACCCTTCCTTTAATCAGTGTGCAGGGCCCTGAGCTCTTTTTTTAATGGTGTTGTCACCTCTATTGTTGTACAATATACAGTGTACAATATACACAATATACAGTGCATCCGGAAAGTATTCACAGTGCATCACTTTTTCCACATTTTGTTATGTTACAGCCTTATTCCAAAATGGATTAAATTAATTTTTTCCTCAGAATTCTACACACAACACCCCATAATGACAATGTGAAAAAAGTTTACTTGAGGTTTTAGAAATTTTTTAAAAATAAAAAAAACTGAGAAATCACTTGTACATAAGTATTCACAGCCTTTGCTCAATACTTTGTCGATGCACATTTGGCAGCAATTACAGCTTCAAGTCTTTTTGAATATGATGCCACAAGCTTGGCACACCTATCCTTGGCCAGTTTCGCCCATTCCTCTTTGCAGCACCTCTCAAGCTCCATCAAGTTGGATGGGAAGCGTCGGTGCACAGCCATTTTAAGATCTCTCCAGAGATGTTCAATCGGATTCAAGTCTGGGCTCTGGCTGGGCCCCTCAAGGACATTCAGAGTTGTCCTGAAGCCACTCCTTTGATATCTCGGCTGTGTGCTTAGGGTCGTTGTCCTGCTGAAAGATGAACCGTCGCCCCAGTCTGAGGTCAAGAGCGCTCTGCAGCAGGTTTTCATCCAGGATGTCTCTGTATATTGCTGCAGTCATCTTTCCCTTTATCCTGACTAGTCTCCCAGTTCCTGCCGCTGAAAAACATCCCCACAGCATGATGCTGCCACCACCATGCTTCACTGTAGGGACGGTATTGGCCTGGTGATAAGCGGTGCCTGGTTTCCTCCAAACTTGACGCCTGGCATTCACACCAAGAGTTCAATCTTTGTCTTATCAGACCAGAGAATTTTGTTTCTCATGGTCTGAGAGTCCTTCAGGTCCCTTTTGGCAAACTTCAGGCGGGCTGCCATGTGCCTTTTACTAAGGAGTGGCTTCCGTCTGGCCACTCTACCATACAGGCCTGATTGATGGATTGCTGCAGAGATGGTTGTCCTTCTGGAAGGTTCTCCTCTCTCCACAGAGGACCTCTGACAGAGTGACCATCGGGTTCTTGGTCACCTCCCTGACTAAGGCCCTTTTCCCCTGATCGCTCAGTTTAGATGGCCGTCCAGCTCTAGGAAGGGTCCTGGTGGTTTTGAACTTCTTCCACTTACGGATGATGGAGGCCACTGTGCTCATTGGGACCTTCAAAGCAGCAGAAATTTTTCTGAAACCTTACCCAGATTCGTGCCTCGAGACAATCCTGTCTCGGAGGTCTACAGACAATTCCTTTGACTTCATGCTTGGTTTGTGCTCTGACATGAACTGTCAGCTGTGGGACCTTCTACAGACAGGTGTGTGCCTTTCCAAATCATGTCCAATCAACTGAATTTACCACAGGTGGACTCCAGTGAAGCTGCAGAAACATCTCAAGGATGATCAGGGGAAACAGGATGCACCTGAGCTCAATTTTGAATTGAATCCATTTTGGAATAAGGCTGTAACATAACAAAATGTGGAAAAAGTGATGCGCTGTGAATACTTTCCGGATGCACTGTATGCCACCTTCAGCCTTTAAACACATAACCAAATCACCGTTACTTAAATTTAAAAATAAAAAAAACCTCTCTTTACTTAAATGCAAAATGAACAGGTTTCCAAACTTGGTATTTTACAAATATATACAATACATAATAAAATACAAACACTAAATTATTTACAGCTATACATATATCGTGGGTCCGATACTACTGGTGAGCTCACCCCTATTAAATACCACAGTCAGTGAAGTTTACTTACTGCGTTGGGGGCCCCAAACCGAGCTCGGGTGTGTGGTGGCCAAACAAACGAAACAGAACTGGCCCCTTCACTTGAGGATTTAACTCAAGCAACTTAAAACAAACAAAAAAAAAAAAACACACCGGCCTTGTTTGACCTTTATCCTCAGGTACCTCCTTCGGGCCTCTCATCTCCTTCTCTCTCTTGAACAACCTCCTCACTCGCTGTTCGTCAGTGCCGAACTCAAGTCCTGCCGTCTTTCTCTTCTTCAGGTCACCAAATCACTCCGTCCACCACGTGTCTGTCCCTTAAGCACTCTTATATTGCTTCTTTCTGTCTAATCAGTTTAGCGTGTTGCTAAATCTTTCTCTTCTCCTTTTATGTTTTAGCGGTTTGCTAAATTTATTTCCTTTTTCTTTTTCCGTCTCATTTCGGCGTTCTGCCTCAACTGTCCCTCTCTTTTCTCTTTCTTTCTTCCCGTCATGTTTCGGCGTTCTGCCTCAACTATCTTTCTTTCCTTCTTGTTTTGGCATTTTGCCTGAAACTCTTTTTTTTCCTCCTTGTTTCAGCGTTTTGCCTGAAACTCCTTTCTTCAACTATCTTACATGGACTGTCTCCAGGCCAATCAGAGGACACTTACATATATAACTTAACCTTACCCAACCCCTATAACTTGTACCCCATTTCAATCAATAGACTTTATTAACACAACCTCGCATTTGGATATTCCTGTTTTTTTTTTCTTTTTAAACCTAGCCCAGGTTACATATATGTAAGAATTTAAGACTAAATATAAGGTCTATTTTAAATAATTTCATTAAATGTGCGATGTGCCTGCAGATATTACTGCTGGAACTTGTTAACACACATAAAATGACGGAAGTTTCATAATTGCTGCATTAGTGTCTGTCTTTATTAATATACTAGTTTACTGTTGGTTTAAGTGTAAAAACACAACAGTCCTATGAACTGAATCACCCTCGGTGAATTGCGCCACATGGCCATAGTGCCATAATTAACACTCCCTCACAATGCAGGTAATGTGCCTCAGTTGGGACACTGTGAGCAATCGCTCGTTCAACACAAAGTCAAATGAGCGGTACACACGGATTCTCTGAAGAGACACAGATATTATTTTGTAAATGATTTTTAGCACATCGAGAGTAAGCTAAAATTTCTGCTTTTGAACTGTGTCTCAATTCTCCTGTCCCTTGGTTGCTCAGTTATGGCTTCAGATCGAAACTGTGGTACCATTGAAATGTGCACCACATCATTATATTAGGCTTTTGAAAATCAAAACTATACAACAATAGGCTATATTATTTACATAATTATTATTGTAAAATATGGGGTTTTGAAAATATTAGAAATTTGACAAGTCTTTTTGCTCTTTGCTGAATTTAAAAATTGCCCTACTATTTTAGTCCTTTCATAGTCAAACCTGCCTAGTGACTCTTTGATTTGTATCCTCCACCAGGTAAACATTGACTTCCAGACAAGGGAAACAACAAAGAGAAACCTTCAAGAGCCGACGGCCTCCTGCTTTAACATGGCTCAGGGACGAATCCACAGCCTTATGGAAAAAGATTCTTATCCAAGGTTCTTGAGATCAAAAATCTACATGGACTTGTTGAACCAGACGCAGACCCATTCTCAGCGGAGATTCAGTTAGTCATTCAGATCAGGAAGATCCCTGAAGTGTAAAACTGTATATTCACGAACACGGCTTTGGATTTGGAGTTCTTGGGCCTGAAAATGTTGCTTGAATTACTGTACATGATGATTATTATTTATTGTAGAATTTTAGGAGAAACAGTTTAGGATATGAATGCAAGAGTAGAAATCAGTGAAAATTCAATGATTAAAAAGCTTTCTGACAGTATAAATAGATTTAGTGATTAATGTTACTTTGCCATTAGTACTAGGAACCAGACCAAACAAGGCTAGGCTCACCTCCTCTTATGTTTCCAATACTTTCTGGCAATAAGCTGTGAACTTTTGTGGCTTTTTTTAGTTCCTGTTTAACAACTTCAAAGAGCCAGTGGTGACATGGTGACACTTGTGTGGTCGTGTAGATGACAGACCTCTGCTGATAGCTTTATTTCTTTATGTGCAGGTTTTAAACACCCACTATAGTTGTTTGGACTTGTGTTACTTTGTAGAATCATCTCATCGAATGTGAAGTCATCCAACAAGTATGGCAAACCAGAGGCAGAATTCACGCACTTAATGACAGTGTTTAACACAACTAGGAGACTTTGATCCATAGAAAAGTGTTGAAAGAATTGACACACCATTCAATGTACAACAGTGCAAAGGGAAATTGAAAGTGAAACAAAAGTCTAACGAAGTATCAAATACAACACTTTATTTGCTCCATATATATTATTTGTATTGATCGTGCAGGATGGGAGCAGTTGAAAACCTAACCCTAATCCTAATACTGAAGTCAGAAGATAGGATGAAGTTGGGGAAAGCACGCTAAACTTGGAACCTGGAGAGCAAAAATCTAATAAATTAAGTTCAGCATGTAAGACAAAAAATCATAGTGAATGACTTGTATGGTTTTGTTTATTGTTTGTTTTTATCTGAAATATTCTCTGATTTTAGATAATAAGATGCCCTGCCCTGCCCTTACCCAAACCCTTACCTTAACCCCAGGGGGGTGGGGGCTCTAAGCCTAAAATAGTTGACTTAGGCCCTAAGCCTAAGATAGTGGGGCTGGGCTCTAAGTTTAAAATAGTAGGGCCGGGGTCTAAACCTAAGAGAGTAGGGTCAGGCCCTAAGCCTAAAATAGTGGGGTCAGGCCCTAAGGCTAAAATAGTGGGATTAGGCCCTTAACCTAAGATAGTGGAATGGGGCTTTTATTCTAAGGTTAATGGGATGATTTCAGGAGTTATGTAGTTGTGTAGTAGTGTGTAGTTATGTAGTAAGGAGGACAGGAGAGTTTAGATTTGGGCAGGGCAGCAGGACTATAGATAGACAGGAATTGTGAGTCGGAGGACAGTGAGAATCAGAAGTCCATTTAATACTGTAGTTGTATGTGAACGGGCTGTAATGATCCCAGTAGATTCAGTCATTAGCTACAGAATTTGGACCATGATAGTTATTATCTGAATTTGTTGTAAAATGATCAATGACCCAGAGCAATTTGAGGGTTATTGTTTAAAAATACATGTACAAAAAAAAAATACAGTTAGGGTCATTTATAGTAGTCGGGATTGGATGATGGAGGAATAGTTTATGAATGGCTTATGATTACTTTTTAACTTAGGATAGTATAGGGATCTTTTATGAAATTTCTTTTGGCCTTCGGGCTTTTTTCCCCTACCCTAAACCTAATCCTAATACTGAAGTCAGAAGATAGGATGAAGTTGGGGAAAGCACGCTAAACTTGGAACCTGGAGAGCAAGAATCTAATAAATTAAGTTCAGCATGTAAGACAAAAAATCATAGTGAATGATTAAAGAGAGATTGTCAAAAATCATAAACAAAAAATATACATCTGAGCAAGGCAAAACTGGATTTCATAACCAAAGAGCCTTTTCACTGAACAAATTAACAGAGCACTGTGTGTTTTTAGTAGAATTCAAACTTGGAATAGCAGAAAGTGTATGATGAGGACCCTCATATCTTTGACTTGGTGTTCTTCCAGTTGACTTTACCTCACAACAGCATAGCAGCCATCAAGAAAAATCCGGAATTCACTGGGAGAGTTCAAAAAATGACTAATGTAGGCAAATACTCATTGAAACAAAACATAAATGTGGCCATTGGATTTGTGGGTCTCAAAACCCTCCTAAACAATATATAAATTAGGAACCATTTATAAAAATTAGGTCCAAGAGTCAAATCATGACACTGAGGTTGCTGTAATGGCGTTTTGTCAGGGTCCACAGTACTTTAAGATTATCTAAATGTACGTTTTTTTCATTTGATCTGTAACATTTTTAGTCACGTCTCTGTTTTGAAACATCATACTTTGGCATAGGCATTCTCCCATTGCAGGGCTGCTGGCATGCATGTGTCAATCGGTGACGCATTAGATGTCATCTTATTTAAGATCAAGAGTCTACTGCAGTTTCTCATCTGAGGTTTAAACTCAATAAAGGAATTACAAAAGAAATATCAGAAGTTTTAAGGATTTCAAGTTTCCAACTTTTGCCTCCACTCCTACAAATCTAGTTTTGTCCCAATATGAAAGTTTACCAGATTAAGCTTTTTAAACGTTACTGATTCTCCCACTTGGTCTTTTACTGGCAGTTTGATCTCTTATTAAATACGTACTTGCAGGTTTCTCTTATAAATGACTAGCTGTCCCCTGCGGCTATGCCCATGTAGTAATGAAGCAGGACAAACTTTAAAAAATCAATAGACGTAGGCACTGTATCTGATCGTATTCGGCTCTGATGGGAGTGCGTCCCCTGTGTGGGGAGAAAAGCATGTGGGCGTGATATCTCTGCCAATCAGCAGCTACACACATAGCTCGGATCTCTCTCTCAAAAATGTCAAACGTTACTCCTTAACAATTTGTAGATGAAAATGTCTGCTGAACAAGCAGGTATCGCTAGCTAAGCAAGGGCAAGGTACGCTCCAACACATGGTTAGAGGAAGACCGATTCGAATGAAGGGTGGCGAGTGAATGAGGAAGGCCCTGCCCAGCTCCCCACTCCCGACGTTATGCATCCCCTTCTCCTCGGCCTGCAGCTGCTCTCTCGGATTCTTGCAAATAAATCGGTACTGCAAGTGAACTATGATACTTAGTGTAATGAGAGAAGTCGCAAAATCAACAGGAATGTTAAAGCAAATTATAGAAAAAAAACAATCTAAATCCGTTAAGTAGTTCTCTTGTGAAAAGTGGACAGACAGACGTTGGATTTTATATGCATATATAGATATAGATGTCTCACATAGAATGTTTGCACATAAAATCAAATCAAAAAATAGCTGCCAGTCTTGATCTGGTTCCAGGTGGTTCCTTGTTTTAGTGGAAAATGTGCTGCAGAATTTCTATCAGATGTGTGCCTGGTAAAGGTTGGGGTTTTAAATATGTATATAATGTATGTATATAAATTGTTGTACCAGAAAGAATGAAAGGACTAGGAGATAAATGGGTGGGCTAAATACTGAAGCCTAAGTCAGAAAACTGAGGGATTAAAAACTGTAATGTTAAGCAAAACACGTAGTCAAAAAAAAAAAAAAATCAGAAGAGTCTGAATATTATTAATCTTAAACAAAGATTGATCGTGAACGAACTTGGAATTATTTTTGAGGAATCCAAAAAAACAGGACAAGGATGTGAACCCAAAGAGTGACCTTTAGTTACTGTGACCAATAAATTCAATGATTCTGTGATCTCTGATATTGCTGCTTGTAATAATAGCAACCCTCAAGAAAAGCACCTCATGAAGAAAACAAAATGGCAGTGCAATAAATATCTTAATTATAATTACAAAAATGACTCTTAAAATAACAAAACAATCATCCAAGATTATAGTTTTTGAAGCATTTGCAGCAAAAGCACCCAACATCATTGCATATTTAGAGAGAAAGACACGTGGGCTGATGAAGTGTAACTTTGTATGTTTCAATTTAGGTTGATACGCTTTCTGCTGCACACCTTCATCATGGCCACAACTCATATGCTCCTTTGTGTATCAAGGATAGATAGAAAGATATGCACAATGGCTGTTCAGACATTAATTGATACACAGGGCCGCCGAGAGAAAATCCGGGCCCCAGTGCAAAGAAGGTGTGTGGGCCCTCGTGTGTCAGAACGTGGTGACTTTGTGACTTACCTGTTTGCCAGATGATGACTTTTTTCACACTGCACCCGGAACCCACTCCGCCTTGTCACTTCCCACCAAGCGGGGAATACCCTTGTAGACCACGTGACTTCTCTCCCACGGCGGCCTTCATGAATGTTTTTTACATTGTAAACAGTTGACTGCTGCTAAGTACCCTGTGATCCATGTGCCTTTTTAATTTTGAAACTAAACGGACTTGCAAAATGTAAAAAATACAACAAAAATTAAATGCATTAAATAAATGTTCAAATTATAATAAAGATTATGGGACGCGTTGGGCTTCATGGGCCCCCTTGATCTTCATAGACCCCGGAGCGATGTACCAGCTGCATCCCCCTCTCCTTGGGCCTGTTGATACCTCATCTGGTGTTGACTCCTGGTGACTCCCCAAACCTCAGCTGGTCTAAGCATGTTTGGCCGTTAATCGAGGGATATTCACTCGTAATCTCAGGACTGTATGGCCAAAATGTATTGTGTGACTTTGAAAAGGGCCAGAAAATGTAATTGTAACAGTGTATTTAAGTGGTGCCTTTCTCTAAGGTGATTTACAAGACGAGGACTACAGACGGGTTACAGATTTGGTTTTTAAACCAGCAGCCCTAGTGATTTAAATATCAAACCTTTAACATGAACACCACAGTGTCAGACTTTGACAAAGTGCGGGAAGTTCAAAGCTGTCATGATTTGTCTGGTGACTTTAACTTTTTCTGACCATTCCTTGGTCTTTTCAAACTTTGTTTCCAAAGGGTCCATTGGCTATATTTATTTCAAAGTGATTTTAACCTTGAGTTACGTTGTCCCATGGTGTCATGTCGTTTTCTTACAGGTGCTGACGTTTTTGTTGATAATTGTTGTGCAGTTTCCAGGCAAGATGACCAGGAACATGCAACATGTGACATCATCAGTGTGACTGTACAAAGGTCAGCGTGTGCATTCCACTAATCATCTGAAGTTTCAGAAAAACCTTTAATAGTCAGTCTTATCAGTATAGTTGTGGAGTGACAGAATTGCGGGAAAAGGATGCAAGTGTTCAGGGTGTCAGCCGGATAGCCCCATTTAATACCAGAAAAATAGCCAAACTGGCTCAATAACAGTTAAATAATCAAAAGGAAAACAGTGTCTAGGCAAACCAAATGCGATCGACAGTTCTGTCTCCAACAGTAGTGATTCAAAGAGTGATGGCCTCACTCCACAGGTCATCTGGACAAATAGGTCCAAGCTTGGAAGGGGAGGGGCTTGGAAGGTGTGTCAGGGCGGGGCTAGGCATTGTCTCCGTGGTCTGAGCTGTGAAGGAAACAGACGATATGGTTAGCAGCAGTGTATTAGAGAGGTATTGACAGGTTTACTTTGAGCCATCCGGGTGGTTCCGATGTGCACATTTGTTCGCTTATATGTTCATCAGTTTTGTTTTATATCTGCTCAGTTCGGCTTTTATTACTTGTTTCCTTTTGGCTACAAAATCCCACACTGTATCTCAACTTCGCTCTTTGATTCACGTCCTGAGCTTTGTTAATTTATTTCATGTCTTCATGATTTCGAGCTTTGCCTTATTATTTTTACTTTGATTCCCTTTTCATGTAAAACTCCTGCTATCAGTATAAAGACAGAGCAGAATAAACAAAACACAATACACAAATTACAGTCAACGTCATGTAAGCAAACAAGATTCTAATTCCATAAACAGATTTTTAAACAACTAAATGATCTGCAAAAGATCTCAGACAGAAGGGATAGCACACTACTGGCAGCATGTTGCCCTTTCAGCTATTGAAAGCCATTGCTAAAACCAACATGGCTATGGCCTTCAACAACAGAAAAGACTGAAAGTGATAGATAAAATGTCAGCTCCACAATGATGGCAAGAAAAAAGAATAAAATGTGCATACAGCAGCTCCCAACTCACGACACCATCCATTTTGCAAATTCACGTATCCAGGGCAGTATCCCAGAAATCATTGGGCACAAGACAGGACAAAACATCTGGACAAGGTGCCAGTCCATCACAGGTTGAACACACACACATGGGTCAATTCACCTTAACTGCATTTCTTTGGACTGCAGGAGGAAACCGTAACTCCCGGAGGAAACATATGTGGCCTTGAAGGGAACAAGCAAACTCCATGTAAGGAGCACCCTGGTCTCCTTATTGCAAGAGCAGCAGCGTCACAAGTATAACACCTTGAAGTCCTAATCACACAAATGTACACAGTTCCTGTTCCTTTAATAATTATAGCAATCTAGATGACAGCAGGCCATTCAGCTCAACCAAGCTCACCAGTTCTATCCACTTCAATTTTTTAAAATAAGATCAAGTTGAGTTTTGAAACTCCCTCATGTCCTCCTGTCCACCACACTACTTGGTAGCTTTTTCCAAGTGTCTGTGGTTCTCTGTGTAAAGAAAAACTTCCTAAAGTTTGTGCAAAATTTACCCTTAAGAAATTTCCAACTGTGTCCACACGTTCTTGATGAACTCATTTTAAAGTCACCATCTCGATCCACTGGACTCATTCCCTTCATCATTTTAAACACTTTAATCATGTCACCTCTTTTGCTTAAAATGCAAAGGCTCAGCTTTTTAAATCTTTCCTCATAACTCATCCCCTGGAGCCCTGGAATTAGCCTTGTCGCTCTTCTCTGGACCTTTTCGAGTGCCGCTATGTCCTTTTTGTATTCTGGAGACCAAAACTGCACACAGTACTCCAGGTGAGGCCTCATCAGTGTGTTATTAAACTTGAGGATAACCTCTTTTACTTGTACTCTACACATCAGGGTACTATATAACCTAACCTAACCTATATACCCCATAACTTAAACTAACTCCTTAGGAATTTCATTGATGACAGATTTTTTTCCTCCGCATGGCCCTTGCATGCTACTTAATCATACATACAAATTCAAGTCAAAATCCTGAGGGGCCATAGCCTAAGCTGGCAGTACTGAATGCAAAGTGGGAGATAACCCTAGATGGGGTGCCACATACACACACACACACAATCCAATTAACTTCACCTTCATGTCTTTGGGTTGCAAGAGGAGCAACCCATGGAGACACAGGAGAAACATTTCAAGTCCATCCAGTCAACATTTCAGGATTCAAAACCCAGAACTCTGAATTCAGGAGGGAGCAACAGTAACTCCTGTGCCGCTGTGCGCACACCCCCACACAAACGGTGAACCAAGGTCCATAGAGAGATAAGGCAGAAACCTTACCCTAATCCTAACCATAACCCCTGTGCCAATGCTTGAGTTATTTTTTTTTTATACATTTTACCATAATAGCATCTGTTTTCACATGTAGCAGTTTACCATCATATAAAATCAGAACAAAAAAGTGAGATCTTAACCGATGGGCTTTCATAAAAATAACACAACAATCTTCTAGAAAACTAAAAAAGACTAACACGCTGTTTGCCATGAATACGTTTTAAGACTGAAGGAGATCTGTGTCTGCTCGAGCTTTCTGAACATCTACTGAAATTATGAAGTCCATTAGCAGAACCGGCAGCTTTCCACTCCTAATCTAATTAACCGTGTAAATATCCTAAATGTCTTCTAGTAGTGCCATTCTTGCTAGAGACGTTGTAGGTTGTTTTTATGAATGCAATGCTAATTGACGGTCATCTTTTAATATATTACTTATTAATTGCAGAGGTGTTGTATTTAGCGTCCCTTGCATTAGTATTAGCACTGAGAGAAAATGAAGATGCAGCTCCTTTACTGGAGCCAGCAGTTTGTTTATAGAAAGTTTTGTTTTTGAACCAAAAATGTAAAAGCAGAATCTTTAAATCTAATATGAAAACGAAATAGGATAGTGTGGCTATATTCTGGGCACATCATTAGTAAGCAGACATGGGACAAATACTGTGACTAAGTGGCAAAACAATTCACTGTGAGAGCGTTTAAGGCACCTGTGAAATGTGGACCTGTCCACAAATGAATGTTATGATCTTTTAACGGTAACACTTTAGAAGAGGTGCTCTCTAAAGCGCATCGAATGGTCAGTTAACTATTGTTTAGTAAAACGTTAACTTTGGCTTTGTTTGGTCTTAGTAAGACATCTACTGTATAATAAAGCACTAATGCTGCATTCTATTTAACATGGGAAGTCAGGATTTTTGTGTTCCTAGTCAGAATTTTCAACTGGAATGCACCCTTAAGTCAGATTTCCAACTCGAGAACTCAGGGCTGGTCTGTCAAGCAAGACTTCAGATCATGATGTCAATCCAAAATGCCCTCGTACACCCCAAACTTTAGTGAAAGCTGTAGAATTATGCTGTATATTAGAACTTCTGTGTCTCATTAAATCAGTCGTACACACATATCTATGGACGTATGCTTCAGTGTTTAGATAAGCAAAACACCATGTAATGTGTTGTTATCAACTGCTCTTTAGCGCAACAAAGGTTTTCCTGGATTGGCTTCCTATTATGAAGGATGTTCAAAAAGTTTCTGCAATTTTTTTAAAATCTATTTATTAAGAATTTCAAAAACAAATGACATCACCTTTCTACATAGTTACATTCATTTGCGATGCAATTTTCCCAGCGTGACCAGTCCTTCAGAGCAATATGATTGGTCAGTTTTGCTTTGCTGTGATTGGTCAATTTGTCTTTCTCGGCACAACAGAAGAAGTAGTACGAGTGTGAGACAGACAAGGGGTAATAAAGGCGCACGCCGAGTAGACAAAGTTTAAAACTGGACAGGTGGCGAGAAAGGCACCTCGAAAGCAATGACAGTCTAAGAAGCAGGCTTTACAGGAAAGCGTTCGAGAAAGGGAGCGCCGGTGAAGTGATATTCAGACACAGGCACTGAAACTACCTACTTATGACAAGAGACTGCAAATATTTTTAAATGTTTCTATTACTTGCCTTCGACAAGTTGTGTGGCTAGTTCTATATAAAGCAGTACTTTAGACTTTAGGGGCTGCCTAAAGCTAATCTGTTAGTCACGTACTGCAATGTAATAAGACGTTAACATAACTGTTGTCTGGCATTGATAACATTTATAAAGCACATGCGATATCAAGTTAGAATGGACTAGTCGGTTACGACTGTGTAACAAGACCTTAACAAAAGCTCAGTGTGCGTTACGTAACAAGACGTGACAAACTGATGCACTATAGAAAGTCCTGAACACCGAGTTTCTAAAATGTTACCTTCTTATTAAAATGCACGTGAATCACTTAGCAATAAAACAGCATAATGCCATAATGAAAAGCTAAATTACAGTGAATATCATGGGAAAAAATTGTCTTTTGAAGTCTTAAGCAAAGCTTTGAATAACAGAAAAAAATTATTCTAAAGGTTTGGATCTTTTTCTTACTTGAATGGAGTGATAACTTTATATATACTAGAAAAGAATTAGTCTAGTTAACCTAACTTAACATACATATACAGTATCTCTATAGCTAGATAGATATACAAATATACAGATACCAGATGTCTATATATTTGTTGACTTGAATTTCAGGTATATTCTAATTTAGAATATTTTACTGTATCTTCCAAAGCCTATACGATTGTAGGTGTGTTGTCATTCGATAAACTATTAGGTATAAATCCTAAATGTGACACGGTAGCTTTAGCTGGTATTTGCATTTTTCTAATAATATACCTAAAATACCACAGTACTGTTTAGTGTCAACAAGATGTCAATGTGAAATTAAAAAATGACTTGAATTATAGTATCCTGTTGAAAAACAAAACATATGCTGTGTTTCATTTTTTGTAAAATAAAAATGTAAAATAAAGGAACATTGACCTGCAAGTAATCAAGTGCCTCTTTTTTAATATAGACCTTAATTCTTTATACTAAAATTAGCTGAGCTACCCATCTAAGATGGGTTGGGTTAATTTCTAAGTAATCAACGTACAGTAGATGGCAATGTAATTGGCATGTATTTTATAATGCATAAGATTCTTAATTTTATAATGCTTAAGATGCTGTTTTTCAGAATGTGATAAGAGAACGGGATGGTGTAATAAAATGCATTTCATTTGTCATTCCAACAGATGGCACATCTCAAACATTAGCTCTACTTTTACGAATCTCATACCAAATGGTCTATAACAGAGACATATTCATTGTATTTGTCATTCCAACAGATGGTACATCATAGACATTTGTAGTAATGTATTTTATTACTACAAATGTTTGTGATGTGCCATCTGTTGAAATAACACATTCATTGCATTTTATTACTGCAAATATTTATGATATGCCATTTGGTGGAAAAACAAATGCAATGACTTTTTTGATTGATACTACAAATGTTTGTGTAGTTTGTGATGCGCCTTCTGTTGGAGTGACAAATGGAATGCATTTTATTACACTATCCTGTGTATTAAAGTACCATCCTGTTCTCCTCTTAACACATTCTGAAAAACAGCATCTTCACAAATTATAGGAAAAGTCATGTTTCATTCTGCTCCTCCTCCTTGGCTTGGCTCCATCTGGTAATCTGCAGTTGTTTTTTTTTCCAGGTTTTTAACTTCTGAAAGTGCTTAATCCTGGTATTTAATTAGTATTGTAACTTAATGCTGTGAAATTTTTTTCCCGATTTCTAACCAAGTTAAGTTCATGAAGGGAGAAATCCCTCTCTCCTTCAAATGCTGCCTGGACTTCACCAATGAAATCAATAAGGTAAGTCTGGGTGCTAAAGCTGCAAAGGTCGAGAAACACTTCTCTGAGACTGATTTCAGTAAGATAATAAAATTGATATCCCAATGTGGTTGCAGGAAAAATAAATAAATAAATGCAGCTGTTGCTACCTTTGATGACGTGGCATTTTTATCGAATGCTCTTATTTAATCATTGTGAGAACTGATAAAATTGTCTGGAGCAGAGTGCTGGCTGATGGGAATTTTAGTCCGCACTTCAACATTTAAAGGGGATGGGAGGTAGTATTTATTAAATGAATAAATAATTTAACCTTTGATACTGGATCAGTTGCACGAAATTGCCTGTGCTACTGGCCAAAGCACTTGCTAATCGCATCTTCTTCGAGGTTCATTCACTTCTTTTATGCAAACAGCCTTTATTTTCATAAATGGACACACGCCATTTGTTTGTGTGATCTCTGTCAGTGCAGCGGTGAAACAGAGGTGTTAGAATGTCCGAGAGTGGCGTAATGAGAGTTTTAGTCAGCTGGGGTGGTCTTTGAGTTTGCCCCACTTACAAAATAAAATAACACATATCATACAAAAAATGGAAACAACAAAAATGTTAAGTACATTTGTAATTATCAGTTATAATTGAGGTATTTCAATAACGCCCCTTCATTCTTTTTTAATACTTTTCCCCCATGCCTTTTTCTAAAAGCAGCACCGCTCTCTTTTGTTCACTTCATCTTGAGATTGAGAGAAAAATAAAATATTAATAATGAGATTGAAGGATTCGTCCCTTTCGGGAGAGAGTCTTTGGTCGGAGTTAGTCTGCGATCTGGTCAAGATTGGCATTTGTAAAATATAGCTTTGCAACATATGTATTTGTAACAGTTTCTAAACATTAAAAATGGTGAAATTTTGACATACTGTATACAACACACCTTAGCTTTCCAGAGCCTTATCAAACAAAATTGTCAAAAAAGAGTAGAAGGTGTAGTACTAAAGTTTATTAAAAAGTACTGCTTGGGGTGGACCACACCCTCTGTCTCCACAAAGCTCCGCCTGTGATGTCCAACTCAATAACGCATTAGGAATGACAAATATACACAAATAAAAAAACACAAGTCAGATAATTTTTTGTACAAAATCAACAAACTTTTGTCAAATCAATCAAGGCATTTTTGAGATTTTCATGTATTTAATTTTTCTATTCTGTTTTTTTTTTCGATTTTACCACTAAATTTTACCAATGTTCTTTCTTAGTGGACGCCTACTGTCCTAAATGTACCATCCTAACAAATTTCATCTTTTTTAAATTGTTGATGAGTGAGTCAGTCAACTTTACATTATATATATATATATATATATATATATATATATATATATATACTGGATATATTTTGTAAAGAAACAAAGACACAAGCATAAAGGTTTGGGGTTTCCGGCCCCGTATACTGTAAAAATCTCGCAATTAGTTGCCACGGTCAAGTACATGAAATCAGTTCAGTGTTTTGACAGTTCAAAGATGGCGGCGGAGGAGTATTTATGTAGGAGGGGCCAGAAGTAGAGGTATGCTGGGTAGGAGCCGAGATGGATGATGGGATTGATGACATCATAGTTAGTGGACAGAGGAAGGGCGGAAGTAGCGTACTGCGGGAACTGTTGAATGTAGGCTCATGGCGGCGGTGCGTCTTTCTTTCTGTAAGAAACAAAGAGAGAAAGGTTAGTACCCCGCCACTCTCTTCTGGCGTATGACTTTCCGATCTTATTTAGGTCCGTCCCGACCCCCTACGCGCACGTGCGTGACAATATATATACATATATATCCTCTTTTTTCAGAACTGACGTTATTCTTCATGTCATAGTTTCAACAAGGTGCTGGAAACACTCATCTGGAATTTTGCTCCATATTGACTTGATAGCATCACACAGTTGCTGCAGATTTGTCGGCTGCACATCCATAATGCAAATCTCTTGTTCCACCACATGGATTGGGTTCTGGTGACTGTGTAGGCCATTTGAGTCCATTGAACTCATTGTCATGTTCAAGAAGCCAGTTTGAGATGATCTGAGCTTTGTGACATGGCCCGTTATACTGCTGGAAGGAGCCAACAGAAGGTGGCTGTCACAAAGAGATGGACATGGTCAGCAATAATACTCAGGTAGGCTGTGGCATTTAAATGATGATCAATTGGTACTAAGGGGCCCAAATTGTGGCAAGAAAATATCCCCCACACCATTACACCACCACCAGCAGCCTGAACTGTTGATCCAAGGCAAGATGGATCCATGCTTTCATGTTGTTGACATCACACTCTCACCCTACCATCCAAATGTCACAGCAGAAATCAAGACTCATCAGACGTTTTCCAATCTTCTGTTGTCCAATTTTGATGAGCCCGTGCAAATTGTTGCCTCAGTTGCCTGTTCTTAGCTGACAGGAGTGTCACCCAGAGTGGTTTCCTGCTGCTGTAGCCCACCTGCTTCAAGATTTGATGTTTGCCCAGAGGGGGCTGGGCGGTCTCATGGTCTGGAACCCCTGCAGATTTTATTTTTTCTCTCCAGCCGTCTGGAGTTTTTTTTTCCTGTCCTCCCTGGCCATCGGACCTGACTCTTATTCTATGTTAATTAGTTTTGTCTTTTTTTTCTCTTTTCTTCATCATGTAAAGCAGAGATGCTCTTCTGCACACCTTGGTTGTAATGAGTGCTTATTGGAGTTACTTTTGCTTTTCTATCAGCTTGAACCAGTCTGGCCATTCTCCTGTGACCACTGCCATCAACAAGGCATTTTTGCTCAGAGAACTTTCACTCATTGGATATTTTCCCTTTTTTGGTCCATTCTCTGTAAACCCTAGAGATGGGTGTGTATGAAAATCCCAGTAGATGAAAAGTTTCTGAAATACTCAGAGCAGCCCATCTGCTACCAACAGCCAGGCCACGCTCAAAGTCACCTCACTCACCATTCTTCCCCATTCTGATGCTCAGTTTGAACTTCAGCAGTTCATCTTGACAAGGTGTACATGTCTAAATGCATTGAGTTGCTGCCCTGTGATTGGCTAATTAGAGATTTATGTTAACAAGACGTTGAACAGGTGTACCTAATAAAGTGGCCAGTGAGTGTATATAGAGATTAATTTAGACCACTTTTCAGAGATGTGGTTTCAGTTTTACATTAAAGAGTCTTTTTCTGTTGTTGAGTGTCAAAAAAGCCAAATTAAATCAGCTGTGGTTCATTGCTATATAACAAAAAATGTGAAAACTTCCAGGGAGGGTGAAAACTTTTCATAGGCACTGTCTACTGATCAGCCACCACATTAAAACTATTACTGTGAAGTAAATACCGTTGATGATCTCATTACAATGGCACCTGTCAAGGGGTGAGATGTATTAGGCAGGAAGTGAGTCAGTTCTTGAAGGTGGTATGTTGGAAGCAGGAAAAATGGGCAAACGTAAGGATCTGAGCAACTTTGACATGGACCAAATTGTTATGGCTAGACGACTGGGTCAGAGCGTCTTGGGGGGTGTTCCCAGTATGTACTAGTTAATACCTACCAAAAGTGGTCCAAAGAAGGGCAACTGGTGAACCATTGGTTCCAAAGGCTCATTGATTTGCGTTAGGAGTGAAGGCTAACCTATCTGGTTTGATCCCACAGAAGAGCTACTGTAGCACAAATTTCTGAAAACTTAATGCTGGCCGTGACAGAAAGGCATCACCTCTTGCTACATAGCTGCAGAATGGTCAAAGTGCCCATGCAGACCCCTGTCCATCACCAAAAGGGCCTACAATGGGCTCATGAGCATTGGAACTGTATCATGGAGCAAAGGAAGAAGGTGGTCTAGTCTGATGAGTCATGTTTTCGTTTAGAGCATGTGAAGGCTGGGGGCATGTGCATTGTTTACCTGGGGAAGAGATGGCAGGATGCATTATGGGAAGAAGATACAGTATTTATTTTTTTATTATTACTAATTTATAGGAGATTTTAAAGGCACTCAAGGACACCTTACAAAACACATTAATAGTATACAACTATTAATGTTAACTGTTAACACAATATTGAAATTGAACATTTCAACTAAACGTTTTATCAAATAGTGTTTTAAGGTGGGATTTAAAGGTAAGAAGAGAGTCAATGTTACGAATGTCTTGTGGGAGAGACAAGACGAGGGGCCACTCCAGTGAAAGCCCTAAACCCAATGATAGCCAGTCGAGCAGAAGGTATAATAAGATTTAATAGAGGAGGAGGATCTAACAATACAGGAAGGAGTGGAGATATGAAGACAATCAGAGATACAGAGGTGCCAAACTATGGAGGGCCTTGAACGTAAAAAACAGAATCTTAAAATCCATGTGGTATTTAACAGGGATCCAAGGAAGCTGCAGGAGGACAGTAGTAATGAGGTCTGTGGAGGAGTTCTGGTAAGAATACGTGCAGCAGCATTGTGAACCAGTTGTAGTTTATGGAGGAGTTTGTGAGGGAGACAAGCGAGGATAGAATTACATTAATCAATACGAGCTGTAACTAGAGCATGGACAAGAATAGCAGCGCTGTTAGCTCGAAGAGATGGGCGTAAATGGCTGATATTACATAGATGGAAATATGCAGACCAAATAATACTATTAATACCAGCATCAAATTTTAAGGTTCTATCGAGAATGTCACCTAAACTCTTTATCTGGGAGGAATAAGAGAACAGAGAATTATCACTAAATATTATGAGAAATATTGACACATTTGGCCAAAACACTTTTAGTTCCTACCAGAAGAACCTCTGTTTTATCATTATTTAATTTGAGAAAGTCAGCAGACAACCATTATTTAAATTCCTGCAAGCAGTCAGAGAGGAAAGGAGGTGGAAGAGTGGAGTCGGGCTTAGTAGACACATAAAGGTTGGTGTCATCAGCATAACTCTGACTTTCAGACTCCAATTTTGATACAAGTGATAGATGTGGGATGTGCAAGAAAAGATGTCTAAATCATGGAGGCCCTACTTCACAAATTTAGAGAGCTAGAAGGATCTGCTACTAATGTCTTGGTGCCAGATACCAGAGGGCACCATCAGAGGTCTTATGGAGTCCTTGCCTTAGTTGGTTTAGAGCATGAGGGCGACCTAAAAATTTAAGACAGTAGGTTTTAATGTTGTGGCTGATCAGTGTATGTGCATTTACAGTATATGAGTCAGGGAAAACGTCCAGCATGACCTTATTAGAGATGGTCAAAGGAAGATGTGTGTGTTATCATTCCATTAAAACAATCTGGATGAGAACAAGCCATAAAGCCCAACACAGCTCCCCAGTATTATCCACTTCATTCTTCCAAAGTAACATCAACTTGGTCTTTTATTCAACATGTCTGTGGTTCTCTGTGTGAAGAAGAACTTCCTAAGGTTTGTGTGAAATTTACCCTTAACAATTTTCCAGCTATAACTCTGTGCTGTTGATGAATTCATTTTACCGTCAAGTCACCGTCTTGATCCACTGGACTAATTCCCTTCATAAGTTTAAACACTTCAGTCATGTCTCCTCTTCATTTCCTTTTGCTTAAATGGAAATGGCTCAGCTCTTTTACTCTTTCGTCATAAGTCACCCCCTGTAGCCCTGGAATCAGCCTAGTTGCTCATCTCTGGACTTTTTCCAGCACTGCTATGACCTTAGCATTGCAGATATTAGATATGGAAGGAGGAAATCCAGATAAACATATGCCCTGTTTGTTCAGTGAGTGCTTTTGGAGTAGTAGCAGCAGAAGCACCTCTAAATGACACAGGGAGAGAGAAAGAAAAGCAGCGTGAGATGAATTGGGCAATAACCCAGGGCACTAGAGGACAGGGAATCCTCTTTAATAAAACCCCTGTGTGCGTCCAGGTGTCCGTGTGTGTGTGTCTTCTGGTGAAGTGTGCATGCGCGGGGCCACACAGCACGTGTTCAGTCTCTTCCTGTGCATTCCCTGTGCAGAGAGAGAGAGACAGACAGACAGACACACACACACACAGGTGTGCGCGAGAAAGACACACACACGAGACAGACAGACAGACACACACATGAGACAGACAGACAAACACACACAAACACAGACACAGAGGCGCGCGCTTAAGAAAGACACACACACACACACAAGAGACAGACAGACACACACACACAGGCTCCCACGTGCATTGTTGCAATGTTACTTTTCTTGGTTGTTAATTAAATTACGGATTTTTCAAACGTTCATTTTTTCCCAGTGCTTAAAACTCATTAAAAAAAGTGTTTTTAGCGAGCGAGTCGTAAGGCTATAGTGCAAACTCTTGCAATGTTAGTTTTCTCTGTTGTTCAAGGTTTTCTTAGTGTTATTCAATGTTTTTACATTTAGTTTACTATTACGCTGTGAATTCAATGGTATAATTAACTACAAAGTATATTTGTGCTTAAAAACTTAAAAATATATATATTTACATACAGTTCATACAGTCTGGAACGGATTAATTGTATTTACATACAATCCTATGGGGCAAATTACTTCAGTTCACGACCAAATTCAAGACCAGAGTTTTGGAACGAATTATGGTTGTGAACCGAGATTCCACTGTGTTACTGTCAGACAAAATTACAGGCATTTTACGGAAATACAAACCAGTATTACTGAGAGAGAAAATTAAAGGCACACAATACAGTGATGCATATTACAGCCACATACAAGGTCCCATGCCATTTAATATAGACTGTTCCTTGTAACGGGCTTAATGTCTAGTAATAATAATAATAGTAATAAGTTGCATTTATAGAGCGCCTTTCACAAACCCACTTTACATATAAAGGAGGAGGAAAAAAAAGATATCACACAGAACACAAACGTTTCTCAAAAAGGAATGTTTTGAGTTGAGATTTAAAGGGGGAGAAAGAGGAGCCATCTCGGAGAGACTGAGGAAGAGAGTTCCAGAGTTGAGGGGCCATAACACTGAAGGACCTGCCTGCCAGGGTGGAGAGTCTGGTGCGAGATTACTGCTCGTGGACCTAGGAGAGCGACAAGGAGTGTATGGAGCTGAGTGAGGTAGAGAGGGGCAAATGTTATGTAGGGCTTTGAAGGTGAGAAGCAGAATCTTATATTTAATCCTTGATGGAACCGGTAACCAGTGATGCTGGGAGAGAACAGGGGAGATGTGAGCAAAATGCTTTGTGTGGGGGAGGACTCTGGCTGCGGAGTTCTGAATGCACTGTAACCCCTTTATAGATTTTGCAGGGAGGCCGGTGAAGAGGGAATTACAGTAATCAATACGAGACATTATGAAACAATGAACCAGAGTTTGAGCATCATTAAAGGACAACGATGGATGGAGGCAGGCAATGTTAGATGACAGAATAAAATTTTGGACAGAGACCTAATGTGTAGCTCAAAGTTAAGTGATGAATCAAACAACACACCTACATTTCCAACAACATTAACAGGCTTGACAAATGTACCATCAATAGAAACAGAGAAGTTGGATGCCTTAGAAAGTAGGGAGTTTGGGCCTACCAGTAGCACTTCAGCTTTACTGGCATTAAGTTTGCGAATGTTATAGCTTAAGATCAGTGATGCAGTTAGTGAGTGTGCTGAGAGGAGAGTCTGCACTAAGATATAACTGTATATCGTCTACATAGCAGTGGAAGTTAAGGCCATGTCTGTTAATAATCTAACCCAAAGGAAGGATATAGAGTAAAAAAAGAGTAATGGCCCAAGGACTGAACCGTGATGGACACCACATGACACAGGTGAGGTGAAGGATTTATATCAGCCGAGTGTGGCAAACTGTTGCCTATTAGAATGATATGATGTGAGCCATTGAAGGGTTATGCCGGAGATCCCTACGGTGGAGACGTGACAGGAGGATTTCATGATTAACAGTGTCAAATGCTGCACTTAAGTCAAGAAGGAGGAGAATATTAAGTGAACCGCAATCTGCAGACCGGAGAAGATCATTAACTACGTGGAGAAGAGCTGTCTCAGTGCTGTGCTGTGTACGAAAGCCAGACTGAAAAGGCTCATAGAGTGTATTGTCTAGAAGAAAAGCATGGAGTTGTGTAGCAACCAGACGTTCCATCACCTTAGCCAAAAAGGGAAGACTAGAGATAGGCCTGTAAACTGGAGTGAGAAGAAGGATCCTGGTCAGGTTTTTTAAGGAGTGGTGTAACTGCAGCAGTTTTGAGGGCAGTAGGGACAGAACCTGAAACACATTGCCTGACAAATATTGTTGAAAGTTTGTGAAACAATTGGGAATTGCTGTCCAGAAGATGCAGCACATGGTCCCAGACTGGAGGAAAAAGACCAGAGTTATATCCATAAGAACTGAAAGGTATGGAGACACTGTCTTCTGAATTAAACTGTAGGGTACGTGGACATTAGGTTGCACTAGAGGGTGCATCAGCCTAACATCCCTGCAGAAACTGGCAACCCCTGCCCCTGGAACTGATTGTGGTTCATGACCCTGAAATGTGCATTCAGATACATTCTTAGGCCCAATCAAATTCTCAGACATTGGGGGGTCGAGTGTGTGTCAGTAGAACAGGGTCCAAGGCAAGAAGGGAACGCAGATTGCAGCACTTGCATATCAATGTAATTGTGTATAAAATGTGAAAAGTTGAATAATTCTCTTTAAATATATGGGCATTGGAATATGTAGAACTGTATTTGAGTATAATATTACATAACACAGATGACAATTAGAGCTGTGGAGCAGAAATTATCATTTTTATTATTATTGTACCACATAAAAACAGAAAAGGATAAGCCAGAATGGTCCAGCAAAAGTCAAGATGCCTCCCACAGAGCACTCATAAGTGGGCAAGTTGTCAAAAGGCATCTGGCTGCTTATTAGTGACTACAGCTGTGTGCCATATTAAACAGATGTTTTCTTTGAGGCACTGAGCATAAAATGAGTTGAATAAGAGACACACATTACCTAAATACACCAGCTTTCTATATTGACTTTTATAAGCGTATTTATATTTAGCAATGCATGAAAAAAACAGTTTCAAACAGCTTTCAATAAGTTATGAGTCACCAGAACACATACTCGTATTTCTAACTTGAACCAAGTGTGTCAATGTGCGTCACTCAACCCTGTGTGCTCAGCTGTACACTGGCCATTGTTTTGTAAAATGAAAAAAGAAAGAAAAAAAAAATCACAAGATTTCAAAGACTGTTCTGATTGTGCTGCTTACTTTGTAAAATTTGAAGGAGCAGTGCAATTAGACCACGAGGCACTAACTGCTGATAACATGTAATGCAGAAAAAGTTAATCTCGAATGTTAGAAGCAGTATGACAACTTCACAGTGAATGAATGAGGAGGTAAAAAGACTTGGAAATAAAAACAAGTATGAGAATGTAGGCATGGCGTAACGTGCAGGTGCTGTTGTTTTGTTTGTATTGTCAAATTTTTGTTTTGTCTTTTATTTGTATTTATATTTCTTTTATTTACTGCTGGGGGGTTTGCCCCCTGCTCGCTTCGTTTGCCAACCCCTGGGCCTGCGCTATGTGCTAGCCTCTTTGCGGTTCTGCCGCTCGCGTATGGGGATGCGGATGCAGATGTACAAATTAAATAGATTTTTATTTTCATGGGGATTGTTACATATGCATAATAGAACTAACTATTTTACATTACAGAGAGTAATTAACCATATTAAAAAATAGTAAAAGGTAATAATTTGAAAGTAAATTATGCTTCATGTTGCGTTAGAGTTATTTGTTGCGTTATATGATTTCGTTCTTTTTGGATTTGAAATTAACACGTTAATACTTTTTAACTTAAGCTTTTACTGTAAAGCTTCAATAAAATAATTTTTGAATTCAATTTTAGTCAATATTGCATTGAATTGTGATTCTGTGTTTGGACTTTCAATGTGTTAACACCATGTATAACTGCACATGATTGAATTTCGTTTCTTTCTCTCTATTAAATAAAATGACTATTTCCAGTGTTTGGCTCTGAGAGTTGTTAATTGTCTTTGCAAAAGCTATTCTAACTGGAAACTGTTAAAGTTTTAATACAAATGGCATATCAAGATCTCCTTTGTTGTCTAATGTTATCCACTGAAGATTTACTACATTACCTTTCTTGGATACATCTTTCTTTCTACAGTAATTCGTGTGGTGGAAGACCGGACGGTGTTAACGGTTGTAGATATTCTACGGGATATTGCAAGTTGATGTTTTTATCTTCTTCACCATCATCACCAACTGTTTCAGCATAGTCTATTGATACTCATTTAACCAATTTGCTGTGTAACCGATCAACATTTTTGTCGTTAATTCATTTGACTTCATCGTTTCTCAGTGCTAGGATTGCCCGTGTACTCAGTTTTTCTGTTGATAACTCTTCATGATGAAATTCTTCAATAAGATTTGGACATAATACGTCTTCTTAAATTGTGAACTTAAAGTGAGGAAAGCGTAAAAATTTATAAGAACTGAGAGAGCAGGAACTGTGTCTGACAAAAGCACTAATGAGAGCTGAGAGTACCATGTGCGTGGTTTAATATGGTTGAGAGGAGGGTGTGTCTTGAAAAAATATCAAGGTCGAAGTCTCGCGGGACTTGTCTTGTCGCATCATTTTTTTTATATAATAGAGAGATATACATTTTTCTTTGTATTTCATTTGTAAGTGGATATGACCTAGGTTATGTCCCTTGTGCTTTGTGGGTGGTTCCCCAAGGGGCAGGGTCACCTGCCAATCACTACAAGGAGCAGCCCTCCACCCTATATATGGGAGGGCATTCCATAGTTCCTGGCAGTTCATTTCAAACGTGCTAGGGAGTGAAGTGTTTCTTGTCTTTGCTTTTGCCTTTGCATTGTGATTTCCTAGATTTTCAACCCTGTGCTCTGTTTCTCGATGACGACTTTAGATTTTGTGTTGGGACTGTGTTTACCGATTTTTCGAACCTTTGCTCTGTTTTTTGATTACACCTTTGGATTCTGTATTGGATCTTTGTTTACTGTGATTGTCTGACTTTTTCAACTCATTTGAGCTCTTCAGAGCGTTCTGTTTTGCAGAGTCTTTTGAATAAAATAAACCTTTTATTTTAAAGATTTTTTAAGACCCTTTCTTCTCGGAGTTTGAGGGTTTTTCCCCCACTAAAAGGCTATTCTTTGAAATGCTTTGGACTCCCCAGTCATGACAGGTGCATTTGGTGACTTGATTAGCAGGTTTAAAAGTTTTACACTTTCTAGTCGCTTCATCAAAGATTTTGTTATCTCAATTTTTATTACAGACAGTGAAATAAAGAGTACTCTAAACTTGCACCTTGCTGAGGTTTTTTCATGTGTGGAAGTGGATAACCTCCCAGCGGTAACAGGGCCTACTAAGGAGTGTACTGAGTGATTTATTAAGGTTAAGTTTGCAGATGATATCAATTTAGGTAGAGTGGCAGATAATCTGGAATCCATTGAGTCATTACAGAGGAACTTGGACAGCAGACAGGCTTGGGCAGATTTGTGGAATATGAAAATTAATGTAAGTAAATGTAAAGAATTACACATAGGAAGCAGTGACATTTTCAGGACTCTGTTGTGGAGGTCCCTTCACAACCAGTAAAAACAATTGTGTAGTTACATGGCAGATGACAACAAATGTTATACAAATTTAACCACAACATATCAGATTTTGATTAAAATGGCTATACTGAATTAAGCTGTATCATTCATAATATTATTATTTAAAAACTCCATCTCACACAGTAGACACACAAAGTTTTTAAGCAATGTGGACTAAAGTTGCTTCAGGGATGCCTCCAAGATTAGGGGCCATGAAGCTTAAACTTCATTATCTTCAGAGTAGATCCACCCCGGCAGGAAGTAAAAATGTGACGTTTGAATACACAATGGGAGGTCTGAAAATCAAAAGTACACTTTATGAGAAGGACTTAGGAGTCATAGTGGACTCATCACTATCCACTGCCAGACCGTGTTCAGAAGCCATTAAGGAGGCTAACAGAATGTCAACAACAACATTTATTTATATAGCACATTTTCATACAAAAAAATGTAGCTCAAAGTGCTTTACAAAATGAAGAATAGAAGAATAAAAGACACAGTTACAAAATAAAATAAGTCAACATTAATTAACATAGAATAAGAGTAAGGTCCAATGGCCAGGGTGGACAGAAAAAAAAACTCCAGACGGCTGGAGTGTTGCATACGATACGAGAGCGTACAGGTGCAGTTTTTCTCAGAAAGGCGTTTATTTCCGAACCACCAGTTCCGCCAGACACTCAACCTCTAACCCCAAACACTTTACGGCCAACAAGAACACACTGTTGTAAAATGTACATATTGCAGACATAACATGGAGAAAAAAAAAATCTGCAGGAATTCCAAACCATGAGACCGCCCAGTCCCCTCTGGGCATTCTACCTAACATAAGTGAAACAGTCCTCTTTGGATTTAGGGTTAGGTTATATAGCACCTTGATGTGTGGTGTACAAGTCACAGGAGGTGCTGCTCAAGCTTTATGACACACTGGTGAGGCCTCATCTGGAGTACTGGGTGTAGTTTTGGTCTCCAGAAAGGACAAAGCAGTGCTGGTAAAAGTCCAGAAAAGAGCGACTAGGCTGATTCTGGGGCTACAGGGGATGAATTATGATGAAAGATTAAAACAGCTGAGCCTTTATAGTTTAAGCAAAAGGAGATTAGGAGGAGACCTGACTGACATGTTTAATTATGTAGGGAATTAGTCCAGTGGATTGAGACTGTGACTTTAAAGTGAATTTAACAAGAACACAGGGATCAGTTGGAAACTTGTTAAAGGTGAATTTTGCACAAACATATGAAAGTTTTTTCTCATACAGAGAACCGTAAACATATGGAATAAAGGACCAAGTACGCATGGTAGATAGTAGGAATTTGGGAATGTTCAAAACTCGACTTGGTGTTATTTTGGAATTATGAAGTGGATAAAACTAGATTCAAGATTTATGAAGTTTAGTGTCATATGCACAGTAAAAAAAACACAGTGGTTTAAACCATGCAATGTCATTTTTACTTCGCCAGTCTCCTTTACACCAAACAATAAATTAAATAAACGTTAACCTAAAAGTAATAATTAGGCAGAAATCAGAAAATAATCAGAAAAAAATGTAATAAATAAAGTACTCTGTTCCTCGTGCTACAGACAGGGTAACAATCAATGATGAATGTATGATTCATAAGTCTGATGGCCTGTGGGTAGAAGCTATTTGTGAGACTAGCACAAGGTTGAATGGCCTGTTCTCATCTAAATATTTTTAATTATATTTTTTTTGTAACAGTGATATTCTTAGGGGGTGTCAGGGTGGCACAGTGGAAGTGCTGCTG
This sequence comes from Polypterus senegalus, assembly GCF_016835505.1. Classification (NCBI taxonomy): domain Eukaryota; kingdom Metazoa; phylum Chordata; class Cladistia; order Polypteriformes; family Polypteridae; genus Polypterus; species Polypterus senegalus. Next base: position 124,546,505 of record NC_053167.1, read on the forward strand.
CTTCACAGTAAGAGGACCAAGGTTTGCATCCTGTGTTCTCCCTGTGAGGAGTTTGCATGTTCTCCCCATGTCTGCGTGGGGTTCCTCCAGTTCCGCCGGAATTCTCTGGCACTTCAAATATATGCAGGTTAGTTGAATTGGTTATAATAAGTTGGCCCTATACTGTGTATGTGAGTGTGATTCATGTTAGGGTGGACTGCCACCCTGTCCAGGATTTCTTCATACCTTTCATTCTTGGCTAGCAGGGATAGGCTCCAACACCCACTGTGACCCTGTTCGGGACTATGTGGGTTAGAAAATTACTGACTGACTGATATTCACACATACTAGTGATAATAGACAGTAGTTAAATGTAGTAGTAGTGTACATAAAATATGTTTTCAGTACTGTTTTACAATATCAAGTGGCTGAAATTGCTTTAACAGACAGCCAATTCCAGCTTAAATGATGTGGTGTGGTGTTGTTAGCAGCCGAATGTGGATAACTGGATTGAAATTCTCAAATTCTCAGTTTTTCAAAGTTGTACCTAAAGGATATTTAAAATCTGCGTTGAAGTTTTAAGCTAAAAATGTTGTCTTCACCTGAACATGATAGATGGCATTTATTGCAGTGTATTACCACTAAATGATAGTGTCAGAAAATGCTGAATAATTTTAAATAATACATATTTAGAGTGATGTGCAGAGTGGAGACAGAATCTCTGAGTTTCTCCCAGTTGATTATGGGGTTCGTCAGTAGTGTGTTCTGCTCCTACTCTGTTCAGTGCTTGCATAGACTGGGTGTTGGGCAAGGTCATGGGCTCCAGTGGCCGAGCGGCATCTGTTGATGAAGAAAGATTCACTGATCTTGACTTTGCCGACAATGTTTCGCAGAGTCAATGGAGGCTCTGATCAGTGCTCTTGAGAGACTGAGTGAGGAGTCTGAGTGTCTGGGCTTTCGAGTGTCCTGATAAAAAACAACATCCAGGCCTTTAATGACCTCCTAGGCACAGCCATCAGCAGTGTGTCTGTCCATGGAGAGAGTGTCGACCTTGTCGAGAGGTTTACTTACCTCGGCAGTGGCATTCATGTCTCTGGTGACTCTTCCTATGAAGTCAGTAGACGGATCAGGAGAGCAAGGGGGGAATGAGGTAAGGGGTTTGTCACGCTCCTGATATCACTACAAAATGACGAAGGTCCAAGTCTTTAGAGTCCAGGTCCTTCCTGTTTTGCTATATGGTTGCAAGACATGGAGGCAATCCAGTGACCTGAGAAAAAGACTGAATTCCATCGGTACTGTGTCTCTTCAGAGTATCCTTGGGTACCACTGGTTTGACTTTGTGTCGAATGAGTGGCTGCTTAAGGAGTCCCGAATGAGGCACATTACCTGAATTGTGAGGGAGTGTCAGTTACAGCACTATGGCCGTGTGGCACGATTCCCCGAGGGTGATTGCTGAAGACCTGAATGGCTGGACCAGGCCAAGGGGACACCCAAGTAACACCTGCCTGCTTCAGATGGAGGGTGGGACTGGACCATGTGTCTGCCTGGGGAGTTACAGAGCTACTTCATTGTGTGGTGGGTGCGGCAACATGCTGTACCAGTGCCTGCTCCCCAACCTGACCTGACATGTTTACTCACTGTAATTTACAGTGTCACTGAGACATCTTTTATACATTTCCACATAAGTTAAGTTGCTTTCATTTCTTTACTTTCATGAACATCATCATGTCACTCACTTCAATTTTAAGGAGAAGGAGAAGTGAGCTGCTGTGCCTGAGGTTCATGTAAGACTCTACTCAACTAGAGACCAACACAGAATGGAGGGAAGGCAGAAGGTCTTCCCATGTGAGGAAGTGGATAATCTTCCATCAGTGATGGACCACTAAGGAGAGTCCAAGTGATTTATCAAGTTAAAGTTTGCAGGCAATATGAAGGTGGGTGGATTGGCAGATAGTCTAGAATCAGCTGAATCAATACAGAGGGACATGGACTGTAGACAGGCTTGGGTAGATTTGTCAGTAAATGGAAAGAATTACACATATGAAGTGAAAATGTTAGATATGAATATACACTAGGAGGTCTGAATATTGAAAATACTTCTTATGAAAAGGAGCTGGAGAAGTGAGCTGCTGTGCCTGGTTCATGCAAAATGTTGCTTAGCCTCAGAGATGAGCACAAGATGTGTGAAGACAGAAGTAGGTTGTTAGTTTGATATGAAACCCTACTGCTTCATTCTGTTACAATAAGAGATGGATAAATAAACAATATAATTACTACCTGTGTGAAGAAATAAAGAATGTCATTATTAGCTAATTGAATAAATAGGAAGGACAGTCAAAAAGTTTCCACACTTTATATTTTCGTTGGAAACGGTGAAGGCGGAAGGAGTAGTAATTGGGCATTAAAAAGTTGGTATGACGCTGGGAAAATTGCATTGCAAACTTTGACTATGTAGAAAAGTGATGTCATTTGTTTTATAAATCCTTAATAAATAGAGTTAAAGAAATGGCCTGAAACTTTTTGAACATCCCTCGTACTTACCCAGCTAACAGCAATCATACCTTGCTTATATGCTAATACTTGGCCATTTAACCTTGGTTGTTTCTGGCTATTACCCGTCTCATGTCCTGTTCAAGGTGTTTTTCCTTCAGCATAAACAACTTCAAGGGCCTCATGCATAACGCCGTGAGTGGAATTCACACTAAAACATGGCTTAAGGACAAAAGCAGAAATGTTCGTATGCACAAAAAAATCCAGATGCATAAATCTGTGTGAACGCCAACTTCCAAGTTCTTTCGCTACATAAATCCCAGTCAGCATGAAAAGTAGCACATGTGTACGCGCCTGCTGCCCCACCCAAACTCCTCCCAAAATTACACCTCTTTGAATATGCAAATCAATATAAATAGCCCTTAAGCTCAGCATTCTGTGAAAAGGCAATGACAAAAGCACGGAGAAAATAGAAGAATTTCAGCGAATACCAAGTGGAGGCAAGGAAAAACATACTATTTGTTGGCTTAAACAGTGGTATAAACAACAAAAGGAAGTTGATCGAGTGACATAGAGTGTCAGAGAAACTCAAAAGCTCAAGTTCACATAGTCGCACAGTGCTCAAAATATAAAAGAAGTTGTCAGATATCAAAGTTGCTGTGAAAAGGCGAGTCGTAGCCCACCGTCTGAGTGTCATATGAAAGCTTATTAGGGTACAGAGAAAAAAAAATAGGCACACAGTGGGGAACAAAGCACGAAATGTCAACTTTAATCTTGAAATCTCCACTTTAATCACATAGTTTATTTTGTCATTAAAGTAGAACATCAGAAACTTCATCTTAAAATCTTTTAATTTACTAGTTTCTCTAATCCCATCATAACTAAAGTAGCAAGTTTAAATGATTTGTTTTGTATTTGACCTTCAGAGGGGACTGGGCAGTCTCATGGTCTGGAATCCCTGCAGATTTTTTTTTTTTTTCTCCAGCCGTCTGGAGTTTTTTTTTGTTTTTTCTGTCCACCCTGGCCATCAGACCTTACTCTTATTCTATGTTAATTAATGTTGACCTATATTATTTTCTGTCTTTTATTCTTCTATTCTTCATTATGTAAAGCACTTTGAGCTACATTTTTGTATGAAAATTTACTATATAAATAAATGTTGTTGTTGTTCTATGTGCTCTATGTGTGTGAATCACTATGTGCCTCTTAAATGGGCTTTCTCTTCCTCCGACAGGACACAAAATCTATTGCATTCGTAATATTACAGCTCTCTGAATAATTAAAATACTGAGATGTATACTTGATATCATTTTCATGATGATAGGAGTTAAAGCATGTTATTAAACATGAGAACACGGTGGCGCAGTGATTGTTCATACCTCATGCAAGATGCTTGCCGCGCTGTGTGTGACCTTCGATGAAATACTTTATTGTAGCAGTACTGTCTCTTTCGAGCGTACTAACTTCCAATTCCTATCCTTACTTTTCTTTCACCAAATACCCAATCGCCACACAATCAGCTCTGTAATAGACGTTAAGCTATCTGTAAGCTTAGATCGCCGATTCTTCAAAACTTTTAAGGAGCATTGAAATATCTTCGTAGTACATGTTTAATTATTCTATCCTTCCAAAGTCGCATCAGCCCCAGCAAGAATACATCGCGAGGCAGGAACAATCCGTGAACGGAGCGCCAGATCCTTGCTAGCGCTGTGACTGTGACACAATGTCCTAACATGTTTAATTATTAACAATAAAGATAAGGAGCACTTGATGGACTGATTGAGTGCGTTTATAGTTCTTGGGATGAAACTGTTTCTGAACCGCGAGATCCATACAGGAAAGGCTCTGAAGTGTTTGCCATATGAAAGCAGTTCAAATAGGCACCATGGCTGAGGCAGCGTGTGCTTGATGCTGTATAATGATAATTCTCTTTCCAGTCAGATGCTGTAGAGCTGTGATTCACCATTCAGATACAGTGATATAAATACTCCGAGTGGTGTAGTGAGAGTAACATGGAAAAAGATGATCCGCTGTGGCAACCTCTAACGGGAGCAGCTGAAAGAAGAAGAAGAAGAAGAAGAAGGTGCAGTGAGAGTAAAAACGCTAAAGCAGCTATTGTATTTAGAATAGTTTGACCATTTTAATGACCATTATGTTGTTACAGGTTAATTACAATCAGATGCATTAAACTAATAAACAATATGCAGTTAATTTCAGTGTATTTATAAAGCCGCGTCAGGGATGTGGATCTAAAAAAGAAATGGAAACTATACTGGAACATTAGCACTGCTTTGATGCTGGGTGCCGCCAGTTTGCAAAACTGAGCAGAGAACTTGCGTGCACCAGGGTTTTAGCTACCGTGAAAATGTGCGTGGCTTTACGGCAAGTTTAGGTTTTATACGTTGTGATTTGAGCGTGGAAACGGGCTTAGGCAACATTTTTGTGCATACGCACCGTTTATACATGAGGCTCCAGGTGTTTCACACTTTTGTCTTCAGGAGCAACTGTCGAAGGAGTAAACGAAAAAATATATAACAAATACACAAGCTCATCCACTCCAAGCCCAGATTAAGACCACCCACAGGATCCAGTATGGTTTAATGAACAGAGCACCATAACATAGAATCAAATACTTCTAAGAATTCAATGTTTCATGTAGTGCAGTAATTACATTTGATCTGAATGCACAAACACTTACTTGTATTAACGAGCTGGGGGGAGAGGTCCTCCATTTCAATTTTGGTGCACAGACATTTGATCGTTTAAGCAAGCTGTGGGGTACCCTTGTCAATTATTCGATAGTTGCAATGGGTTGAGGGGGTCCCCTTGGTGATTTTGACGCACAGTCGTTCGTACATAATAACAAACGGGGGTCCCCTTGGTAGTTTTCAGGTGCAGATGCGTGACCATTTCACCATTTCACCACGGTTGTTATATCAAGGTGGGGCGGTGTTGCATCTAATGAAAAGGCTCCTGGTTGTGCACCCAGTACACCCTGATGGTAGATCCACCCGTGAACCACTCTCAATGGAAAACTGACACAGTAAACTCATTCGTAAACAATTTATTCCATAGCTGGAGCCACTGACTGCTCGGCCTCCTCTACACCGCACTAGCTCATCCACCCAATTCTGCCTTTGCTTTCTTTTTCAATCTGCCTCCCGCTACAGTCCCCGTTTTATACCTCCATGGGCACACTGTCCTAATTATGAACTGCAGAGAGTCCATAAGAAAACTGGAACCAGCTGTACACTCCTGTGCAAGGGTGATCAGTCACAATCCTCCCATTAAACTTCCAAGAGTCACATGCACACACACCCATGGAGCCCGAGTCACGTCATTTTTGTTCAAAACAAAACCTGCTCTCTCTGTGGACTTCTGTCTCCCCAAAGAGCCAGCAAATCGATAGCCAGACTACCACTAGGCTTATCTGATCACCGCTCTTTTTACCTTCGCCACATTTTCAAAACTGCATTGTCAAGAGGAAAAGTACACAAAAAAGATCTCTCTATATAATGTATCAACAAATGTTTTGTGACCTCTAGGGGGCGTTGCAGCACCTCAAACCCCAGACACAACCACAATGGCACAAGTCCTGAGTTCAAATACAAAGGTTTATTATCAAAAATACATTATAAAGGCACCCAAAAGTGACACAACAATAACAACATTTATTTATATAGCACATTTTCATACAAATGGTGTATGTAGCTCAAAGTGCTTTACGAGATGAAGAAAGAAAAGTTTATATTAAACAAAAATAAGATTAGGCAATACCAAGTAACAAAGAATAAAGTAAGGTCAGATGGCCAGTAGGACAGAAAAAACTCCAGATGGGACAGATAAAAAAACAACAAAATCTGCAAGGGTTCCAAGGCCAAGAGACCACCCAGGCCCCACTGGGCATTCTCCCTAACATACAGTAAATTATCTAAATTAGTCCTTATGGCTTTCAGGCTACAAGTGCAAGAATTTGATGATGATGGTCATGTGGACATCTGGGGTACTGCCTTCAGTCCATCAAGGTAGGAGCTACAACCACAAGTATTCTCTCATCTTCTCACTTTTCCCTCTACTGCCACTCCTCCCGAGAAGCTTTGTCCATTGTCCACCTGACTCCAACTCTCCCAGATGAGGTCGAGTGGCTTCTGTTATATTAGAGCAGGGAGGTACTTTCAGTGCTAGGGCAAAACCCCTTGGAAGCATCACTGGATCATGAAGTCCCCAATAGCAGGTGTTACACAGGCCCACAACACCCCCTGGCGGAACACACGGAACCCAACAAGACTGCTCCACAGTACTACCATACCCAGCATGCCCTGCGGGTGTGCAGGGTGCCATTCCTAGCATGCCCAGCAGGAGCTGCCATCTGGGGGAGACCAAAGCCATGTCCCATTGTCTCTCCTTGTCATTCTAATATACAGGCCATCCAGCTGGGTAACTGTCTCTGCTGCATACACCCTTTTTAAAGCATTGGCGACAGTATTTTGCGTGAACTAATTCAAAAGAGCGTGTTCATTGAACAAGCTCATTTTTCTAAGAATGGTGAACTTAACGTATTTGCAAGTGAAGAACTGGAACATGAGCTAGTTCAGTTTTAGGTGACATTCTGGATCTGGTTTAGGTCCAGATTAAACATTTTGCTTTACCGTGTAATGTAGGGGTGGAGCCAAATCTGAATGTGGTATTCGGATACAGTACAAATAGTGGATTTTTACAAATATTTATTTTGTTTCAATTTTTTGCTGTATATTTGTATTCGAAAAAAATAACGTGAAATCAAATAGGCACTGTCTGTGTCTGCCTGCTTGAGCTTAAGCTGCACTCTTGCTGACAGGAGCACGCGGTGAAGCTCCGCTTTCGCTTTTAGGAAAATGTTGTACTTTGCGAGGCCACTTTATATTTTTCCCCGTTGGGCATGCAATATGTGATGCAAATTTTGACCAGCAGCATAATAGGATAGTTCACCTACACGCTGGTTCCACAGTCACCGTTTGAGTTACACAGTTGGAAATAGAGCTGTAATTTATATGTATACTTTGTGAAAGAATGAGTCTCAACACACTGGGAAGGTTTGGGGCAGCCATCCATATATTGTCCCTGGCTGCAAAAGACTTAAAGAAAACAAGATGTTCTTTGCTTGAGTTCCCAGATTGAACTGAACTGGTTTGGAAAGATGGAGGTTTTATATGCTGTGAACCAGAAGTTATGTCATTTGACTGGAACAGGAAGACACGTCAGTCTGGATGCCGGAACAGGAAGTGACGTCAGTCTTTGCGCCAGGACAGGAAATGATGTTAAATCAGGCAGGGTTCCCCATATTTGGTTTGTAGAGATAACAAATAGGTTTAGAGCACCCCGCCACACCCTGGCATGGCGGGTAATTACCTCCACTTGGCTCACTCGGCTCACTCCTAGTCGCACATGTGTGACAGCTTGCATCTATTAAATTTCTTTTTTGACCGGGAGGATATTAGCATATATGGTTATATGTGTTTGTTGCTGGGTATAACTCAATAAAATGTATTTAAATAATAAAGTTTTCATAATTATTATGTTTTATTTAAGAACACATTAATAGCCTTATATAAGGCATGCAAAATTGAAAAAAGTAAACTTGTAACGGCCGGCCCTTTACCCAGACTGGCCACTACACTACCAAGACTATTTCTCTGGACTAGCCTGAAGACTCTTGAGATGATAACAAGCCGTACTCATTACAGATTGTCCTGTTTTTCCTGACATGACGAAATAACAAGCAAACAGTAGACAGATATATAAAATCAAACACGGATATATTGTAAGTCATAAATACACATGAGGACAGACGAATGTTCAATAATATATATATGTGCACACAAACCACCACTATCCCAATGACACCAGTGAATAATTATAAATTATATGAAAATACGAATACACAATGTTTATAAAAACCCTCCCTTGCACCTTAACAATAAATGAATAAACACAAACACAGATGAATGATAAACGGAGGTTGAAATGAAAGTGATAAATGAGTCCAAAAGCTAATAAAGTCCGGCAATAGTTGAACATTGGCTGGTGTGATATTTTACTTCCTCCCGACAGTACAAAAAATGACCTCACCATAATTGTCCTCAGCAGTGGTTGATAAGAATCCAAACCCCGGGATTTCTCGGTGCCTGCTGTCGTGATAATGATACGGCTCCTGAAGAAGCAAGTATTGGACTGGTTTGATGATCGGAAATGAGTTGAAATATGGACGCTGGTCTTGAGAGAGGTGTACTGTTGGACCCGGGAAGCAGAGAAGAAACTTAGGGACTGCTTTGAATCTGTGGATTGGGATGTTTTCAAAGAGTCCTCTGAGAATCTGGACGAGTATGCCGCAGTTGTCACAGGCTTCATCGGCAAATGTGTGGATGACTGCGTACCCACAAAGTCTATACACGTATTTCCGAACCAGAAGCCCTGGATGTGTGCTGAAGTATGCTGGCGGATCTGTGAGCACAGCAGTGAGATACACAGGCATACAAAAAGAGCAGGTATGATCTCCGAAAAGCCATTAAATATGCAAAGTGCCAGTACGCCCACAAACTGGACTCTCAGTTTAACAACACAGCAGACGTTCGTCGGATGTGGCAGGGTATTCAGCTGATCACAGACTACAAACCCCAGACACATACGGCCACAGCTACCACCGCTTCACTACCAGATGAGTTGACCGTGTTTTTCGCTCACTTCGAGCGCACTAACATGGACAGGCCCGTGGGACCACCCCCCACAGCGACACAAGACTCCAGCCTGAGGCTCTCTGAGGATGACGTGAGGAAGACTTTTTCCCGACTCAGCATCCGCAAAGCACCCAGCCCAGACTGAGTCTCAGGTCGCATTTTAAAAACATGTTGCGATCTTGCGAGCTGCTGTCTTTACGGATATTTTTAACACATCTCTGAGAGTTTCATCTGTCCCCACTTGCTTCAAGCACACAGCCATCATCTCTATCCCAAAGAAAAATAAAGTAGACTGCCCTAATGATTAATGCCCAGTAGCACTTACTGCCATAGCCCTGAAGTGCTTTGAGAGGCTGGTGTTAGAACACATCAAGGACAACATCCCTGACAGTCTGGACCCCCTCCAGTTTGCCTACCATTGCAACAGGTCCACTGAGGATGCCATCTCCATAACACTTCACACCACCCTGTCTCATCTAGAGAACAAGAACTGTTATGCCAGGCTGCTGTTTGTGGACTACAGCTCTGCATTTAACACCGTCATTTCATCTCATCTCATTGCTAAACTTCTGGATCTGGGGCTTAGCTCTTCACTGTGCAACTGGGTACTGGACTTCCTCACCGGTAGAACTCAGCAAGTGCGTATTGGTGGAAAAACCTCCTCCATCATCACCATCAACGCTGGCACCCCGCAGGACATTGCTGCACTCCCTGCTTTACTCTCTCTACACCCATGACTACATCACTAAGTACAGCTCTAACACCATCCTCAAGTTTGCTGACGATACCACTGTAATAGGTCTGATCAGTGAGGATGATGAGAAGGCCTACAGGGAGAAGGTCAGACTCCTGGCAGACTGGTGTCAGGACAACAACCTCACCCTCAACGTTAGCAAAACTAAGGAGAGGATTGTGGATTTCCGCAAACAGGCAACACAGCACAGCCCCATTTACATCGGAGGTGAGGCTGTGGAGCAGGTCAGCAGCTTTAAGTTCCTCGGAGTCACCCTCACTGATGATCTTAAATGGTCAAGTCACACTGCGGCAGTAGTCAAAAAAGCCCAACAACGCTTCTACTTCCTCAGGAGACTGAGTAAGGCCCGGATGTCCCCCACAACCCTGTGCAGATTCTACAGATGTACTGTGGAATCCATCCTGACAGGATGCATCACATCCTGGTAGAGCAACTGCTCGGTTTAGGACTGCAGAGCTCTGCAGCGTGTGGTGAACACAGCACAGCAGATCACAGGCACAAAGTTCCCTGTGATCCATGACATCCACAATACACAATGTCTCAGGAAAGTGAACCGTATCAGGCGGGACCCTAGCCACCCTGCACTGTCACTTTTCACCCTCCTCCCATCTGGGAAGTGACTAAAGTCCATTCGGACGTGCACCACCATGTTCAGAAACAGTTTCTACCCAACTGCAATTCAACTCATGGACAATCAGAACCTTGTGTCACCTCCACTGCTACCTGCACATATACTTCTGCCACTGTCTCTATTTATTCCTAGGATTTATTTACTTATTTATATTCAGTTATTTATTTTATGTGGGTTTTGTTTTGTTTTTTTGACTATGTTCACTGTCTGCAGGGGCACATACAAGCAAGCATTTCATTGTACATGGTACTTGTACACATGACAATAAAGAATTGAAATTGAAATTCTCTCTCTCTCTCTCCTCGCCACTCTTTTTTTTAATTTTATTGATTTTATTGTAATCATTCCATACAAATAGATCAATTTTTACAAAAAATCAGATTGAAAACAAATTAACCCCCCACCCCTGAGAAAGACAGCATAGCCAACGGAGTAAAACTTAAAGCTTGTAAAAATACATAAATTGATGAGTTTAATAGGTGGATACAGTTAAATGGAGAAGAAACAGAAATGGGAAGATAATTAGTTCCTAAGTGCTTTGAGAGTTTATTTTAAAATATTATTGATTAGATCCTGCCAGGTTTTGAAAAAGTTCTGCACAGATCTTATAACTGAGAATCAGATTATTTCCAATTTTAAATAATATAAAACATTAGTTACCCACTGACTTAAAAGAGGAGAGTTAGGTTTCTTCCAGTTTAGCAAAATAAGTCTGCGTGCCAATAGTGTAGTGAAGGCAATCACAGTTTGTTTGTCCTTCTCTGCTTTAAGCCCATCTGGAAGAACACCAAACACAGCTTTTAACGGGTTAAGAGGGATTGTGACACCAAGGCTGTCTGAAAGGCACTTACAATTTTTGTCCAGAATGATGTTAATTTGGTGCAGGCCCAAAACATGGGACCCAGTGAGGCTGGGACTTGATTGCAGCTTTCGCAGGTTGAATCTTGCCCTGGAAACATTTTGGACAGTTTTAAGTGAGACAGATGTGCTTAATATTTCATTTTGAGTTGAATAATTATATGATTTGCGCATATGGAGCTCGAGTGAATTCTCTGCATTGCTACCTACCACTCCTTTTTTGATATGTTGAGTCAGAGATCTTTTTCAAATTGTACTCTTGGAGGGACTGTAAAATAAATTTATATATTGCAGAAATGCTGTCTGAGTCCTCGAAACTGAGCAATATATTTTCCAGCATAGAGGATGGTGCGAGATGGGGAAATTCGAGCAGGTTCTGTTTAACAAAGTTTCTAATTTGAAGATGGTGAAAGAAATGTGTTGCTGAAAAGTTAAATTTTGAATGTAATTGTTCATAGGATGCAACGATGTTTATATAAAGATCTCTAAGTAATTTAATCCCAAATGTTTTCCAGATATTAAAAATGCATATGTTTGCGAGGGTTGAAAAAGGTGGTTCTCATGCAAAGGTGCCACAGATAAAAGATTCTCCATCTTAAAATGCTTTTTGCATTGGTTCCATATTCTAAATGAGTGAAGCACAACTGGGTTATTAGTATATTGGTGATAACTAGCATTTGCAGTGCATCCGGAAAGTATTCACAGCGCATCGCTTTTTCCACAGTTTGTTATGTTACAGCCTTATTCCAAAATGGATTAAATTCATTTTTTTTCCTCAGAATTCTACACACAACACCCCATAATGACAATGTGAAAAAAGTTTACTTGAGGTTTTTGCAAATTTATTAAAAATAAAAAAATAGAAATCACATGTATATAAGTATTCACAGCCTTTGCTCAATACTTTGTCGATGCACCTTTGGCAGCAATTCCAGCCTCAAGTCTTTTTGAATATGATGCCACAAGCTTGGCACACCTATCCTTGGCCAGTTTCGCCCATTCCTCTTTGCAGCACCTCTCAAGCTCCATCAGGTTGGATGGGAAGCGTCGGTGCACAGCCATTTTAAGATCTCTCCAGAGATGTTCAATCGGATTCAAGTCTGGGCTCTGGCTGGGCCACTCAAGGACATTCACAGAGTTGTCCTGAAGCTACTCCTTTGATATCTCGTCTGTGTGCTTAAGGTCGTTGTCCTGCTGAAAGATGAACTATCGCCCCAGTGTGAGTTCAAGAGCGCTCTGGAGCAGGTTTTCATACAGGATGTGTCTGTACATTGCTGCAGTCATCTTTCACTTTATCTTGACTGGTCTCCCAGTTCCTGCCGCTGAAAAACATCCCCACAGCATGATGCTGCCACCGCGATGCTTGACTGTAGGGATGTTATTGGCCTGGTGATGAGCGGTGCCTGGTTTCCTCCAAACGTGACGGCTGGCATTCACACCAAAGAGTTCAATCTTTGTCTCATCAGACCAGACCATTTTGTTTCTCATAGTCTGAGAGTTCTTCAGGTGCCTTTCGGCAAACTCCAGGCAGGCTGCCATGTGCCTTTTACTAAGGAGTGGCTTCCGTCTGGCCACTCTACCATACAGGCCTGATTGGTGGATTGGAGGGAGAGATGGTTGTCCTTCTGGAAGGTTCTCCTCTTTCCACAGAGGACCTCTGGAGCTCTGACAGAGTGACCGATCGCTCAGTTTAGATGGCCGGCCAGCTCTAGGAGGAGACCTGGTGATTTTGAACTTCTTCCACTTACGGATGATGGAGGCCACTGTGCTCATTGGGACCTTCAAAGCAGCAGAAATTTTTTTGTAACCTTCCCCAGATTTGTGCCTCGAGACAATCCTGTCTAGGAGGTCTACAGAGAATTCCTCTGACTTCATGCTTGGTTTGTGCTCTGACATGAACTGTCAACTGTGGGACCTTCTATAGACAGGTGTGTGCCTTTCCAAATCATGTCCAATCAACTGAATTTACCACAGGTGGACTCCAATGAAGCTGCAGAAACATCTCAAGGATGATCAGGGGAAACAGGATGCACCTGATCTCAATTTTGAGCTTCATGGCAAAGGCCGTGAATACTTATGTACTTGTGCTTTCTAAGTTTTAAAAATTTTTAATAAATTAGCAAAAATCTTAAGTAAGTTTTTTCACGTTGTCATTATGGGGTGTTGTGTGTAGAATTCTGAGGAAAAAAATGAATTTAGTCCATTTTGGAATAAGGCTGTAACATAACAAAATGTGGAAAAAGTGATGCGTTGTGAATACTCTCCGGATGCACTGTATTGGGGCATAAAGCAGGGAATATAAAGAAGTACTGCAGGATTTTATTTCTATTGCAGACCAGGCCTGTGTATGTTCATCTAGTTGTGTCCAGGTTTTTATAACTTGTATGTTTGCTGGCCAGTAATAAAACTGAAAGTTAGGTAGAGCCATGCCACCTTCTGCCTTAGGTCTTTGTAGAGTCGCTCTTTGGATACGTGGATGTTTTGTGTTCCAAATAAATGAGGTTATGGTTGAATCTAATTGCTTAAAAATGATTTATTGATGTATATTGGAATCTTTTCAAATAAAAAGTGAAGCTTAGGAAGGATATTCATCTTAACAATGTTAATTCTTCCAGCTAGAGTGAGATGAAGGGTTGACCATCTATGCAAGCCTTGCTTAATTTTTTCCATACAGACGGCGAAATTTTGTTGATTAAGAGCTTTATGTTGACTTGTGATATTTACCCCTAGGTATTTAAACTGATCTGCGATAATAAAAGGGAAGGTGTCCAATCTGATATTGTATGCTTGAGAATTCACTGGAAAGAGCACACTTTTATTCAATTTAATTCTGAGACCAGAGATCTTTTGAAATTCTGTAAGTGCTGTTAAGACTACAGGCACAGTATTTAGTGGATCCGATATATACAGTAGCACATCATCTGGATATAGAGAAAGTTTCTGTTCAAGTCGATCTCTGATAATCTCCTTTATCTGATAAGCATTTCGACAGTGAACTGCCAGTGGTTCAATGGTGATTGCTAATTGCAATGGTGACAAGGGGCATCCTTGTCTGGTACCACGTTCTAGTTTAAAGTAGTCTGAACAAATGTTGCTAATACAAACTGAAGCTTCTGGATTTGCATCCAACGATAATAATATCTCTGGGGTGTTTGCCTTTGCTTGTGAATATATCACATTAAACAGGCGTTGAAGATTGGAAACTAAGTGTCAGCCTTTAATAAATATAGTTTGATCTTATGATATTACCGAAGGCATCACTTTCTCCATCCTTCTAGCTGTGATTTTTGAGAGCATCTTAACATCATTATTCAGAAGTGAAATTGGTCTGTATGATGCACATTGTAATAAGTCCTTATTTTGTTTAGGAAAGATGGTGATCAATGCTTGGCAAAAAGTTTGAGGTAGAATTTGATTGTCTCTAGCTTCTGTAAATGTTGCTAATAAGAAGGGAGCTAACTGAGTGGAGAATTTCTTATAAAATTCTACAGGGTAGCCATCAGCACCTCTCTCTTTTGCCTTTCGCTCCTCTTGTTTAAATATAGAATGTCCCAGATGTAACTGGCGGATTCAACAGGTAATTTCCGTCTTGGGATTGTGGTCTCTCTTCATCATCCTTCCCCTTTTAACTTACAGGGGACAACATTTACTGATACACACATATAGTATAGCAAACGGGACAATGAAAACAAAACACACTCATAACAGACAAAAAATAAAAAATACTTATTATTATGTAGCCCCGCTACAAACGTATTGGCCATTTATTCTCACTCCTTAAAAAATACAAAATGAACTGAACATGAACTAGTTCAAAATTGAAATGGTGAACTATGAGCATGAATGTATTCATTTTACTCTGTGTGAACTGAACTTTGAGCTAGTTCTTGTGAGGTGTGAACTTGCACAACACTTCTGATAAGTTCTTGGGCAGAACATGAAATGTTCCATTTTTGCTTCCTTCTGGCCTCCCCAGCTGCTAATGGACCAACACCCATCCTGCACTGTTATATAAAATGTATGTTAAAAAGTACAGCGTGTTGCACGCTATGTATAATATTTTAGTGGGTCTGTATGTGTCTTTGTTGTCATTGTATTATTATCAGCTGCTCTAAGGAACCCTGCAACTAAGACTTTCGTTGTGCTACCGTACAATACATCCAATGTACAATAAACATGATCTTGAATATATTCTTCATGCATCCTATGAAAATCTGTTTATGAACAATCCTACATGTTAATGGAATTTTCCCTTCTTTCCTATCCTGAAGCCAGCCCATTCTCTCAACACATGTCCGTGTCATTGTTTTAATTAGCATTTTAATAAGTCTTGCATGAAATTTCATTGCTTCAGAGCCTGAAGGACGCTGCATAACTGTTGATATTTTCAGTCCACATGTGTGGCTGGCAGCTAAATACCCGTGGGCTTTGGAAGGTTGCTGCAAAGTGAAGATAGAAACCTTCAAGGACACCAAAATGGCAGAGCTCACCAATATAAGCTCTGCTTGATTTTCTTTTTAATTATTCTTGTTAAGGGCTATTAAAATTAGGTAGCAAGGTATCAGCTAAATACATGCATATCCTCTATTTGACTTTTTCAGCTCATTAGATGCAGAATGAGTCAATGGGAAAAATGGGATAAAATATTATTCTACTGGAAGAAAGTTCAAGACAGATGGAGTAGTGATAAGCAGATATTATTCTGCCAATTCTGATTAAGCAATGTTCAACTTCAAGAGCCCCCAGAAGGCCAGCCATGAAATAGACAAGTGGAGAGAGTGAGGGCTCAGAGGTTAAAATGGTATGCCTCTTTAGGTCTATGGGTGGGCCGGGGTGCCAGTCCATTGCAGGGAAAGGAAACACGGAGAATGTTTCACTCTTATTCATTCTCTAGAGTGAGTATATAAATAACTCAGACCACTACCATTATGTTTGTAACTCTCTGTTTACTGAACAGCCTATGTTTTCTTCCTTAACAATGCCACATACTAAAAAGTTCGTGCTACAACATGAGTCAAATAACAACATTGTTACATCCTTCCTTTTTTTTTTTTTTCTTTACTAGTGCAACTTCACGCCATATCTCCACACATGAACGCATTTACTGTCTGAACATACTAAAACATTAACAGTCCATATGTAACTTAAGTAACATAGTCTTTCAAATACTGTGGTCTGGCACTAATCCGACCTGATCTGGTAGTAACAGTATGTTTTGTGTCACCAATTGGCTGAGTACTGTGATCCTTTGATCTGCTGTTCTCAGCACACTGTTCTTGTTTTATGACCAGGTCTTGATGGCCAGTGTGCTTTAGGTACCTTCTGTTCCTCCTCAGAACACCACCACTGTCCAGTTCCACCTTGTATGACCGTTTGTTGACCGGTTCTATAACTGTTGCTTTCTGCCAGACTTTTTGTGACTGTGTTGGCTGTACTCTTACTTGATTACCTGGTGTCAGTGCGGTCATGTCTTTCGCGTATCTGTTGTAGTACATTTCTTGTCGCCTTTGATTAAGTCTCAGTCCGTGTGTTGTGTCTATTACTTTTGGCTTCAACAGATTGTTGTGTGTTGGGAGTAGTGTTTGTGTCCTCCTGCTTAGCAGTCTCTGAGCGGGGCTTGCATTTAGACCCTGTGACGGAGTGTTTCGGTGATCTAATATCACAAGGTATGGATCTTGTCCTGCCATCTTGGCTCTCTGCATCAGACGTTTTGCTGTTTTGACAGCGGACTCCGCCTTCCCATTACTTTGCGGGTGAGTGGGTGACGATGTTTTATGCTGGAACTCCCAACGTCTACTGAACTGTTGGAATTCGGTTGACGTATATTGTGGCCCATTGTCTGAAAACACAATGTCAGGTATACCTTGCCTGGCAAAATGGGCTTTCAACTTGTTAATCACAGTGGAAGACTTTGTGTCTTGCAGGTAATCCACCTCCCAGAAATTTGAACAATAGTCCACAGTGATCAGATAGTCACGGTTATTGAAAACAAACAGATCTGTGCCCACTTTAGACCATGGTCTTTCAGGCAATTCATGTGGGCAGAGTTCTTTCTGTTGTTTTACTTCCAGTGTTCTACACAGATCACACTTCTCAATGTATCCCTTTATCTGCGCATTCATTCCGGGCCAATAGATGCATTCCCTTGCTCTCCTCAAACATCCTTCAATACCAAGGTGTGCTGAGTGAACTCGTTGTATCATGTCGCTCCTGAGAGCGTCTGGTATCACAACTCTTTCCCTTTTGAACACAATACCATCCTGTATTGACAGTTCATCCTGGACTGAGTAGTAGTGATCTATTTTACTTGGTATATCTCTTTTGTTTGTTGGCCATCCTTCTTTTAATGTCTTTATTAGTGTCTGAAGTGTGTCGTCTTTTGCTGTTTCACTTCTGATTACATTTATTCTCTCTTCAGATATTGGGAGGTACCGAATCATGTTCACACTTTCGATCTCTTTTTCCACCGATCCTTCCTGTGCAGTGTCCTCCAGATACGCTCGGCTTAGTGCCTCTGCAAACAGCATCTCCTTTCCAGGAACATATGTAATGATGAAATCATATTTCTATAATCTCATTAACATCCTTTGTAGTCTCTTGGGTGCATGCAGCAGTGGCTTCTTGACAATACTCTCAAGAGGTTTATGATCAGACTGAATGATCACTTTTCGTCCATATGTGTATTGATGAAATTTCTCCATGCCGTACACTATGGCTAGGCACTCTTTTTCTATTTGGGTGTAACCCTGTTCAGTCAGTGACAGTGCACGGCTTCCAAAAGCAACAGGTTCTCCACTCTGCAATAATGCTGCACCAAGGCCTGTTTCCGAGGCATCACATTGTAGAACTAGCTGTTCCTTGAGGCTGTAGTAGCGCAGTACCAGTGCCTTGGTTAAGAGGTCTTTTATGTTCTTGAAGGCTTGTTCATGAACCTCAGACCAGTCCCACAAACTGTCCTTGTGTGTCAGCTGTCTGAGCACTTCACAGTGATCAGAAAGATGTCTGCAAAACTTGGACAGATAATTTACCATGCCCAGAATTCTCTGTATACCTTTCACATCAGTTGGTCTTGGCATTTCTTTTATGGCCCATACTTTCTCTGGATCTACTTTTAGGCCTTCTGATGTGAGCACATGTCCAATGTATGTCACTTCACTTTGTCTGAGTCTGAATTTGTCGACATTCAGCTTAATGTTTCTCTCTCTGCATCTGTCTAAGAACAATCTCGGTTTTTCATTATGGTTCTTCCTTGCCATCTCCAGTGTTTCACCTTCCACTGTTATCAACACATCATCTGAGATTATGTGTACACCTTGAAGTCCTTCTAATGCCTGGTTCAGCATTCTCTGGAAGACCTCAGGTGCTGGGCTTATACCCATAGGCATTCTCAACCACCTGTATCTCCCATAGGGTGTTGCAAACCTGTTGAGATAACTCGATGGATCGTCCAATTGTACATGCCAGAAACCGTTCTTTACATCACAGACCGTAAATACTTTTGCTTTTGAAAGCTCAGGTAAAATGTCCTCAATTGTGGGCAGAGGGAAATGGCTTCTTTTTAAAGTCTTGTTCAACGGTCTAGGATTTATGCAGATTCTTAACTTGCCGCTGGGTTTCTTCACAACAATCAGACTGCTTATCCAGTCAGTGCTCTGTTCTACTGGTGTGATTATACCTCGTTCATGGAGATTGTTCAGCTCCTCCTTTAGTGGTCCCATCATTGCAACTGGTACTCTCCGCTTTGGCAGTTTCACTGGCTCCACCCTCTGATCTATCTCTATCTTATAGTGACCTTGCAGACAGCCATCTTCTGTGAAAACGTCTATGAACTCTCCTGTTATTTGTTTCATTGTCCATTGTCCGACTGTGTCCTCTCTGTCCGTCCTTTTCATAACATTATCCACCACCAGGATATTCTCAGATTGTACTTCAACCAGCTTCATGCCCTGGACTGCTCTGCTTCCTAGTAACGGTACTGCAGAGTGTGCATCAATGACCATAAATTCCAGTCTGTACAGCTTTTTGTTACATGGATTTCTCAATTTCAGATGGCATTTGCCTACTGGTTTTAGTGTACTTTTATTGTACATCACAAGTACTTGGTCTGTCTTCTGTATTTGAACATCTGGATTTACTAAGTTTATGGGGATAATGTTACACGTTGCACCACAATCCAACTGGAATTTGACTAAGCTGTTTTCGAGCAGCATAGCGGCGAACAGTTGACACGGCTGCCCATCTTGGCTCTTTGTGACTTTGTTCACAGTTTCAGTTGTGATGCTCCATATATCCTCATATTGCTCATTCTCGGTTTCCGTTAAATTATGTACAACTTTTCTTTGTTCTCGTTTTGATTTGCACAATGTTGCAAAATTATTGTCTTTTCCACATTTTCTACATGTTTTCCCATAAGCTGGACATTTCCGTTTGTCTCTTTCGTGTGTCTTTCCACAAAATGTACAATTAATGACAGCTTTCCGTTGGTCATCCTTTCCTGGTCTGTGTGCCTGTACCTGCTTTAAAGCATGAATTTCCTCCACCACTTTTCCCTCAGGGGTTTTGCTGTTCTCCCTGGACAACTCAGTAGCCCTGCAAACCTGTACACATTTTTGCAGAGTTAAATTTTCCTCTCTCAACAATCTCTCTCTCAGATTTGGACTATTCGTGCCGCACACAATCCTGTCACGTATTAGAGAATCTTTTATGTCACCAAAATTACATGTGCTAGCAAGCATTTTCAGTTCAGTCACATACTTGTCGAATCCTTCATCAGTTCCTTCTCATAAAGAAACAATATCTCTCAACGGTTTCATTTAATTTTGGGTTGCAGTGTTGATCAAAAGCTTCTATTAATTACTTCACTGTCCTGCCCTCTGTTGATAAGCCCAGTAAGGTTTCACATAACTCTCTACCAGTTTCTCCTACCAGGTAGTAGAAAAGTTTTACTTTTGTACCTTCCGATGCCTCTGCCAAGGTCAGATCCAGATACAGCTGAAATTCCTCTTTCCATGCCTTCCATGTCTTTGTCAGATTGCTTGAATCCAACGTCAAGGTCGGCGGTGGTTTTAGTCCAAGTGTGCCATCCATCTTGTCAGACGAGGCTCGTATCAGCGCGTCAGGATTCGTATCTTCACTAGCACGTTATTTTTTATTTATTTATTTTTTCGGCGAACTTCTCGCTGCCCGACTAAGCTCTAAAACAAGACACATACGCAGTGATGCGGGCTCTGCATCGGTCTGTCGTGGTGAAAAAGGAGCTGAGCCGTAAGGCAAAGCTCTCAATTTACCAGTCGATCTACGCTCCTACCCTCACCTATGGTCATGAGCTATGGATAGTGACCGAATACAAGCGGCTGAAATGAGTTTCCTCCGCAGGGTGTCTGGGCTTTCCCTTAAAGATAGGGTGAGAAGCTCAGTCATCTGGGAGGGGCTCAGAGTAGAGCTGCTGCTCCTCCGCATCGAGAGGAGTCAGATGAGGTGGCTCGGGCATCTGATCAGGATGCCTCCTGGACGCCTCCCTGGTGAGGTGTTCCGGGCATGTCCGACTGGGAGGAGGCCCCAGGGAAGACCCAGGACACACTGGAGGGACTATGTCTCCTGGCTCGCCTGGGAACGCCTTGGGATTCTCCCGGAAGAGCTAGAAGAAGTGGCCGGGGAGAGGGAAGTCTGGGCATCTCTGCTTAAGCTGCTGCCCCCGCGACCTGACCTCGGATAAGCGGAAGAGTTTGGATGGATGGATAGAAGTTAAGTAAAATTAATTCAAAAGAAGTTAATTAGCAGCAGAAACTGGTCACCAATTAAGAAAAGGGTTAGAATGAAAATCTGCAGCCATTGGGTCCTTCCAGAACTGGAGTTGGGGACACCTGATATATGACAACATCAAAAAATCAGAACCTATAGGGTAGGAATTAAATTGGCTATCATTACCAAGCCATCACCGGGTCAATGAGGGGCTTACTGAACTTGTACTGCCAGTGATCAACCCATTTTGGGATACTAGGGGAAGTTTGCTAAAGGGTCTCTTGTACAAGCCCCCACATTGAGCCAGTGCAGTATATGTTCGTAGTCTGTCTACAGGGGTCCAAAGTGTGCATGTTTGCTATGGTCCCTTGTAGCAGCTCTCATATTGGCTTAGTATGGCATTTAATTGGGTTACACTGCCCATGATCTTCACACAAAGGACATAGTGTGCAAGTTTGCTATGGCATCTTGCAGAAGCCTCCACATTATGCTAGTGCAGTATTTATTTCAGTTACACTGCCCATATTTGGTCCTCAGGGGGCCACAGTGTGCATGTTTGCAGACCATGGGCCCCTTCTAGTAGTCCCCATAGTGGGCCAGTGCAGCATTTATTTGGGTTACACTGCTCATAGTCTGTCCACAAGGGACCAGTGTGCAGGTTTGCTATGGCCCCTTGTAGCAGCCCCCACATTGGGCCAGTGTAGTATTCAATTGGATTTTTCTAAGCCTGCACCACACAATGCCCATAGTCTGCTCACATGGGGGCACTGTGTGCATGTTTGCTGGGTTGATATATATATTTAATATATGAACAATATAACATTTCAGTATTATGATTAAAATTCAATCGGGATCCATGTGATTGGCTACAACAGGCCACAATAGCCAGGTCATAATACAAATCATACTGGGCTAATTTTGACTCTATTTTCCAGAGCTGCCAGTAATATCTTACCTTTCCCTAATCCTGGAAGTCATAAGGTGCCCATTGCTGCCCCTGTTGAGGACAGCCCCTCTACACTGGCAGAACTACATCCATTATTTCTGGCAGTGCACCTTTTCCTCAGGTCATCTTACACCCCGACTCTTGTTCTATAAAACCGTAAACTGTCTATAACTCCAGTCTGAATCAGGTCACCCTCAATAAATAACAGATTTCATTCATTCTGTGGATATTAATTTACTCAAAAGCGTGGACCACTTTAAAGCCACTGTTGACTGAAAGGCCGAGCCTGGTTCTTTTCTTTTCAAGCATTACATGATTGCTGTTACATAAGGAAGCGAGCATGTTTTCACTTTTCATACCTTTATCATGCACCCATTTCAAGAAGCAGGCCCGGTAACCTACTTTGTAATTCAGTAAAAAATGGCACATTAACCTAGAAAGTATTGAAAACCATTTCATTTAAGAGACTGAAAGGCACACAAATGAAAGTGATAAGTCAGTCTAAGCAGGGAGACTCATAGTTTGGGTACAAAGCAATGGAAGACTACAGTTTGCTCTTCTCGAGTAACACCTGGGCTGGATGTTAAGGTAATCATCAGTCCAGTGATATCTCCATGACACAGAATCTAAAGAGTTGCTGGGCTGCTAGTTCACACCTTATTTAAACAGTGTCAGCTGTGTTCAGGAAAAACTTGGCAGTGGCAGAGTCGACCAAATGTTTAATACTGTAAGCAGTCAGTTCATTGCTGTTATCTTGTAATAACGGAGACTGGGCCTGGAATTGAACCCAGATGCCCACACCAGCACTAATCTTTGAATCAGCCATTAATCCTAATAATTAGGTGAGTCCTGCCACAAAGGCAAATGTTTGTGGACACCTGAATATCACACCTACATGAGAATGTTAGACATCCCATTGCAAAAGAATGGCAATTAATGTGGAGTTATATTACCCATTATGGCTATAACAGCATCTACTCTTCTGTATCCGCAAGGTTTTGGAATATGTCTGTGAGAATATGTGCCCTGTGGCCACTAGAAGGTGGCAATGATCATCAAACCCCAGACACAACCTCACAGACTCAAGTCTCGTTAAAATAAAGATGTCTTATTTTTACAGCTACCTTCCACAAAGGTTCCAGAAGTACAATAAACACAAATCTTTCCATTCTGTCTTGTTTCTTTTATCCTTTTATCCTCCTCTCTTAGCAGCAGTCATTTTGATGGAGTGTAACACACAGTTTACTTTGAATGCATAATTTGCAATTCATATTTTCACTATCATAGCTGCCAATTCTTTCAACCTTACATCAACTTCGACACCAAAGTCTGTGACAACGTATCATTCACTTTTACCACTAGTGGGTTGATGCCTTTGAATGCCAATGTATAATGTATAATTTTACCAAATGGTTTTCCCACGCAATGGGTTATGTTTACTTTTAACACATGCAATGTGCTTGCCACACATGCGACACACATGTACCATATAGACTCGCGGATAAGTTCTCCCGCGTATAAGCCGGGACTTGATTTTACAGTATAACTTCTGGTATTTCATAATGTCAGTCATATAAGTCGAATGCGGAAAACTCACACTATTTGGTCCTAACGTCCACTTGAGAGAATAACCACGGAGCACACAGCCTTTTTTCTCAATGTGGGTGAGGCAATGTGCTGTATCAGCGTGTGCTCCTAACCTCTCTCTCTCTCTCTCTATTGTGCCTACATGACCACACGGTAATACCTGAACTATTCCAAAGCGATGTTTGCACTGATTTGTGTTTTTTGTATCTCATACTCTCATACACCTTTATCGTAAGAGCATCCCTAATCTGCGATGGAGCATTCAATCAGAAGAAAATTTGAAGTAGCTAAAGAAATTAGATTAACTGCACTGCTGCAACAAAATTCGATGTGTCTGAGAAACGGATGCGAAATTGGAGGAGGCAAGAAGATGGAAAAAAACAGAATGAAGTGTCGCATTTTTGAATGGGCATATAAGTCGGGGTCTGATTGCATGATTGAATTTTCAGGTTTCAAGACCTGACTTATACGTGAGTATATACGGTAAGCTAAATAATCATAAATACAAATGTTTTAACAAGTCAATAATTCTTACAATAAGGAAAACAAGATTTACGGTCATGATGTAACTACTTTTCACTTGCTTAGATTTCATTTTTTGCAGTGTTCTTTTGATCTCCCCTTGCCTTTCCATAGTTATTTTTACATATTTGTCTAAGGTGGAGTGGTGGCTCTGTGTCTAGGGATCTGCACTGGCAATCGGAAGGTTGCCGGTTCGAATCCCGTAAATACCAAAAGGGACTCTGCTCTGTTGGGCCCTTGAGCAAGGCCCTTGACCTGCAATTGCTGAGCGCTTTGAGTAGTGAGAAAAGCACTATAAAAATGTAAAGAATTGTTATTAATGTATGGGGAGTTTTTTTTGTTGTTGTTGTTCTTGTAGTATAGTGCAACCCCAGCCATTTAAAGTGCATAGACTGAAGGAACTGGTGAGTGTGTTTTTAGGAAGAAACCCTGTGGGTTTAAGCGGCATATTTCATCACTATTCGCTACAAATATTTTAACAAGTTGTCCCCAGACATGTATTCATGTGGGGGTCCACACTAATGACAGGTTCGACTGGTCTTGAACACAGAGGAACTCTATAAGAAAGGGCGACTCAGGTTCTTCTACCTTAGGAGACTTCATTCCTTTAATGTGGGAAGCAACATCCTTCACATCTTCTACACCTCTGTGATGACCAGTAGGATTTTCTATGCTGTGGTCTGCTGGGCTGGCAACATCACTTCAAGAGATGCCCAACAAATCAACAAACTAATTAAAAGGGCAGGCTCAGTTATTTGGCACACTGTGGACCCCCTGGAGGTCGTAGCAAAGGAGAGAATTAAAACAAAACTGAGTGCTATTATGAACAATCCTGCACATCCTCTCTCTGACACACCAACACTGAGGACTTTCAGTCAACAAATCATTCAGCAGAATTGTATGAAGAAACTCTACTGGGGGTCCTTTGTATGAACAGCAGTACACCTGCATAATAACGCCTAACTAAAAGAAGTAGGAATTCAGGGCATGGTCTGTAGGTGGGTACAACATTGAACCAAACACAGGAGGCAAAGGTTTATGATGAGGGGATTTTGTTAATGTTAAGAGTGGTGTTCCTCAGGGGTCAGTGCTCGGGTCACTGCTCATTTTAATATACATAAATGATCTGGACAGGAATACAAATAACAAGCAGGTTAAGCTTGCAGATGAAAGCAAACTATGTGGAACAGCAGATGAATAGGCTAAATTGTTACAGAGGGACTCAATTAGCACCCAGGTTTGGGAAGATTCAAGGCTGGTTAAATCTAATGTAAGTGAAATTAAGTAGGAACACAAAATGGAATGAAAGTGCACCTTATGAGAAGGGCTCAGGAGTCAAATTGGACTTATCACTAACTATATTCAGAAGCAATGAAGAAAGCTATTAGGATGTTAGATTATCTATCACGATGTGTGAAGTACAAGTCAAGGAAGGTTATGCAGTACTTAAGTTATATAACACACTAGTGAGGTCTTACCTGGAATAGTGTGTTCTGTTTTGGTCTCCGAATGAGAGATAGTAGTGCTAAAAAAGGTCTAGAGATGAATGACAAGGTATTTTCTGTGACAAAATGGTATGAGCTATTAGGAAAGATTAAGGGAGTTGAACCTTACAGTTTAAGCAACTGGAGATTAAGGGAGGACATCGACTGAAGTGTTTAAAATTCTAAAGGGAATTAGTACAGCAGATATAAGTTGTTACCTTAAAATAAGCTCTGCAACAGGAACCCTGGGACACGTTTGAAAACTTATTAAGAGCAGATTTCTCATAAATGTTAGAAAGTTTAGTTTTTTTTCTCATTCAAAGAAGTATATATGTTATGGCGAAAACCCGAAGTTCTGCCAGTTCCCAAATTGGCTAGCCATTTCGCATTTTGACCATGAGTTGTGGCCAAAGTCTGAATTACTAGAAATGACAGTGTATATGCTACTTTGGCCAGCCAGAAAGTTTGAAAGTTTCCAATAATAAGTCTACTGCCCTGACCCCTCCAAGCATTCAAAAAAACACCAAATGCTTCAAGAGTGCAACCTAAAATGTCCCTCCCCAACAAGAATCTTATATACGGTATAAAGCAGACTCTAACAATCTTGTGGTCTTGTATGTATGTTATCATCCAGTTGACGTCCAGAACGTTTACTGAAGTGCCATCTGTCAGCTGATTAGGAAGTTAAAGTGTAACTATCTCTCTCTATATATATATAAAATCCAACATCTGTCTTTCTGTCAGCTTTTCACGAGAGAACTACTGAACAGATTTAAATCAAGCTTTTTTTCTATAGTTTGCTTGAACATTCTGGTTGATTTTGCGACTTCTCTCGAAACGCTAGGAATCATAGTTTGCTTGCAGGAGTGATATATTCACTCTAATCCGAGTCAGAGGCTGCCAGCCGAGGGGACGGGGAAGCAAGATATCAGGAAGTGGGGAGCTCGTCACTCACGCACCAGCCTCCGTTTGAGTTGATCTATTTTCTGCGTTTTGGAGTGTACCTTCCCTCCGCTTAGCTAGCGATACCTGTTTGTTCATTGATTTTTAAAGTCTGTCCTGTTTCACTACGACGTGGGCAGAGCCGCGGGGGACGGCTAGTAGTAAATAAAATACATCAACATATAGTATTATTAAGGACATACTGTAAGCATTATAGGAAACATCACCATAAAATCAAAGATACTATGTCAACGCATCACTTCCCTTGGTGTTTTCATTAAATGAGACATTTTGGGCTCATTAGTTTTATTCCAGTGTGACAGCAACACTTCCCATTACATCCTAATAAAGTAGCCGATATCTGTGTAACCACCTTGAGCATGGGAAAGGTGCTTTATAAATAAAACATATTAGTATTGTTATGTTTCTTTTGTATCTTTTTTGTCTGGTATCTAGGTTAGCATTAGAAGCTTCCCTTTACAACAAGAATTTATTTGCAGTTATGCTGCTATTTACACAACTCCCTTTTACAGCAAATGGCCCAGTGTTTTATGACCTCTTTTTAGTGACTGATAAATATAGCCTTTTTACTTTAAGACAAAAGAAAAATTACCTGGCCGCAGCTTGTTGATTTAACCAGGTCTTCATACTTTCTGCCAACAGTTGTTTCAACTGAATGTTTTGTTTCACATAGCAATAGAAAGCCTTGCTCCACATAATTTGAATTCCTCCAAATGAATTTAATGTTTACCTGAATAAGATTCTCGTTGGCTTGGATTAGTCACCTTCATAGGAAGTGTAGTCACTTTGTGTGATCTGAAAAATGCTTACCAGCTGCTGAAACAAACAATTGATTCCTGACCATGAAAGCAGATGTACGAAAAGCTTCAGTGATGTGCCAAAACAACATTCTTCTAATAACGTCATTGTCAGCCAGCAAATGGAACTAAAACTTACAGCAAGTGGAGAAATCTATTTATAATGGGAAAACTGCACTTTAGGCACTGCAAAAATGCACCTATTACTTATTTATTGTTATGCAACAAGGCCTTAACAAAGGCTTCATTGGGTGTTAATAACACTTACAAAACATCAGTCCAGTGTTTGTTCATCTCTCCAATGTGACCTACTAAGAAAATGCCACGCTGGAGTGCTCTGAGGTGGCTTCTACGTACTACGTTCGTTCTACGTACTAATGTGCTATACGTTTTGTGGTGACCAAAAGAAGCCTTTGTTAGGGTCTTGTTACATAAGAGTAAATGAGTAATACCTGTAGATGCATTTTTGCAGTGTCACACATGTTTGCGCGGGAGGCAGCTTTAGGGCTCGAAAGAGGGTAATACCATGCTGAACAAGGGGATGGCAGAGTGCGCTAACCCTTTCTCTTTTGCTTCTGCAGACCAAATATGGGAAATTCCACCCGGGCCTGATGACATCACTCCCAGTTCTAGACCTGATAACAACAACAACATTTATTTCTAGAGCACATTTTCATACAAACAATGTAGCTCAAAGTGCTTTACACGATGAAGAAAGAGAAAAAAAAAACAAAATAAATAAGAATTAAAATTAGGGAACACTAATTAACATAGAATAAAAGTAAGGTCCGATGGCCAGGACAGACAGAGACAGCTGGAGAAAAAATAAAATCTGCAGGGGCTCCAGGCCATGAGACCATCCAGCCCCCTCTAAGCATTCTACCTCACATAAATGACCTTAATCAGCCCTCATTGTATTCAGGGTTCACATGGAAGGACTTGATGAATGATCATCATGTGGACTTCTGACCTTTAATCCATCAATGTAGGGACGTCACGGTACAATTCCAGATTTTAGGTACATAACAGCAGAGGGCCGCCTCACCACTTCTTTTAAGTTTAGTTCTTGGAATTCTAAGCAGACCCTCATTTGAAGATCTAAGGTTATGATTTGGAGTGTAAGATGTCAGACATTCCGAAATATAAGATGGAGCAGATTATTTAAGGCTTTGTAAACCATAAGCAGTATTTTAAAGTCAATTCTGAATGACACAGGTAACCAGTGTAGTGACATCAAAACTGGAGAAATGTGCTCGTATTTTGTTTTCCTAGTTTGGATTCTAGCAGCTGCATTCTTCACTCGTTGCAATTGATTGATGTCTTTTTTGGGTGGTCCCAAGAGGATTGTGTTACAGTAATCTAGCCGATTGAAAACAAAAGCGTGAACTAATTTCTCAGCATCTTGCAGTGTTATAAGAGATTTAACTTTTGCTATACTTCTTAAGTGAAAAAATGCTGTTCTAGTGATCTGATTAATACGTGATTTAAAATTCAGGTCAGAGTCAATACTTACCCATAAATTCTTTACCTTCGTCTTGACTTTTAATCCTAAAGGATCAAGTTTATTTTTAATACCCTCATTATATCCATTATTGCCAATCATTAAAATTTCTGTTTTCTCTTTATTTAGTTTAAGAAAATTACTACTCGTCCATTCAGAAACACAAATAAGACATTGTATCAGTGAATCAAGAGAGTCGGGGTCATCAGGTGCTATCGATAAATACAGTTGTGTGTCATCAGCATAACTGTGGTAAACTCGCGTTATGCCCCGAGATAATCTGACCTAACGGAAGCATGTAAATCAAAAAGAGCAGCGGACCCAGGATAGAGCCTTGTGGAACACCATATAGAATATGATATCACTTCTGGTTCCAGATCCGCCGACAGCACTTCCTCTGACTGGCTTTAAATGACATAATTTTGTGTTTACAGTCAGTTCCATTTTGGACTCATGTCTGTAAAGACTGAACGTCATTGCTTTTCAAGTATATGGGATGGCTACCGCAAACCTTTTTGTGGGGTCTTTGGCTTTGTTATTGAAAAACCTACAGTATACTCAGGGAAATGTATGTGTGACTGACTGTCTGTGCAAAAAGTGGTGATTTGCTACTTTGCATTTAATATTAAGAAAACTTGAAGCATTCTTTATGATTTTACAATTGAATGCTGGTTAAGGGCGTATTCTTTTTTCACAGAAAAATTTAACTCCTTGTTATTTGACACCTGCCTGCATAGAATTCCCTTGACCTCTAAGAGTATGTTATAAAGCAATGAAAAACAGGTGCCCTATAAATACTGTATATTCAAGAAACATTCTTGAAATCTGGCTTGTCATATTGTGAAGAATCAGCGGTGTTTGCCTTTGAGCCATCCTCGTTATTTACTGCAGTTAATTATTAATTAGACCCTTCAGAAGGCTTCACCCTCCCTGGTACTGCAGCTAAAGCTAGCAAGGCAGTCTGTTGGAAAGCCATTGCACAAATTCTAAAAGACACACGAAAGGTTGCCTTTCATTTTACGGCTTACTGCATTGGATTTCAGTGCGGATTTTCTCCAGGTATTTTGATATCTTAAGTAAGTGTTAGGAAAGTGAATTGTAACATAAGTAATATGATAAATAACCCTCGCCTATTCTGTTTCTCTTCTTGATACTCAAATGGGGCACTTGGTGCCACTGCCCACCTGCCAAGTTGTTTTGCCTGCCAAAAATAAAGTCATCTCTAATAGGAGAGGTGGTGGGGTCCTTTCATCGGATTGGCTGGCCTAGTGCTGATAGCCAATAGGGGAGGCAGCTTGATGGCTGAGGTCTGCGGGACTCTGAACAAATACAAATCCTATTGTATGATATCATCTACTGTTGAATTCTGCTTTGTACTTGTAATATTTCTATTGTACTATTATATTGAGGATTACTTGTGTTCTTCTGTTCTGTGTATTGTATTTTATTGACCCCTTTTTTTGACACCCACTGCATGCCAAACCTACTTGGAAAAGGGTCTCTCTTTGAATTGCCTTTCCTAAGGCTTCTTCCATTTTTTCCCAAAAGGGTTTTTTGGGAGGTTTTCCTTGTCTTCTTAGTGAGCCAAGGCTGGAGATTGTTGGCATCTCTCGGACTGACACAGACAGCTGTCTGCAGACCCAGATTGCATTGAAAAACTCAGAAGAAACTTCAAAAGACTTTGTTGGACAGTTATTTTATCAGAAGGTCTTGACTATACATCGTTCTCCTCTCTTGCTTAATGAATCTTAGCCTGAAGAGTTCAATTATTTTTTTACATTTAAGATGTCTCACTTAAAGATTTTCCAATGTTGTTATTTGCCTGAAAAAGGGGTCTGAGTTGCCTCGAAAGCTTGCATATTGTAATCTTTTTAGTTGCCCAATAAAAGGTGTCATTTTGCTTGACTTCCCACTACATCCATAATGGCTAACACGGTACAACACCCTGGCTACACAAACATAAATTGTATAGTATTGTAGGTGAATTAAAGTTTCAGTGCCAGGCTGGTATGCTATCTGTGTAACTACTGCATGTTCATTCTTCTTTCCCATAAGTCTTGAGCTTGCTGTTTTCCATACCAGTGCATTACCCTCCCAAACTGGCAGTTTGCTATAAAGTAGTGCACACAGTGTAAGAAAAGAGACAGAACACGATAAACAGTTGGGGTACCACCCTGCTCACCCTGTGTAACTGCAATGCAACTATGCAAAAGAAAACAAGCAATAATTACTATAACATCTTATCAGACGTGAATTCAAAAATGAACTGTTTTCTAAATGGCCATGACTCTGTCCGGCCAGAAGAGGCGGGTCCAGGCAGCTAGATACCGGAAGTGATGTCAGAGGTGGCACAGCTGTCAATCATTCAGCCTGCAGATGGAGGAAGAGAAAAGGCATTAGGACACAGCACCATCCCCTGGAGCAGCGGCTAATTACAATCACCAGAACCCAGACGTTGTCCTCTAAGTGCACGTTTGTGACCACACTCTTGATATTAAACTTCTAAGGTTTGTCTATTTAAACAACACTAGAAATATGTGTGAAATAATCCAACTACTCATAAAAAAAAAAAATTTAAAGCAACAAAATATTAACAACACGAGTTCAGTTAAGGGGTGAATTGAGGTAGGAAAGGAGGTCTGAGCGGAGTTTGCATGTTCTCCTTCTGTTTGTTTGTTGCTCCTCTGTATTTATTCCAAAGATATGCAGCTGAGGCTAAATGAGAAGAAGGCCTGAGAGAACCCCTTAGAGCGGTGGTCCTCAACCTGTGGGTCGCAACCCCGTTGGGGGTCGAATGATGATTTGCCAGGGGTCACCTAAGACCATTGGAAATATGGGTTTTGTCTATTCTAATGTGTAAAGCTTGTTATTGTACAAATTTTTTCCATTGGTAGCTACAAGTTTTTCACTTTAATTGTCATTCAAGGATAGATGTTGGCAGACAATTGAATCAGAATAATTTCAGATGTTTTAATTGTCGTAACTTTATTATTTTTAACTGTTTACATTACTGTACATCGAGCAGCGTGACGTTACGTAACGTCACGTTGTTGCGGGGATTTACGCACTTCTTCTTCCATTTCCAACAACATATCTTTGCGAAACAGGGTTTTCCAATTTGTTGGTCATCAAGTCTAAATACAGAAGTCGACTTGTGGGAGAAGATGATCTTCGTTGTGCTCTTGCAAAGACTGCCCCGAGAATTTCTGATCTGGTGAGAAAGAAGCAGCCTCAACCTTCGCACTGACGTTGGCTTTTTATGCATACTGTCACAACAATTTTGTAACAATGTAGTTTACTGTAGTTATATTAAGACTGTTACCCATGCTACACCATGCTTTTCACATTTTCACATAAGTATACAACATGAATACGGTGAATACAGTTCAATACACAATGAAGAAAAACAAATAAACGTAATTCAGAAAGACAAAATTTCATTTATTTGTAATTAGAAATAAATATTTCACAATGTATGATTACATATTGTTTTTGTTATTAATCACTACGCTTTAATTATGTTCAATTTGTAACAATGAAAATACATCTCGCATATTAGCTATTTACATTACGATTAATAACAGCAGCAAAATTACAGTTATGAAGTAGCAACGAAAATAATTTTAGGGTTGGGGTCGCCACAGCATGGGAAATTGTGTTAAAGGGTTGCGGCACTAGAAAGGTTGAGAACCGCTGCCTTAGAGTTTGCCTTACCACGAGTTTGACAAAATCTTAGAAATGTTTTGGTGTTTTGCAGAACTTTGCATCTATCAAAGTTATATCTCAATGAAACTGTATGACTGTGCTATATATTGGCATCTCCATCCATCCATTATCCAATCCGCTATATCCTAACTACAGGGTCATGGGGGTCTGCCGGAGCCGATCCCAGCTAACACAGGGCGCAAGGCAGGAAACAAACTACAGGTAGGGCGTCAGCCCACCGCAGGGTTCACACACACCAAGCAAAGCACACACACACCAAGCACACACTAGGGACAATTTAGAATCGCCAATGCACCTAACCTGCATGTCTTTGGACTGGAAACAGGATATTGGAAAATATTGGTATCTGTAATGCCAAAAGGATGATATTTACTTTACAATTGTTAAAGATACACAATAAAAGATTTGAGGATGCTTCTTCAGCCATTAATCATATTATGCTATTAATGGGAGGCACAGTGGCTAGTGTTCCCACAGCACAGATCCAGCTTCCTGAGTTAGACTCCCATGCCTGGACAGTATCAGTGTGGACTTTGTATGTTCTCTCTGTGTCCGTGTCATTTTTATTTCAGGTGCTCAAGCTTTCCTTGTGCATCCCCAATGACGTGCTGGTTAGGGTACTTGGCGACCGTGCAATGAAAGTGCACGTGAGTGGGCTCTGTGATTGATTGGCACCCCTTCTAGAGCTGTTTTCTGTATGCCATCCAATGCTGCCAGGATAGCCGCTGGTCACCGATGACCCTAAATTTCTATGCTAGGTTAATGGTTGTGTTTAAGCGTAAACGCTAAAGGTGAAACAAGCCACATTTTCAAAACTATCAGCCAGTCAAATGTCCATTAAACTGAAGTGTCCTCAAAGGAAAATGGGATGATTAGTTAAAAAAGCATCCAGCAGGGACCTGGCAACTGACAAGGGCATAGAAAAGAGAGGATCTAAATATAACTAACAAAAGACAGCCACTTGAAGCCATAGCCAGACTGTTAAATTGAAATATGAAAATAAAATTGCTGTTATCAGTGATCATTTAAAGAAGACAAGCATTAAATATGCCTACAGAGATAATCAAGTTAGATATGACTTATCTGGGGCCAGCTGTCACTGGGCCTGTTCTGCATGTCAATTTAATACAAATTAAATTCCTTACACGGACGGATTGTAGTGTCACCTTAAGTGGGCATTGTCACGCTCTGGAATGAAACTGAAACACGCTGAGACACGAGTAGAAGATGCAGAAACCACACATAGAGAGAACAGCTAGGCTATGAAGCCTTAGGCCAGAAGTGCTCTCCTAGGAGCCAACATGGCATCCTGGGAAAAAAAATATATTAATTCTAAGTAAACCTTTAGTAATGAATATGAATTAGCAGGAAATACAGTTGATTTACTGAATTTATGACAATTATAATCACTTATCCATCCATTTTCAGGCCTATTTGCCAATTTCAGAGTTGTGGGGACAGGTACTTGTAGAATTAGTAGCAAAGCATGAGCCAACCCTGGACTGGGTGCCAGTCCATCATAACAATCAGTCTCTCACATATGCCCACTTATAAGGTGCCAATCTGGATTTACCAATAAATACATTTTTAGGGTGCAGGAGAAAATCCAAAATATCTAATAAACACTTCTCTTCATTGATGAAGGAACTGCTGACAGATTTGGCAAAATGAATTCTGAGGTGTACAGAAACATCTGATCTGTTCAAGTACTAGTAAATCCCTCCAAACTCATTGGATGGCACTTCATCCTACAACAAGATAATGACCTCAAACATCCTGCTGAGACAGACAGTTTTTCAAAGCTAAAAAATGGATAATTTTTGAATGACTAAGCCAGGTACCAAACTAAAATCCACTTGAATGGGCTTCCAATATGCTGAAGAGAAAACGTAAGGGGACAAAACCCCAAAATGAGCAGGAGTGGAAGATGGCCGCATCAGAGGCTTGGCAGAGCATCACCAGAGAAGATCTTCAGCACCTGGTGATGTTTATGAATCACAGACTTCAAGCAGTCATTGCATGCAAGGGATATGCGGCAAAGAACTAAATATGACAGCTTTAATAGACCTGCCACTGCTGTGTCCCAAACATGATGGTGCTCTGAAATGGGGGGACCGTGTAGAAAAAGTGTTGTCATCTTTACATGGTGTGACTGAAGTGTATGCAAATCCTCCTAAATCAAAGTCTGCATTGTGCCCTTTAATCATATCTAAAGTGATTGACTTGTCATTTTAAACTGTGAAGCAGAGGGGGACATCTCTGAAAAATGTGTCTTTGTCCCTAACATTATGGAGGACACAAAAATAAATAGTAAAGGTACCATATTAGATAGATCGACAGAATTTTATTTGTTCCCAATTTAAAGATAGTTAGACAGATTGTTAGATAGGAAAAATACCAGATAGATAGATACCCCATATACTGAAAAATCAGCAAATAAAAAGATACACGTCTTTATAGGAGCGGAGTTCACAACTGGACTGACTAACAGCTCTATAAATATGGTGGGTAGGTGGAAGAGGTGGAGTCGGGACAGCTGGACAGGAACTGATGTGGCAGGAAAGGGAATTCTGGGTAGTAGAAATTATGTCATCACAGTTGGCCGGAAGTGATGTCAACAGTGGGTGGATCAATGGTGATGTCATTAAGAGCCAGGGTCTTCGGCTGAGCTGCAGAGGAATAAGAGGATCAGGTGAGAGTGCCAACCCCTGGTTTGGCTGACAAATAACACTATTTGAGCCTGTAAACTGCCCCCTATGCACACGTGTGTAACAATAGATAGATAGATAGATAAGGAAGACACTATATGATAGATAGATAGATAGATAGATATGGAAGACACTACATGATAGATAGATGTGAAAGGCACTATATAATAGATAGATAGATGTGAAAGGCACTATATAATAGATAGTGTGAATAAAGGTGCTATATAGCACCCAACCCGGCACAGACTACGCAGAGGCATGTGTTCACACTCAGGGGTTTTATTTTTTGCTCTTCAGTCGTGGGTACACGTCTTCCCCGTGTCCCACCGGCCCAACACAGTCCCAAGCACAAAAACCCACACAAACCAAACTTTCCTGCTCCACCACTCCTCCCAGGCAAACCTCGTCCTCTTCCTCCCTATTCTGGCTCTGATTGCTGGGAGGCAGGCCCTTTTATACCCCACCCGGAAGAGTTCCAGGTGGTTGACCACCTGGTCCTTATTTGCCCTTCCGAGTGGGGCTGAGAATTCAAGCAGCCAGGCTGCGGAGTCCATGCAGCTCCCCCTAGCGGCCACCCGAGCCCCCAACCAGGCTGTGGAGGACTCCATCTCCCATGGAGCCCTGCGGGTGGTTG
The DNA here is from genome assembly GCF_016835505.1 of Polypterus senegalus. Lineage (NCBI taxonomy): Eukaryota > Metazoa > Chordata > Cladistia > Polypteriformes > Polypteridae > Polypterus > Polypterus senegalus. The sequence continues at coordinate 124,582,539 of NC_053167.1, forward strand.
GGGAATCACCATCCGCCATGGAGGCTGCCACCAAGTGTCCCGGGGGAGGTACTGAACTGTCCATGGTGGCTCCCCCAGAATATACACAACAGGGGCATCCCGGCCAGGCATGGGACCCGGCTGTCCGTCACATTAGATAGATGTGAAAGGCACTATATAATAGATAGATAGATGTGAAAGACACTATATAATAGATAGATACTGTAGATAGATAGATATGGAAGCCACTATATGATAGATAGATAGATAGATAGATAGATAGATAAGGAAGACACTATATGATAGTTGTCAGTCACATTATGAAACAGAATGTTCAATATGATAAAGGTATATGTTGAATTTTGAGAAAAAGTCTTATCTTTGTTGTCACAATTACAACTTTTAACTATAGTCCTAGGTCATTCTTTATTTGCGTAGATAGACAGACAACGTTGTTCTTGAACATTTCACATTCAAGGGCATTTCAGTGCAGCCTTTCAGAAGTAAGACAGCTGTAGACTCTCCACAGAATGGCTCTCCCTTTATATATCCTAGTGCAGGGTTATTATCTTTGAGTGGCAACATTTTTAGCTGTTTTCCTATTTCACTATTTTAATCTTCTGTAGTTGCTATATAAAAATAAACCCTACAAAGTTAAGTATGTTACTATAATATTTATGTTTTCTTCAAATCAAAAACCTAAAATAGATTATCTGCCATTAAAAAAATAACATGCCTCATTAAAATCATTTTAGACAAGCCATTAATAAGTGTGGGTCAAATGTGATTTTCAGAATACATCAAATTAAATGACACTCCTCACTTTAAAAATCATCAGTGCTAATTATCCATATTGACAATAATGGCTAAAAAAGAAAAGAAGAAAGTGGCTGCAAGCTCCAAATAAAGCCTGTTCATCCGATGGGCACTTGTCTGCTCCGCAGATGCACCACTTGAACGCCTTCTGTTTTGTGCAGTTGGCGTTCCTCCAGCGGAACTGCCCCCACTAAATGATTGCATCTCAACAGCGGTATATCAAACCCTGCCCTTGAATAGCCGCCTTGTGGTTTTATAGACATTTTATTGTGGTTGCTAGGGAACGCACTGCCTTAATCATTGTGCTTAATCCTGTACAACATGAAAGACGTGGCATATTACAATGAGCACTGAACTTTTGGCAATTTGAAGAAGGGTTCTATTTGAATTGACTGATGATAACACCATTAAAGGGACAGAATGCATCATATCTGAGGTGTAAATACTGTGCCTACTGGGATCGAATAGAGCAGCCATCAAATGGGGAGGGAGTAGAAAAGGATCATTGGCCTATAATTAAGAACGAGTAGAATCCTGAGTGATTAGCAGAGCCATTCATGACTTTTATTAAGTTAGCTACACTACAAACAGCAAGTATCCCAGGGGCGAGTGGCTTGGATAGAACTGGTGGCCAGAACATCCTAGAAAATCTTAATAATTGAGGTCCTGTTTTTTAAAGCACAAGACTTGAAGCACAGGAAAATCTGAAATGACACCATCACAAAGGTGTCATCCAATTTCCACTCTGGAAAGCCCACATCCTCAGGGGCTGCAAGATGGTATTTCAGGGGGTGTGACAAAGCGAAAGACTTTGTGACAATTCATCAACATCTGAGCTTATCGTGGTGCATTTGGTGTCCTTGCAGTGTGCCCTCTTGTGTAGGTCGTTTATTAGTTAGTGCTTCTGTTCTATGATATGAAAGATTCAAGCACTGCACATGTGATTGTCACCTGTAAATGAGCCTCAAAAATGCATGTTCTCATGGGTTCCTTGCTATGGGCATTATTTTTTTAAGAGAATGGAATTTGGATCTTGCAAGGATCGGGAGAGAAGGGCGAGTTCAAGTATTGATTTCTGTGTAAGCCCTAATTGTGAAACATCACTGATGCCGAGGTTTGATTTACATTTTTGCCATGGACTGAATTGGATGCAACAACTTCTGCTTAAACTCAGCCCATCTCTCCTGCTGGCGGTCCTGGCAGTAGCACTGCAATTTGAACTGAGCGATGCATTTGTTTTTGAACTCTTGTGCAGGTGTTAAGGGAGTACAAAGCTTGTCAATTATGGTTCGTTGCTTAGTGTCATACCAGCACCCGTTACTTCACGAGGGTCTCTGATCCACTAAACCCCTCGATCATTGATCATGGGTGTGACCCGACATTTGCGCGATAGACATATGAGCGCCGACAAAATATCGTGATTAAAACGCAGCGTCAAAATCATGCCGATAAAATCGCGCCAACAAAATCGCGAAAGTTTCATTAAATATGAATTACTAGTTTAAAGCATATATAATAATTTTTATTTTTAGAAGAATATTATGAGACGTGGCATGCCATCAGCATGGCACGCAGATAGTCCTTAAGATCACACCCTGCATATGTAGGAAGAATTGCAGCAAGACGTCTTGATAGTTGAGCGTATTTAGACTTGCTGGCTGCCTGATTGCTGGTAATTCAGCTTTGTATACGACGCATTATGCCAACCCTCGACTGAGTTTTTTGTTCGCGGCATGCCATCAGCAGTTATAACAGTTATAACCTAGCACATAATGTGTACATAATGCGCATGTACGCATCCCACTCTCTTGGCCTCTCTCGCGATTTTGTCGGCGCGCATTTGTCGAAAACCAGTTAGCGGGTTTGTCGCCGCTCATTTGTCCATTGCGGTTTTGTCGGGGCTCATATGTCTATCGCGCTTTTGTCGGTGAACCGATCATGGGTTATTTCCTTGTGGTGTTAACACGTTGGGGGATACCCCATATCTGAACTATCAATCAAGTGTCTAAGCTTCACGAGGGACACATTTGCAAGTTTATTGAGATTTATAAAGGTAAACTGCTGAATTTGTATTTATTGTGTACTCACAGTGGCAATTCGTTGACAAGTGTGTTAGCTCCGTGCTGGTACCGTTTGGAAGAGGTGGGCCTGGTCACGATTCAGTAGCATTCGGGAACAGTGTGATCACTAAACATACCCGAGCGTGGAAAACAGACATGATGTCAATGAAGGGACAAGTCAGATTTTTGAGTTTAAAACAGGTTTTTATTCTCATCTTACACATGAACGTGAATTGTAGTTGGCAAGTTAAGCTGCAAATTTCTACCTTAACATCACTTGTCACCATAAAAATCTTCTCAGACGTGCAGCACAATTAACAAAAAAAATGCTGCACTACACACTCAATAAATCTGTAAGAGGGTTGAGCGTCATCCTGCCCTACGCGACTCCAAAACAACCACAAAATAAGGAAAATCATTTTGACACGCATGCTGTCACTCCGTGTTTGGATCTTGTTTTGGCTTTATATGAAGTCACGTGGTCACAACGAAAGCATGCCTGGACCCAAAACGTTAAGCGCAGTGTGAGTGCAGGCCAGCGGGGAAGTAGGGAGGGGGGACAATTGCACTTGGGCACGGTACGGAACAAACGTGCTTAGTGGGAGTACACCCTTTAACGTTAGTTATAAGCTTATTTTATTGAGTTCAGTAGTGCATGTGGTTCAATTTGAGGTTCAAAAATTAGAAATTTGACCTCTTCAGCTTGTCACACACGTGCGATTAGGAGACAGTCAAAAAGCTCAAAGGTGAATGAAATATCGCGAGAGGAAGGATTGTCACGTGGTACTTACCTGAACCTCTTCTCTTCACAGGAGAACCAAAGAAAAATAATTGCGGCTATTTCCGGGCTTCAGAATGGCCGTCATGACGTCACTTCCGGTGACTCCATATGACATCACTTCCGGCTCTCACCTTGGACATCACTTCTGGTTCCTCCCCCATGATGCCATTTCCTATTAACCATTTCCTGTTCCCATCATCCACCATTCTATAAAAACGCCATTTTGTCAATGCCACATTGTCATCTGTACAATACAATACATGTACTTTTGATCAACCTTTTGCATCTCTTGCTTTTGTTTATCTGCAGGACAATATACGGGTACGGTTCCCAAACCTTTATCTTGTGAAGATTTCTTTTTGTTTGTGGTATTTCTTCCACAAACTTCAAATGTGATACTACTTTTGTAGGGGGAACATACATAAATCAGACATTTTCTAGGGGTGCGGGGCATTGAAAAGGTTGGGAACCACTGCACTAAATATAGATTAATGATGACATTCATATAAAATGGTTACCTGGCCAAGATTTTGGAGATGAATTGCTACACATTCTACCAATCTCTGTATGGCCATTGTGATTGGGACACCCTCCTGTGATGGAAGGACCGGAGGAGAGGACATATTCATGACAATACATCTCCCAGAACATGAGAGGGCAACCCCTCTGGATTACATCGGGACCACAGGTTTGAAGCTTAGAAGCTCAATGCTGCTGGGGCTTGTGGCCACCACTAGGGGGCACCTGGACAGTTCCAGATCCCTGGACTGCAGCACTTCTGCCTCAACCAGAAATGCCACCAGAAGAGGATCTGGGGGCACCTTGAAGCACTTCCGGGTGCACTATTAAAGAGGCCGCCTCACTCCATCACTTCTTTGTGGAATTCCCTTCCAGAGAGAGGTGAGAGAGAGAGAGCGTTAAATCAGTCGTGTGCTGCGTGGGCTCTCCTAATATGTCATTTATTGCTGGCTCTATGGCAGAGGGCACCCATTTGCCTTGTTGATATCATGACCTTTGGTACGATTTTACGTCACTTTTCTACTGCTCTTTAGAAGATTACCTAGACAATTCATATAATTTCTCATCTTACCTGAAAATTGCAATGTCCTTTGTTGTTTAGAGGAAATCCCATGTATGGCCAACAGGATCTAACGCACTAGGCCACCTGAGATAAGACCTTTGAAAAAAAAAAGGAACAAAAATCTCAGGGTTGCTAGAGGGAAGGTTGCACAATGTGGTGTCTGCCATGTAAATTATATACTGTGTGAAAGCTCCATCGGCCAGCTAAATATGTCTCTGGCCTTGTTCCCGATTTCTCCTTCCTATACGAGATTATTTTCTGATAAAGTTTGAAGTTGTATTCTTTGGTGATTTCTAGAATTCAGAATTGAGTTCAGCCTAAGCCATCGACTTCTTTCCTTCATGTATCTGAACGCAGTACACCACAGCACAGCAGGTATCTTTGACAACCCGTTGTGGCAAGGACCCCTGCCGGGATGCCCCTGTGATGGAAGGACTGTGGGAGAGGACACATTCACTGCAAAAACTCCCTTGAAGCACGAGAGGGCAACCACCCCTAGATTACACCAGGGCCACAGGTTTGGAGCTTAGAAGCTCAACCCTGCTGGGGTCTGCGGCCACCACTAGGGGGCGCCTGGATGGTTCTGGAGTCCTGGACTGCAGCACTTCTGCCACAACTGGAAGAGGATCAGACAGCACCTGGAGCACTTCCGAGTGCACTATAAAAGGGGCTGCCTCACTCTGTTATAGGAGCCAGAGTTGGGAGGTGGAGGACAAAGCTTACTGGGAGAGGAGTAGAGGCGGCAGAGAAAAAGAGAAGGAAGGAAAAAGAGAGAGAGAGAGGGGACAGAGCAATGTTGCTATGCTTGGTAAATATGTACTCTGCTCTGTTGAAGAATGGCCAGGTGACAATAGAGGAGAGGAAAACAAAAACTCCAGTCAGCAGCATCAGTGGAGAAAACAAAATTCTGGAGTGTCCACGGTCAGTTATAATAGACAAAGTCAGACGGAGTCACAGTCTTGGAGACCTCTGCCAACTGGCCATCCACCCTGTTCTGGTCATTCTATAGTAGATTGTGCTCTGATGAGAGAATTTTTCCATACAATGGTTTCAAGGCTCCCAGTATTTCAGATGACTTTGCCATGGGCAGGCGGGCATCTTGGCAGTACAACAGTGGCACCAACTGCCACATTAAGATAAATGCCCTTCCACAGTGGTGTGATGTTTCTGCCAAGCAAGCCATACTTGGTGGTGGGTGAAGGATGAAGGCTTTTCCACCGGTGTCCAGCATGTTCAATTAGATTCATGTCAATGGCAGATGGCCGGGACCCATGCCTGGTTTGGACACCCCTTTGACACTGGATCCGGGGGAGCAGTCATAGGATACACACTACGTCCCCCGGAACACTTGTTGGCAACTCCAATGGGTTGCATCGGGGACAATATTTCGAAACACCGAAGCTCATTCCTGTTGGGCTCCATGGTCACCACCAGTGGGAGCTGCATGGCCTAACGAGCCCGTCTGGGTGGGAAAGCAGCCACACCCGGAGGTGTAGCCGGAAGTAGGTCAACGAGCACCCACAGCACTTTGAGGTGGGCTATAAAAGAGGGCGCCAGAGTCGGGAGGAGGAGGGCAAAGCTGCCTGGGAGGAGCGAAGGAAGAGGAGTGATTTTTGGTGTTTTCTTTGGTGGTGCTTTGGGACTGTGTTGGGCCTGTGGGACACGGGGAAGACGTGCCCCACAGCTGAAGAAAAATTAAAAACCTTTTTGTTTATTTTAATTTGTGTCTTTGCTGTCAAGCTGTCGGGTTGATGTGTATATAGCGCCTTTGCCACAACACATATTTTTATTCATGTTACTATGGTTCTCAAGACAAAAGAAATGAACACCCTGTGAGCATGGTCACATTTTATCATTATAGATGGTCCTAGGCTTCAATGGCATCCGTTAAGGGTATGACAAGGGGGTGATCACTCTATGGACATACTGTTGAGCAGTGAGGGTGGCTTCAGTAATAACCAACTGGGATCTGCTGTCATATTTTATGGCTACTCAAACCAATACCCAAGATCCTTGGCATATGGGTCAATCTTATCAGAAAGAGGCCTACTACAGACCTGATGTCACACTCTCTCTATCCCAAGAATTGTGCCCCTCATTGAAGTATCTGACAGTCTTTGCCCTCAGTGAACTGTACTGAGGTGTTGGGGTGGAACACAGAATGGTGAAGATATGACATGCACAGCAGAATCCTGGTGCATATATAGTTGAGGGAAGCAGCAGGAAGAGCTTGGTACCAGGAATGTCCAGAGAAGTTAAAGATGTGATGTGCCAGCTGAGGTATGCAGCAGAGCCCAAGTGAGGATGAGTGAGTGATTACGACCCTGTGTGGAGATGTTCACATGTCACATGCTGATGTCTGTTCTTCAGGGTGGCCTGCCCATCAGTCCTTAGGTATCTCAGGGTGTCTTCCCAAAGCCTGGTAAGAGCTTTATATTATTGTGGCCAACTGGTTTCAAGCCGGTGCCCTGGCATCTAAAGGAGAGATGTTTGACTTTCTGAGTTTGGTTTTTTCCTTTTTAGAAGTTTGTCAGTGCTTACTTCATAGTAAGTACTCTGTTTGTTTTGTATTTTCTTTAACTTTATTTCTGATTTATTTGTACATTATAAAGTACTTTTCATTTTTAAATTTATTACTTGTCTGCATAAACACACTGGAGCCAAACAACGAGTGGAGGGAGTCCGGAACTAAGACAAAGGTTAAGGATCCTTGTCAACGTTGATGTAATGCAGATGGCGGCTAATCATCGGCCTTTTGGAATTTCATGTAAGCACACAGCAGCTTTACACAGATGTTGTCCTGTTGTCCATAACTGTACTGCTTTAGTGAGATTGTTCTGACTCAAAGAGGAACGGCAAGAATTTTTTATAAAGAATTCCAAAGAAGAAAGTAAGTTCAAAATCAAAGTCAAAAATTAAAAAACTAACCCATACTGTTGCCAAGTTTGGAATGCCATGCAGGAATCAAAACACTCAAATTTCAGATAACATGTTCAGTAAATAATAGTTTGAACTAAAAAGTAAAAGCACAAACAAGGTTTTGACCCAATACTCAAAGAGTATGAGGCCACAAGTGCCAACTTCTGCATAATTACTATAGCATTGGCCAACATGGGCGGCACGGTGGCGCAGTGGTAGTACTGCTGCCTCACAGTTAGGAGACCCGGGTTCGCCTCCCGGGTTCGCCTCCCGGGTCCTCCCTGCGTGGAGTTTGCATGTTCTCCCCGTGTCTGCGTGGGTTTCCTCCCACAGCCCAAAGACATGCAGGTTAGGTGGATTGGCGATTCTAGATTGTCCCTACTGTGTGCTTGGTGTGTGTAAACCCTGTGGTGGGCTGGCGCCCTGCCCGGGATTGCTTCCTGCCTTGCGCCCTGTGTTGGCTGGGATTGGCTCCTGTGACCCTGTGGTTAGGATTCAGCAGGTTGGAAAATGGATGGATGGATCGGCCAACATGACTTTGGCAAAATGGCGGCATCCATAAGGAAACAAAAATTTTTCCATGTGGAAAGAAATTAACAACAGAATTAAGATTCTCTGGGCAATAAAAACAAAGATAGATGTCGTCTTCTTCTTCTTCTTCTTCCAGCTGCTCCCATTTAGGGGTTGCCACAGTGGATCATCCGTCTCCATCTATCCCTTTATTTTACATCATTTTCTGCCACACCGACTGCCTTCATGTCCTCCATCACCACATCCATAAACCTCATCTTTGGCCTTCTTCTTTTTCTCTTGCCTGGTGGTTCAGTCTTTAGCATTCTTCTCCTGATGTATCCCTCACCTTTTCTGTTCACATGCCCAAACCATCTCAATCTCGCCTCTCTCACTTGGTCACCAGCCTGCTGTACCTGTGTTGTCCCTCTAATACACTCATTAATAATCATGTCTACCCTAATTACTCTGAGTGCAAATCGTAGCATCTTCAACTCTGCCACTTCCAGCTCTGCCTCCTGTCTTTTCCTCAGGGCCACCGTCTCCAAACCATACAACATAGCTGGCCTCACTATCATTTTAGATACCTTCCCTTTCACTCTTGCAGCTACTCTTCTATCACAAATCACTCCTGCCACTGTCCTCCACTCAGTTCACCCTTTCTGCACTCTCTTCTTCACTTCTCTGCCTTACTCTCCGCTGCTTTGGTCAGTTGAACCCAATTATTCAAACTCGTCTACCTTCACCACCTCTGCTCCTTAGATTGTAAAACCTCATCTGGGATTTCTCAAAAAAAAAATAACTTACAAATTCAGATCATGACAGAGGTGAGAAGAGGAAGAGACTGACTGAGTGAAGGAAAGGAACAAAAAACAAGGAATCAGTTCTAAGATGCATCTAAGCCAAATCGCTAAGCTAGGATCAAAGTTAGAAAACTAGAGATTCTATAGAAAGCACAAGCACAAGGAGGAGTTTGGGATTATCTGTAATCCTTGACAAGCTATTCTTGCTAAAGCCAGACGTACAGTATGATATACACCTCTGGACACAACCATGAGTGGATTTTGTTTTAAACTGGGTGGGAACGATTAGACTCACTAAGTGTGTCATTTCTAAACCAATCCAATGCCTCATGTGGTGGCACTTAAACTAGGGATGAAGACTTTGAACTGCAAAGATCAGAGGTGCGCTTGTTGACCTGATCTGAAAGGCAGCAAGCTTGTGAGTACGATGAACGGTCTACAGTTGAAAATTCCCCTGGAAAAACCTTTTAAACATAAATGTGCATCACGTGTGCAGACAGCATATTACACTTTTTAAAAATCAACATAAAGTGTTCATAGCGCTCTGGCTGGAGAAATACATTTTGTCACAGATGGTGGGGGTTCTTGTCCGGCCAGGATGCCTCTTCATTGTATGGACTGGGGGAGCAAGCCTGGTCAGGACACTACACCCCTCCGAAATGCTAGATGGCAGCTGCATTGGGGCCACGGGCATGGGATTTTGGAGTCTGTGGCCACCACCAGGGGGCGGCTGCAGTGGTTCCTGAGTCCACGTGGGTGGTTTTTCCACCACACCCGGAAGTGGGCTATAAAAGGAGCCAGTACCCCAGCACTCTGAGAGCCAGAGTCGGGAGGAGGGAGACAAAGCTTGCTGGAGAGGAGTGGAGGTGAAAAGAAGGCAAAAAGTATTGTGGTGATTGTGTTTGGTGCTTATTGGGACTGTGTTGTGTCTGTGGGAACGGGGAAGGCGTTGCCCACAGGCGAAGAAAAATAAAACATTTATTTGTTTTATAAGTGTGCCTCCCGTGTCTGTCTGTGTATAGCGCCATTGTTACAATATTAAAAAAAATAAAATATTATAAACATATGAGACTGAAAAATCTCAAAAAAAATCCTTTATTATAAAACTTTGCGCTATTGCCTTTAATTCACCTTCAGATGCAATTCCCTTATCCCAGCACTTCCTCCATTCCTGTTAACATTTCCTGTACTAAACCCTTATTTCCGTGTCTAGAGCCTCTATTTCTCTATGATAACAAATCTTCTTTCCTCCGGCCTCAATTTTAATTTTTGGACCAAAAAGAAGTCACAGGGTGTAAAATCTGATGAATATGGGAGTTGTGAAGCCAGAACAACGCTGTCTTTGGTTAAAAACTCTCTGTCTGACAACACAGTGTGTGCAGGTGCATTGACCTGATGCAACATCCTGCTCCAGATATTTTGCTTTTGTGTGGATGCCCCAGCAGTTCAGTTTAATGTCGCTGATTAACAGTTTGTCCATCGAGAAAAAAACTTTGTGATGGAGCCCTGGGTGTCAGCAAGCCCAAACCCCAACACAAACACAGAATCACAGTCCTGGGTTCAAATAAAGGTTGCTTATTAACCACGGATACCTTCAACACAATACAAAAAGCACAACCTACAAGTTTTCTTTCTCCTCCCAAGAACTCTCTCACCACCACACTGCCCTCCTCCAGTCAAGTGTTGCCATTCTACCACCCAGCTTCAACTCACCTGGATAAGGGAGTTCGGTCCCTTTTATTACAGACCCGAGAGTACTTCCAGTGCCAGGGCGACTGACCAATCAAAGCACTTCCGGGTCACGCAGAAGTCCATTATCACAGTAGGGAGCTTGTTTCTATGCAACACCCTTTTGCGGTACATAGTGACCCCAGCAGGGCTGCCCTGCTGGACTACATTTCCCGGCATGCCCTGCTGGCTTCCCATTGGGCATGGATCTCCGGGACTGCTGCCATCTAGAGTCCTGGGGGAATAAAAACTCCCCAACTCTTCTTTTACAGGGGCTTTCCATCCATCTCTTCTTTCCGGGTCTGCTTCCTGTTTCCTTTCCAGCCAGAATGCCCATCCAGCCCACGTGGCATCTACAACTTTTTATGAGCGTCAATGTCGAAAAAAATGCAATCATCATTGCTTCTTGAAAATCTATGCTAGTGGTTTGGAGGAAAAAAGAATTTCCAAAGTCACTTGTGTGATTGTAGAATAAACACCAGAAATACAACTCAGCACGATGCCAATTGGTGGGTTGAATAACCAAACTTGTGGGCACACAATACCTAGTGGCATATTCAATAACTGTACCCAACACTTTATGAACAAGTCTGTTAATGTTGAAACTTTTATTCACCTTTAAAATATGCTCCTAGAGATGCAATAGACTTGTCCCAGCACTTCTGCCATTCCTGGAAACATTTCCTGTACTCATTGTTACCATGTGTAATGACTCTTGCATTTTTTCATTGATTTCTTCAACAGTAGCCAATTTTCTTCCCTTCAATCTCATTTGTAGTTTTGGGAAGAAAAAAGTCACAGGGAGAGAGATCTGGTGAATACGGAAACTGTGAAGCAACAATCACATCGTCTGTGGTCAAAAACTCTTCAGTTGGCAGCACAGTTTGTGCAGGGGCACCGTCATGGGCAAACTCCAGTTTTGCATGCACTGCTTCTTCAGATGTTCTTTACTGATTCTTCTCCATGGAAAACTCCTCATTTCAAAGTAAGGTTGCTGATCAACAGTTGGTCCATGAAGAACAAACTCTATATGAGCAAGTCCATCAATATCGTAAAAGACAATCATTGTTTCTTGAAACTCTGCCCTGGTGGCTTGGAGAAAAAAAAAATGCCAAGGTCACTTGAGCAATTGTAGCATAAATGGCAGAAATAAAACTCAGCATGATGCCACTCAGAGGACTGATTAAATACCGAGCGGTAGATTCGATAATTACACCCTATACTGGTCCGGGAAATTTGTGGATTCCACCTCGTAAAATACATAAATAGCTACAATACGAGGTGAGACACAAAAATAACCAAATTGGTAAAAAAAAAAATGATTGATGAATTACAGCATTTCAAACATTGTCACCTTCTATATACCCCCCTCCCGATCTCTACACCGCTCCATACGTATCTTCCATTGATTGAAACAGTGCTGGAAGTCTTCTTGCTTGAGACTCTTCAACAGGCTTGCCATTAAAAATGTGTTCCTTTCAGGTATGATGGACAGCCGGGTCCCATGCCCGGCCGGGATGCCCCTGCTGCATATGTTTTCGGGGGAAACCACCATGGACAGCTCAATACCTCCCCGGGACGCTTGGTGGCAGCCTCCCTGGCCGATGTTCATTTCCCAGTCTCCCGCGAGGCTCCATGGGACATGGAGTCCTCCACAGCCTGGTTGGGAGATGGGGTGGTCGCTAGGGAGTGCTGCCGAGACTCAACAACCCGGCTGGACGAGTCATCAGCCCCACCCGGAGGTGCAATTGGGACCAGGTGGTCAAGCACCTGGAACACTTCCGGGTGGGCTATAAAACGGGCCAGCCTCCACCTCTAAAGGGCCAGAATCGGGAGGAAGAAGACGAGGTTGCCTGGGAGGAGTGGTGGTGCAAGGTGGAGAGTTGTTGGTGTTTTGTGTGAAGTGCTTTGGGACTGTGTTGGGCCTGTGGGACACGAGGAAGACGTGCCCCACGGCTGAAGAACTAATAAAGCCTGTGTGAATTTTACACATGCCTCTGCGTAAGTCTGAGCCGGGTCGGGCGCTTTCTCACACAGGTCACTTTTGATTTTCTGGAACAAGTAAAAATCACAGAGAGCTAAATCGGGCGAACAGAAAGAATGATCGAGGCCAGGAATATTTTTGTAAGTCAAAAACTGCTTTATGGAAAAAGCATTTTGCACACAAGTGTTGTCTTGGTGAAGCATAACCTGGGCGTTGAATGTCTTCCACATTTTGTTGTCCTTCCTTGAAACGTTTGTGCCACTCAAAAACTTGCGTCCGAGACAAACTGTTATCACCGTACACTGTTTTTATCATTTCATAAGTTTCTGTGGCCGTTTTTTTCAATTTTGTGAGAAATTTGATGTTGATTCGCTGTTTGATTTTTTTTCACCCAACATTATTGCAGCAACTCGTGTAGTGATTGTTGTGCAAATACTGACTGGGCTATTCACAGGATATACCTAGCGGTCAGCGGTTTGAGAGGGCGTGTAGGAGGGGGATATAGTTCTATGATTCACGTCCAGCTGACCTCCAGAAGGTTTACCAGAAAAGCCCCCAGCCCAGTCAGGTTATTTTTCTGTCTCACCTTGTATGAAATGACATTTTAACCCAGACAAAAAAAAATCAGATGTAGTATTTAAGGATTTGAATTTCATTCCCAGAAGTTGCGAGTTGGTGGCATGGTGGCGCAGTGGTAACGCTGCTTTTTCGCAGTAAGGAGACCTGGGTTCGCTTCCCGGGTCTTCACAGCATGGAGTTTGCATGTTCTCCTTGTGTCTGTGTGGGTTTCCTCCGGGCACTCCAGTTTCCTCCCACAGTCCAAAGACATGCAGGTTAGGTGCATTGGCGATTCTAAATTGTCCCTAGATCGTGCTTGGTGTGTGGGTGTGTGCCCTGCGGAGGGCTGGCGCCCTGCCCCGGGTTTGTTCCTGCCTTGCGCCCTGTGCCGGCTGGGATTGTCTCCAGCAGACCCCCATGACAATGTGTTAGGATATAGCGGGTTGGATAATGGATGGATGGAAGTTGCAAGTTCAAATCCCACTGTGACCATAAGCAATTTGCATCACCTGCCGTGTGTTCCTATTGGATAAACAAAAGAAATATATAATAAATTATAACTCAATTGTTATGTCACCTTGGATAAATGCATCAGACAAGGAATAAGTAAATAGAGATAAAGGAACATAAATCAGAAGACACATAACAAGGGCCTGCCTCCGTCGCAGAGTGCAGGTATTTCTGCCACTTTCTCAGCAGCATGGCAATGATCACAAGCCTTCAAAGACTGCCAGCTGTTAAAACAGATCTGTTGTCCATATTCTATACCTCATCTTTCCAGGAAAATGCTGAACAATATTCTTACTTGACCAAAGTTCAATTATAGATTTGTTTTTCTCAGAAAAAATCCATGTCCTCCACCACATCTTCTGCCATGACTCAACCTCCTCTACAGATGTTGCGCGGAACCTTTAATCATTAACGGAGATACTCTTAGGCTTTATGCATGGCAAATGAGACGGAAATCGGATGATACCTTAATGGAGCTGTAGCTTTCCTTTTCTTCTGTGCATTCTCTCCCTTTAGACACAGTCCAAGGTGTAGTAGCGCCATGGAGTCCAACGGAAGCCTCTGGACTTTATAGACAGGCCTGTCGCTTCAGTAGGGCAACAAGGGTAGTCAACCTGTACCCAGAGAAAGATTCCCCATGGAATGCTGCCTCTTACTCATCTGTTCATATTTAAAATTTTATTTCAAAATGTCAATCTTTAATGATATCATAAGAGAGACACTTGGATGTAGGGGGTAAGAAGACAACAAACGCACTGTGCGTCTTGTAGGACTGAACTGGAACAGAAGGAAAGACGTAAGACAGGGAGACACAAACACAAATATTGGGTTCAGTTATGTTGCAAACAAAACAGGCTTTTGTACACAGTCCCACTGCAAATGATACAGAAAACGCAATAAGGAAAAAGAAAAAATCATAAATATATGCAATATTTACAGTAAAGTAGCCCAAATCCCAAAATTTACAAAAAGGAAATAAATGAAGAAATGTATATACACAAACAAAAAGGTAGTCTTCTTTTGACATCAGTTTTGTCAGGATCTTTTTGTTCGGTAATTTCTGATTCTTGTCCCATATTTCTGATTTTATATTCTATTTGGAATCAACTATCCTTCATATTTTTGTTTAATTTGTTTCATTCCCTGATCCTTTAATTAAAATCTTTTTCCCAGAGCATGTTTAATTTTTGTCTGAAAGGCTAGAGGTTTATGGTCATCCTCTCCATTGTTGTTTTTGAGGTTTTTGTACTTTAATAGCCTGAGCCTAATTTTGGACCTGTGCAGGTTGGAAAGCCCGTCTTTTGTCATATCTCTGCCAGGGTTCCCCCTCAGGCTGGAATTCAAGTTTGTGTTTAGTGTCTCTTTGATTCTTTAATTTATGTACTGTCACACATGTGCGCATGGGAGGCAGCTAAAGGGATTGAGTGAGGGGAATTCTGAATCATACCGGAATGTGGCAGAGTGCACTAACTCTTTTTCTCCCTTTCCTGCAGACAATTCAAGGGAGATTCCGCCTGGCCCTCTTGACGTCACTTCCGGGTCTGAGCCGATGGAAGAAGAACTTGCCGGCTCCGGCGCCTGTGATGTCATGTCCGGGCTCGAGCCTATGGCTGATGACCCTTATGAGCCTGACTCCTTTGACCTCACTACCTGTTTTCCCCTCTAAAAGACTCTACCTTTTCCCTATTCCCTCAGTTCTGTTTTGGACTTGGTTTTCTGCACATCAGAAGAAGAAGTGCTGTGTAACATTTTTACAGTTTGCGGCCAGGATACCAGTTATACGGGTGGCTGCCCCAAACCTTGCTATGGCTCTTTGTGGAGTTTATGACAGTACTTAATGTTCATTCTTTATTTTGGTTTTTGTCTTATTGTTATATGTAGTCTGTGCTGTTTACCTTGTGTTTTAGTTGTGGCTCCCCAAAACATGGGAACAAATGTCAATCACCATCAGGAACTGCCCTCAACCCTATAAATTAAAAGGCCTCCCATAAGTTCCTTGTGGTTCATTTTGAATGCGCTAGAGAGTGGAGTGTTTACTTGTATTTTACTGTGCTGGGTGCTTATTATGATTTCCTGAATATTTGAACCTGTGCTTTCCTTACTTTGCCTTAGAATTCTGTATTGGGACTGTAGCTACTATGATATTGCCTTGCCTTCTCAGACAATTCCTTTTGTGATCTAAGGAGCTTCTTGTACTATAGAACATTTTTGCTAACATAAATCTTTTTTTATAAAGACTCTTCTAGGCCCCTTTTGTATCTAGTCAGGTTTAGACGGTAATTCCTCACTAAATGGCAATTTTTGGAAATATTTATGCAACTTATGTGCTGCTGGGACTCCTGAGTCACAACGGCCTTTACAGTTTGGGGACTGCCTGGGGTGAGGCCTTTTCCTGTTGCAATTCTGGTCTGACTTGTGATATCTATACTAATAAAAGGCAAAGCCCTCACTGACTCACTCACTCACTGACTCACTGACTGACTGACTGACTGACTCATCACTAATTCTCCAACTTCCCGTGTAGGTAGAAGGCTGAAATTTGGCAGGCTCATTCTTTACAGCTTACTTACACAAATTGGGCAGGTTTCATTTTGAAATTCTATGCGTAATGATCATAACTGGAACCTGTTTTTCTCCATATACTGTAATGTACGTTAGCTCGATGGCCGTGGGGGGACGGAGCTGCGTGTGACATTATCATGCCTCCCACGTAATCACGTAAACTGACTGTGACCGCAGTACGTAGAAATGAAGGAAGAGCTTCGCAATGAGAAGTAATAAGTCTCAAGGACTGACCCTATAAAAGGTTGCCAATTAATTTCAGGCAAGATTGCTTTTCTCCTGGACAACTATACGTTGCATTTTCAAGAGTGAGCTCGCGCAGCTTCGTCATATTACAACCAGAGTGCTGAACTGACAACGTGATATATAAAGAGAACTATAATAATCGTAATAAATGAACAATAAAACAGTGGAGAACCCGTGGATTAAATAAAAAGGCAGCATCCTTGGTAAAGCAAGGAAAAGGATGGCTTTATATGTCGTTCGTTTATAAAACAGCGGAGAAGCTGTGTAAAGGCTGTTCCACAAAAAAACAGCGGAGCGCCTTATATGAGCAGGCAGTCAGCTTTAGAAGGGAATTGATAAATATCTATAATCGTGATAAATGAACAAAAAATAGTGTACAAGCCGCGGATTAAATAAAGGAGATGGGTACCTGAACAGTAAAGTAAGTCTTGAATAGCTACACAATAACTATAACAATCGTAATAAACGAACAATAAAACAGTACAGAACTGCGAAGCAAGGAGAAGCGACAGCCTTATATGGCGTTCGTTTATAAAGCAGCCGAGAAGCAGTATGAAGGCAGCTACACAAAAAACCAGCAGAGCGCCACACTCTGAATGTATTCCTCGCATCACCGTTATACCCTCTGATCTCCAATTTTAATTCAAATGCCTCAAATTTCCAGTAAGGCTCTGCTTTGCGATGACAATTTTCTGGCACCCCCAGCAACAGCTGCTCGCATCCCCGCGGCCTCCTCCCAGTTGGACGTACCCGGAACACCTCACAAAGGAGGCGTCCAGGAGGCATCCTGATCAGATGCCCGAGCCACCTCATCTGACTCCTCTCGATGCGGAGGAGCAACAGCTCTACTCTGAGCCCCTCCCGGATGACTGAGCTCCTCACCCTATCTTTAAGGGAAAGCCCAGACACCCTGCGGAGGAAACTCATTTCAGCCGCTTGTATTCGCAATTTTCGTTCTTTCGTTCATTATCCATAGCTCATAACCATAGGTGAGGGTAGGAGTGTAGATTGACTGGTAAATTGAGAGCTTTGCCTTACGACTCAGCTCCTTTTTCACCACGACAGACCGATGCAGAGCCCGTATCACTGTGGATGCCGCACCAATCCGCCTGTCGATCTCACGCTCCATTCTTCCCTCACTCGTGAACAAGACCCCGAGATACTTAAACTCCTCCACTTGGGGCAGAATCTCTCCCTTAACCCTGAGAGGGCACTCCACCCTTTGCCGGCTGAGGACCATGGTCTCGGATTTGGAGGTGCTGATTCTCATCCCAGCCGCTTCACACTCAGCTGCGAACCGCTCCAGAGAGATCACAGCCTGATGAAGCAAACAGGACAACATCATCTGCAAAAAGCAGTTACCCAATCCTGAGTCCACCAAACCAGACCCCTTCAACACCCTGGCTGTGCCTAGAAATTCTGTTTATAAAAGTTATGAACAGAATCGGTGACAAAGGGCAGCCCTGGTGGAGTCCAACTCTCACTGGAAACGGGCTCGACTTACTGCCGGCAATGCGGACCAAGCTCTGACAGCGGTTGTACAGGGACCGAACAGCTCTTATCAGGGGGTCCGGTACCCCATACTCCCAGAGCACCCCCCACAGGATTCCCCGAGGGACACGGTCGAACGCCTTTTCCAAGTCCACAAATTCCGCTTGGCCTGCCGGTACCTATCAGCTGCCTCCAGAGACCCACAGGACAAAAAGGTCCTATAGGACTCCTTCTTCAGCTTGACGGCATCCCTCACCACCAGTGTCCACCAAGATATATCTATCTATATCTATATCTATATCTATATCTATATCTATATCTATATCTATATCTATATCTATATATATATATATATATACTCACCTAAAGGATTATTAGGAACATCTGTTCAATTTCTCATTAATGCAATTATCTAATCAACCAATCACATGGCAGTTGCTTCAATGCATTTAGGGGTGTGGTCCTGGTCAAGACAATCTCCTGAACTCCAAACTGAATGTCAGAATGGGAAAGAAAGGTGATTTAAGCAATTTTGAGCGTGGCATGGTTGTTGGTGCCAGACGGCCGGTCTGAGTATTTCACAATCTGCTCAGTTTCTGGGATTTTCACACACAACCATTTCTAGGGTTTACAAAGAATGGTGTGAAAAGGGAAAAACATCCAGTATGCGGCAGTCCTGTGGGCGAAAATGCCTTGTTGATGCTAGAGGTCAGAGGAGAATGGGCCGACTGATTCAAGCTGATAGAAGAGCAACTTTGACTGAAATAACCACTCATTTCAACCGAGGTATGCAGCAAAGCATTTGTGAAGCCACAGCACGCACAACCTTGAGGTGGATGGGCTACAACAGCAGAAGACCCCACCGGGTACCACTCATCTCCACTACAAATAGGAAAAAGAGGCTACAATTTGCACGAGCTCACCAAAATTGGACAGTTGAAGACTGGAAAAAGGTTGCCTGGTCTGATGAGTCTCGATTTCTGTTGAGACATTCAAATGGTAGAGTCAGAATTTGGCGTAAACAGAATGAGAACATGGATCCATCATGCCTTGTTACCACTGTGCAGGCTGGTGGTGGTGGTGTAATGGTGTGGGGGATGTTTTCTTGGCACACTTTAGGCCCCTTAGTGCCAATTGGGCATCGTTCAAATACCACGGGCTACCTGAGCATTGTTTCTGACCATGTCCATCCCTTCATGACCACCATGTACCAATCCTCTGATGGCTACTTCCAGCAGGATAATGCACCATGTCACAAAGCTCGAATCATTTCAAATTGGTTTCTTGAAAATGACAATGTACTAATTGTACTAAAATGGCCCCCAAAGTCACCAGATCTCAACCCAATAGAGCATCTTTGGGATGTGGTGGAATGGGAGCTTCGTGCCCTGGATGTGCATCCCACAAATTTCCATCAACTGCAAGATGCTATCCTATCTAAAGAATGCTTTCAGCACCTTGTTGAATCAATGCCACGTAGAATTGAGGCAGTTTTGAAGGCGAAAGGGGGTCAAACACCGTATTAGTATGGTGTTCCTAATAATCCTTTAGGTGAGTGTATATAGATAGATATAGATAGATATCTAGAGATATAGATATAGATACATTTTTATATATACAATATATAAATATAGAAATAGGTTCTTCCTCGCTGCGAAGTGCAGGGATTTTGCTATATACAGTATATATATATACAGTATATGTAGATATATATATATATATATATATGTATGTATGTATATATATGCAGATATGTATATATGTGTATATATATATGGATATGTATATATATATATGTGTGTATATATGTAGATATGTATATATATGTAGATCTGTATATATATGTATATATATTTGTCTGTGTGTATATATATTGTCACACACACACGCATGGGAGGCAGCTAAAGGGCTCGAGTGAAGGCAGTTCTGAGGCATGCCGGGATGTGGCAGAGTGCACTAACTTTCTTTCTCACTTCCCTGTAGACCAAACCCGGGAGGTTCCACCTGTCTCTCTGGACGTCACTTCTGGGACCGAGCCAATGGAGACAGACCTTGCCAGCTCCGGCCCCTGATGTCACATCCGGGCCTAATCCAATGAATGATGAACACGTGCCCGATCCTTATGACCTCACTTCCTGCCTCCCCCTTTAAAAGCCTTCCCTTTTCCCTTCTCTGACAGTCTTGTTTTGGACTCTGTTGTAAGCACTTCAGTGCTGGTATTTTGAAAAGAAAACGACTTTTGCAGCCAGGATACCAAATTACATGGGTGGCTGCCCCAAACCTTTTTCTGTCTTTGTCTCGTTTTGTGACAATATATATATATATATATATATATATGTGTGTGTATGTATGTATGTATGTGTATATATATATATATATATATATATATGTATGTGTATGTGTGTATATATGTATATTTATCTGTATGTATGTATATATGTATATGTGTGTATATATGTATGTATATGTATGTGTATATATATGTTGATATGTGTATATATATGTATATATGTATATATGTTTATATGTGTGTGTGTCTGTGTGTGTGTGTGTATATATATATATATATATATACTAACACTAACCAGGTCTAGCAGAACATAACATCAACTTCCCATATCTGCATAATCAGTTCAGTGTCAAGGGGAGAATATCCTGAAAGCTTGTTGATTCAAGTGAACATTAGCAATATGCAACGGATGATTAACCTTTAAACCGCCACATACTTGGGGGGTTAATGCACCCCTGGGTGGCAAATACATTATTGCTGCACCTTTTTAGGAAACGTCACAATTCACAAAGAAAATGTGAAATTTTAGTGGAGCACATTTTTTTTCATGCAAAGAACATCACAATTACTACAACACTGATCATTTCACATACTTTCAATGAACTGTAAAAATGATTAAAAAAACTACTGCAACAATCAATTACTATATGTAAAAGGTGCAACTGATGCCATTGATGAGATTCAGTAAATCACCAAGCCAACTGCGCTTGAACTGGCTGAATGCAAGCACACAGAGGTAAGCGCTGATGCTTGCTGGCTAGTCTAGTGCAGCAGCTGAATGGGGACAGTGATGCTCCAGTTCTGCCGTGGGCCAGCAGTGGTCATGAGCTGACTGCTCAACGAATATACAGCACTGACTGATCAGCTCCGGCGTGCTGGCAAATCGTTCTGTGAAGCGACTTTAGCCAGTTGCTGGATTCAATGAATGTATGTCACCAAATATACTTGGCCCCTGGCAAATTGCACTGGGAACTGACTTTAGCAGGTTGCAGTATTCAACAAATGCATGTTGCCGAATATACTCGGCTGGCAAGCTGCACTGGGAAACAACTTTAGCTGGTTGTGGAGTTCAATGAATGTACGTCACTGAATATACTCGGCTGGAAAGTTTCACTGGAAGCCAACTTTAGCCGGTTGCGACGTTCAACGAATATTCTTTGCCGAATATACTCGGTATCCAGCGTGCTGGCAAATTGCATTGGGAACTGACTAGAGCCGGTTCCGATGGTTTAAAGGTTAAACTCTCTATGTATCTAAGAAAGCAGCCTGAAGGACAGAATAACATCCATTGTGAAGCAGCCTGAAGTTAAGACCGACTGCTGAAGACAATGCCTCATTGTCAGGAGAGGCTGGAGTTTTGCAAGAAGGACATGAATGAAGATTTTTCCAGGGTCTAAGAGCAGGGAGATTGGTCAATAAATGAAGCCTAACACAGACAACCTGCAGAGACACAGGGAGAATGTTCAAACACTGCACAGGGAGCCATCAAGCCAGGATCTTCACCACGTACACTAGAGTTGTGTGGTGGCAGTAGAAACCCTTGAATTGAAGGTTTTAAATTCTACCATTCTTACAGATTTGACTTGTGTAGAATAGACAGCCCAAAGAGACTGGCTCTCCTTTATTCAGAGACCGAGTGCTAAACAGTTAACTCAATAAGCAGCAGCATTTGTTGCTAAGCAGCTCTGAATGCTGACATTCAAGTTGGCGGATCCATTGTTTTCATCAAAATGCTTAACCCACACCTAATAAATCACCCTCTCCGACTGCACCTTGCCAGTCAAACGACGCACATCAAATTCACTCTACGTGTTCTTTTTATTTTTTTTTTTTACATTTACATTACACTAGTGGCAGAAAAGAATAAAAAAGTGACACACAGGTAGAAAAGCATCATTTTTTTTGACTATTTTTGTATTGCAAATATCATTTTACATGCTTATCAAGGTTGGCAGAGTGGCCAACCTTCCAGAAATACACCCCTTTGAATATGCAAATCAATATATATATATATATATATATTTTTTTTTTCCTTTTTATTAATTTTATTGCAATCCATACAAAGCAATCAAGTTTTTAGAAAAACAAAAACTGAGTTAAGAACAGATCGATCCCCACCCCTGAGAGAGAGAGCAAGCTAAACGGCGTGAAATTTAAGGCTTGTAAACATACCTAAATTAATAAATTCTCTTCATGAACTTATTTTAAAATATTACTGATTAGATCCTGCCATGTTCTGAAAAAAGTCTGTACAGATCCTCTAACTGAGTATTTGATTTTTTTCCAATTTCAAATAGTATAACACATCGGTTTCCCACTGACTTAAAAGAGGAGAGTTTGGGTTCTTCCAGTTTAGCAGAATAAGTCTGCGTGCCAAAAGTGTAGTGAATGCAATCACAATTTGTTTGTCTTTCTCCACTTTAAGCCCCTCTGGAAGAACACCAAACACAGCTGTTAATGGGTTAGGATGGATTGTGAGTCCAAGGCTGTCTGAAAGGTAATTAAAAATTTTGGTTGATGTGAATTTGGTGCAGGCCCAGAACATGTGACCTGTTGAGGCTGGGACTTGGTTGCAACGTTCGCAGGTTGGATCATGCCCTGGAAACATTTTGGAGAGTTTTAGTCGAGACAGATGTGCTCGATGTATAATTGTAATTTGTATAATTGTATGCTTTGCGCATATGGAGCTTGAGTGAATTCTCTGCATTGCTACTTTCCTCTCCTTTTCTGATATATTAATTGAGAGATCTTTTTCCCAGTGTCCTCTTGGATCTTTGAAAAGGAAGGGATTGTAAAAGGATTTTATATATTGTAGAGATGGAGTCTAAGTCCTTGAGATTGAGCAATATTTTTTCCAGCATGGATGAGGGTGCAAGATGAGGAAAATCTGGAAGGTTCTGTTTAACAAAGTTCCTGACTTGAAGATAGTGAAAGAAATTTGTAGCTGAAATGTTAAATTTGGAATGTAATTGTTCATAGGATGCAAAGACGTTGTCTATATAAAGATCTTTAAGCAAGTTAATTACAAATTTTTTCCAGATATTAAAAACTGCATATGTCTGTGAAGGTTGAAAGAGGTGGTTCTCTTGCAGAGGTGCCACAGAAAGAAGCTTCTCCGTCTTAAAATGCTTTCTACATTGGTTCCAGATTCTAAGTGAGTGGAGCACAATTGGGTTATTAGTGTATTGCCGATAACGTGTGTTTATTGGAGCACAGAGCAGGGAATATAAAGAAGTACTGCAGGATTTTACTTCTATTGCGGTCCATGCCTGTATATGTTCTTCTATTTGTGTCCAGGTTTTTATCACCTGTATATTTGCCGCCCAGTAATAAAACTGGAAGTTAGGTAGAGCCATGCCGCCTTCTGCCTTTTGTCTTTGTAGGGTCGCTCTTTGGATGCGTGGATGTTTTGAATTCCAAATAAATGAGGTTATTGTTGAATCTAATTGCCTAAAGAATGATTAAATCAATATAGATGGCCCCTTATGTTGAGTGTTTAGTGAAAACACAATGGTAAAAGCAAGGGGAAGAAAGAAACTTCAGCATCCGAGATGGTTTCAGTTCAGGTTTATTGTCTCAAGATGGAAATTTGGTCTGCCAGAGCAGCATGTTGCATTACAGAGAAGAAGAAATCAGCTATCAAATGTAAACTTTGTACAAATAAATAAAATATAGTTCGGAATATAATACTGATGGTACAATGTCAAGTCATAGATATTATACATAAAAATTAAACCAACATTTGTGTTGAGCCCAGTGATCTACTTAATCAATAGAAGTCTTAATGGAAATGTGATCTACAGTGCCCTCCAGAATGTTTGGGACAAAGACACATTTTCCCTTGATTTGTCCTTCTGCTCCACAGTGTAAAATTACAAATCAATCACTTCAGATGTGATTAACGTGATTAACATAGCAGACTTTCATTTAAGGGGATTTGCAGACATTTCGGTCACACCATGTAGAATGACAACACTTTTTCTACACGGTCCGTTTTCTTTTTAACATTAAGTTATAAAATCTGACGGACCATTTTAAACTAAAAGCAGCATAAATTTCAGCCATTTTCCAACATGCTATATTCTAACACAGGGTCATGGGGGCCTGCTGGAGCCAATCCCAGCCAACAAAGGAACAAATCCCAGGCTGGGTGCCAGCCCACCGCAGGGCACAAGCACACACACACCAGGGACAATTTAGGATCGCCAATGCATCTAACCTGCATGTCTTTGGACTGTGGGGTCACGGGGGTCTGCTGGAGTCAATCCCAGCCAACACAGGGCGCAAGGCAGGAAACAGAGCCCGGGCAGGGTGCCAGCCCATCGCAGGGCATGCACACACACACACCAGGGACAATTTAGAATTGCCAATGCACCTAACTTGCATGTCTTTGGACTGTGGGAGGAAACCAGAACACCCAGAGGAAACCCACACAGACACGGGGAGAACATGCAAACTCCTCACAGGGAGGATCCGGGAAGCGAACCCGGGTCTCCTAACTGCGAGGCAGCAGCACTACCCACTGCGCCACCATGCCGCCCAGCGTAAGTTTCTTGGATTGCAAATCAAACGTATTAAGGTAATAAATTACTGATACAATACAGAAAGAATGTTTAAATGTATTTGGGTCACAAGAGAGGATGCTTTCAATGTAAATTCAATGTAAACATTAAAGGGTCTGGTAAATTCCTTTGTAAATTAGTTTCTTTATAGTTCATCATAGTTTATTTCAGCAAAATAAAAACTTAATATAAGTAGTCTTCGGTTTCAAAAACTGACTGTATTCTCCAGAACAGGCCTATGTTGGGATCTTAATCCAATAGTGGGCACTAAATCATTTTTTTTTTTAAATCTGAGGAGTCCACAACAGAACTTTCCCTACTTGAACCTCTGATTTTTAGCAATGAAATATACCAAATCAATATTTTATTATGTGGAAAAAAATGGAACAATTGTACTTTGTTGGAAAAACGTTTCTTCTAGTACTCTGAATAGTGTGCCATCAAAATCGTTATCTTTGCAGGGCAAAATGTACTAAAGCAATTTAGTTTAAAATCAATAGGTTTCTGCCATTATGTATTGACATTCAGATTTAGTGATTCTTGTTTGAGTGATTGTGTCCGCAGGCTTGCATCCTGACACCCAGAGGCACACTGACAGAAATCGCTCTGAAACTGGTCAGATCAGATGTCGGGATGCCTAAAATGTTAAAACCAGCTAAAAACCCGCCATGAAAAGTCTGATTCTGGCACAATACTTTCCCTTCACGAAGTGGTACCTGTATTTCCTGATGTTGCCCAAGTTTCAATGCATTTCTGCAAATTGTGCTTTACATTTGTCTAAGTAAGCAGCATACTGAGAAAGCAGTTTAACTGGAGGTGTTCAGAGGTGCAGCTTCCTCTGACACCTCTACTTCCTGCACACTTTATTGTGTTGTAGATTTAATTTTTGAATTTATGCTTTTACTTCATTGGTCCACAATGACAAAGTGAAAATGTTTTCAGAAAGGTTGGCAAATTTATTAAAAGTCAGAAACTGAAATCTCTCATTGCTATAAATATTCAGACCCCTTGCTGTGGCACTCCAGATTGGGCTCAGGTGCATCCTGTTTGCTTTAATTCTCCTTGAGATATTTCCAGAACTTGAATGGGGTTTTTCGGTTGCAAATTAAATTGATTGGACATTGTCTAGAAAGGCTAATGGGGCAATTAGGGGTGGGGGGAGAGATAGATGGGATGATCAAATTGGGATTCAGGCTTGAGCACCCTATGCACTCAGTGGTCCACATGGCTGACGGCCTCTCGTGGTAACTCGGCACCACTTGGCTTGTCAAGAAGGCTCAGCACCATCTTTGCTTAAAGAGGAGGCTGAAGAGAGTAGATGTGTCTCAGCAGATCCTCGCCTACTTCTGCAATTACAAAATGGAGGGCACTGATAATGACAACTGACAGCAAGGCTGATTGATTAAAACAACCCATTCCATCTCTGGACCCTCAGCCCCAGCTATCCAGGACATCTGTGGAAGGGGATGCCTGAAGGCAAAGGACTCTAGACACATGGAATAAATTACTGACTAGTGTGATGGAGAGTAGGACTTCAGAGACCTTCAGATCTCAACATGATGTTATTCTGGACAATCTACGAGGGTGAGTAAAAAATTATCCTCACTCTGGCTGTAGAATTTATTTTAATCAACTTTCAGAAAAGACAAATACATCATATTTCGACATTATCTCCTTGCTTTTCAATACGCTTTGTCTATCCATCAACATGCTTTCGTATTCCTGAGCTGCGAGACACCAATGCACCACTGTCTTCACTTCTTCATCAGACGTGAATCTTCATCCTCGTAGGGCTTCTTCCAAAACCCATGTCTGTCGTGGATTATTGCATAGGCAGAGCCATGGCTGATTTGTAAATGATTTGCAACATCATCTACCGTCACTCGTCTATTCAACACAATCATTTCATGTGCACGCTCAATGCTGTCTTCAGTCGTGGACATGGACGGGCGTCCGGCTCCTTCTTCATGTCTGACACTTGTGTGACCTTCCTCAAACTTTTCTATCCTTTCATACACACTTCTTCATGAAAAAACACTTTCTCTATACTGTTCACAAAGTCTTCGATAAATATCGGCACCAGGCACGGCCTCAGACCACAAAATATTGAATCACGTTGCTCTTCTTTCATGCAAATTACAAGTGGGGGCAGCCATTGTTTCTTGCACCGCAGTTTCAAACGATCTAACGTAAGACGTTCACACCAGCATAGTAGTGACTGGGGATACAGGGACCTCATATGGAAAGCACTGATAAGACAGTTTTAATATAACCGGAGTGTGAATAATTTTTGACTCACCATCGTAGTTGAATTGCTTGTTGGGCTGAATTGCCTGTTCTCCGCACCGTTGCTCTAATGTTCTAATGTTGTAATGAGTAAAGCACTCTCCATTGTCTCATACTGCATTCACATTTCAAGGTAATATTCTCATAACGTGCCAATTTTTCTCCATTGTACTGGACATGAATCCAAACGTAACACTTATTATGCATAGCATATTGTGCACTGAGCACAACCACAAAGTCATATGAATAGTCACACACAAATACAGCATCTTGTACAGAAAGGTGGTGTGGCAGTTAGTGCTGCTGTTTCATGGATCCAGACTCTTGGGTTAAATCCCAGCGTGGTCACTACCCCTGTAGAGTTGGCAAATTTTTTCCTGTGTCGTCAAAAGTTTTTTTCTTTTTTTGGGGGGAGGGGGGTGGGGGTGGGGGAGTTACTTATGTTTTATTCCCACATCCCAAAGACATACAGTGGGTTCAGAAAGCATTCTGACCCCTTCACTTTCTGCACACTTCAGTGTGTTGTAGACTTCATTTTAAATGGTGTAAAAGAATCAGTCTCAACAAATGAAAAAGGTTTGGGCCAGCCGCCCGTATATTGTCCCAGGCTGCAAAAGGGTATAGAAATAAGATGAGATGTTGCTCTCATTGAGTTCCAAAAGTGAACTGAGGAAGCAGTGATATGATAGCAGCTTTAAAGGCTCTACTTTCCCCTTTTGTATCATTAATATGTAGCCTTTGTGAGAATGCCTCAAATCTCACAGACCTATCACTGTTTATAAGGTATTGTACTTTATAACTTCTCCCCAGCTTCCCTTCTACATTTATAACCTCAGGCAATTAGGTGTAGTAAAAGACAAGCAGGAGTTAAGTTACAATTTAAATAATGTATTATTGATAATATTCATAAATAATAACAATATGAAAAGTACATTTGAATATTGGCAACCATACAACCTGATAAATGCTGATGTGTAGTTTCAGGCAGCACACAGACTTGTTAGTTATTTAAAATGTCTCTTGTTAAGTCCTCATTTGTGGTCAGCTTTCTTTATTGTCTCAATATGGCTGTCGACGTGTGCTCTTCATTGTGTTGTTCTTTTCTGTTCATGGTGTGTGATGGTCTTTCATCAGTTTGGTAAGAGAGAGAGAGCTGGGTAAAGCAAGCAAATTTATAGGTTTTCTGTCCAACCCCTACAGCCAATAGGGCATCATGGCACTTAAAGGCTTCTGATACAAGCCAGTTCCAAATAGCCATACTTCAGACCAATGGGGGGACAGAATACCTTCACACCTGCCCTCCAAACAATGTGTTAAGGTAAAGCTTGGCAGTTTACCTGTGGGGGTTGACTGAGAGACTTCAGCAGAGAAATATTGGCGCCAAACTTGTTTGAGTGCACTTTCCCCAACCCTGTCGTAAAATTACAAATAGACTCATTCCTAAAAGGGGGGAAGAGGTTCTTAAACTATCAAACCATTGATGTTATTATCAATAATGTAACACTAATATTACATTGTTTTGTCTAAGATACAAATAAATACATACAAAATATTTATCAACTTGTAGGCAAAATTTCACATCACAACAAGGCCAAAACCGGAAGTGATGTCATCTGTGCCCTGAACTGGAAGTGACGTCTTTTGTGGCGCCGGAACCAGGAGTGACGTTGTTGATGATAAATTAGGTAGGTTTTCCTATTTCTGGAATACAGAGATAACAGAAATAGGTTTAACGCACCTTACCATCCCCTGGCCTTTTGGGTAATTACCGTCACTTGGTCTAACACGTGTGTGACAATGGATAATTCTATAATTTGTGCCAATCAATCAACACCCAATTAATCAAAGTGACAAAGACATGTCATTTTCTCACTTACTTAATCCTGACCAGGGTCGGGAGCAGCTAGCACAAGGCACAAGGCAGGGACAAACCCTGGATAGGGCACCAGTCGATCACAGGGTGACCATCACACACGTATAACCAAGCACACACTAGTGCCAACCTGTGTGTTTTTGAACAGTGGGAGGAAACCCATGCAGAACTGGGGAGAACATGCAAGGGGGGACCTGGGATGCAATCCTATCCTGCTGCATAATGATAAAGTGAAAACATGTCTTCTGAAAGGTTTGCAAATGTATTGAAAACTAAAAATGCAGTCTCGATCAATGTGTTATATAAATGTGAGGTTGGAGTCCATGATTATATATAAATTCTTTACTTCTGCCTTGACTTTTAAAGCTTGAATTTATTTCAAAATCTGTCACTACTTCCATTTTTGCCAACTCCTAAGATTTCTGTTTTTTCCGTGTGGAGATTACTGCTCATCCATTCAGAAATAAATGACACCCGTGTTCTAAGGAGATTTAACAAAGTCAGTTTAGAAATAGAAAGGTGTGCCTTTCCTAATGATGTTCAATCCATTTTTAGACAGGTGGGTGAATTTCCTATTCATGTCCAGTCAATCGAGGTGACCACAGCTGAACTTCAAACAAATTGTAGTGACATCTCCTGAGCCATCGGAGCTAAATTTCAAGAGTCGTAGCAAAGGGTGTGCATACTTGTGTCAATGTGATATTTCAGTTGTTTTTTTGATAAATCTGCAATAAAATTGTTATATTCTGTTTTCATTTTGTGATTCTGAGGTATAGAGTATTGCTTGATAAGGACAAAAAATGAAATGAAATAATTTTACCACAAGGCTGAAATAAAACTGTTACATTTCATCCAGGGTTCCACATCTGGCTGGAGTTTAAATCATTACTTTATGTCCCTTTTGTTCATTTTTGATTCTTTTGTTCACATTAATATTGCTTGTGTTTATTATTTGTATTATCTGTTTTTATTTTGTCTATATATCACTTCCTTGTTTATGTCCCATGTGTTTTGTGGGTGGTTCCCCAAGAGGCAGGGCTACGAGCTAATCTCTGCCAGGAACTGCCCTCAGCCCTATAAAGCCAGAGAGTCTCCCATAGTTCATTGTGAATGGGCTCTGGAGTGGGTGATTTATTGTGTTTTGCTGTGCTTTGTGCCTTTTAGTGAATCACTGTATTTTAAACGTGTTCTAAACAACAACAAGAACATTTATTTATATAGTACATTTTCATACAAACAGTAGCTCAAAGTGCTTTACATAATAAAGAATAGAAAAATAAAAGACACAATAAGAAAACAAAATTAATCAACATTAATTAACATAGAATAAGAGTAAGGTCCAATGGCCAGGGGGGACAGAAAAAACAAAAAAACTCCAGACGGCTGGAGAAAAAAATAAAATCTGTAGGGATTCCAGACCATGAGACTGCCCAGTCCCCTCTGGGCAATCTACCTAACATAAATGAAATAGTCCTCTTTGGATTTAGGGTTCTCACGGAAGGGCTTGATGAAGATGGTCACGTAGACTTCTGCCTTTTAATCCATCCATCATTGTTGGAGCATCATGAAGCTTTGAGTGGGTGGAGGTGGCGCAGGCCACCACCACAAAGAAACCGGAAAAAGAAACAGAAAAGAGACTAGATAGATAGATATGAAAGGTACTATATGATAGATAGATAGATAGATAGATAGATAGATAGATAGATAGATAGATAGATAGATAGATAGATAGATAGATACTTTATTAATCCCAAGGGGAAATTCACAGGGGTCAGTACGGATTTTAGAGCCACCATGAATAGTTATTATGAGGAAATTGAACATATAGAGTATCAGGATTAAGTTGAATTAAGTTAAATTGAAGTTATAAAAAGGCCATGTTAAAGTAATGTGTTTTCAGCAGTGTTTTAAACTGCTCTACTGTATCAGCCTGGCGAATTCCTATTGGCAGGCTATTTCAGATTTTAGGTGCACAGCAGCAGAAGGCCGCCTCACCACTTCTTTTAAGTTTTGTTCTTGGAATTCTAAGGAGACACTCATTTGAGGATCTGAGGTTACGATTGGAATATAACGTGTCAGACATCTACTTATTGGATTCTGTATTGGGACTGTGTTTGCCATGGATTGCTGTCCCTTCTCAGTCAGTTCCTATCTGTGTTCCATCGAGCTTTTCATCCTACAGAGCATTTTGTTAAAATTATCATTTTTTTTTAAAGATCTTGTGTTTGCCCTGTTATCTAGACGGGGTTTGGCAGTATATTTTGGACATCTTTGAAAGTGCATTTTGGAACCATTTAGGAATTCCATGCCTAGATCCCCTAGATCATAATAATTATAAAACATGAAAAAAGTAAATGTATTGCGCAAGGTGAAGAGTGATGCCTGGTTTCCTCCAGACATGATGCTAATCTTGGTTTCATCAGACCAGAGGTTTTATCTCACAGATTGAGAGTCCTTCAGGTGTCTACATGATGCTAATCTTGGTTTCATCAGGTGTCTTTTTGCAAACTCCAAGCAGGCTTGGGACTAGGAGTCTTTTACTGAGGAGAGGTTTCTGTTTGATTAGTCTGTCATATATATCTATGGTTGGAGGAGTGCTTCATCAATGGTTGTCCTTCTGGAATTTTCTCCCATATCCAGACAGGTTCTTTGGAGCTCAAGGCCTTTCTTCCCCGATTACTCAGTTTGGCTGGTCAGCCAGCTCCAGGAAGAGTTATGGTTGTTCCAAACTTCCTTCTATTTAGAAATACAAGGTCTGTCTATGAAATAACGAGACTGAAACAATAATTCACTTTTATTTATTTAACAATTCTAATGCTTGTCCCCTTCACTTTCCTCCCCATTTGTAATTGCACACCGAAGCAGTCTTGGGTTCCATTGGTCGAGGGTGTGGAGCAGATCAGTTTCTGTCAGCAGCTGTTTCAAGACATCTGACGTTTTCTTCTTTACTGCAGCCACTGACTCAATACGTATTCTTTTAAGCACCGATTTCAATTTAGGTGAAACACAAGCGCACAAGACATGCAGTCTTCCCCGTAACCCTCAATAAGCATTTGAAAAGATTCTTTTAAACTAAGCATGATTCCGGCCCACAAGGGGAAACTCAACTGCATTAAACGGCGACTGACAATCAACTAAACGGCAGAGAGTGTTGTCTCCTGTCATTCAGGTTTGGACAGGTTTAAACCTGAATGGCCAGTGCTCATAATCAGCTCTTGCTGCTTTGTTTAAGAGACAGAAACACAGTGTCGTTATTTAATAGACAGACCTTGTGTGGAGACAGTGATGTGACATCACATACTCTACATGATGTGAAAAATATACAAACACTTGGAATAAAATATTAAGGTTGCAAAATAGGCATAAATAATTAAGAACATAAACATAGCATAACTAACGGGTTAATTCTGAACTGTTTTGGTGTGTTTGAGTGCCCTTGCAATGGACTGGTGTCGTTTCCAGCGTCAGTTCCTGCCTTGTGCCCAATGCAGCTAGGACAGACTGCAGCCTCCTATTACCCTGAGGTGGCTCAAGTGGCTCTGAGAATGTCACATTCATTACACTTGGATTGACTAAACAAAGCTGGAAGCGATGCAGCTAGTCAGGCCTTGCAGATCAGTGAGAATGTTAAATTTAGGAACACTGCCAAGGGACCCGGCTGTCTCTAAAATCAGCTGTGCCAGACTGGGATGCTGCCGTGTTGTCCCTTTGGATTTATCAGCCTGCTGTATATTTATTTTTTTGTGTTTTTTTTTCTCCATGCAAAAGTTAGCACTAACAGAGGGCTTACATAACGGTCAATCTGAGCCCTTCTCTTAAAAACAAAAAATAAAGGAATAAAAGAATGATTTTTTTTTTCATGGCATTGCTCAAGAATATGTATTCTACAGTTGTATTGTTTCCCTTGAATCGGCTTCTGTATTCAATTTTCACATAAAATGTAGGTCTTCTTTTCAGTGCACACAATCTCTCTTTTGTTTTACATACTATACTGACTGATGTGATGGAGAAGTCATAATGACTCAGCTCTCATCATCATCAAACCACTCTTAGAGCGAGTTGCTGTCACCAGTCGAAGGGCACTTGTATCAGGGTGGGCTCTTTTGTCAAGAAGACAGCACACTCGGCCGACAATCACAGGTAATCATTTTCAAGACTAATTAAAATATCATGTTATGTTATATACAGAATGTCAAGAGAATTAAAGCATTAAAAGTGCCTCACTAAAGAGCTGGTACTCCGTCCAGGGTTGGTCCTGTCTTACGTCCAGGGCTGTTAGGTCTCACGCACCACTGAATTGTATAAACTAAGACGGGGCTCTGCCCCCTGCTCGCTTCGCTTGCCAACCCCCGTGTGGGCGCTACGTGCTACCCACTTCGAGGCTCTGCAGCTCACATATGGGGAAGCGGATGTACAATTTAAACAGGTTGTTATTTTCATGGGAATTGTTACATATGCATAATAGAACTAACTATTTTATATTACAGCAAGTAATTAACCATAGTAAAAAATAGTAAAACGTAATAAATTGAAAGAAAGTTAGATTTCGTGTTGTGTTTGAGGTATTCATTGCATTATACGTTTTTGTTCTGTTTGGCTTTGAAATTGATATGCAAATACTTTTTAAACTTACACTTTTACTGTAAAACTTCAGTAAAAACAATTTTTTGAATTAACATTTCATCAATATCGCATTGAATTTTGATTCCGTGTTTGGACTTACATCACAACAACACAATGTATAGCTGCCCGAGAGTGAATATCGTTTCTTTCTCTCTAATAAATAAACTGACTTTTCTGAATGTTTGTCTCTGTGATTGGTTAATTGTCGTAGCAAAAGCTATTGTAACGGGAAACTGTAAGCGTTTTAATACGAATGGCATATCAAGATCTAATTTGGTGTCTAATGTCATCCCCTGAAGATGTACTACAGTATCTTTCTTGTTGCCTGTTAAAATTTGACATGTTAGAATTGTTCGACCAATTTTGAATACAACTAACCTTGTCCTATTGCATAGCCCATCACTCAGACATAAATTATGCAATAACATTACAATGCATTATTCTTTCAACAGTAATTCGGCTGGTGGAAGACCAAACAGTGTTAAGGGTTGTAGATATTCTACGGGATATTGTCAGTTGATGTTTTCATCTTCCGCACCATCACCACCAACTGATTCAGCAGAGTCTATTGATACTCAGTTAAACAATTTGCCGTGTAACCGATTGACAAATTTCGCGTTAATTTGTTTGACTTCATCGTTTCTCGGTGCTAGGATTGCCCATGTACTCATTTCTTCTGTGGATAACTCTTCGGGATGAAATTCTTCAATAAGATTTTGACATAATAAGTCTTCTTTTATTGGGAACTTAAAGTGAGGAAAACTTCAAAATTTATAAGAGCTGAGAGCACAGGAACTGTGTCTGACAAAAGCATTTACACGAATGAGAGGTGAGAGGACTGTGGGCGTGGGCTGTTAACTGTAAATGGTCGAGAGGTGGGTGGGACTTGAAAAAATCTCTTGACAATAGTCTCATCTCAAGATTTTCATTTATAATAGAGAGATATTTCATAATGTTATGGTATGTCATGGATATTTTTAATATAGCATTGCAGTGCACCCGCACCTCTTCCTCCGTTGACTCCTTTCTATCCTACACCCAATGTATTGAATTGTAGAAACTATATTTCATAATATTATGACAGGTCATGGATATTTTTAATATAGCACTGCAGTGGACTGGCACCTCCTCCTTCATCGACTCCTGTCTATCCTACACCCATTGGTGCCTGGACACAGTCTGGGCTCTGTGACCAAAAATTGGATTCATTAGGCTTGAGAATGTCTAATTATGCTATTAATAAATGAATATACACTCACTGACCAAATTATTAGGACCACTGTGCTAATTTTTGGGTAGGGCCGCTTTTTGCTGTCTAAACATTCTCAGTTCTTCATGTCATTGAATCCACAAGATGGTGGAAACATTCCCTTGAGATTCTAGTCCATGCTGATGTGATTGCATCTCGCAATTCAAGTAGTTTTACATCTCACATATAATTTCACGGGTTCACTTCCCAGGTCCTCCCTGTGTGGAGTTTACATGTTCTCCCTGTGTCCTTCCGGGTACTCCGGTTTCCTCCCACAGTCCAAAGACATGCAGGTTAGGTGCACTGGCAATTCTAAATTGTCCCTAGATCGTGCTTGGTGTGCGGGTGTGTGCCCTGCGGTGGGCTTGAACCCTGCCCAGGGTTTGTTTCCTGCCTTGCGCCATGTGTTGGCTGGGGTTGGCTCCAGCAGACCCCTGTGACCTTGTAGTTAGGATATAGTGGGTTGGATAATGGATCGGTGGATATAATTTCACCATTCTGGTGTTTGACCTGAACATATAATGAAGCTCCTGACCTGTATCTGCATGATTCCAAAACACAGTGGTTTAAATACTTAATGCAAATGCTACATTTTGAGTTTTTCTTTTTCAGTTAAATATCTAAGGAAAATGGTTTCTTTGACTTTGGAAATATATTGTTACAGCATCAGAGTTCACATTCAAAATACTGAATAGACAAATACAGTATGTGTACAAATCTTTTGTCATGCAAAAAATTATGAAGACTTTCAAGGGGGTCAAATACTTTTGCACACCACTGTATGTCATTCGGGTCCTGAGGCAGCAAAGAATTGCACATCATCACACTACCACCACCATGTTTGACTGCCGGTATGACGATTTGACTGTGGAATGCTGTGTTTGCTTTATTCTAGAGACAATAGGACTGTCATCATCGAAAAAATTTCAGCCTTGCTTTATCTGTCCACAGGACACTCTCCCAAAAATGTCTGGAGATTGTCCCACAGCTTCTTAGTAAATGACAGAAGTGCATTTCTGCTCTTTTTGGTTAGCAGTGGCTTCTGCTTTGCTTTTCTGCAATGATGCTTGTTTTTCTCAGGGTCTTTCTGATTACAGTGTCATGCCCACTGACCTTTGCTGATGCAACAGGAGTCTGCAGTTCTTTAGATGTATTTTTAGGATTCTTTGTGACATCATGAATAATTTTGGAGGAAGTTTGGCAGGTTGGCCACTACTGTTACTGTTTCAAGTGTTTCCATTAGGATGCTATGGAGTTTGGTGTGGTCCCAGAACCTTAGAAAGGGCTTTGTAGCCCTTTCCATACTGAAAGATATCAACAACTCTTTTTTTTCACCTGATTTCTTCATTAATTCCCTCTGATTGGGGGATTTAGTTCTTGTTGAAGCTTTCTGCTGGCAACGTGACTTAGGCCCTGTCCACACGGGTATCTGAACTGAGCGTTTTTCTACCGTCTGTGGCATCAGGTCAGCGTGGATTGAAGGCTGAGCATTTTTCTGCTCTTTGCAGTGAATCAGACCACCCTCATAGGCTTTCACCACTTGTGTTTGGTCAGATGCACAATAGGATGGCATTACAAAAGCATTGCATCCAGCTTTTTCTTGGTGTCAGTTTCTGCCTAAATCCCAATGAGTGCATTTATGTGTCATTCATTCAATGTCCCAAGATTAAATATATATACACATATATACATATATTATAATAATATTGTCACACACGTAGGAGGCAGCTAAAGGGCCTGAATGAGGTTAATTCCACGCCAGCCTAGGGGGTGGCAGAGTATGATGATCCTTTCTGTCTTTCCACTGCAAATCAGTTATGAGAAATTCCTCCTGGTCTCGCTGTCATCACTTCCATTTCCGTGACCACCTTTGTAACTTCCAGTTCTGGGGTTCCAATGACAACACTTCCAGTTCTGGACCCAGTGAAATCACTTCCGGTTCCACCCCATTGACGCCACCTTCGGTTCCCGGCCCTGCTGACATCACTTCTTCTACTTTCCCTTTAAACCGCCACCTTTGCCTCATCAAGACAGTTCTTTTTTGGACTCAAACCTGTACACAACTGTACACTAAGTTCAATGATTTTGCAGCCAGGAACAATTACACGGGTGGCTGCCCCAAACCTTATTTTGGCTCTTTGTCTCATCTTTCTGGGAGGCAGTCAAAGGGCTTAACTGATGGTAACATGTCAACTCAAGGGTTGATAAAGTGCACTAACCTCTCTTCTTCCACTTCTACAGATCCACAGAAGGGACACCCATGTAAACCAGCACCAACTTCCGCCTTCCTGTCCAGACCACGCCCTCCTACTGACCTCACTTCCACCAAACCCCAAATGGTTCCGCCCCTTCTAACACAGTAACTAAAAAAGCCCACTCCTTTCTTTTCTCAGTCAGTCATCTTTAGGACTCAGTCTTTTCTGATTACTTGGTTGCTATTTTTTTTGCTTTGCAATATACAGGGTGGATCCTCAAATCTTTATGTTTTCTCTTGTCATTAAGTTACAACACACACATTTATACACATTATTCACATACACACATTCACATGCATTATCAACAAAATAATACTGACAATAATAGAGAATTCAAAACGGTTTGTGCTAATGATGTAACCTAAGCTACCAATGGATTATTAATGCCAGTTCTTGAGTACATACCCGTGTACTGTTTGTATATTTGTTTACTTCAAGGTGACAAGTAGCCGCTTTTCAGGACTAATACTGACAGGACTAAAACTCAAAACTGACATCTGACAGAATTTGAAGAATTTTTTCAGAAATCTTCATTTTTCTTCATAGATTAGACACTTGCTGTGCAGGCAGAGGTGAACCTGGTAGTGGCGGCGATGTTTTCTCTACCTATGTCACCAGATCAGGAGGATTTTTAACACAAGGAGGTCAATGTTCAGATGAAATAAAGCCAAATGATCCATATTTTGCGGATCCAATGAAGGATGAACCTCAAACCCCTCAGGTTATAAACACCCTGGGCTGTGCCCCCATAGGTAAACTCACAAAACTACAATCTGGGCAGCAGGTTGGTCTTTGAAAGAGGCAAACAAACATTAATGTAACGTCATAAAGAAGTCAATTAAGCACCACCACAAAATGAAACTTAAACGCCTTGGTCACTCAGAGCGCATTCATTTTACCAAGATTTGAACGCCACTGTGGACAGGGCCTTAAAATGATTGAAGGATACAACTGAGCAACGTTGGCTGTTATCAAAACTGGCTGTGTTTTATCAGCTGTCTCTATTTATCCCTTTAATTGGGCCTTTAAAACACACTTATCATGCATTTTGGAATGCTTTTTCAGCATGGAAATATATAACACTGGAGGCCTGTCTCTTAAACCACTTCCAAGCAACAGCTGGTGTACACAACAACACATACAATGCTGCCAGAAATTACCAGAAATATATTAACCTAACTCCCTCTTCCTTCTTAACTGGGGTTAAATCATAAAACATAAAGCATTCTTTCAAAGCAATGAAAAAGTAAACTGTCTCATCTTGAATTCAAAGATTTAATTGTTAGTCAAGATAAATTCAAAATTATTATGAATATAATGTAAGAAGTAAGAAGATGACTGTTCTGGAGGAACAGTGTGGTTTTCGTCCTGGTCGCGGAACAGTGGACCAGCTCTACACCCTTAGCAGAATCCTAGAGGGTGCATGGGAATTTGCCCAACCGGTCTACATGTGTTTTGTGGACTTGGAAAAGGCGTTTGACCGTGTCCCTCGGGGAATCCTGTGGGGGGGTGCTCCAGGAGTATGGGGTACCGGACCCCCTGATAAGAGCTGTTCGGTCCCTGTACAACCGGTGTCAGAGCTTGGTCCGCATTGCCGGCAGTAAGTCGAGCCCGTTTCCAGTGAGAGTTGCACTCCGCCAGGGCTACCCTTTGTCACCGATTCTGTTCATAACTTTTATGGACAGAATTTCTAGGCACAGCCAGGGTGTTGAAGGGGTCTGGTTTGGTGGACTCAGGATTGGGTCACTGCTTTTTGCAGATGATGTTGTCCTGTTTGCTTCATCAGGATGTGATCTTCAGCTCTCTCTGGAACGGTTCACAGCTGAGTGTGAAGTGGCTGGGATGAGAATCAGCACCTCCAAGTCCGAGACCACGGTCCTCAGCCGGAAAAGGGTGGAGTGCCCTCTCAGGGTTGGGGGAGAGATCCTGCCCCAAATGGAGGAGTTCAAGTATTTCGGGGTCTTGTTCATGAGTGAGGGAAGAATGGAGCGTGAGATCGACAGGCAGATCAGTGCGGCATCCGCAGTGATGCGGGCTCTGCATGAGTTTCCTCCACAGGGTGTCTGGGCTTTCCCTTAAAGATAAGGTGAGAAGCTCAATCATCCGGGAGTGGCTCAGAGTAGAGCAGCTACTCCTCCGCATCGAGAAGAGTCAGATGAGGTGGCTCAGGCATCTGATCAGGATGCCTCCTGGACGCCTCCCTGGTGAGGTGTTCTGGGCACATCCAACCGGGAGGAGGCCCCGGGGATGACCCAGGACACTCTGGAGGGACTATGTCTCCTGGCTGGCCTGGGAACGCCTCGGGATTCTCCCAGAAGAGCTGGAAGAAGTGGTCGGGGAGAGGGAAGTCTGGGCCTCTCTGCTTAAGCTGCTGCCCCCGCGACCCGACCCCGGATATGCGGAAGAGGATGGATGGATGGATGTAAGTAGAAAAATTGTATGCAGTCTTCCTGAGTCTGACATGATAAGCTTTGAGCACCTGAATTTTGCCAAATTGCCCTGGGTATGATGATAACCTGCATCCAGCCCTGCAAGCAGGTCCTCCAAATTGCAAGGGAAAATGACCGGGTTGTTGGCAGGATTGGCACTCCGGCCACTGGCAAAAACCTCACACTGCTCCATTCCATTCAAACAAGTGTGGTGCTGAGGTTTCTCTTGTTGCAGGTCCTAATCTGGCATCCTTAGGTGGTTCGTCATGTGGTGGGTTGCAGCAACCCGCTGTATCAGTGCATGCTTCTTTAGATCCTATCAAGTTCTGTCAGGTTGGATGGAGACCATCCGTGAACGGCTATTTTTAGGTCTCTTCAGAGATGTTCGATTGAGATCAAGTCTGAGATCTGGCTAGATCACTCAAGAAGATTCCTGGAGTTGTCTCTTAGCCATTCCTGTGTTGTCCTTGTTACAGTATATGCTTAGGGACAGTGTCCTTTTGAAAGGTGAAACTTTCCATTTAAGAATTATTTGACTCATTGTGCTCATGGGAACCTTCACTGCTGCAGGAATTTGTTGTGGTCTTGCCTAAATCTGTGCCTTGACACAATACTGTCTTCTAAGCTCTGTTGGCAATTCCTTTGACCTTATGGATTGGTTTTGGCTCAGCTGTGGGGGTTTCTGTAGGCCGGCGTGTGCATTTATTAATCAGCTCCAGTACACTGAATTAACTTCAAGGTGTAGAAACATCTCATGGACGATCAACAGAATAGGAATTGGCTAAGCCAAATTACAGGTGTGACAGCAAAAGCTCTGAATACTTGTTTCAATGTGATTTTTTGAATGCATTTGTAAAATTCCTTAAATCCTGTTTTGGCTCTGTCATTATGGGGTATGGGGTGTTGCTTGATGAATGAAAATGAATTTAAATGATTTTAGCTCATAATAAAATTTGAAAAAGTGAAGGGGTCTGAATACTTACTGAACCCACTGTTGCTCTCTCAATGAGTCTGCACCCTTGAGCAAGCATACAACAACAACAACAACAACATTTATTTATATAGCACATTTTCATACAAAAAATGTAGCTCAAAGTGCTTTACAAAATGAAGAATAGAAAAATAGAAGACACAATAAAAAATAAACATAAGTCAACATTAATTAACATAGAATAAATAAGGTCCGATGGCCAGGGTGGACAGAAAAAACAAAAAAAAAAACTCCAGAGGTTGGAGAAAAAAAATAAAATCTGCAGGGATTCCAGACCAAGAGACTGCCCAGTCCCCTCTGGGCAATCTACCTAACATAAATGAAACAGTCCTCTTTGTATTTAGGGTTCTCATGGAAGGACTTGATGATGATGGTCACGTAGACTTCTGGCTTTCAGTCCATCAATGTTGGAGCATCATGATGCTTTGAGTAGGTGGAGGTGGCGCAGGCCGCCACCACAAAGAAACCGGAAAAAGAAACAGAAGAGAGAGTTGGGGTCAGTACGGATTTTGGAGCCACTGTGAATAGTTATTATGATTAATTGAATATACAGAGTATTAGTATTAAGTTAAAGTAAAGTTAGGAGAAAGCCATGTTAAAGTAATGTGTTTTCAGCAGTTTTTTAAAGTGCTCCACTGTATTAGCCTGGCGAATTCCTATTGGCAGGCTATTCCAGATTTTAGGTGCATAACAGCAGAAGGCCGCCTCACCACTTCTTTTAGGTTTAGCTTTTGGAATTATAAGGAGACACTCATTTTAGGATCTAAGGTTACGATTTGGAATATAAGGTGTCAGACATTCTGATATATAAGATGGAGCGAGATTATTTAAGGCTTTATAAACCATAAGCAGAATTTTAAAGTCAATCCTGAATGACACAGGCAACCAGTGTAGTGACAAGGAAGTGGGCTTTCATATTTGGAGATTCTGTATGTAATGTTATCCGACACTCAATACACTCAACATTGTCTCTGTCTTCAATGCATTTCAGGATTGCAAAGTGGATGGGTTCCTACATTGTGCCTGAAGCTACCGTGGTGGGCTCTGACAAAGTGCCTACAGCAAGGAAGTGGAAGGCTGGCCTTTCTTCAGCATCAACACCCCATCAGAAAGCACTGTAGGAACACAAAATACAATACAATACAATACAATTCATTTTTGTATAGCCCAAAATCACACAAGAAGTGCCGCAATGGGCTTTAACAGGCCCTGCCTCTTGACAGCCCCCCAGCCTTGACTCTCTATTAAGACAAGGAAAAACTCCCAAAAAAACCCATGTAGGGAAAAAAATGAAAGAAACCTCAGGAAAGGCAGTTCAGAGAGAGACCCCTTACCAGGTAGGTAGGGTGTGCAGTGGGTATCAAAAAATACACAGAACAGAGCACAAGTAATCCTCAATCTTTGTATATAATACGCTACCGTGGTTGTTCGTTTGTCTAACCAGAATTTTAAATCACCTGTTACTCGCATACCATTTGAACTATTGACCTGAAATTTGGTACATATATACTACATGGCGTCTACTATCCGCTTTTGTGGTGATGATTGACCTCCAAGGTAATTCCTCTTGTTATTTTTATTTTATTTTATTGTAGAATCAACTCTCAGCAGCGGCCAGTAGAGTGCCCGTGCGGCACATGAGTACGAGTGCCATTCTCATCCCTGCCACCTCCGCCATTACTTCCCCTAACTCTTCATATATTAAATCATTCTTGAGGCAGATTGAAGAAAAACAAAAGAACAAGTAACTGCAACACAAACACTGACGTAATCAGTTTTAACGTGAAAAGATGCCGATGAAAGAAGAGAAGAAGCGAGCCACTAGGGTGGAGAAAAGAAGAGCTGCTCAGGAAGCAGCAAGCGCATCAACCTCTGAGCAAATGAATGCTAAACATACAGAGAAAGAGGAGGAAAACTATGAATGCTCAAGTCAAGTGTATTCACTGCACCTTATCGTGCAGTGCGCAGTTACTGGTACAATATAATAGTAAAATAAAAATATTACAAGTACAGAGCAGAATCCAACAATAGATGATATCACATAATACGATTTGGATTTATTCAGAGTCCTGGAGACCTCGGCCATCAAGCTGCCTCCCCCTATTGGCCATTCCACAGCTGATTCAGCGCTGGGCCAGCCAATCCAATGAAAAGACCCCTCTACCCAACGACCTTCACCGACCCAACATCCTGGCCACAAACGTTATGCCCCGTCTCTGTCTGTGGTGAGTTTGCATTCTCTGTCCTCTGGTTTGCCTCCCATACCCCCAAAGATAATATCTGGTGACTCTGATTTGGCCCAGGGTGAGTGCGGATCCTGTGATGAACTGGTGCTCTGTCCAGGGATGTCTTCCACTTCTTTGTCCAGGGATGTCTTCCACTTTACATATGTCCCATGCTGCTGTGATATACTCTGGCCCAATCAGGAACCTAAACTGGACTAAGCCATTTTCTGAATATTATGCTATGTTAATCTTCATAATGCTGAGAAATCAAAATCAGTCACTGAATTATCAGCAGCAGCGTGGGAGGTGTGAAAAAACTGTGGAGCAGACATTTCCTGGGAATTATGCAATCATCTTGTCACTTAAATTAATATGAAGGATTAATAAAATCTTTTTGAATGATGCAATTTTAATTTCGAAGTATTAATGGAAGGCAAAAATGCTATGTCACATCCACCCATTTATCAATCCATTTTCTAAAGCCACTTGTCCCACTGTTGGTACATTTGGGCTCAGGTACAAGGCTTAGGTGTTGTCAGATAATCACCCACACAGACAAGGGCAGGATGTGAAAACTCCACTCACACACAAGGAGTGAGTGTGGGATTCATACCTAGGATACTGGATTCATGAATCACAGGGCCACTGCAATGTCTTGTGTAGCACATGTCTGCACTACTGATACTCCAAGCATGTTCTCTGCTTTCACCTCTGTCCTCAACCCATCACCTCCTCCACTCTCATCCTCCTTGACTGTCGATGACTTTGCAACCATCATTCAGGAAAAGGTGTCTGTCATCAGCAGTCACTTCTCACCAGCCCTAATATTCTTCCCCAGTTTTTCTCCACACTCTACACCACTGTTGTTTCTAACTTCCTCTCTAAAACAACAACAACATTTATTTCTATAGCACGCTTTCATAGAAATGATGTAGCTCAAAGTGCTTTACAAGATGAAGAAAGAAAAAAGGAAAATATAAAAATACGATTAACAAAGAATAAAGCAAGGTCAGATGGTAAAACAGAAAAAAACAAAAGGGTCTGGAGAAAAAAAAAATCAAAATCTGCAGGGGTTCCAAGGCCAGGAGACCATCCAGCCTCCACTGGGCATTCTACCTAACATCAATTATCTCAATCAGTCCTCATGGATTTCAGGCTTCACGTGGAAGAATTAGATGATGATGGTCATGTGGACGTCTGGCCTTCAACCCATCGATGTATGGACTCTAGCCACCACACTACCTGTGTACTTGACCCCATCTTCTCCATTTTGCCAGTTACACTCGTCATTAACAC
Source organism: Polypterus senegalus (assembly GCF_016835505.1). Classification (NCBI taxonomy): domain Eukaryota; kingdom Metazoa; phylum Chordata; class Cladistia; order Polypteriformes; family Polypteridae; genus Polypterus; species Polypterus senegalus. Next base: position 124,626,646 of record NC_053167.1, read on the forward strand.
AACATTAAGCACAGGTATCTTCTCCAGTAGGCAATTGCAGACCAGATCTTCTTCTATCTTCAAAACATTTCTAACCAAGTCTCATGCTTCCTTCTACAGAAAAGACTGCTTGAATCATAATCAATCAGGCTTCAGGAGGGGTCATTCCATCTAGATGAACATACACATTGTTGTTGACATGTTATGGGTTGGCTAGAGCTACCAACATGTCATTTGTCCTCATCCTTCTAGGCCTCTCCTCTGTCTTGACACAGTCAAACATCAGATACTTCTTTGCACCCTCTCTCTGACCTCTGCATCACTAGGACTGCCCTCACATGGAATGAGTCCTACATTTTGAGAACATTGTAGCATGTGTATTGATGTGGAGAGTAGTAAAGGGTATACCAGATGAGCATGGGGTGCACCAAGGATTGGTGCTGGATCATTTTCTCTTGACTATACACTTTCTCACTAGGCCCTATCATCTTGTCCCATAGTTTCTACATTTCAGACTCTGGTGAAGTACCAATTCTGACTCTTTTAAAGCATAGTGTTGACCTTCTGATACCATCACTGTGTTTAAGAAGCATTTGAAGACTCTTTTCTTTGGTGAATTTCTATAAAAATGAAAGTAGCTGTTAGGTTTTTGTAAGCTAGTAATTGTAACTTGCGTGTACTTTGTTCTGAGCTCCTCACTTGTGATAGCCAATGTTGTAACCTTAACCTGTATCACTTGCTCCTAAGCAGTGACCCAGACTGATGTTGAAATAATTTGTAAATCACTTTGGATAAAAGTTTCTGCTAAGCAAATAAATGCAAATGTAAAAGTGCAATGTAGTGTCATGCATGTATGTCACACATGTGCGAGTAGGAGACAGCTGAAGGGCTTAAGTAATGTTAATATCACATCCGACCAGGGGAGGGTGGGGTGCACTGACTGTCTTTTTCAGTTCCCTGCAGACCTTTCACGAGAAATCCTACCAGGTTCCGGTACCTTAGAAGACCTCACTTTCGGGTCCTGCCTCCTCGACGACGCCATTTCCGGTCCAGACGATGTCACTTCTGGGTCCCACATCGCCGATGACGTCACTTCCGGTCCAGATGACTTCACTACCAGGTCACGCCCCTTTGATGATGTAATTTCCTGTATGGGCCTTAAAGCCGCCATTTTACCACCATGGAATCAGTTCTATTTTGGACTCCTACAAACCTTTTGCAGCTAGGGATATTATACGGATGGCTGCCCCAACATTTTTATGATGTCTGGTCCGTATTTATATCACTATATATATATATATATATATATATATATATATATATATACAGTATATATATATATTTTTTTTATTATTTTCTGGTGTTGTCATCAAGAGCATACGTGAGTATCTGCAGAGTTTCTTTGCAGCCTTTGTTGATTTTCGTAAAGCATTCGACTCAGTTGATCGAGTTACCCTGTGAAACATCCTGAAACTTCGCAGGATCCCCTCAAGGTTGCCGGCCTATACACTGGTACTGTGAATGCTGTGCAGAGTGGAGGCAGAACCTTTGTGTTTTTCCCACTTGATTTTGGAGTTCGTCAGGGTTGTGTTTTTGCTCCTACTCTGCTCAATGCTTGCGTGGACTGGGTGTCGGGCAGGGTCGTGGGGTCCTGTGGCTGAGGGGCATCTGTTGGTGAAGACAGATTCACTGATCTTGACTTTGCTGATGATACTTTGATCTTCATGGAGTTAATGGAGGCTCTGATCGGGGCTCTCGAGAGACTGAGCGAGGAGTCTGAGTGACTGAGCTTGTGAGTGTCCTGGATAAAAACCAACATCCAGGCCTTTAATAACCTCTTAGGCACAGACTTCAGCAGAGTATCTGTTTGCGGAGAGAGTGCCAACTTCATGAAGAGGTTTACTTACCTCGGCAGTGACATTCATGTCTCTGGTGACTCTTCCTATGGAGTCAGTAGATGGATTGGGAGAATATGGTGGGTCATGAAGTCATTAGAAAAGGGTGTGTGGTGCTCCTGATATCTATGCAAAAGGACGCAGGTCCAAGTCTTTAGAGTTCTGGTGCTTCTTGGAATCAGTGACCTGAGACGAAGAATGGTCTCCTTCGGTATTGTCTCTTCAGAGATCCTTGGGTAACGCTGGTTTGATTTTGTGTCAAACAAGCGATTGCTGGAATCGATGTGTTGAGAGATCTGTTTAATAGTTAGGGGCTTATGATGTTCCAGTTGTTACAAGCACTTTTTAAATTTCCCCAGTTCCAATTTCTTTTTCTATCTGCAACTCCGTTCTATGCTCAGAACTTGTTTCACTGACTGCCCCCATACCAAATCACTTCTTGTACTCTCTGTTTTAGTCTTCCCCTCCCAAGTAAAAAACCGTCTATTCCCTCTACTCTTTACTTTGCACAGCATCTTATAAAACACTGTGCTTTATATCTATTTGGATTTTTCTCTGTTCCTTTCACCCCTTTCATGGGACACTGCTCTCAACAACGTAAGAGTTTGTTCTATAATCCCAAACAGCCAGCACACACTCAGTTCAGAGTTTTACACAGACTCTATCCTACTCCCTGTAAGTGGTTTCTGATGGGACTCACTGCTGATCCTCTCTGTCATTTATGTTGTCACACACGCGCGTTTAGGAGACAGTCAACAAGCCCAGAGGTGAGTGAAGTCCCGCGAGACATGGGGTTTGTGTCGGATATTACCGCCTCTCTCTTTCTATCTTCAGATCCAAAGAAGAAAAATAATAAAACCGCACACTTACCTTCTCCATATCCAGGCTCCCAAAATGGCAACTCCACCCACGAAGATACCACTTCCGGTCCCATGACGAAGACACCAGGCTCCACTCCCCTCCAGTGACTTCACTTCCGGCCTCATCCTTTTGGCGTCACTTCAGTCCCTTTGCTGTGACGCCATGTCCGGTTCAATCATCCCAGCCATGATTTTTCCCCTATAAATACCCGTGTTATAACCTCTTTTGTTCATCAAATGTTTTGATCCCTTAGAAGAACGTCTTATTATTTTGTTTGTGTCTGGACGGCATTATATAGGGCTACCACCCCAAACCTTTTGAGTAGTTTGTCTACTTATTACAATGTTCCCTTAGTTTACCTGGCACATGTTCTGGCACTGTCCTCCTGTCTTTTCCTTTTGGACACACATATGTCACCTATTGTCTTCCTTTCTTTCCTGCAGTATTATGTTACCTCAAATCTTTCTTCTTTTAGGCCTTTCTAAGATTCTGCTCAGACTCTTTGAACACGTTATGCTCTCTGGGTACCCTGGCAACCAAACTAATTATTGCCTCCTGCTGGAAGATACCCGAATGTGTCACTGTTGACAACTAGAAGTCCTCCTTCTGCAACTTCATACAGTTGGAGTTGCCTACAGCACAGATTAATGGTTCTTCCACTAATGTAACTGAATCCTGGTCTTCTGCAGCTCAATTGTGTAAATCTCGGCTTGTAACACCTTGATTTTATTTTTTACCCCTTGGCTCAGGCTTAGTGGCTGGACTGGGTCACTTTGCATGCTATGTCTGTTTATTGATATATCCTGTCAATTTGTCTGTACTTATTAAAAAGATGATCACTAAAACAAAAAAACTCTTTATTTGTTTATCCTGGTGCTTGGAGGTTTATGGTTTCCCTTGTTGTGGACATTTTGAACTTTTGTGCCCCATTTTTTGGCCTGCGCTTTTGAGTTTGGGACCAGGCCACCTGAGATAGACGGCTCCATACCTGAAATAAGGGCAGATCTGGCCTTTACTGTAAGTTTTTTTAAAATTTTTGAGCTTTGTTGTGGCAGAAAAACAACAGACAGGGCAGCAAAGTTCACAGTATGTAATTAAATGATTAAACAAACCCCCTCATATGAACGCGAGAAGCTCTGAAAATAACTCTTATACAACAAGTTCAATTATTTGCAAATGTAACTAAGACCAATTGTCCCACTTTCCTTCAAATAACCAATTACAGTTGTTGTATTTCATGCCGTCCACTTAACTCCCAATGTTCTACAGACATTTTACAAGTCCTGGGCTGAGTGCACAGACTGCTGCAATGCTAAGCAAATTTGCAGAGAGATTTGCAGCCTCTTTAAAATTAAAATCTTATCTGCTAATAAGGCTCTTGCAAAATGCAAACTAAACGTGCCACAAGCCACGGGGCAGCCGCGTGTAAACGGCACCTTGTTCCTTTGTGCTCTGTGCCAATTGTGTCGCAATGAGTTCAAACGGATGAAGCCATCCTCTTGTTCTATCAGATATTAAAAAAAATGTGTGCCAGGTAGCTTGTTGACATTACTTAATGAAGATTATTGCCACGATGGCACCTTTTCGCTACAGATGTGCCCAGCCCCCCGTCCTGAAAAAAACGGAAATGAAAGGATGTTGATCCCTGATTGCAGATTCCCTGCTGTTTCTAATTTTACCCTCATGACGTACGCTCGGACACCTGGAACGTGTTGCTGTGACACACCCGTGTCCCATTTGAGATAACCTCCTGCTATGGCCTCAATAGAGTGTCAGTTGGATCACAAGTTCCTTTATATGTGTGTGGATGACCGTGTTGTATTATATCCACCAGGTCAGGTAGGCTGTGTTAACATATAGAAATGTGTCAAAATCAGCTGAAGTCAGTTTTGCTGTTTTTTAATTCTCCACTGTTAAGACACTTTTCCTGAAACAATTGATAATTTCCTTAAAACTATGAACATAATTCCTGAAGGACACACCATTGTGCTGTGAGACTTCATGCTGCAGTCCCGTAGCGGTATTCAAGCCTCTTGTAGTTCATGAAATGAATGATAAACCAGGGTGGTAGAGAAGACACAAACACCACATGAAGAAAATTAAAAGTAGTGTTAATGCCAGCACCTTCCAAAGATGAAGAAGATGCACCCTGTTGTCTGTTATGCCACTCTCAGAGGACTTCCCATCAATCTCTACCAATGGGAGTGCACACCTCCAAGTTTGTGTAACTATGTACCTCAGACAGGCAACTGCTCCCATTTTAGGAGATTTGATTATGATCGTGCACACAGTCCTCCCGGCCAGGTGATGAACGGTGCCAGAAGAACAACTCCACTGATCAGACTAAGACTGTTACCGTGCAGAGAAGTGGGTCTGCCACATTATACAAATGAATGGTGCTACCAGAACCGAAATGGAAACAAGAAAGTTCAGCAAAGCTCAAATAAGATATTCTGAGCAAGTTATGTCATTTAGTACATGTACTACTATCTATTCTGAAGACTTCTTCTTACTCCTCAAACACATTTAAATTTAACGTTGGGGTGATTGACCCTCTTGGATTGTCAGTTTTGATTACTGTATATACAGTACCTATACTTTGAACGACAGGGGCAGGACAGGCATCCTTCGGTGGTGAAAAATGTGCAATATTGTGGAGAACTGGGGTGTCCTCTTGGAGGTCATTCCACATTGCGGCACTATGCTCCGGTTCACAAAGCAGATACAGGGAAGTGTGGATATGGCATTTTGTCCCATTTTAAGCCCTATGTATAACACAAGCCAGGAGCAATGGCATGTCTTGGTCAGTTTAAATGCTTGCCCATATCAGTTAAAGGGTCCCCCATGGACACAGCATAGAGAAGTTGGACATTGTATGTCCAATAATACTTAAAATGTACACAAAAACGGTGGTATGTGGAACACCCAATATCTCTGTAAAAGGATGAAGATCCAAGCCTTTAGAGTCCTGTATTGCTATGTGGTTGCGAGACATGGTTGTTATTCAGAGAATCCTTGGGTACCACTGGTTTGACTTTTTGTGTCGAATGAGCAGTTGCTCATGGAGTCCTGAATGAGTCACATTACATGCATTGTTAGGGAGCGTCAGTTACGGCACTACAGCCATGTGGCGCAATTCCCAGAGGGTGAACCGTTTCACAGGACTCTCATTGTTAAGGACCGGAGTGGCTGGACCAGGCCATGGGGACAACAACGTAACACCTGGCTGCGGCAGATAGAGGATCATTTCCGGAGGGTGGGACTGGACCGTGTGCCTACCCGGGAGATTGCCAACCGGGATCCTCAGCTGTTTTGTCATGTGGTGGATGGAGCAACACACTGCACCAGTACATGCTCCCCGAACTGACCTGACCTGATGTTATAAGTTGAATTGAGTCTGTCTTCATTTCATGTATACCCACTGTAGAAGTCTAATTACAAATGATGGAGTTGTCTTTGTGTATTGTCTTCACAGCCCTGCTCCTCACACAGCCACATTAGCACCACTGCGTCTGCCTGTTGGTATGATGGTATTGCTAACAGGATGATATGTTTACTTAACGCTGAGCACAGTAGGACTGAAGTCACCCAGATTGTTCCACTTCTCTTTCATCTTTCCATAAACATTCTTACAAAAGAATAAGAGATGAGCGTTCTTGTTCTTCTTGGTTAGCAGTGTTTTCCTCCTTGTGCCCAATGTTGCTGGGATAGGCTCTGATCCCAACGGCCTTGAGCTGCATAGCATACAATAACACGCATTACAGTCTTAAACCCAGTCTGAACAGATCTCATCTCTGTCAGGAATCTTTTCACACATACAGAACATTCAAACGTTTAGTATGGATTTTCAGCTACCTTGTATCCCATTCAGTTATGGTCTACATTTTGTGTTTCCAGATACGCGTTAACTACCATATATACTTGTGTTTAAGTTCTCCAGTGGATAAGTCGGAGCTTAACTTTATTTTTTTATTTTATAATTTCCGTTATTTTTTAATGTTGGTCATATAAGTCGAATGCAGAAAACTCCCGCCATTGGTCCAAGAGATTATGATATGCTGATACTCACCCCAGAGAATAACTATGAAGCACTCTGCCTTTTTTTTCTATGTTTTCTGCCTACGTGATGTCACGGTAATACCCGAACTATTATTTTATTATTAATTTTTTTTAATTGTATTGATTTTATTGTAATCATTCCATACAAATAGAGCAATTTTTACAAAAAATAGGATTGAAAACTAATCAACCCCCACCCCTGAGAAAGAGAGCATGGCCAACGGAGTAAAACTTAAAGCTTGTAAACATACATAAATTGATGAGTTTAATAGGCGGATAAAGATGAATGGAGAAGTAAAAGAAATGCAAAGAGAATTACTTCCTCAGTGCTTTAACAACTTATTCTAAAATATTATTGATTAGATCCTGCCTGGTGTAAGAGCCAATTTTAGAATGTTAAAGTTTTGAGTTAAACTCATATTAATGTTTGCTTAATTTGAATAGAATATAAATTTTGTCCATAGATATAGACAATGATATAGTCTTTTCCCCCTATGAGTTAGTAAGAGATAGAAGTTTCTTGCTACAACTAAGATACAGTGTGATAATTGTTTCAGTTGTGTTTAAAACAGGTCCCAGTAAACAGGGACTTAAAAGACCCATTTTCTACTCAGTGATGGGATAGGCATACAGTTTTCTGATCGTTTAGAAATGTTTCAGAAACGTTAAGTGATTCGTAACAATTTGAAATGTAACAAGATTTAAGCTTTGAACTTTTCTTAACATGATTTTTTTCTTTTTTTTTTGCTATTTTAATTTTCTTTTTTGTGTGAACTGTTTTACTTTGAAACTTAACTAAACTTTTAAAAATGAAGATATTTTGTCTGTGGAATAATTTCTGCGCGTCAGGCTTTTGTTTAATTCCCATTTTTGTTTGAGTTAGAGCTGCTGAACTTTGGTAATTTTGGAAAAAACGCAGCTACACCACGTTTTGAAAAAGTTCTGCACAGATCCTCTAATTGAGAATTAGATTTTTTTTTTCAAATTCAAATAATATAAAACATTAGTTACCCACTGACTTAAAAAAGGAGACTTCAGATTCTTCCAGTTTAGCAAAATACGTCTTTGTGACAATAGTGTAGTGAAGGCAATCACAGTTTGTTTGTCCTTTTCCACTTTAAGCCCATCTGGAAGAACATCAAATACATCTGTTAATGGGTTAGGAGGGATTGTGACACCAAGGATGTCTGAAAGGCACTTAAATGTTTTTGTCCAGAATGATGCAGGCCCAAAACATGTGACCCAGTGAGGCTGGGACTTGATTGCAGCGTTCACAGGTTCGATCCTGCCCTGGAAACATTTTGGACAGTTTTAAGTGAGACAGATGTGCTCGATATTTCATTTTGAGTTGAATAATTGTATGATTTGCACATAAGGAGCTCGAGTGAATTCTCTGCATTGCTACCTACCACTCTTTTCTGATATGTTGAGTCAGAGATCTTTTTCCCGTTGTACTCTTGGATCTTTGAAAGGGAGGGACGGTAAAATAATTTTATATATTGCAGAAATGCTGTCTGAGTCCTCGAAACTGAGCAATATATTTTCCAGCATAGAAGAGGGTGCGACATGAGGAAAATCAGGAAAGTTCTGTTTAACAAAGTTTCTAATTTGAAGATAGTGAAAGAAATGTGTTGCTGGAAAGTTAAATTTCGAATGTAATTGTTCATAGGCTGCAAAGATCTCTTAGTAATTTAATCCCAAATGTTTTTCAGATATTAAAAATGCATATGTTTGCGAGGGTTGAAAAAGATGGTTCTCATGCAGAGATACCACAGACAAAAACTTCTCTATCTTAAAATGCTTTTTGCATTGGTTCCATATTCTGAGTGAGTGAAGCACAACTGGGTTATTAGTATATTGGCGATAACTTGCATTTATTGGGGCATAAAGCAGGGAATATAAAGAAGTACTGCAGGATTTTATTTCTATTGCGGACCAAGCCTGTGTATGTTCATCTAGTTGTGTCCAGGTTTTTATAACTTGTATGTTTGCTGCCCAGTAATAAAACTGAAAGTTAGGTAGAGCTATGCCACCTTCTGTCTTAGGTCTTTGTAGGGTCATTTTTTGGATACGTGGATGTTTTGATTTCCAAATAAATGAGGTTATTGTTGAATCTAATTGCTTAAAAATGATTTATTGATGTATATTGGAATGTTTTGAAATAAAAAGAGAAGCTTAGGAAGGATATTCATCTTAACAACGTTAATTCTTCCAGCTAGAGTGAGATGAAGGGTTGACCATCTATGCGTCTTGCTTAATTTTTTCCATACAGACGGCAAAATTTTGTTAAAATTTTTTTTGATAAAGACCTTTATGTTTACTTGTGATACTTACCCCTAGGTATTTAAATTGATCTGCGATGATAAAAGGGAAGGAGTCCAATCTGATATTGTATGCTTGAGAATTCACTGGAAAGAGCACACTTTTATTCAATTTAATTCTGAGACCAGAGATCCTTTGAAATATTGTAAGTGCTGTTAAGACTGCAGACACAATATTCTGTGGGTCTGATATATACAGTACCATATCATCTGCATATAGAGAAATTTTCTGTTCTCTGATAATCCTCTTTATCTGTTAAGCATTTCAACAGTGAACTGCCAGTGTTTCAACGGTGATTGCAAATTGCAGTGGTGACAAGGGGCATTCTTGTCTGGTACCATGTTCTAGTTTAAAGTATTATGAACAAATGTTGCTAATACAAACTGAAGCTTCTGGATTGGTATACAGTAGTTTGATCATTGCACAAATGTTCCAGCCAAACCCAAATTTCTCTTTAGTGAAAAGGTAGTTCCATTTAATCATATCAAATGCTTTTTCTGCATCCAACAAATATAATATCTCTGGGGTGTTTGACTTTGCTGGTGAATATATTACATTAAAAGGCATCGAAGATTGAAGCTAACTGTCACGCTTTAATAAATCCAGTTTGATCTTGTGATATTACCGAAGGCAGCACTTTTTTTGGAGAGTATTTTAACATCATTATTCAGAAGTGAAATTGGTCTGTATGATGCACATTGTAATAAGTCCTTATTTTGTTTAGGAAAGACAGTGATTAATGCTTGGCAAAAATTTTCAGGTAGAATTTAATTGTCTCTAGTTTCTGTAAATTTTGCTAATAAGAGGGGAGCTAGCTGAGTGGAGAATTTCTTATAAAATTCTACGGGGTAGCCATCAGGGCCTGCTGCTTTCCCGCTTTGAAGTGACTTTATAGCATCTAGTAATTCTGATAGCGCCAGAGGTTTATCCCGTTCCATCCATCCATCCTCTTCTGCTTATCTGAGATCGGGTCACAGGGGCAGCAGCTTCAGCAGAGATACCCAGACGTCCATCTCCGCCGCCACTTCTTCTAGCTCTTCCAGGGGAATCCTGAGGCCTTCCCAGGCCAGCCGAGAGACATAGTCCCTCGAGAATGTCCTGGGTCTTCCCCGAGGCCTCCTCCCGGTTAGATGTGCCCAGAACACCTTACCAGAGATGCGTCCGGGAGGCATCCTGATCAGATGCCCGAGCCACCTCATCTGACTCATCTTGGTGTTGAGTAGCAACAGCTCTACTCTGAGCCCCTCCCGGACGACTGAGCTTCTCAACCTATCTTTAAGGGACCATAGGTGAGGGTAGGAACATAGATTGACTGTTAAATTGAGAGCTTTGCCTTATGGCTCAGCTCCTTTTTCACCACGACAGACCGATGCAGAGCTCGCATCACTGTGGACACTGCACCAATCCGCCTGTCGATCTCACGCTCCATTCCTCCCTTACTCGTGAACAAGACCCCGAGATACTAGAACTCCTCCACTTGGGGCATGATCTCGCTCCCAACCCTGAGAGGGCACTCCACCCTCTTCTGGCTGAGGACCATGGTTTCGGATTTGAAGGTGCTTATTCCCATCCCAGGTGCTTCACACTCATCTGCGAACCGATCCAGAGAGAGCTGAAGATCACAGCCTGATGAAGCAAACAGGACAACATCATCTGCAAAAAGCAGTGACCCAATCCTGAGTCCACCAAATCGGATCCCCTCAATGCCCTGGCTGCACCTAGAAATTCTGTCCACAAAAGTTATGAATAGAATCGGTGACAATGGGCAGCCCTGGCAGAGTCCAACTCTCACTGGAAATGGGTTTGAATTATTGCCAGCAATGCGAACCAAGCTCTGACAATGGTTGTACTGGAACCGAACAGCCCTTATCAGGGGGTCCGGTACCCCATACTCTCGGAGTACCCCCCACAGGATTCCCAAGGGACAAGGTCAAACTTTTTTCTTAGTCCACAAAACACATGTAGACTGGTTGGGCAAACTCCCATGCACCCTCCAAGACCCTGCCAAGGGTGAAGAGCTGGTCCACTGTTCCGCGACCAGGACGAAACCACACTGTTCCTCCTGAATCCAAGGTTCGACTATCTGACAGACCCTCCTCTCCAGGACCCCCAAATAGTCTTTTCCAGGGAGGCTGAGGAGTGTGATCCAGTTCCTCTGCACTAAAAGTATCTGTTTGTGGTATCTGTAATGTATCCAGAAATGCAACAATTGTGTGTTGTCTTCGTTAAACTCAGTAACTTAGTAGAATATACAAATTTATAGTAGTCTCTAAATGTGTGCATCATATTTTTATGGTCAATGATTTTATCTCCGTTCGTGTTGGTGATTCCTGGGATTGCATTGCGAATTTCTTTTTTGTGGATTTATTAAGCTAATAGTTAATTAACTTGATCCCCATATTCATAGTAATAATGTCTTGATTTAAAAATGAGTTGTTCAGTTTCTTTGGTTAAGAGGTGGAGCTTTGAATGCATAGCCTGCCTTTTCCTATGAAGAGCCTCAGTGTCCAAGCCTCACTTGGACACCTGGCATGTTCTTCATCTATTCTAGTAATTTCCCTTCTTAGCTCTGATACTTCCTTGGTTTCTAATTTATTTCTGTGGGAAAGATATGAAATAATCTTTCCTCTTAAGAAGGCCTTTAGAGTTTCCCAGAGTATTCCTGCAGAGACCTCTGAGGATGTATTTGTCTCTAGGAAGAAACAGATTTATTTGGATATAAATTCTGTACAGTTCTTATCTGCTAACAGAAGTAGGTTAAGACGCCATCTGTGAGATGAGTGTGTGGGGTATAATGATTTTAGCTCCAAGATCAGAGGGGCATGGTCGGAAATAACAACAGTGTTGTACTTGCAAGATTTAATCGTAGGCAAGAAATTATTATCTATAAAGAAATAATCAATTCTTGAGTAGCAATGATGCACTGGTGAGTAGAAGGAATATGTTCTTGAGTTTAGGTTTAGAAACCTCCAGGGGTCTGATAGGTTATAGTCAGTTAAAACCTGTATAATTGTCTTTGCAATGTTAGATGTCATTCCCCCTGTGACAGGAGACCTATCTATGAGTGGATTTAAAACACAATTAAAGTCCCATGTCATTATAATTTTATGAGTGTTCACATTGGGAATGGATGCAAATACATTCTGCATGAATTCCTTATCATCGACATTGGGTGCATAAACATTTATCAAAATCACTTTACAGTTAAATAAATTGCCCATGACAATCACATTTTTCCCTTCTGAATCAGATACTACATTTACTGTTACAAATGAGACTGTTCTATGTATGAGAATTCCCACGCCTCTAGCTTTCTTTGTAAAGCTGGAATGGAACATTTGGCCAGTTCAGCCTTTTTGCAGCCAGAACTGATCCTTGCTTAGTAAGTGGGTCTCCTGTAAAAATACTGTTTTAGCGCTTAGAAATGTTAGGTGAGAGAGTACTTTCTTTCTCTTTAATTCGTGATTCAGGCCTTTAACATTCCAGTTCAGAAAGTTAGCTGTCCCATCATGGAGATATTGATTCTGAATTTTTAATGTCATTTTGTAGTCTTAACTGAAAGTGAGACAGCTTTAACCTTAATTTGCAATTTTCCCATGAGTTATTGCCATGCAGCCTATTGTTATTTTGAAAGTTATAATTACAAGAATTAAAAGGACTGATTAGATATAGCTTGCTCTCTTTCTCTCCCCCCGCCCTCTTATCCCCCACCCCCCAAGTGAGGCTGCACCCTACTTCACAAAGTCCCGATCCTCTGACATACCTAGAGACAGAGCACATCCAAAACAAAACAAGCCCCCCAGCAGCTGCGTTTGAGGATTAAAGCAGAGATATCTATTGCTGATAAAGTCTACATTCTATATGCATCTATATATATAATTCACTAAGGCAAGACAACCATGGAAAGCACACCGGAAGGGGCGTGGATTCACTAAGCCACCGACAAGTGAGACACCTATGGTGCACGCTGGAAGGAGCCACGCCCACCAACTCTAAGACCATTGGATACGACGACAACTCGCAGAGCCACAGCCACCAACTCCAAGACCATCTATATATATAATTCACTAAGGCAAGACAACCATGGAAAGCACGGCGGAAGGGGCGTGGATTCACTAAGCCACCGACAAGTGAGACACCTATGGCGCACGCTGGAAGGAGCCACGCCCACCAACTCCAAGTCCATTGGATACGACGACAACTCGCAGAGCCACGGCCACCAACTCAGACGTGACGGCACAGAAAAAATGCCGTCATTTATATTCGTCTGTCGTAGAGGCAACATGCAGCTCTGACCCATACTGACTGTTCATGGAGGCATGTTTCTCGCTGAGGTGAATCGCCATATGCAGCGTGTAAAACGGTTTGTGAGGGGTATCCCATGGGATCCTTAAAACATTCCTTCACAACTGAGGTTAAAACACAATGAAGTAAGCAATTTTTAAAAACAGAGTTTTCGGTTACAACGCACGACCCACGTGCACCATAGCACACTGTTTTACACGCTACATACAGCAATTCGCTTCCGTGACAAACATGCGTCTTCTTAGATGCTCCTGCACTTTGTACACACCCACCTCGCTACCTGTGCCTCTGTTTCATTACCGTCTCACCTGCTTCACCAATGCAGGCCCTGCAACAGTCGAGACGCTCTCTCAGCAGCTGACCTTCTCTGTGCCTGACCGGTTCACACAGAGGCACCACACGACCAGGCGGTGTGTGTGCTTCGAGAACGAGGGTGAATGCAGCAGGACTATCTAAGAAGAGGCATGTTTGTCACGGATGTAAATCGCTGTATGCAGCGTGTAAAACATTTTCCGAGGGGTTTCCCATGGTCTTAGACTCGGTGGCCGGGTCTCTGTCAGTTGCTCTTGTGACCGAGCACATGACCAGGCAGTGTGTATGCTTCAATTGCGAGGGTGGACGCGACAGGACCATCTAAGAAAAATCATGTCGCGGCTGTGAATCACTGAATGCAGTGTGTAAAACAATTTGTTTGTCGCAGATGTGAATCGTTGTATGCGGCGTGTAGAGCAGTTTGCGAGGGGTATTCCATGGTCTTACAGTTGGTGGGCAGGTCTCTGTTAGTTGCTCTTACGAGTGGGCACATGACCAGGCAGTGTGTGTGCTTCGAGAGCGTGGGTGGACGCGACAGCACCATCTAAGAAGATTCATATTTGTCGCAAATGTGAATCGCTGTATGCAGCGTGTAAAACGCTGTATTGTATGTTGCCCTCTCCAGAGCTATATCTTTTCATTCACCTACAGTCGTATACACAATGAAGTAAGCGGTCTTTAAAAGTTTTCAGTTACGACGCACGACCGCGTGACCATAGCAAACTGTTTTACATGCTACATACAGCAATTTGCATCCACGACAAACATGCGTCTTCTTAGATGCTCCTGCACTTTGTACACACCCCCCTCCCACTTCGCTACCACCGTGGTCGGGTGTCTTGGAAAGGTAGCCAAAACCGCACAGAGCAATGAAAACTCTACGGGAGTCACAGGTGCATCTGGACTGTGCAAAGACGACAACGACTCGAGTGATGAGTTGAAGGTGGGCACATGAGCAAGCAATGCATACTGAACGAAAAATCAGCAGACTAGCATGACGGAAGGAGCGGGGTGGATGTCCTTCTCTCTTCCCGTTCCACCCTCCGCGCCTGAGCGCCGCACGGACGATTGTGTGTTGGTTTGTTCCGTGCATTGTTACAATGTTGCTTTTCTTGCTGATTTATTACATTACCAATTTTTCAAATGTTAATTTTCTTCCTGTGCTTAAAAATCATTAAAAAAACTGCCTGATTATGCGGCATATGGTACGCCGCGGGTTGGCTAGTAAAATATAATCTTCAACAGTCTTGAAATATTAAGATAATAAACCCAGGGAATGGTGTTAAAAAATCATCCTGGATAAGCATAGTAAACCCTAATGCAATAATAACAATAACAATAAACCAAGGGTATGATGTTAAACAGTCTCCTTTAGAATAGTAAAAAAGAAAACAAAAAAAACTACTTTAATTTCTTCCACACATACGCCTATAATTGTAATTAAAACATAAACAAAAAGTGTCCAAGAAGAGAAAATAATGTATAATTATGGTACCTGTATCACTGCAAGCAGTTCAGACAGCAGGTGATATCTTCTTGCCATGCCATGACAGGATGCAACTCACTATTGTATTTCAAAAAAGTGTTGGGATCACCTTTGTTAATTCCTTTTCTGCTTCCTCCTTGCTGGAGAAGATGTAATATTGACCTTGAATATCCACTTTCAGTTTGGCAGGATACAAGAGGCTGTATCTGATATTGGCTTTCTGTAACCACTGTTTCCATCCATCCATCCTCTTCCGCTCATCCGAGGTCGGGTCGCGGGGGCAGCAGCTTGAGCAGAGATGCCAGGACTTCCCTCTTGTCGGCCCTTTCTTCCAGCTCTTCCGGGAGAATCCTAAGGCGTTCCCAGGCCAGCCGGGACATATAGTCCCTCCAGCATGTCCTGGGTCTTCCCCGGGGCCTCCTCCCGGTTGGACGTGCCCGGAACACCTCACCAGGGAGGCGTCCAGGAGGCATCCTGATCAGATGCCCGAGCCACCTCATCTGACTCCTCTCGATGCTGAGGAGCAGTGGCTCTACTCTGAGCCCCTCCCGGATGACTGAGCTTCTCACCCTATCTTTAAGGGAAAGGCCAGACACCCTGCAGAGGAAACTCATTTCAGCCGCTTGTATTCACGATCTCGTTCTTTCGGTCACTACCCATAGCTCATGACCATAGGTGAGGTTAGGAACGTAGATTGACTGGTAAATTGAGAGCTTTGCCTTATGGCTCAGCTCTTTTTTCACCATGACAGACCGATGCAGAGCCCACATCACCACTGTTTAATGTTGTAAAAAGCTACACGTTTAGCAGGTGTTAAGGGTGAGAAATCAGGGAAAATATGAATGTGGTTATTTTCAAATATAATCTCTTGTTTCTGTCTGAGAAGTGCCATTACATTAAGCTTAAATTGTAATCTCTTGAAGCGGACAATTAGAGTCCTAGGTTTAAAAGTATTTGATCCACATATGCGATAAGCTGCTGTTATCTCAATATCTGATTTAAAGTCCTCTCCAATTATTTTTGAGAATAGTTCAGCTACGAATATTACTGGGTTTGGACTTTCACGATTCTCAGGTAGACCTACGATTCTAATATTATTCCTTCTGCAACCAGCTTCCAGAGCCGCAAGTCTGTATGCGAGTTTTTTGCTTTCGGAATTCGCAGCTGTAACTTTTCCATCGGCAGTAGATGCCAAATATTCCGCTATTTCAGTTCGAGTTGTGAATGTCTGCTTAACGTCTTATGCTGATCGGCAAGTTCTCTCAGTTTAGACACATTTTCCTGAATGTGTTCCTCAATTTTCCCCAGCATCCCTTTAAAGGTTGCATCAAAACGATTATATATGCGTTTTTCCAAGTCTTTATTATCCTGCCACGGCTCCAGCCACAGCTTCTCATTTGTCTTGTTTTGCAGCTTCTTGTTTGTCTTGAGCCACTTATTTCTTTCTTCGTATTTTTCTGAATGTCTTTCTTAAGCTCACTTATGGCCGTGGGCAATGTTATGATCATTTCCTTCAGTTCGGACAAATCGTTTTGGCTTTCGTGCTTAGTGGGTGAAGTGGCAAAAACGATTATAGCCGATGTTTCCGGCTCGCGAGGATTAGATGAAAGCACGGATTGCAAGGCAATTTCTAGTTTCAAGTGATCTTCTGGAATTGGAAAGCTATCGTGACCTGCATCAGTTGCAACTTTGCTCCCATTTTCGCTCTTGTCTGGAGATGATGCAGTGGAGTGGGTTCCTGAGAAGTCTGTGCTTTCGTCTGCCTATTCCAGGTCAGTCTCTAAGAGGCCGTACCTTGCACTTGGGCTTGATATCTGTCTAGACTTGAATGTAGCTTTAAGGTTCCTTTCCGTTTCTTTCTGACCCCCTTTCTTGTTACTCATGTTTATATACTGTAGTAGAAACTCCTCGGGTTGGGTAAATACAGGATACCTCGGGATAATAAGAAATAAGAGAGAAAATAAAGCTGCTGCTAATGGAGCTCCGCTTCAGACGTCCATTTCCTGTAACGGACGAGACCCAAACTATTCTGAAGTGATGATTGCACTGATTTGTATTTTTGTATCTTACACCCTCATACACCTTTATTGTAAGAGTATCCCTTATCTACAGTGGAGCGTTTCATCAGAAGAAAGTATTAAGCTGGTTTTAAATTAAAAGTCATTGAAGTGGCGAAAGAAATTGGTAATTGCGCTGCTGCAACAAAATTCGATATGCCTAAGAAACTGATGTGAGACTGGAGGAGGCAAGAAGATGTGAAAAAAAATGTAAGTGTTACATTTTTGAAGGGGCGTATAAGTCGGGGTCTGATTTTATGATCGATTTTTTGGGTTTCAAGACCTGACTTATATGTGAGCATATACGGTACTTGTTCTTCTTAACTGGATTAAGCATGATTAAGAAATTCCTCTCCAGACAACTAACTTTTTGGTTTGATGTGCCATATAAAAGAAGTACGCATGGTGTGTTTTACATAAGGTTTACAGATCAACTTAGATTATAAATTACCTGACAAATTACAAATGACCATTCAACTATTCTGATTCGTGCAGCATTTCCAGGAAAATGACTACATGGTGCTAAGCTTTTCATCCTGTTAAACGTTCTGTTGGCAAGACAGTGATATGGAGAACAAAGGGAAAGCCCGCAAAGAGTCAGTTCCCAACTGCCTGGGAATTAAAAGCCAGACATACAGGAAAAGCACACATGCAGGTGAGTTTCTGGAATGACACGATCTCTGGTTACAAAGTGAATTCTGGTAAGCAGATATGCAGTACTGCCTCAGCCAGGTCTGAATAACATGTCCTCTTTTTTGTAGCTCAGGTATCTAATTCACATCTGTAGGGAAGCCACTGCCAACCAGAAGTGAAACAATCTCTTTTATTTTTGAGAAATGTAGAGATTTGTACAGAGAGCAGGAAAGAATGTGCCAGTTTGCTTTGTGTTATATTATTTACTTTAGCTTCATCATTTATTGCTTACATGTTTAGTACAACCCAGGTTCACTTCCCGGGTCCACCCTGCGTGGAGTTTGCATGTTTTCCCCGTGTCTGCATGGGTTTCCTCCGGGTACTCCGGTTTCCTCCCACAGTCCAAAGACATCCAGGTTAGGTTCATTGGCAAGGTGTGGGTATATGTGTGTGTGTGTGTGTGTGCCCGGCGGTGGGCTGGCGCCCTGCCTGGGGTTTGTTTCCTGCCTTGCACCCTGTGTTGGCTCGGATTGGCTCCAGCAGACCTCCGTGACCCTGTAGTTAGGATATAGCGGGTTGGATAATGGATGGATGGATGGATGTTAAGTACAAATAGACATGACACTGGAGTGAAGAAATTGGCACAAACGTGGTATAATACATGGGAAAGAAATGCTGGTCACGAGGACACTAAGATTCACACTCTTCTGAAGATGGTGATTTATTGTGGGGACCCCAGGAGCACACCCAGCCTTGACTTGGCACACTATCACACACTCCCACACAGAGAAACTGAGAAGCAACAAAATGAATCAATAAATAAAAAATATTTTAATCAAATGATGAAAAAAAAAATCTAAAAAGTATATTAATCAAAAAAATCACACAAAAACATGCATGTGATATCCCTCCCCAGTTTCCCGATGGTGGTAATTATTCACTTACACCACACAGTAAACGATTAACACTGATAACACAGTCCAGTACAGCAGAAGCAGATGATGATGGAGAATGGAAAACCATGTGAACAGCCCTCTGAAGGAAATCTAAAGTTTTGTCCTACCAGGTTCCCTTTGCAGAGTGAAGATTTCATGTGACAAAGACGTAACTGGCTAAGATGAATCCACACAGACAAGCAGGCACAGGACAGCAAATACATTTAGAAGCAACTGTAGTCCAGTTGAAGCTATAATCCAATAGTGTGTGTGATGCATAGAGACAGTTACAGACTGTTGATGGCAGTCTCCCCTCTGCGTCTTTTTGGCTCCTTTTTAAAGAGCTTGCTTGATTAACCTTCTTCCCAGCAACTCCTGTACCCTCTGAATCTGCCCAGTAGTGTCATACAGCTGGGGCTGCTGTAGGCTATTTTAACAAGTGCTGTTACAAGTACTTTTAAAGAAAAAAAGAATTAGCAATAGTGAAAGAAGAACATGACCCAAAATACAGTATAGACAAACAGGAACAGCCAAGGACGGTGTAAGGGGTGCCACATTAAAATGTAGCAAGCCTACATACTGTAACACTACAAGCAGGTTGGCTTTCTGGACTGGTCGTCACTGTATTATATGGTCTGGAGGTTGTCAAAGAAATATCTCTTCAGGCATTATTGTGGACGAGCAAGTCTAGTAGGACCCCGCCCAGTAAGAATTCCAGCTGCCCTGTGTAGGCGTTATGTTGCTATGACAGCTAAGCAGGAAATGGATGTTTCTGCAGGAAATCTTTTCTTTTTAAGGGGAACCGTGGACTGAGAAAGAAAGAAGGGAGTGAAGCAGAAGGCAAGGAGCTATCTATGCCTAAGAATATAGCACAGGCAGCCATATTAGTTGAGGTCCATTTTTTTCCTTCATCAATTGGAGCTGTACGACTGGATTCATCTCCGTTTCACACAGACTGTGTTTAATGCTTCTCCTTTTGATTTGCCTTTTATTTCACTTGCTTATTTAACCAAACGAATTACCATCTGGGTTTCTGTCAAGCATTGGTGGGCGTGGAAAGGGGAGAAGAGAGGTCGAGGACAGAATATTTTTTAATGCAAATATATCCTTTGAACGTCGTCCACTTCCCTCGCGGGTGTTAAAGTGTAGTGATTGTGCCCGTTTTTTGGGCATTTGCTACAAAGAGCTCTGCCAACCTATGAGCTTAGCAGTTGAAGACTGAACACTTGACCAAAGGAAAGCAACAAGCTGCTAAGTAACATGTTAAGGAGCTGATAAGGAATAGATACAGACGGCCCTTTAGGGGTTTTTATGTGCCAATGTATATACTGAGTATACTTTATACATAAAATATATGTTGTCGTACCTTGCATAACAGAAAAACCCTTATGGCACAATAACAATTCAATACATTTATGGTCACTGCAGTATTTGGATTTAATAATCTTCATGTGGGAAAAGGCTGACTTAAGTAGAGCTGAATAATGCAGTCAAGGAGGTAGCACATTTCCTCATGTTTGGGTACTTTTCCTCTGTGAGTAAGTTCCAAAACTGTCCATGAGCCCCAGACTTCAGCTGAATGTCATCCTGTAGTGTCAAAATCTCATCCTCCACTGTAGAGGAGTTTTAGGTGAAACAGTGTTGCAATTTTTGATGCGGGTGAATCACCCTCAACATCTTCCCTAAATGGATAGCACTTAAATGTAGCGATTGGCTCAAGTAAAGCTGAGTCTTGAAACCATCTGTCAAAGTCTGACAGACAAATTTCAATCTGCTCTGTGTAGCGTATGCCGTGAAGTTGCGCACACGCCTTCCAATGCGTCTCCAGCTCTGACGCGAGGTTTTGGGTGTTCCCCAAATCAAGGCGCTGCAGATTTGAGGACAGATGTTCAGATCAGATTTTTCATTTGAAAGCATTAACTGAGCTAATCATATTGACCATGATTTCCTCTTTTTCTTGCAGCTGTAAATTAAGCTCATTCAACATGTTGGTCAGATCGGAAAAAAAATGCCAAGTCTACCGGCCATTGATCGTTATTACGTTGCTTGTGTTCTGCATGTTTAATGACAAGGAGAAAGTCCTTTTTCTCCGACCAGGGGTCTTGAAATCGCAGTAGGAATTTCTCCCTAGCCATTTGCCTCAACGAAGGCCTCTTTTATCATCTCTCCATCTTGGAAGGACTATGTTTAATGATCGAGTGACTCACCTGGAACGATGCTTCGGTGTGTCTGCCTTTGCTTTTGAATTCAGTGAAAAATGACGGCTGTCCGATTAACTACGATTTTAGTTCCCTCTCCTTTCTCTTTCTCAGATCGCTTTTTGGAAGGAAGTCAGTTTCGTAGTTTTTATGAACAGTTTGAAAGTGCCTTTCCACATTTTCCTTCCTTGGAATAGCAATGATAGATTGACAGATCAGACAAGCGCACTTCGATTGTGTCATTGTGAGGGAAAAAAATCCTCTTCCAATTCCACATCCAGCCCATACCCTACCCCCTCCCCCAGCCAATTTTTTTTAAAATCCTTTCTTTAGTCGATGTAAATTGGAAGGCTAACTAGATCACTTAGGTAACCGGAGTTTTGCAGTAGCTCACGCGTTTGATCGTGTGTGCGGGATGACCAGTGTGTTAGAAGAGAAGAGATCTCAGACTGGCCGCCCTGTATGTCAATCAAGTGGCAAACGCCATAGGGAGGATATATGACAGACAAACATTTTAAAAAAAATTTTTTGAATGCAACACAATCTACCTGCACTTTCTTTCCGATTTACCGGTCGATCGTGATTGACATATTGGGCACCTCTGGTGTACAGTATATCTTGTCACTGTAAGTAGTTTGCACTGTTCATGTTACCTACTGTAAGTCTCGGCTTCAAAAGCTTTGTTGTGAAAAACTGAGATTTGGAACTTTGTGTTATTTGTGCATCTTTATTTTGTAAAGATGTTATTTATTTTTACTCATTTTTTATTTTATTATTTGGAAATAGCAGAGGGTGGCGCAGTGCCTCGCAGTAAGGAGACCTGGGTTCTGTGTCTGAGTGGGTTTCCTTCCCCAGTCCAAAGACATGCAGGTTTGGTGCATTGGCGATCCTAAATTGTCCCTAGTGTGTGCTTGGTGTGTGTGTGCCCTGCCCGGGGTTTGTTTCCTGCCTTGCTCCCTGTGTTGGCTGGGATTGGCTCCAGCAGACCCCCGTGACCCTGTAGATGGGATATAGCGGGTTGGATAATGAATGGGTGGATAGAAATATCAGAATTTGCACATTATTTTATATTTTTGTCTGTCTTATTACAACATTTCTAAAAAGTAAATAATTTATTATGATCAAACAGTTACTCAGTACTTGAGTACTTTTTTACTCTTACTTGAGTAATTTTTTGAATGACTACTTTTTACTTCTACTTGAGTAATATTATTTTGAAGTAACGCTACTCTTACTTGAGTACAATTTTTGGCTACTCTACCCACCTCTGCTTATACGTGAGCAGTCGAGGAAGCCTGTTTTTGTTCTTTTTATTTGTCTTTGCTGTGTGTATCTTTGATGTGCTGTTTGCATTTGTTTTGTGTAAAATTTACTGTTTATGATAGCTTTGTGTGGTATCTCATTGTGTATAGTTGTATAACCTGTAGGAAATGTCAAGTATCAGACACAAGTATGTAGTCGATAGTCCGGGGTTCAAATGACCCTTTGTTTAACCAAAACCTTTGCAGGTTTTCTTCTAAAAAGTTTTTCTCCACTCCTTCCTAGAGAGTTTTGTCCTTCAGACCCCAGATAGTAAACAAGAGGGCAATGAAGAATTGTTATAAAATCACTACATTTATAAAATCCAAGGTGTGTCTATCTGTCTACTTTTGCATTATTGAGTTTTTTGCTATAATTTAATTGAACATTCTGGTTGATTTTACGACTTCTCTCATCATGCTAAGTATCATAGTTTGGTTGCGGCACTGATTTATTTGCGCCAGACAGAGGCTGTTGGCCGAGGGGAGAGGGACGGGGCCCTTCACAAGTTTCCAACTGTGTCCCTGTGTTCTTGATGAACTCATTTTAAAGTCACCGTCCCAAACTACTGGACTAATTCTCTTCATAATTTTAAACTCCCCAATCAGGTCTCCTCTTGATCTCCTTTTGCTTAAACTGTAAAGGCTCAGCTCTTTTAATCTTTCCTCATAACTCATCCCCTGTAGCCCTGGTATCAGCCTAGTCACTCTTCTCTGGACCTTTTTTCTTGTGCTACTGTGTCCTTTTTGTAGCCTGAAGACCAAAACTGCACCCAGTACTCCAGATGAGGCCTCACCAGTAGGGTTATAAAGCTTAAGCAGACTCTCCTTGGACTTGTACTTCACACATCAGGGCGCTATATAACCTCATATTTTGTTAGCCTTCTTAATTTCTTCTGAACACTGCCTGGCAGTTGATAACATAGAGTTATCCAAATCCTTCTTATAAGGTGTACTTCTGATTTTCAGACCTCCCATTGTGTGTTAAAAGCTGTCACACATGTGCGATTAGGAGGCAGTCAAAAAACCCAAAGGTGAGTGAAATCTCGCGAGAGGAAGGATTGTCACGTGGTACTTACCTGAACCTCTTCCTTCAACAGGAGAACCGAAGAAAAGTAATTGTGGCTCTTTCCGGGTTCCAAAATGGCCACCATGATGTCATTTCCACCAAATCCATATGGCATCACTTCCGGCTCTCACCTTGGACAACACTTCCGGTTCCTCCACCATGACACCGTCACTTCCTGCCAATCATTTCCTGTTACCATCATCCACCCTTCTATAAAAACGCCATTTTGTCTATTCCACATTGTCATCTGTTACAGTTCATGTACTTTTGATAACTTTTTGCATCGTTTTGATTTCATTTGTCCGCAGGACAATATACGGGGCCGGTCCCCAAGCCTTTATATTGTGAAGATTTCATTTGTTTGTGGTATTTATTCCACAAAGCTCACATTTTTATTTCCTTTGTGTAATACTTTACATATACTGACATTAAATTTCATCTGCCACAAATCTGCCCGCGCCAGTATGCTGTCCAAGTCCCTTTGTAATGATTCAAGGTTATCTGCCAATCCTCCACGCTTGATATCATCTGCAAACGTAACCAGCTTGTTC
The DNA here is from genome assembly GCF_016835505.1 of Polypterus senegalus. Classification (NCBI taxonomy): domain Eukaryota; kingdom Metazoa; phylum Chordata; class Cladistia; order Polypteriformes; family Polypteridae; genus Polypterus; species Polypterus senegalus. Next base: position 124,650,606 of record NC_053167.1, read on the forward strand.
CATGTATTCCTATCCAAATCATTTTATATATTCAAAATAACTGTGGCCCTAGCACTGACCCCTGTTGGACACCACTCTTAACAACTCCCAATTCTGATGGGTTTCCTCACACCATCACCCTCTGTTTCCTGTGTTTTAGCCAATTCTTCACCCATCTACACACAGTACATCTAGTACAGGATTTCTACCTCTAGGGAAACACCAGATCATGGGAGGCAGCCCCACTCTCACCATTCCTTATCCATTCCTCCCAGTTGAAGCAGGTAGCACCACCCATCCCAACCAGACAGGTAGGTATCCCATGTTGCCTTTCCAAGGTGGACTACGGTTGAGTACAGTGAGCGGCAGATATCCTAGGAGGAACATTCATCCATCTGTGTAGTCCCTCCATTATGATGGTCAAGTCATAGAACATTATCCATATCAGTCCACTCATCTAGTCTTTGCATTTTTTATTACCAATTGCTTATTATGTTCTGGCAGACTTGTTTTTATTTGCATTGTAGACTTTTCTCCTTTACATTTATTTATTTGGCTGACGTCTTTACAACATTTGAGATATAATTGGTTACGTTTCTTTTTGCTTTTTTCCAATTGGAGCACAGGGAGGTGAAGTGGCTTGCTTGTGGTCACACAGTATCAATAGTGGGATTTGAACTTTAATCCTCAAAATTTGAAGTCCAAATCCTTATCCTCTATGCCATACAATCAGCCTAAAAAAATATAACTTGAAATATCGTGATGGACATAAGACTTTGATTTACAGTAACAATCTGACAACAAATCCATCTCTCTAGGTTGCCACAAGTGACGTGTAGGGTAAAACTGAATTAACCAAAAGACATTTTTTTTAGAGTGCAGATTGTCACATTCTGTTCTATTTAGTTATGTTAAAAGTGACAAAGAGAAACCGTTTTTTGCACCCTGGCGAGTCAAATGAGTGAATATGAAGGTACAGGACATCCGTGTCAATAAGCGTTGAATTGTATGAATAGGGCAGGAAAAAACGGAGCCAAATCTTAAGTGCGGCAGAAGGTAATTCATATGGATTGCTTCTCCATCAAATGTGATCAAAAGGAACACAATGTGTCTGAGGTTATTACCGTTCACAAAATGATTGTCGGGACACTTTGTATCCAGCAGAGGGGCCGGCAAATCTTCTGCCGCTAAGCACTCTGAAATAAAAACATGTTTACAATAAGAATCATTATTAGGATAATTGGTGGAGAATAGGCCCATCAATCCTCGTTCCGTAGCACATAGATTTAAAGTATAACGGCCACGGCATTACACTAAGTGACACAAAAATACACCGTGAAGTGAGTGCTACATTTGAAAAGATGAAATATAGATCTACCTGAATGACTGAATATACGGCCAATAGGTAAAAAAAAAATAAAAATAAAAGGTGAACTTTAAGCTAGTGCTGTGAAGAAAAGAAAGTTAAGGATATGGGCGTGAGTAGGCCTTATGCTGAACCAAGCATAGCTTTGTTTAACGTGTTGCATGGCAGTTGGTTTAATTGACATAATCTTAGGGCAACAACATTTATTTATATAGCACATTTTCATATAAATAATGTAGCTCAAAGTGCTTTACATGATGAAGAAAAGAGAAAAAAAGACAAAGACAAAAACTCCAGACGGCTGGAGAGAACAAATAAATCTGCAGGGGTTCCAGACCATGAGACCACCCAGCCCGGTCTGGGCATAATACCTAACATAAATAAACAGTCCTCTTTGTATTTAGGGTTCTCATGGAAGGACTTGATGATGATGGTCTTTTAGACTTCTGGCTTTTAATCCATCAATGTAGGAACATCATGGTGCTTTGATTAGGTGGTGGTGGGGCAGGTCACCACCACAGAAAACTGGGAAAGTGTGACCTAATTTCTCAGCACCTTTCAGTGATATAAGAGGTCTAACTTTACTTAAACTTTACTTTACTTAAACTTTACTTAAACTTTGACTTTAAAATTCTGCTTATGGTTTATAGAGCCTTAAATAATCTCACCCCATCTTATATATCGGAATGCCTGACACCTTATATTCCAAATCATAACCTCAGATCCTCAAATGAGTGTCTCCTTAGAATTCCAAGAACAAAACTTAAAAGAAGTGGTGAGGCGGCCTTCTGCTGTTATGCACCTAAAATCTGGAATAGCCTGCCAATAGGAATTCGTCAGGCTGATACAGTAGAGCAGTTTAAAACACTGCTGAAAACACATTACTTTAACATGGCCTTTTTATAACTTCATTTTAATCTTAATTTAACTTAATCCTGATACTGTATATGTTCAATTTCCTGAAAATAACTATTCATGGTGGCTCTAAAATCAGTACTGACCCCTACTCTCTTTTCTGTTTCTTTTTTCCGGTTTCTGCCTGCGCCACCACCACCTACTCAAAGCTTCATGATGCTCCAACATTGATGGACTGAAAGCCAGAAGTCTACGTGACCATCATCATCAGGTCCTTCCATGAAAACCCTAAATACAAAGAGGACTGTTTGATTTATATTAGGTAGAATGCCCAGAGGGGACTGGGCGGTCTCATGGTCTGGAATCCCTACAGATTTTATTTTTTCTCCAGCCGTCTGGAGTTTTTTTGTTTTTTCTGTCCCCCCTGGCCATTGAACCTTACTCTTATTCGATGTTAATGTTGATTTATTTTGTTTTATAATTATGTCTTTCATGTTTCTATTCTTTAATATGTAAAGCACTTTGAGCTACTGTTTGTATGAAAATGTGCTATATAAATAATTGTTGTTGTTGTTGTTGTTGTAATGTTTCTTAAGTGAAAAAATGCTGTCCTAGTGATCTGATTAATATGCGATTTAAAATTCAGGTCAGAGTCAATAGTTACCCCTAAATTCTTTACCTCCGTCTTGACTTTTAATCCTAATGCATCAACTTTATTTCTAGTAACCTCATTATATTTATTATTGCCAATCACTAAAATTTATGTTTTCTCTTTATTTAGCTTGAGAAAATTACTATTCATCCATTTAGAAACACAAGTAAGACATTGTATTAGTGAAACAACAAAGTCGGGGTCATCAGGTGCTATTGATAAATACAGCTGCGTGTCATCAGCATAGCTGTGGTAAGTCACATTATGTCCCGAGATAATCTGACCTAACGGAAGCATGTACAGTGATCCCTCGCTATATCACGCTTCGACTTTCGCGGCTTCACTCTATCGCGATTTTTTTCTCATACACACTTATGTCACTACGCATGTGCTTTCTGAGAACTTTTATCTAATCCCTTTGATGGCTCCCAAACGTGCTGCTTTTTCTAAGCCTTCTGACAATAAAACTAAGCGCCGGAGGAAGATGCTTACTATCCAGGAGAAGGTGAAACTCTTGGATATGATTAAAGATGGCAATACCCTACAAAAGCCTCCTCACGCATATGAAAAGACAGCGCCAGCAACTGCCTATCAAGATGTTCTTCAGCCGCACCCAGACACCCACTGCCTACTCCTAGTACTTCTTCACTGAAGACAACGACGCACCTGCTGAAGATACTACACCACCTGAAGACTCTCCTACTGAGGTCGTGCCTTCATAGGTTAGTGGTTGTGTGCAATTAAATGTACAGTACAATAATCTACTATACAAATGTGTTCGGGATTGTCCTTCCGTCCCGTGAGTGCAAAGCGTTGCGGTATTCCACTTATCACAGACTTACTACTTGCGGCTTGAGGTACGAAGTGACGCGATGTGAGCAGAGTTCTGGTGCTGTCATCGTTCCTTTGCTTTTGTGCGCGATGCGCTGGAAAAATAGACAAAGTTATGTCTCTGGAAATAATTAATGTTGATGGAGTACAAATGCCTCACAACGTAGTAAATATCAGGGGAGATGGTGCTTGCTTATTCTCATCTATAGCTTATTTAGTGCATGAAACTCCGCCTTTAGCGGTACAGATTCGGGCTGACATTGTACGACTTTGGACAGGCACTTGAGGGGATAAAAAAAAACGTAGGTTTTCGGGAGATGTTATGAATGGGCACTTTGATGTTCTCATTCCCTACACTTACATGCCTGATGTACACATGGAGCGCACAAAAATTGAGGATAAAAGTCGGTCGCCTTAAAAGGCGAGTGCGCCTAGTAATATGATATTTGTAACGTCTAATATGTCTTATTTTCTCTTATTTTGTCTAATATATTGGGTAATACAAGTGTAATGGTGACTAAAGGGTGTTATTTCATGTCTAGAGGGCTCTAATAATGTTAAAAAACGTATTTAAAAGGCCGTAAACAGGTTTTCTATACTCTAACTGCGAAAATATTCGATTTATAAATAAAGAATCCTACTTCGCGAAAATTCATTTATCACAGTAGAGTCTGGAACGGATTAACCGTGATAAACGAGGGTTCACTGTAGATTGAGAAGAGCAGCGGACCCAGGATAGAGCCTTATGGAACACCATATAAGATATCATGTGTCTTTGAGTTTTAAATACCACAACTAACAGAATTTTCTACCTGTCAGGTAGGATTCAAACCAATTTAAAACACTGCTAGAGAGGCCCACCCATTGACTAAGGCGATTTCTAAGAATATTGTGATTAATGGTGTCAAATGCGACACTCAGATCTAAAAGGATGAGAACAGATAAATGGCCTCTGTCTGCATTTGCCCACAAGTCATTTACTACTTAGGAAAAGACACACTTTAGCAAAAGGAGTCAATGACACACACATAGAAACTTTCAAAAAGCCATTAATCCATTACTGAGGCAAGAAGCTGTTGCATAAACATGTCTGTGCTTAGCAGATACTTTTATCCAAAACTACCTGTCCCCCGCTGCTCTGCCCACGTAGTAGTGAAACAGGCCAAATTTTAAAAATCAATACAAAAATTTGTAAAAAATGTAATGTTGGCCAGGCAGAAGGTAGATAGTTACTCTCCAATGTGAAACGGTGCCACTGTATCTGATCATGTTCAGCTCTGACAGGAGAGCGTCCTCCGTGTGGGAAGGAAAGCACATGGCTGTGATATCACTGGCTATCAGCAGTTACCCTCTAAAACACACATAGCTGTGATCTCTCTCTCTCTCAAAAACATTACTCCTTAACAATCTGTAGATGATAATGTCTGTTGCACAAACAGGTATCACTAGCTAAGCGGAGGCAAGGTACGCTCCAACACGTGGCGAGTGGTACATTGACTCAAACAGAGTCTCGTGCGTGAGTGAGGAGGGTCCCGCCCCTTCCCCTCAGCCCACAGCCTCTCTCTCAGAATAAATAAATAAACCGATACCACAAGCAAACTATGATACTTAGCGCCATGAGAGAAGTCGCAAAGTCAACCAGAATGTTCAAGCAAATGATGGAAAAAAAAACAGATCTAAATCCATTAAGTAGTTTTTTTGTGAAAAGCAGACAGACATACATACAGATAGACAGACGGTGGATTTTATATACAGGGTGAGTCAAAATTATGTTAACACTAACAGATTATTTTTATCTCGACCACACCTTTCCAGGTTGATAGATAGGTTGTGGTGTACCATTGCCATGGCTTCCACACTCCCCTGATTTGACACCCTGTGATTTCTGGTTATGGAGTATGGTAAAAGAGTGCGTGTGTAAAAGTTCATAATATTAATGAACTGAAGGACAGAATACGAACTGTGGTATCATCTATTCCTATCTATGAAATGTGTGTCTGGGCTTTAAATGGTACTGTTGCTTGTTGGTTTTTGTGAGTTGAACATGATGGCGAACAAGTTGAGACATTCCTGTAAATCATCTTGCACATATGAAGTATGTTTTGTGAATACACAATGGGCGGTCGGAAAATCGAGAGTACACCTTATGAGAAGGATTTAGGAGTCATAGTGGACTCTAAGCTATCGACTTCCCGACAGTGTTCAGAAGCCATTAAGAAGGCTAACAGAATGTTAGGATATATAGCGCCTTGATGTGTGGAGTACAAGTCACAGGAGGTTCAGCTGAAGCTTTATAACGCACTGATGAGGCCTCATCTTGAGTACTGTGTGCCGTTTTGGTCTCCAGACTACAAAAAGGACATAGCAGCACTAGAAAATGTCCAGAGAAGAGCAACTAGGCTGATTCCAGGGCTACAGGGGTTGAATTATGAGGAAAGATTAATAGAGCTGAGCCTTTACAGTTTAAGCAAAAGAAGATTAAGAGGAGACCGGAGTGAAGTGTTTTAAATTATGAAGGGAATCGAGACTGTTATTTTAAAATGAGTTGCTCAAGAACACGAGGACACTTGTTAAGGGTAAATTTCGCACAAACATTAGGAAGTTTTTCTTTACACAAAGAACGATAGATATTTGGAATAAGCTACCAAGTAGTGTGGTAGACAGTAACACGTTAGGGACTTTCAAAACTCAACTTGATGTTTTCTTGGAAGAAATAAGTGGATAGGACTGGCGAGCTTTGTTGGGCTGAATGGCCTGTTCTCGTCTAGAGTGTTCTAATGCTCTACTAAATTGTTTCCGCCATTCAAATGTTAACATAATTTTGACTCACCCTCTATATACTAGCCATCCCCCCCGGCTCCACCCGCGTATTAGTGATAAAGGATAGTGAGGGCTCAGCCCGGCTACCCACTCCTGACGTGACGCTTCCCCTTTCCCCTTGGTCTGTAGCCTCTGTCTAGGATTAGTGCAAATAAATTGGCACTGCAAGCAAACTATGATTCTTAGCACAACAAGAGAAGTCGCAAAATCAACTGGAATGTTCAAGCAAATTATAGAAAAAAAACACCCGATCTAAATCCATTAAGTAGTTCTCTCGTGAAAATGAATAGACATACAGAGAGACATATATATATATATATATATATATATATATATATATATATATATTGTGACAGTAGGGGGAGCAGACAATATGCCAAAACAAAAGATAAAAAGTCCCAATAATGAATTTATTACTATAACAATGTGCACAAAGCACCTCCACCTCCACTATACACAATAACAAATCAGTAATCAGAAATAACAACAACATTTATTTATATAGCACATTTTCATACAGACAGTAGCTCAAAGTGCTTTACATAATAAAGAATAGAAAAATTACAGACACAATAAGAAAACAAAATAAATCAACATTAAATCACAATTAACATCGAATCAGAGTAAGGTCCAATGGCCAGGGGGGACAGAAAAAACAAAAAAAAACTCCAGACCGCTGGATAAAAAAATAAAATCTGTAGGGATTCCAGACCATTAGACTGCCCAGTCCCCTCTGGGCATTCTACCTAACATAAATGAAACAGTCCTCTTATAAACACCATAAAATATAAATATAAAATAAACACCAATCAATCCTCCTCTCCACCCAGCAGCTGTGTAACACACCCTCCCAACTCCGGCTCAGTCTGCTGGGGTTTCCCATCATCCTTTTCAATTCCATGACCCAGAAGTCCTCCTTCTCCATGTCAGCTCCACATAGTCCTTTCTCAAGTGTCCCAGAAGTACTGCAGGTTTCCGTCCTTGTGACTGTGAAGTACTTCTGGGTTGGTATAACTGTAACAATAACCCAGGTTTTGGATGAGCTCCCCCTGGTGGTACCCACGGCACCCAACAGGGCTGAAGAAACGGACTCCACTTTCCATGATGACATTGCTGGAATCCGGGACACCTCAAGGCTACAGGGAGGACGCCATTTAGTGTCCTGGATGTGTCGGCCGGGATGAGCTGCCGGCTGTCTATCGCAACATATATATGACTTTCAAAAAGAGATCCACATAACTGACAAAAAGTCTGGAGGACTGGTTGGGAGCAAGAGTTACAGAGTACAAAATTGATCGTCACAAGTGAAGAGCTCAGAACACAATGCAAGTGAGTTACAATTCCTTGGTTACAAGATCCTGACAGCTAATATCAGTTAGATAGGAACTCACCAAACAAGAGAGTCTTTACATGGAGCCATGAGCTCCATGTGAAAAATCCGGACTGAGATTTGATACCACGTAGAGGGGCCATCACCAGACACCATTCAACAGCAGACAAGAGTGGTCGAGAATAAGCACAGGACCTCACAAGTGTCTCCGTATACACAGAGATGCTGGGTCATTGACTACTCTGGAGGTAAGCATGGAGGATTTGAACTTATTATGAGGTGCTACTGGAAGTCAGTGTAGTGACCTGAAAAGAGGAGTGACATGTGCCTGTCTTGATCATCAGATATTCCGCTGCATTTGGTGACACATGCCTATTCTGCTGCCAGAAGAGATTTGTGGGAATCCAAACGTGACACGACCAAAACCTGTGCCAGGAGCTGTGCTGCATATTCTTGTCAGATACTTTCAAATCTTGTGAAAATTGTATTGAATGAATCTGCAAGACCGAGAGACTTTAGCAGCATGATCTCTCAAGGACACTGGCATAAGTCTTTATCTCTGTCTCTCTCTGATGATGTCACCTTGGGGACTAAGGTTGGATAGTTACATTTTGTATCACCATCCATGTCTCACCATGTGGATCAGTTGTTCTCTGTTAACTCCAGTCCACTTTCTTATATTACTCATCCAGGATGTCCTTCTCCTTCCTCTTACACATTCTTCTTCATTCTTTCCCTCCAATATATTGCCCATTTCAAATCTTTCTATTTTTCCAAAGTTTACTTCTTTTCCACCTCCAGTGTCTAATTCAGTTTTATAAAGAACCTCTCCATTAGTGATCCTCTCTGTCCCCCTGTAAGTCTACGTCTTGAATGTGTTTATCCTGTGTAGGGGGTTTGAATTTAAGTGTCCACGACTTGCAACCGTAAAGAAGTGCCGGCCATATATGACATTTTAGAATCTGAAGCTTCAGTTTTAACTTTAATTGTCTATTACAAAGGGCGTTTCTCATTTTATAAACACAAAAAGTGCTTGTTCTGTTGTAACTCTTCCTTCCACCTTAGCATCAAAGTGGTAAACCACATATCTTTGTATTTGTGAATCTGGTCAATTCAAATGTCGTCCCTTCTAATATCGATATTAATCCTGCATTCATTTACAACTATGACCTTTGCTTTGTGTTAACTGAAATTAAGATCCATGCAGGTACTTACACCTCGCATTGCATCTAACAGATCTTGTGCTCTTCTTCTCTACTGGCTAACAGCGCTGAATTGTGTGCATGTCTTAAATTGTTTAGACGATTGGCATCAATGACTTCATGTTGGCTCATCAGTGAGAGATCAAACAATACAAAGGGAATGGGCTCATCGGTGGAGGCCCTCTGGGAGTCTAACCCCGGACCTCTACTTTTTCTAATTTATATTAAAGATATACTGTAATATACAGTGGATTCAAAATGTTTAGTGTATTCAGACACCTTCACTTTCTGTACACTTTATAGGGTTGTAGATGTAATTTTAAATGGATACATTTGCCATTTTTTTCCATCAGTCTATACTCAATAGCCCACAATGTCAAAGTGAAAGCATGTTGCAGATGTTCGATCAGACGGTTGTGGCGAGCGCCCTCTTCTACGCAGTGGTGTGCTGGACAAACTGGTGAGGAAGGCAGGCTCTATTGTAGGCAAGGAGCTGGACAGTTTGACATCCGTGGCAGAGCGATGGGCACTGAGCAGGCTCCTGTCAATCATGGAGAATCCACTGCATTCACTGAACAGGATCATCTCCAGGCAGAGGAGCACCGCCCTGCTCCACTGACAGACTGAGGACACTATGCGACTCTTCAATTCCATCCCCTTAAACACTAACATTATACAAAGTTATTGTCTGTCTGTTATACCTTCATTGTTATCACTCTTTAATTTAATATTGTTCTTTATCAGTATGCTGCTGCTGGAGTATGTGAATTTCCCCGTGGGATTAATAAAGTATCTATCTATCTATCTATCTATCTATCTATCTATCTATCTATCTATCTATTATATAGTGCCTTTCATATCTATCTATCATATACTACCTTTCATATCTATCTATCTATCTATCTATCTATCTATCTATCTATCTATCTATCTATCATATAGTGTCTTCCATATCTATCTATCTATCTATCTATCTATCTATCTATCTATCATATAGTGTCTTCCATATCTATCTATCTATCTATCTATCTATCTATCTATCTATCTATCTATCTATCTATCTATCTATCTATCTGTCTGTCTGTCTGTCTGTCTGTCTGTCTGTCTGTCTGTTCCAGAAAGGTTTGCAAATAATTGAAAATCAAAAAATGAAACCTCTCATGTATGTAAGAATTCAGACCCTTAATTCAATACCTTGAAGAAGCCCCTTTGGTAGCAATTACAGCTTCAAGTATTCTTGGTGAAGTCTCTACAAGCGTTGCACGCCTGGATTTGGACAATTTATCCCTTTCTTCCTGGCAGATCCTCTGAAAATCCATTAGATTGGATGGGAAGTGTCTGCAAACTGACTTTCTGGTCTCTCATTTTAATTATTATAATAATTCTTTACATTTATATAGAGCTTTCCTTGCTACTCAAAGTACTTAAGTGAGTGGGGAGCCACTTCAACCACCACTAATGTGCAACATCCACCTGAATGATGGGATGGCAGCCATTGTTGCGCAAGTACACTCACCACACATTAGCTATTAGGTGGTGAAGTGGTGAGAGAGATAGCCAATTAGAGACAGGGGATGATTAGGGGGCCAGAATGGCAAGGCCATGGTGGGCAATTTAGCCAGGACATTGGGATAAACCTTACTCTTTACAAAGCATGCCCAGGGATCTTTTATGACCACAGAGAGTCAGAACCTCGGTTTTGCATCTCATCTGAAACACAGCACCATATTTACAGCACAGTGTCCCCATCACTGAACTGAAGCACTGGGATCCACATTCCAACCTCAGTGTAAGTGCCCCCTGCTGGCCTAACCAATACCTCTTCCAACAGCAACCCAAGCTTTTCCTAGATGGTCTCCCATCCAAGGCCTGAAAATGCTTAGCTTCAAGTGGATGGTCTGTTCTGAAGCCCATGTGCTATGGCTGCTGGCTGACTGCACTATGTGCTTTAAGTCTGGACCACTAAAGGACAGTCAGAAACTGGTCCTGCAGCCACTCCAGTGTTGCCTTAGCTGTCTGCCTCGGGGCATTGTCATGATATAATGTAGAAGAATGGTGTCTCATCTTCTGTCTTGGTGTGCTTCCAACAACCTAGTCTTTAATACCACCAAGACAGTGGAAATGGTAATTGACTTTCACAAACAGCAGTTATAACCTCTCCCACTAGAAATAAATAATTCTGCAGTCAATATGGTGGAATCCTTCAGGTTTTTGGACACATCTATCACAAACACTTTCAGCTGGGACCTTAACACCACCTACATCACTAAAAAGGCCCAGTAGTGATTGTACTTTTTATACCAACTAAAGAAATTAAATATTTCCCTGCCAATCCTAGTTCAATTTTACAAAGCCATAATTGAAAGTATAATCAGATTCTCCATTATTGTCTGGAAATAAATTACAGCATGTTGTGAGGTCTGCTGAGAAAATAGTTGGCTGTGCCCTTCCATCTGTGGCAGACCTGTATACTGTACCTCTTGTGTCACTAACCATGTCATAAGGACCACCACAGACTCATCTCACTCAGCTCATCATTTATCCATAAACTCTCCTCTGGTAAACACTTCAGGTTAATTCAAACTAAAGCTAACATACAACTCTTTCTTTCCCAGAGCCATTGGCCCTTCAAACTAGTAATCCAGCCTGACGTCTTTGTATATTAAAGCATTCTGTCAGATACTCTGTGTGTGTGTGTTTGTGCCTGTACAGTGTATGTACATGTATGTGTGTGCACGTGCATACACACTACACACTCACACGTTCACTTGCACATCATCATTTCCACATCTCCTTTAGAATTGTACACTTCTGCAAACTTGTATGAAGTTTTTACTTTTATTTAATGCTATTCATGTTATTTGTTTGTGATGTTCCATCCATCCATTATCCAACCCGTTATGTCCTAACTACAGGGTCGCGGGGGTCTGCTGGAGCCAATCCCAGCCAACACAGGGCGCAAGGCAGGAAACAAACCCCAGGCAGGGTGCCAGCCCACCGCAGGGCACACATACACACACACACACCAAGCACACACTAGGGACAATTTAGGATCGTCAATGCAACTAACCTGCATGTCTTTGGACTGTGGGAGGAAACCAGAGCACCTGGAGGAAACCCACACAGACACGGGGAGAACATGCAAATTCCACTCAGGGAGGACCCGGGAAGCGAACCCAGGTCTCCTTACTGCTAGGCAGCAGTGCTACCCACTGCGCCACCGTGCCACCTGTATGTGATGTTATGCTTATGGAGTTGCTTATATGTTCTGTTATAAGCAGCTCCAAATCTGCCCAATCAAATTCCTGTGCATTACATACTGGTGAAAAAAAATAATTCTTATTCTGATTCTGATGATGAAAAGTGAACAATTGTCACAGTCTTAGGTTTTCTTCCAGGACTTCTCTGTATTTGGTAGCTTTCATCCTTTCCTGAATTCTGGTTAATCTCCATGCCCCTTACATTTTTGGGGTCCTGAAACTTGAACTGCTAGGGAAGATCCTTTGCAACCAGCAACAAGGTCTGGGTAACCACAGCCATCTTCTTCTTCACCACAAATTCTGAAATAATTAAACCGCTACATTTCAGATTTTGATTAAAAAGGCTGTACTGGATTATCTCACATGTCAAAGTCATTGGTGTGACTAAAAATTTCCTATGCCTTATAGTTTTCAAGTTATAGCACGGTTTTATAAAAATTACAGATGCTTCTGGGGACCCTCTGGGATTTTGGGCCTTGACGCTTAAGCTTCATTAGTTTCATAGTAGATCCATGTCCCTGCCACTTAAAAGAAGTCCATAGCATGATGCTGTTGTCACCGTGCTTCATTGTAGAGATGGTATTAGGCAGGTTTTCACAAGTAGTAGTTGTTGGAGTTCCACCCAAAGAGTTCAATTTTTGTCTTATCAGATCAGAGTCCTTTAAACTGTCTGCCTTTAACTCAAGAGTGGTGTCCATTTAGTCACTCTAACATTAACTCCTAAATAATGGAGAGCTGCTGAGATCCATGTCCTTCCCACAGTTTCTCCCATCTCAGCAGAGGACCTCTGAAGTTCTGTTAGAGTGACCATTGGTCATCTCCTTGACTAAGGCACTTCTCGCATTTTTACTCAGTTTAGCCAAGAGTCCCAGTCATTCCAAGCTTTTTCTATTTCACAATTATTGAGACAACTGTGCTCTTGGAAATACTCAAAGTTTTACAAATTATTTTATCCCTTTGCCCTGATCTATGCTTCTCCTCAGTCTACTCATGGAGGTCACAGAGAGTTCTTTTGATTTCAAGGGTCGGTCTCTATCCTGACATACAGTGTGAACTGTGGGACCTTCTATACACAGGTGTATGACTTCCTAAATGATGTCCAATCAATTCAGTTTGCTACACGTTTACGCCAATCAAGTTCTGGACACATCTCAAGGAGCATTAAAGCAAACAGGATCCACCTAAGCACAATTTAGAGAGTCACAGCAAAGGATCGGAATGCTTCTATCAATGAAAGATTTTAGTTTTTGATTTTCCATAAATGTTCAAACCATTCTGAAAGCATGCTTTCATTTTGTCATTATGGATTATTGACTTTAGATGGATAGGCAAAAATGCCTAATGTATCCATTTAATACTAAATCTCTAACAGAAGATTCAGAATACCTTCTGAATCCATCATATGAAGGGGAAGTCTACCGTTAAATTGAGTCAGAACTAAACCAAAGGGAATATAGGTGAGAGTTTTAGAAAAAGT